>NC_142133.1:32110205-32715205 GCF_024610735.1 Ursus americanus
ATCATTGTGCTTTCAGTATATTTTGAGAATAAGTTTTATGGTGTCAGAATGGATGTCAGAATACTGTGTCAGAATGGATGTCAGCATACTGTGTAAAAATAGGCAGCAAGTCAACGAAAGTGATGTGTAGAAAATCTCTTGGTTGACATCAAGTCTTTTTAGCCATATCAACATGTAAGAGTGACAGTACTATATGTTACTTTGTTGAGACTTTGAGAATCAATGGATATGTAGTGCTCTAACACTTAAAATGGTTTTCATTGGTACAAATTTGTATTTACTGTTGAATACATGAGCTACTTGTTAGTATTTGGACAATACATATAAATAATATAAATCCATGAACACCTGTCTGTGCTTACATAATTATGCAGCTTTATCCATAAAAATGTACTATAGAGGCAGCAGCATATATTTAGCTAATGTGTTAGCATTGGTTTGACCAAGTGTAAGAATTCAAAGGGATATTTTATTTATTTATTTTTAAAAATTTTTATTTAAATTTTACTTAGTTTACATACAGAGCAATATTTGTTTCAGGAGTAGAATTCAGTGATTCATTCCCTACAAACAAAAACTAGTGCTCATCCCAAGTGCCTTCTTTAATACCCATCACCCATCTAGCCCATCCTCCATCAACCCTCAGGTTGTTCTCTCTTGTTAAGAGTCTCTTGTGGTTTGTTTCCTTCTCTCCTTCCCCCACCTTCCCACATGTTCCTCTGTTTTGTTTCTTAAATTCCATGTATGAATTTGTCTTTCTCTGATTGACTTATTTCACTTAGCATAATACATTCTAGCTCCATCCACATCATTACAAATGGTGAGATTTCATTCTTTTTGATGGCTGAGTAATATTCCAGTGTGTGCGCATGCGCACACACACACACAACACCTTTATCCATTCACCAGTTGATGGACATTTGGGCACTCTCTATAGTTTGGCTATTGTTGACAATGCTGCTATAAACATCAGGGTGCATGTACCCCTTCGAATCCGTATGTTCGTATCCTTTGGGTAAATACTTAGTAGTGCAATTACTGGATCATAGGGTAGTTCTGTTTTTAGTTTTTTGAGGAGTTCTCCAGAGTGGCTGTACCAGTTTGCCTTTCCACCAACAGTGCAAGAGGGTTCCCCTTTCTCCACATGCCAAGTGATATTTTAAATGTTAATATTCCAAAGACATATTCAGGTAAATATTCCATTCACCACAATGGGCATTTTGTGTCCCCCCCCCTAATATTTTTTATTATGTTCAGTTAGCCAGCATATAGTACATCATAAGTTTTTGTTGTAGTGTTCAATGATTCAATGGGCATTTTGAACTACTTAAGAATATTTGGCTTTTATAATCAATTGGCTACAGCTATGTTACTGGTAATAAGCCATAAGTCTTAATACATTACTTTTTAAGATTTCCAGAGATGATATTTTAAGGAAAAGAGACTATGTAAGAATTTATACAGCATGCCAATTTTGTTACAATTGTTATTAATAAATTAACAAGGAAGGAGTAGCAAAATGATGAATTGCTAGAATTCATTAAATTGAGGATAACTCCCTTTGTATTTGAGACAGTTATTTCTAAAACAGAGTTCCTAGAGGAGGCAGTAACACCCAAAGCCAAGATACCATAAAAATGGGGAAAAATCACTAGTGGAACATTGTAGCAGTGGCAGGTGTTTTGGAATTATAATCCTACTTAAAGAGTAACTGAAGGTGAACATGACCAATTTCTCAGAAAGCTCACTTTGTATCTTAGGTAAGTGTAGAGACAGATTGCCTGGGTTCTCATCCCTCATGGGACCTTGTGCAAGTTAGTTACCCCTTCAAGCCCTGATTTTTTCATCTGTAAAATTAAAATGAAGGAGTTACCTCTTGAGCTGTTGGGTTAAGACACTGAATGTAAAACTGTTAACAGAGTGCCTGAAAGAATGTTAGTTTGTATTATTTCATGCATTATGTGTTATTCTATGTTAATATAATGTATAATACAACAGTTATTGTATATTTATATATTGTCTTAGCTAGTACTGCTGTAACAAAACACTATAGACTGAGTGGCTTAAACAAAAGACCTTTATTGCTCACAGTGTAAAGGCTGAGAAGTCCAAGATAAAGATGTTGGCAGATTCAGTTCTTGGTGAAGGCCCTTTTCCTGGCTTGCAGACAGCTGCCATCTTGCTGTATTCTTGCATGGCAGAGAAGAGGCTCTGGTGTCTTTTCTTCCTCTTCAAGAGGCACTGAGTCCGTTATGGGTGCTCTACCCTCATGACCACCTCCTATAAATCTAATTACCTCCCAAAGGTCCTGTCTCCAAATACCATCAAATTTTGGGGTTAGGGTTTCAGCATATGAATTTTGGGGGGACACATTCAGTCCATAACATATATGATGTACTAAATAATAAAAATAACAAAACAACTAATATTTGTTTGTTATTTTAAAATAAATTTTGGGATTATCAGTGTTGAGATCTGCAGTTGAATAAAATGACATCTGGTCATTTTAGATTAGAATTAGAATAATTGGCAATTTTTTGGTCATTATTTTGCCCTTTCTGTGAGCATGCCTTGAATATGATGATTGGAAGGATCACATATTACCAAAAATGGGTTAAATGTTTATGTAGTAATTAAAAAGAAACGGGCAAACATTATTAGTTGGGCAAAAAAATTTCTTGTAATAAATGCATTTATTGCTTTCCAGATGTAAGCCCCATCATGAAGGATTATAATTATCTTAAAAGATTGTTTCTTTCTGAGAGCTATCAGCTGGTCTCACACGGTTTGAAAATACAAGATCTCTGCAATTCTCATACTCTCGGTGAAATGTAAGCATTTCTTCAAAGGTTTAATGACAGGAATAAATTAAAGATTCATTTCAAACCAACAACTGATTATCATTAACATTGGAAGCTTAAACATGACCCTGGGTCACTAATTTACAAATAGTCTCTTTACAGGCACATATAAGCATTAGTAAGAGATTAAGAGTGGATTGAAATAAGTAATAAATTGAATAAATTTCCAATAAACATTGGAATCCTGATGCTAGAAGAGCTTAGCAATGTTCAGCAACAGGGATGAAGACCAAATAGTTCCGATGAGGAAGGTTGATCCAGGTAAGTGGGATTATCTGTTTCAAGAATTGGAGAAAGGGAAGGGAAATATAAGTGTTTGTTGAATGAATGAATGAATGATGAAGGGATGCTGACTGGGATTAGTTCGGGAGGAATAGCTATATTTATACTGAATCTATTATCAGTAGCTTTTGGATGAGGAACCTGAGTTGGGAGAGATCCCAAATCTTGAAAGAAGAGAGGGGAACAAATGGGGAAGATGGAACATATGGATCTTTCTACAGGGTCTTCACAGTCGTCAGTAATTACAAGTTCCATTTCCAGATTGGTAGCTCCTTGGGGAGGGTGGGGGGGCATTGTTCCCTGCTGATAAAGTTTAATGTCAAGTGTAGACTGATTTGCTTTACCTCCAGGCCCTTTTTTCGCAACTTAGAGATGGCGGCTGTTTTTCTGTCAGACACAAGCTTCACTTAATGACTGTGTAGTTTATTACCCAGTAGGTCATATCCTGTATATTTTAAGAACAAACACCTCAGAGACTGTGACTTGGTGGAAGGAGATGACATGTGTCACTGCTGTTATTTTCACTACAGCCTGGTGGAAAAACTAATTACCTTTTCATCTGGGCAAATTCAGAGGTCAGTTTACCACTAGTATATCACTACATGACAGGGAACATGGGTAATTAGGTGGGATGTGTAACCTGGATATTCCATGGATCTCATTACATCTTATTTAGAAAGGCTATAATTTGATTGGTGGAAAATTAAGGCATCTTCTCATGGGTCATTTTATCTTTCTGCAATAATAATTCTTGGCTTGATTAAAAATTGATCCAGTGTCTTCAAGTGAATTTATTATTGCTGCAATCTATCACCCCCAGACAGATAATCTGGTTCCCATCTTTATCTGATTTGAAAAATCTGTCACTTATTATGTGTTGTTTTTTTCAATCATTTAAATTGATAGCATTCTAGGAAGGCGTTTGCAACCTCTGGTTTCTTGGAGAAAAGCTTACACAGAGTGTGGTGCATTCTTTTATGGTAAAAGATTGGATAATCTGTCAATTTTAATAAATCGATTTTGAATCGGTCTGTGGCAACATTTTTGCTATTAAAAATAATCAAACTCCATTTTGAGGAATGAGAACAATTGAAAGTAAGAGGGCAGACTGCTTTTCCTTCTTTTCTCTCTCTCTTTTCTTTTGTTGAACCAAAGGACTTTAGTTCTTTTAAAGATTCCAGGATTGCAAAACTTAACCTGAATCCTGAGAGTCAACTAAAATATGTTTAATGTCCCTCAAGAAATTATAGAACATCAGTCCATATGCAGGAAAAACCTTTTGAGTTAATTTAGGCATTCAAGAAACATACTAAATTTAATTACTCACATTTATAGGTTCTTTCAGCTTATAGTATGTGCAATAGAAGATCTAAAACGTGCAAACATTGAATGTATTTTTTTTACCTTTAATAATAGTTCTCTTTTATTAAGTACTTACTATATGAAGGTTAAGAACGTAAGTGCTTTATGTGGCTTAGTTTATCTAGGCATCAAAGCAGCTCTGTGGGTGGGATTTAGGCATAGAGAGGTTTAGTGATACAGTCACACAGGTGGTAAGCAGAGCCATGAGGATTTGAATTTTGGTGGTCTCAAGAGCATGCTCATTGCCACTACTATGCTGCTGCTTGTCTTAGAATTAGCTTTCTGAGGACAGATAGAAGGAAGTCTTTAGAGTAAGCATAAAGCCAACAATTTCAACAGAGTAATTAATGGGTATTTGTTAAGGGCTTGCTATAATTGAAGCATCATTCTTAGACACTTGGGAGATACAAAAAATAATGATACGATTTTCATTAAGATATAAACAGGAAAAAAAATAGAAATGATAAAAGATAATAGTGCAACACTATCCTGTAAGAGTGATTTATCCCAAACTGCTAACAGAGGGCTGGGGCTGGAGGGGTTCAGATGAGAGCCAACAATTGTAGGCACAGGAATCCTGGAATACTCCTTGGGGGAGGAGGGTATTGTGTTGTGTCTTGAAGAACCTAGTATAGAATCTAGAGAAGCGGAGAGAAGGGCAGTGGTTTTCTAGATGGGAGGAACGGTGTAAGAAAAGCATGGAAATGGGAAGGAGTCTGATGATTTGGGGAACAAATGCTTGAAACAGAAGTTATAAGATTGTGGCAGTGTGGAATAAAGGCTGATAAGTAGGTCATTTGGGGCCAGATGACTTGAGCACTAAGGTCAGGAGAGGGGAATTTATATAAGGGGCTGGGATAAGACATTGGAAGTTGATGCAAAAGGGGGTCTCAGCAAAGTAGACCTTGAGTGTGTGAGTTGAACATAGGACAAACTATATATTAGAGAGGCTGGTGATGTCAGAGGGGTGTTCATTCACCTGCTGCAAAAGGCAGATGATTGTTGCCTTGGGGAAGGGTGGGGTGAAGGTCTTCAAAAGCATCAAACTGAGGCAGAGGTGCCATTGTCTCATGACTAGGGCCTGTAAAATTGGTACTCTTTGTTCTGTCTCAGCCCCCCACAGCCATGAATTCTAGGTTCTGTATGTTGAACATTTGCATCTTGACATCCCCTCCCATTCTAATTGCTCTCTCAGCTCTGATGCTCCTTGCCCGGCCTGATTTTAGTCTCATGACTTGGCATTCCTTTTCTGGGCACTACTTTGGCTGGCTTTTGGCCCTGACCAGATTCTGCCTCCATTTTTACTCTGGTTTATTGTAACTCATAGCTCACAACCCTGGTGGCCTCTACCTGTGGGTCTCATGGACCCCAGCCAGAGCCAGGGAGAGTAGTTAGGGGGTAATTGCCATAAAAATAGATCACAAAGTGGCAGGGACTGATAGTAGGTGTTGACAGTAGGGCTTTAGAGAAAGAGACCGTTAACATAGTATGTAAGAAGGTTTTTATTTAAAAATTTAAGTCACTTTTAGGATCTTAGATACATAGAGAGCTCTTCTATAGGATTAGTGGATATTTTATTTTTTTTAGATTAATATATTTTAATCCAATTTATAGATTTTATTTCAACAAAAGTGTGAAATTTAGGTTATATTCATTCATATATTCATTTAACAAGTGTTTTATTAATAGCTTAGATTCCAATAATATAAATTATACATATTTTACTTGTGGACAACTTAAAGCTTTTTTTTTTTTTTTTTTGAGATTTACTTACTCATTTGAGAGAGAGGAAGAGAGCGCGCTCCCGTGCTCATGCACTAGTGGAGGGAGGGATGGAGGGAGAGAATCTTCAAGCAGACTCTGCTGAGCACTGAGCTCAACGTGGGGCTCCATCCCACGACCCATGACATCATGACCTGAGCTGAAACCAAGAGTCGAACATTTAACTGACTGAGCCACCCAAGTGCCGCAAAAGCTTCTTGAGTTTTATAACATGTTATAGTTTACATAGTGTTTTCAAACATATTTGCTCAGTCTGAGGATAACTATGTGGTAGGTACTGTTATTCCATTTTTCTCAGGGGAAGAAAATGAAGGTTGGAGGGGCACTCACCCATATTCTTGCCAATTTATAAATGGCAGGGTTTAAGAATTGAACACAGGCTTTCTGCCTCTAAGAGCAGCGTTTTTCCACCATAATACAGTTGCTTACAAAATTATGTTGGCCTGGAAGATACACTGTGGCCTCTCCAACCCCAGACTGCTGGTAGTGAGACAAGGGCATCGTAGTGGTGAGTTGAGGAGGACAGGGGCAGTGGGCTGGGAAAAGGCAGGCTCTGCCAAGGGAACTAACAGGCTGTAGGCTGACCTTAATAGGAATAGTCAAAGAATGTAACAGACTTGTCTTTGGTTGGGTTAGACCCATTAATGGCTTCAAGCAGTAATCACATGGAAGAAAATTTTGATGAGATTTTGAGAGGGCTTTGGTTGGGTGAGTATGAGGTTGTCTGGGACTACGGGGCAACGAGACCAACTACAGCCTCATCAGCTAGTCTGGCAGGGCTCCCTAATTGCTGTCAGTCATGGGGACACTGACTCAGGCACGGGATGGAGCTGAGATGGCTAAATGAAGGGCTTCAGTGCTGGCCATTGGGCAAGGCCACGTGTCGCCAAGGGCCTCAGTTGCTGGTCTGAGCCCCGAGAGGCTTGGCTTTCCTCCTTGTTTTCTGACTCTAGTGTTCACCAGCCAGAGTCCCTGCATTTACCATGTTTGGGTTTTGAGATTATTCCCTCTCATAAACTGCAGTTACTGTTTTCAGTTCCATGACCTTGCTGATGGGTGGCTCAACTGATGACCTGCTATTTTTCCTGGGCTCTCAGCTCCACAGAGGGTGCTAAACATTATGGGCTGTGATGTTCAGAACTGGGTTCTGGAGCCTCTGAGAATCCCAGAAACCATGTTGCTACTTTCCTTCCTGTTCTTTTTGTATCTGATCCCCCCCAGTAAGCCCTTCAAGTCACATAGAAAATGGTTAATTGTGAGAGCCCATTAATATGTCTAATAATACCTTCCACATATTTGCTGCTTTACACTTGTCAAAGCACTTCCACATAAATTATTGTTTAGAATAGTTTTAGGATCTTGGTTAGGTAGATTGGAGGGTATTTTAATTTTCATTTCATACATGGAGAAACTGAGGCTCAAATGCTGTAGAAAGGAGAGCAGCAGAACTAAGTTATGCTGGTGACCTCCTGATTTGTAGTCATGTGCCCTGCCTAACATATGGGCTCTCTTTTTGGATTTTCTCTGTTAGATTCTCCAAAGAAAATCTAAATTTGGGATTTTAATTGAGTGAACTGAGGTGGTAGGGAGGCCTACTCTTATCCTTTTACATTAGCGTTTTAAGAATGTTGAGGATGATGATGAGAAATCAACCATAAGATGTGCTCATTCAGAAGTCTCTCATGTAGTTCTTGGAATTTCAACAATTCATTAAGAACCAACATGAACCCCCGGTGACCTAAGATCTTCTAATATGCCAGTCATTCATCTAAGGAAACAGAACTAAATTACTTGTACCTGAAAGCCTTTTGCAAAACAAAGGGTATATACACACTCTCACCTGAGCCCGGCAGTTACACTCAACAGTGGCAGTTATTATAAATGGCTATATTCCTGCGGCAACCCTGGAGAAAGAATGAAAGAAAATTGTGCAACCAATTTAATGAGGTGTGTGTGTAAGAGGGATGGTTAGCAATTTGTCTTTAACAATCTTGTTATACAGCAAGAGGCTCTGAGGGGAAAGAGAGAAAAAGAAAGAGATGGGGAGTCAATGCTCTATTTTCTAACAATCCTCAGGAGAAAGGAGATAAAGACCAAGAGAATTCACTGAGCAAATGTTTTCTCTCTGGCAACAAATGCAGGCTCTGTGCTTGCAGAACCACTAGGCAATACGAACCGAGAAGGGTTATAAATCTGGATTTAACAAAGGTTTCACCTCAGCAGTAATAGAGTTAGAGGGTGAAAGGTTGCATCTTGTTCAACCTTCTCTGGAATCATTTCTATAATACTGGAGAGTAATTTTGTGGCATTTCTGGAAGTTCAATTGAATGAAAAGAAATCTCTTTGGTACTTGAACCACTGTTACCAAAGTGGGTACTTAGAACTGACTACCTGAGTATCCAGTAAAGTTCAAATGAATTGGTAGAAAACCATTTTAATTGCACTATGTGCCTCCAGACATGTCTATACTCATGTTCCCAGTGGGGTGACACAATATGGAGGGATATTTAATTGGGCTTTTCAAAAAGAGCACCCTTTTTAATAGGGAACTCATCTTGAGCTCATGTTTAGGAGGCATTTCAGCCGGGAGCTGCCGTGGTACATTTTCCTCTGCTACTTAGTTGCATTTAGGTTCATAAAATTCTAATCAGTCATTAATTTAGTTAATTCAGAAACTAAATGATTATTGAGAAACTGCTATATTTCTGGCCTTATTCAAGACTCAGTGAGGTTTAGAAAGATGCTTGCAGCACAGTCTCTCTTATTTCAGACTCTTTGGTTCCCAGTGAAAAAAGACACCTGTGGAAGTGTCAGATAGGTAATTCAAGAGACTTCTCCTTCTTTTAACTTCATAATCATCATTGCTTTCTTAGGCCATAGTATCATAATTTATCAATATCAAGGTACCATCTATTGTAAAAAGAACCATTATTATATATATCACTTGCATAAAGAAAAAGTACCCAAGATAGGAAGCCTAACAGGAGACATTTACATAAAGGCATGATACCAAAGAGCTACTTACTCAGAGAAAGGGTAAAGGAAAATTTTCCAGAAGGGCCAGTAAGGAAACCTGCATATCTCAGCCTTGAGCCTCTGTGGAGGGAAGAAAACCCAAATCTCTCTGAGAATTTGAGCCAGTAGCTGGTACACAGGTCTGCAGTCTGAATTCACATTAGTGGTATGGTCCTGTACCTCAAGCAAAGAAATTAATTTCAAGTAGGCTCAGATAACTTGACTAGCAGAAACAAATATGTCAAACCTCACTGGCAGAATTCAACTTTAATTCAAGCCCAGAGATTATATGATCTCACTGATTATATCACACATTCTGATTTCAGGGATGTTAAAATGTGAGAATAATGTGTGTGTAAGGATTGATGAAGAACAGTCATAATAATGATTTTAATGACTAACATTAACATAATTTTATGCAATTATTTTTTTGGCTTTTCCATGGACAGTGGAACATTTCTCAACATTTTGTTAAGTTTTGATTGGAAGCATCTTAAAAATCTATTTTTATTCTGTATAAAGGAGATTGGTATGTATACTTAGTTCCCAGAAAGTTCCATGGTCTCTTTCCTAATCAAATTGCCTTCCAAAGGCTCTCCTATAGAAAATGAGGTGACCCTACCTGAACCCAATTCCAACTGATTTAAAACAAAGGAAACCCATAGGTCATGTATCCCCAAAAATCCAAGGGTTAGATCCAGGTCTTCTCATCAGGACTGAGAATTGCTCATCCCTTGGTTCTACTTTTTCCGTCCATCCTGGATTCAGACTTAGGTTCCACATGGGGCTCCCAGTACCTCCAGACTTATATCATCCTCCCTGTCGGCAGTCTCAACAGAAAGCAAGCTTCTCTTTTCCACTATCAAAAATCTCAGAATTGAGTCTCATAGGTTCGTTCAGTCATGTACATGTCCATCCCTGAGGCAGGAAGAAGGTTTTGGTAACCGCAAGCCATAGGGATGGAGAGTGGCAAGGGGTGATTCTCCACAGGGGTGCAATTACCAGGACAAGGGGGCTTGGATGTTAGCTAAGATGGAAGTCATCAGTTATGTGCTAGAAACAAAAGAGGTCCACTCCATGTCTTCTCTGTGCTGAAGTGCAGTCTATTTGTGGATGTAAACTTAATTATGTAAAATGGCAATTCAAGGTGTAAAGTAAAATTCAAGACAGCTAGGTGAGAGACATGCCAAAATTGTGTGACAAGTGCCTTGAAAGGTACAACTGTAAGAGCTCAAAGGAGGAAGAGGTGACTGGACTAGGTGACTCGAGAAGATGATGAAAGGGGGAGAGGGAAGCAGATGGGGGGATAAAGCAAGAATAATGGCTTGGGGAGGGTTAAGCAAGAATTACCCTTATTCTGGAAAATTGGTCAGCTTTATGTGTGCCTAGGGTTTTAGAGTTATGTGTGCCTAGACTTCTGAGAGGTCCTCAACCACTATTTATTCCTGGCCAGAGGGCATATTCTCTAACATAAGAATTTCTTTAGGATGGAGAAGACTGCTGGGATATTGAGATTCTTGGGTCTGATTCTGGTCCCATCTCAGACCAGCCATGTGACTTGAGGGACGTTGCCTCCTCATCTGAAAATTGCAATGATTTACCTCCCAACAGGGTTGTGAGGATTCAAAATAGTGTTTGTACTCTGGGAAACAAACTGAGGGCTTCAGAGAGGAGGGGGGTGGGGGAATGGGATAGGCTGGTGATGGGTAGTAAGGAGGGCACGTATTGCATGGTGCACTGGGTGTTATACGCAACTAATGAATCATGGAACTTTACATCAAAAACTAGGGATGCACTGTATGGTGACTAACATAATATAGTAAAAAAATGTTATTAAAAAAACCCCAAAAAACCAAAATAGTGTTTATGAAGATGTTTTGAAACATGAATGTCTAATACAAACGCAATGCGTTATCTGTGGCATTCAGACTGGTGCTGGTCTAATTTAAAACCTGTTCACTACTTGTTTCACCTTTTATTTATATTAGTGTTGTTCTAGAAATTGTGAAAATAAAGAATGAATTTAATGTGGGTTACTAGAAATATGAAAATGGGGAGTAGAACCTCTAATCCATATACTGGCTCCAGGGAAAGCTGGTTAATTTATCTAAGGGGGGCAGTGTGTTTCTAGGTTGTAGTAAAGTCCTTTCTTCCCCTCCTCCTACCCTCCCTCCGTCTCTTTGTTTTTTCCTTTCATTCATCCACCTTTTTGTTTCTCTATACATCCGTCCATCCATCTGATATTGAGTTGGACAGATTATTTAGCATATAAGGAAAATGGAATTAAAGGCAGTTAGCTTAGGATCATGTATATTATTGCTAAATAATTTGTTTTCAAAGACTGAGAACACAGTCAAAAGCACAAAACATTATTTTATTGTTATGATTATGAAGAGTCTTACAGGACTTTAAGAGCACCATTATGAACAGTTATTATTGCTTACAAATGTATAGATATGCTGGTTAACAGATGTGATTAGTGTGAGTGCAAGAAGACTCACTTTCATTGTAAAAGAAAACAAATCAGAAAATGGTTCAGAGAATGGTATTAGAAATGTGGTTTTTCCTGAATCTAAGAATCTTGATTTGGGCTCCCCATTGGATTGGGTACAAGATTTCAGGGGTTCGGCTTCTCCACCTTCTTCCTTAGATATAGTCTTAGGAGAAATGATATACTTTTTTGTGTCTCTTTACCCGTGCATAGAATATTGATGACATAACAACAAGAAATCTTTTGCATTTACCATAACCTGTCACAATTGAGGAAATTCATGGGAGGACAAGTCTCCATTGAAATTGTCAAAATATGGCAACTTCCTAATGAAATCTCTCCTGTTAGGAAAAAGGAATGTTTAACTGGTCCCATATGTTTTCCAGGAGGCACCTCTTTCCCTGTCACTTCCCCTAGCCAGTTCTCATCTTTTGTGATGAAAAGGAAAGAAACATGATTTTAGGGAGGGCCCAAATATTAGGCATTCCTTCCCCTGATCCCTCCTAATGCAGTTGTACGTAGATATTAGAAGATTTTTTTTTGGGGGGGGGTTATTTCTGTCACTTGGAATTTCTCCATTAATGGAGTCTCAGAAGACATTTTGGGAATGAATAATATCTTTTATCTAGTTGGAATATGCATGGGATTCCCATCAAATCTGTCCTCATGTGACTCTAAGCAGACAGCCAGTAAGATTTCCTCTTTCAAGTCTCTGTCAGGAATAAATACTCCGTTCTTCAGTTGTGCCTAGATGAAAACCTGATAGTGGATGCTTTGCTCTGAAAGCAGACTGTGGCCCAGCTGTTCTGTGGTTTATGAATTTTTTAGCAAGACTGGGGCTGGCGGCTGAGCCAGCATTGGCTGAGTTTGGGCATACGCTGGGGGTTTGATTATTTCAAGCAGGGGTTAGAAAAACCTGGCAGTGTTTTCTGGGTTTCCCCTCTGAGGTTTGGAGGTTTGTTCAACTTTTGTTCAAAGCCAAGCTCAGAAAATGGAAAACGGGAGAAGCCAACCGAATCTAGAAACTTGAGAGCTGGACCAGTCCAGTGCGATGTTCTTGTAAGCATTGTGGAAAGGGGGCCATGCTGAGGCCCAGTTCCATACCCTCCAGGAGGTGGAAGCTAGAGAGGGATGCTGCAGATACAGCCACCCTGAACATCTTTTTCCCAGTAGAGAAACCAATGTTTGGGTTTCTGCATCTAGTAAACGCTGACTTTCTCTGTCAGATCACAATTGAGGCAGGCTAGGGGAGGAAGTAGGGAGAATCAGTTTGAGCCAAGGGAGAGAGCCAGGTCTTAGTTGAGAGAAGGTAGTGCTGCAAAACCCTCAGGTTACCCAGAGAGTCGTTAGTGCAGCTTTTTTCTTTTCTGTATTTCACCTATTTGACAAGGCCTCTGAGGGCTGGAGGCCATATTTTTATATGTTGTCTCAGTTTATTCAATCTAGAGAGTTTTGACATTGGGACAAAGGAAAATATCAGATGTCACTACTGTTCACTGGCCACTAGGAAGCCAGGCTAGGAACCAGTAATTAAGATCAATTCTTTCTGCCTGGGGGCTCTGAAACTGGGGTCTATATATAGCTTTTGCGCCAATCCACTGAGAATTAGGGAAATAGTTGATCTATTTGATCATGTAGATGCTCAAAATAGACTATCCCCATTAAATGACTTGTCAGGCCAGACTGAGTGTGTTTGACTCTGTGCAGCAGAGGCTCTCAACTCTTAACTAAGGGAGATTTAACAGATACTTGAGTCTGGAGCCCATACCAGACTTGTTGGTGGCAGCACAGTCTGGACATTGGCTGTGAGGCTCCCCAGGTGAATCTAATGAGTGGGTTAGTAACTGTCGCTGTATACTATTAAAATCAGCCAGGTATTGGGTAGCCAAATCATTTTGTGTAGGGAAGCAAGGGCGCATCTCTAGGGATGGGGTTGCTCTTTTATTTAGATGGTCAAAGAAAGGCCTTGGTGAAGGGATAACTCTTCATTCCAGATGTGGCTGAATCATGTGGGTGGTGGAGGTGAGAGCATTCCAGGCAGTTTTGTACCCATTTTACAACAGAAAGCTAGTTTCTGAAAGTGGGTACATTATTTGGGGTTTGAGAGATGGGGGAGGAGAAATAAAAAAACATTTATGTTGCTGTTGGTTCAGGTAGTATTAATTCCCTTTAATAACTCATCAATGTGGAAAGAACCAATTGGTTAGAAATAACCCATTGGTTAAAAATAATCTGGTTTGTGGTATTTGTTAGCTGAATTAATATGAAATTAGAACTAAAGTTTAGTTTAAATATTGTGAGATTTCACAGGATCCAGCACTATAGATACATTTGAAAAGACAAGAAAAGAAATTGAGAAAGAAAAAACGGGGCTGCTGGTAGAGAAAGGGCAGTGTGGTCCCTTATTTGCTTGGCTTTGATGTGCATGTAATAGAAGCCCGGGGAAGGAGCCTATAGGCAGGTCATGGTTATGTTTTTGAAGGTGACCAGTGGCACTGATGTGTACCCCAAGTGTGACTGCTTCATCGCCCTATGCCTAATTAGGTAAGCAGGGCGCTTACGGTGGAGATTATTTCATTTATTAGGTTCGAATGAAACCTGTGGGAATTTGTAAGATGTGATCTTAAATTAACATACTTCCTGCAGCACCTGCGATGTGGTATTATCAGAATTAATTAAACAGTCTGAAATCGCAGGCGCAGTGTCAGGTTGGGATAACCAGATGCCTAAGAGCCTGCATGCCTCGGCTGGGTCTCCAAACGCTTGAGAGTGTCTTTTTCTCTCCCTCTCCCCACATCCTGACGGGTCTCGTTGTGGAGCCTTTGAAGCTGCTGTAGATGTGGTGGGGGGAGTCTATGGGGATGCATATAAACAAGTAACCCAGTGTTGCTCACATTTTAATACTTTTCTAAGTATTGCCTGGGATGCCAACGATTTTCTGAAAGGGTAGACAGAAAGCCTCAGAGACCTGGCTTTGTTTTTCTCTCCTCTGAGGCTTCGATCAGTTTTAAGTTGTTTGGTGGAACAATAGGAGTCCGTCTTTTAAAGTCTCTTTCTCTCCCATCTGCTTGCAGAAGGCAGTGTTACCCATATGAAATGCATGTGTTGAAACATGCAGTAAAATGCTGTGTGTGCACACATGCATGTGTATGAGCTTGTGTGACATTCTCTTCTGGAGGTCATGTCAGTTGGTAACTTGTAGATTTCAACTGATCAACAAATTTGTTGTTAAGGTTCTTTTGATTTGTAAGCCTAGTTTCCCTAATGTGGACAGTGGCCTAAGTGTTGCTTGGCTTTGTTGCTAAAAATGCAACTTTCATTGTGTGTAGGCATTTGTCATGAAATAAGTCTCTCTGTACCTCAGGAGTCTGATATATTTCAGCAAGCAAGGAAAGGGCTGGGACACGGATCAAAGACAATGTGTGGTGTGCCTAGAGGGTTGGTTTAGAGGCACTAGCACAGTTTTCCAGATACACGCAGAAGCAAAGGGAAGTTGCCTGCTGCTCTGTTGTAGAAGCATCATGGGCAGACCAGTGAAGTCTAGAAGATAAAAATCACTACACTTGTACCATATAGACACATTTCCTTCTACCTTCTTTGAAAAGTTGCTCATTCCTTAAGACCCAACTTTCTAAACAGCTCCTTCACAGGTGTACTAACTAGTTTCCTCTTCTCTCCCCTTAAGCACCATCCATAATGCTAAGGTAGTTTTTTCCTGTTTGCATTGTAGTTAGTTTTATATTCCGCTGTCTTCAGTGGATTATAATCTCTTTAGATACCATGTCTTACTCCTGTTTGAAATGCTAGCCTTGAATCTGGGACAGTTTTTTGATGCATTTGCTTAATGGAGGGCTAAGTTACATTTTTCAGAAAGAAAAGTAATTGAAGGAGGGAGGACAGTTCAGGAAGGAAAAAGGCAACGATTCAAAATTGCTACCTAGCCAGGAGAGGAACAGAGAGGCACACCCAAGTCTTTCAGCTTTTTTCATTCCACCACGCTGCCAAAAAACATCCAGAACCATAGCCTACTGAGAACTTTTTGGAGAGTTCTATCTTCCTAATCATTTGGCCCATATAGTATTTTACAACAAGTCACTTTACTTGTGAAAAGACTGAGACTTAAATTACTGATGAAAGTGGAGTTCATTTTTTTTCCTGTGTAGTTTTGTCTGCCAGATGGCATGGATGTTACACATTTGCCTACTGTATTTTTTTAAAGCTGTTCTTCATAGAGCCGCTCACCAAAGATCCCACCTACTTGGTGTTTCTAGGACAATCCTAGTTAGACTTTTTCTAGTTCCTCCTTTTCTATCTCCTGGGTCCTACTCCCTGAGGGTTCTGCCCTCTGCTGGTGAACTCTTCACATCCTTCTTATTCCACAGATGCGTGTATAGATGGTCTGTTCTTAGGACTTGGTGCTCTCTGAGTGTTGTGAGCATGGATAGGGCACCCCAGGCTCCAGAATGCATCTGGAATCTTCTGAGTACAATTTTTAGGCACATTAACTGCCATTGGAAGACTTTGAGCTATCAGTGGTTGGAGTCCAGTCATTTTGACAGAAGAAATTGAATGTTGGAGTGGTTCTGTGAATTTAAAATAGAATTGTAGAGCTAGAATGTGACTTAGAAATTGTCCAGCCTTTCCTTTCACAGATATAGAAATAGGCCCAGAGATGAAAGTCACACAGCATGGGGCAAGGCCACATCTAGAGTCAGGCTTTCTGATGGCTAGCTTGTTGCTTTCTCTACTACACATATTGAAGGGAAGTTCTCATTCCTTGTTTCTCTTTTCTGTCTTAGTTCATGATAGGACTCCCTAAACTCTCACTTCTGTGGGATGGAAATTCACCCCCAATTAAAAAAACAACAACATATAAATGTAAATATTCATTTTATAAATATGCATATCAATTAGATATACATTTATTTTAAATACATGTGTTAATTATACATGTTACATCAGATCGCAATTAAGTCAACAGAAAGTGATGATTTGCATATAATCAGGCTTGTGTATTAATCAGTTGTCAATCTTGAATGCCATTTTTCTTCAGATGGCTCCTTCCATGCAGCCATATCAGGGTCAGAGTTGTGAAGCAGGTGATCAACCTGCATATTTGAAAGTGTACTTCTGTGCTGCTCTGTGCTGACTTACTTTTCTTCATCAGCCCTCTGGGATCCTGTTTATAGTCCTTCAGGGAGCTCTGGGTAATCTTGCTTTTTTCTCAGCCTTTTAGGCTTCACTTCTTGGGGTGGAGACCTTGTGAAGAAGGAGAGCAGTTTCTCTTTGCCTGGAGGGAAATGTCTCTGAAGTTTCTCCCTCTGTTCTCAAGAAGTTTCTAGGCAGTGGAGGTTGTTTACTAGGTTATCGATGCCCCATGGAAAGGTAGGTTGTAATGAAAAGTAGAGAACCAGTAGTTAATATTTCAGTGGGGAAGAACCTTAATAAAATTGTCTAACCCAAATTACCCCCTTAACATATAAGGAAACCTAAGGCCCAGATATGTGAAGTGTCTCCCACAGGAATCTTACCTAACCTGCAAAGACTTTCGAATTTCTGTCCTCATGAAGTCCTCTTCTGCATCCATTCTGCCCATCTGTTACTTGCAGGCAGCACTTACTAAGGTATCACCTATGTGGAAATATTTGAGTATGGCTTGTTACCCTCAGTGGATCGTTTTCTAACAATCTAGAACAATCCGAGTACCTGGTATACAGTAGGTGCTCAATATGTATGGAAATATGTGGTTGTCGATTAGGAGGATGTGAATTCATTTTGAAAATAATAGAGACATCTTTTCTTTATGGATATCATGGTGTAAAGTATCTTAGTGCATTTTTTTCTCAGAAAACCAGAGAATCATTTCTTGAGGGCAGAGGGGACAAAGAGTAGACCTGTAGCTTTATCACTAGCTTCATACTGGGCCTGGTTCCAAAGGTAATTAATCAACAAGGACATTTTCTTTGTCCCCTTGTCCTTTGGTCTGTGGTATGAAAAATGTTATTTCAGCTAGAGGAATTGTGTTCACTTAGCATTCTGTCTGCATTTGGTCCCTGATACTGTTGTAAGATAGCAGGAAGAGTTCTTTCATTTGATTTCTTGATTAATTAAAGTCAGACATGTTCCACTTTTGTATTGTAGTGAAAATATCCCCTTCTCTCTGACCCTTTCTACTTTTGGATGAAATGTTTTTCATTAAGAAGCATTCATTTTTTTAAAAAAATATAGTTTACAAGGAAGAACCAACATCTTATAAAACAACTCAGAATATGATTTTAATCCTTTAAAGCAACACTGCATATACCTGGATGTCACTACTTTTTGGTGTATGAGAAGTCAACAGGAGAAATGTATTGACCCTTTGAAATATTTATGGACTATTTACCATATACAGGTATTAAACTAGGCAATATGATAGATCAGTCATGGATTCTGCCCTCAAGTGCTTGTAGTCTACAGAGAACACTGAAGTCCTTGCTGTCTTTCAAGGAAAATGATTTGTATTCATTCATTTATTCAATACATCTTTACTTGAACACCAACTATGAGGGATATAATAGTGAATCAACCCACTAGGTACTCCGTCCTCATATTGCATACTTTGTAGTGGGCTCTGAACGTGAAGCAGGGACCGTAGGCCAAGATAGCAGAGTACATTTATGCTTTGACTCATCCAGCCATTGTATGTATACACGTACCTGTTATATGTAAACTGTAAAAGACAAAGACAAAAGCTAATTTCAAAAACAAATGATCTTGTGGATCAGAGATAGAATTGCTACCTAAGGTGGTATGTAGGGCTGAACGAAACCCATGCCTCCTGGGCTCTAGGCTGAGAAGCAGGTAGTGGTAGCTGGGAGTTTTCCTCCAGCCAGACTGAAAGTGCTCAGTGGAAGGATCTGGGGTTGGATCAGGCTTAATGCCTGAAGCTGTAGGCAAGGTATGGTTCCTTCTACTCTAACACCCACTTGTGAAAGAAGGCTTAAAAAAAATGCTGCCAGCAGCTGCTTGGACTACAGCTTGAAAGGATCTGCAAACCTAAGAAAGACAGGGGACTTAGAGTCTTGAAATCCTGACCTAAATCAAGAGGCTTTTTGGCTAATGTTTGTGTCTGTGGTGCTCCTAATTCATTGAGTGGCAGGGACGTCAAACTGCTTTTGTCAAACTAAGTTCTGGACTGTGATCCTAGGAGGCAGGTAAACACAGAGAGGGGTGAAGTCAGAGGAGAGGAATAAGGTACAAAGCAATTATAAAAATTCTCTCATTTAAATAAGTCACAGAAGCTAGATTTCAAATCATACCAAGAAGCTAAAGGCTAAAAAAGATAGCCAACAAAACCACAAATCAGAGAATTAATAATTCAAATAAAGTTAACTTTATATTACAGTCAGAGTAACTCTAAATAATTTTAGACAGCTCATGTTAACTAGGGAAGAAATAATAGCTGTCAAAAGAATAAGATACTTTATAAGAGGAGTAGGCAGAAACAAAACCAGGAAGGTTGAATGTAAAGAATCAATTCCAACTTTAGAAGTAAATCTTGCAGGGAAAAATATCAGCATCGGAGTAAGACACTCAGTAGATGGGGTAAACTCTAGATAAGACAAATGATGGGAGAGTTGGTGTATTGGAAGTCAATACAAAGGTGATCACCCAGAAGATAGCAAAGAGAACTATAAAGTTAAGAATATTAAAACAAAGCAAGAGGAGAGACAAAGAGGGATTAAGAAATTTAACATACCATCTAATCAGATTTCCAGAAGAAGAGAGTGGAAGGAAGGTAGAGAAGCAGCATTTGAAGAGATAATAGCTGATAATTTTCAATGCTGAGTAAAGACAGCACTCAGATCAAAATATACTCTTAAGAATTGAGCTACATAGATAAATATAAACTCACATCTAGGCACATCCTGATCAATATGCAGAACATCAGGGTTTAAGGGAAAATTTAGAAACTATGAGGAAGAGAAGAAATATTAAATTTAAAGGAAGGATAATTAGACTAAAAGAACATTTCTTATCAGGAAAATTAGATGCCAGAAGACACCCATTGTATTCAGAGTGATCAGGGAAAATATGTGTCTGTTTATAATTTTATATACAGCTAAAATATTCAAAGGGAAAACAAAACAAGGACATTTCACACATACCAACACTAAGAAAATTTGATACTCATAGAATACTAAAGGTTGTGCTTTAGCAAGACAAAAAGTACACCAGAGGAAAGACATAGGATGGAAAAAATATTGATTAATCCAGAAATTGTTAAAGTATATTGGTAAATTTACTTAACTATTGACTAAAGCTCCTCATTTTGTATGTGTATGTTTAACAGGTCAAAGTAGAAAGCTGGACAGCAATTAAATGTGGGCATTGTTTCACAAAGTAGTTCAGCAAGCTAAGATCTGTGTGTTTGGGAAAGAGAAACTATCTGTTTCAGAGGTAAATTTTAGCATACCTCAAAGGGCTTGGATGATCTTTACCTTATATAAATATTTCTGAAGATAATAAAGGGAATGCTACTGAATGCATTGAGAACTCATTGTTAGCAAAAAAAAAAATATGGACAAGGGCATAAGAAGAAAAGAAAATTATAGAATTGTAGACCATTTTTTATAAGAATTATAGAAGCACCTTTTCCTCCCGATTGAATGTAACAGAATTTTAAAAAAATGATACATCATGACCAAGGTTTATCTGGTATGAAAATAATAATCAGAAAAATCTATTAATATAACATTCTATTAGCAGATAAAAAGAGAAAAGCCATTTAGTCTGCTCCATAGATACAGAATTACTCAGTTTATTCAGTACTCATCTATGATAATAATTCTAAGAAAATTAGGAAAACAGTGGGATCCTTTTTAACTTCATAAAGGTGATCTTTAAAAAACTCCTAGTAAACCTAATATCTAGTGGTAAAATTTGAGAAATCTCTCCATCAAAGGCAATGATGTCCACTGTCTGGTTTCTATTAACATTTTCTGCAGTCATAGCCACTGTAAAACAAAAAGGAGAAAAAAGAAGAACTAAAAAGGAAAAACTAAAACTGTTTTGAGGCAGTATGATTGCCTACATTGAAAATTCAAGACAATATGCAGAAGATTTGTAGAAATAAAGAATTAAATAAAGTTGTTGAATCACAAATCAATAGAGTCAACAGTGTTCCTCAATTCCATAATTTCCTGAGCTTTCATACAGCTAAGATTCTTTATGTATCCATGTAAAGGCATTGCAGAAGCTAGAAGAATGTATCTTTCTTTTGCCTTTTAGTCTCTATTTCACTTATTTCTGCTCTGATCTTTATTATTTCCTTTCTTCTATTAACTTTGGGTTTTGTTTGTTCTTTTAGTTACTTTAGGTGTCAGATTATTTATTTGAGAATTTCTCTTGTGTTTTGAGGAAGGTCTATATTGCTATGATCTTCCCTCTAAGAACCACTTTTGTTGCATCCCATAGATTTTTGTGTGTCATGTTTCTGTTTTCATTTGTCTCTAGAAATTAAATTATTTTTTGATTTTTTTTTAACCTAGTAGTTGCTCAGTACTATGTAGCTTAATCTTCACATATTTGTAGTTTTTCCAGTTTTCTTCTAATTGATTTTAAGTTTTATATCATTGGGGTCAGAAAAGGTGCTTGATATAATTTCAGTCTTGAATTGAGACTTGTTTTGTGGCCTAACATCTAATCTGTCCTGGAGAATGTTCCATGTGTCAAGAAGAATGTGTATCCTGCTTTCAGATGGAATGTTCTGTATATAAAGTCCATCTGGTCTAATGTGTTGTTTAAGGCCAATGTTTCCTCATTGATTCTCTGTCTGAATAATCAATCCATTGGTGTAAGTGGGGTGTTAAAATCCCCTACTATTTCTGTAATGCTGTCAATTTCTCCCTTTAGGTCTGTCGGTATTTGCTTTGTAATTTTTGTGCTCCTATTTTGGGTGCATATATATTTATAAATGTTATTTTCTTGCTGGATTGACACCTTGATCATTATGTAGTACCCCTTTCTAAAGCCTTTTATTAGTCTTTGTTTCGAAGTCTATTTTGTCTGATGTGATAGCAGCTTTCTTTTCATTTCCTCCTCACGGATTATCTTTCTTCATCCCTTTCACTTTCAGTATCTGTGTGTCCTTACTTCTGAAGTGAATCTCTTGTAGGGTGTGTATAGATGTGTCTTGTCTTTTTTAAATTATTATTTTTAAAATCTATTCAGCTACTCTGTGTCTTCTGATTGGAGAATTTAGTTCATTTGTATTTAAAGTAATTATTGATGGGAGTGTACTTATTGCCATTTTGTTAATTGTTTTCTGGCTTTTTTTGTAGTTGTCTATTCTTCCTCTCCTCTCATGTGGTTTGGGGGCTTTTTTAAGGTTATGTTTAGGTTCCTTTCTCATTTTATTTTGTGTATTTACTATAAACTTTTGCTTTTTGGTTACTATGAGGTTATTTATATCCCTATGTATATAACAGTCTATTTTAAGTTGATAGCAACTTAAATTTTAATACATTGCAAAGCTGTACATTTCTACTGCCCTCCCATGTTTTTAGATGTTATTTTTTACATTTTATTTTTGATATATCTCATCTAATTATTGTAACTTTAGTTAATTTCACAATGATTTTCTTTTAACTTTCTTAGAAACTTTGTAAGTGATTAATCTACTACCTTTATTATATATTTAACTTTTCCAGTGAAGTTTTTACTTTCATATGTTGTCCTGTTATTTTTCTTTTTTTATTTAATAATATTTTTTATTATATTATGTTAGTCACCATACAGTACATCCCTAGTTTTTGATGTAAAGTTCCATGATTCATCACTTGCGTATAACACCCAGTGCACCATGCATTACGTGCCCTCCTTAATATTTTTCTTTCACCTTAAAGAAGTCCCTTTAATATTTCTTGTAAGATCACTTTAGTATTGATGAACTACTTTAGCTTTTGCTTTTCTGGAAAACTTTTTTTTCTCTTTCAAATCTAAATGATAACTTTTCAAGTAGAGTGATCTTTTTGGAAGTTCTTTCCTTCCAGAACTTTGAATATGTCATGCCACTTTCCTCTGGCTTACAAAGTTTCTGCTGAGAAATCTGATAGCCTAGGGGGTTTTCCCTTGTACATAATAATTTGTTTTTCTCTTGCTGCTTTTAAGATTTAACTTTTGACATTTTAATTATAATGTGTCTTGTGGCTTCATTTGGGTTCATCTTATTTGGAACTCCTTGGGCTTCCTGGATCTATATGTTTCCTTCCCTAGGTTAGGGAAGTTTTCAGCTATTATTCCTTGAAGTTTTCTGCACCCTTTTCCACTCTCTTCTTCTGGGACACTTGTAATATGAATGTTATTGCGCTTGATGTTGTGTCAGTAGTCCCTCTAGTTATCCTCATTTTTTAAAACTTTTTTTTTTCTTTTTGCTGCTATGTTTGGGTGAGTTCCATTGTTTTATCTTCTAGCTCACTTATCTGTTCTACTTCACCCAGTCTGCGGTTGAACCTCTCTAGTGTATTTTCAGTTCGGTGACAGCTCTATGACTTCTATTTGGTACTTTCTTGAGTTTTCTCTCTGTTTACTGAAGTTCTCACTGTGTTCATTCTTCTTCCAAGTTCAGTGAGCATCTTTATGACCATTACCTGAACACTTTTTCAGGTAGATTCCTTATCTCCATATCATTAAGGTGTTTTTCTGAGGCTTTTGTCTTGTTCTTTTGTTTGGACTGTATTCCTCGTCCTTCATTTTGCTTGACTCTCTTTTTTTTTATGTAATAGGCCAGACAGCTACCTCTCTCTGTTTTGAAGGAGTGGCCTTGTGTAGATGATAATCCTTCTTGTTGAACCTTGTCCTAGCTCTTGGTTTTCTCTTGAACCTTTGTGATTGTCTAAACCATCTGATTTATTCTTGATATGCCCCTGTTGTTGAGGGTGTGCCAAGCAGACCTGTTGGTGATCCAAGGGGTGGAATCTCATTAGGACTTAGTTTCAGACTCGTTAGAAACCAGACCCTCAGGCAGCAGCTTTTAAAGTATGCAAATATGTGCAATCTTCTGGGGCCACAATCATAATTCCTATTGGCCTCCAGACGAAGAGATCTGTAGGTATCGTGGGTGACAGTTGGAAAAATTAGTGCTCTAGATGAATGTATAAGATTTTTACTGGGATATCTTGTTGAGCTGTACCAAAGTCAGGGGGGTGGGCAAGGATAGTGTCTCCCTGTCTCTGTTCCTTGGGAGCACCTCCTTAGTTTTTAGGTATGTGGGAAACCTCTAGCATATCCTTAGGCTGAGGCTCCAGGTTAAATAAATAGACCTTTTTCATGGGAGTCTTGGGTTATGTTTCAGTTTGCTGTCTAGACAGTGCCCTTGGAGTTGGTAACCTGCCAAGAACTGTCCTTCCAGTTGTTATAGCCCTGTGGAGCTCTGGAACACCAGCCCTTTTGGCCAGTGGGGCCAGGTGATCAGGGGTGTCCCCTTTGTGGACTGCATGTGCCTGCTGGCTTTAGCACAGCAGCTGGAGAGTGTATGGGGTAGGACCCACTCATAGGCTTCAGACAAGAAGCAAGAAAATGTCGTAACTCTGTGCACTTATGGGCTTTAGCAATGCAGTGAGAGAGTGCCTTGTCTATGTGTATGTGCCAACTTCACACTGGAAGTTGGGGAGTTTGGTGACTGCTCATGCTTGACCGCCTCAGGAATGAGAGAGTGTTGCAAATACCTGCACTTACATACTTTAGCTAGGGAGAGGGAGAATTCTCTGATCATTTTAGTTCACTTGCTCTGGCCACATTCTCTGACCATAGCAAGTGCAGTGACTGCTCACTCCTGCCCATGCCAGCAAGGCAACGGGAAGTTACTAGCAGGCTTGTGGAGAATGCATCAACAGTGTCTGCAAAGTGCTTCCATCTCTGGGGAACATCTTAGCTATCCATTGCTCTTCTAGCTGATGCTCCTAGATTAGCAAATGAATCTTCCTCATATATATTCTAAGCACTTTTCAAACTGTGCTTTTTTTTTTTCCCCCCCCTGGGTCTCTGGAGGAGTGAAACCACATGCAAGTCTTGTAAGAGGGGAATCTCAGTTTTCTATAGCACTTCATGACCCCTGGATGTCAGCCCCATTGGTTTTCCAAACCAGATGTTCTGGGAGCTCATCTCTCTGGTGAAGATGTAGGGGTCAGGATGCCCCATGTGGGGTACCAACCCCTTACTCCTTCAGAAGAGCCTGTCTGGTGAGGTCCCTCCTTATTGTGTGTTGCCACACTCAGGGTGGGATTTTTTTTGTGAGACCGTGTCTTTGTTTCTCCTACCCATCTTGATGTGTGGTCCTTTTATTCTTTGTTGTGGAGAACAGTTCATCTAGTTTTCAGAAATTTTTCAGAGGGAAATGATCTGTATGAAACTGTAGATTTGGTGCATCTGTGGGAAGAGGCCATTCAGAATCTTCTATGTTACCATCTTGGTCCACCCCCCTGCCCCCTGCAAAATTTTTAAACGAAAATATTTGATAATATCTTCATGGCTTTGAGGTTTGGAAGTGCAAAAAGCACAAATCATAAAGAAATATTTGGTAATTTGACACATATATAACAGCTGTAATATGTGTACACACATACATGTACATACCTATATGTGCATGTACATATACTTCTGAATGACATACACAATGAATTAAGTGAAGAGATAAGCTGCAGACTGGAAGAAGATATTTGCAATGCATAAAGCTGATGAGGAATTTACATCCTCTGAAACCAAGAGAGGCAGAAGGCCATGACGCTGCATCAGATTCTTAGGTCTGAATTTGCTCTATGACTTATTAATTGTGTGTGACTTTACAAAGTTATTTAACCTTTTTACCTTAATTTTTTTTCACTTTTAAAAATAGGGATAACAGTCTTACCTACTGGTTAGTGTTTTGGTGCTGTGAGGATTAAATCAGTTGATACGTGTAAAGCCTAAGAATAATGTCTTTCAGTTAGTGAGCACTCCCAAAATGTTAGTTATTACTTACTAATATTATTCAGAATACATAAACATTACTCTAAATCAACAAGGCTAACAATCTAATAGAAAAGTGCTCAATGCTTACATCGAAAACCGGGGATGTACTGTATGGTGACTAACATAATATAATAAAAAATCATTATTAAAAAAAAAAAGTGCTCAATGGATATGAATTAGTAATAAAGGAGTTCTGTATGGATAATAAGCATATAAAAAGATGCTCAATATCCCTGGTATTTTGGAAAATGCAAACTAAAACAATAGGTATGAGTTTATCCCCATCTGGTTGACAAAAATCCAGAAGTCTGGCACTGCAAGGGTATGGAACCATGTGAACTCTTACACACTGCTGTTGTGAGTGTAAATTTTCAAAAATTGATGTCATCAATTGAGAGAACAATTTGGTGATAGTAAGTCTGAAAATGCACATAGAGCTTCTTTTGCTAAGACTGCACTATAGGGAAGCTCTTGCAAATGTGTACAAGGACATATTGTAAGAACACTTATTGAAGTCTTGAATGTAAAGTAACAATGAAGAGCCAGAAACAACCTAAATACCCACAAAGAGGGGAGCAGATAAATAAATTATTGTATGTTCATATTAATAAAATAAAATATAGAATCTTCACTAGTGAAGTATTGCTACATTTATCTCATAATAAATCTCAAAATTTAAATATGTATTAAAAACAAGTTAAAAGTAACATACAGTGTAGATACCATTTATATAAAAATTTAAAACATGCAAAACATTGTCATGTATTATTTATGGATACATGCATAAATAGTAAAAGAAAGAAAAAATTGAGATGGATAAACACCAAGTTTAAGATATTGTTTTTCTCTGAGCGATACATTTGGATATGGGTCCTTAGGTTGATGTGTAACTATTATTTTCTATTTCTTTGAAATAAAATGAAAAAAATGAATATGGCAAAGTGTAAATGTTCAAGTAGGGGGTAGGTGGGTGAGTGCTGTGCTGTTGTTCTCTGTGTTTTCCTGTGTGTTTGAAGTAATTCATAAAGTGAAAAAATAAGAATATTTGAAATTCACACCAGTATGTATACATGCACATTTATTTTTTAAAGATCCTTCTCTTTTAAAATCTATAGCATACTAAAGTCTAAATGACACAGATACGTTAGAATTTGGTTCTTTTTTCTAACATGTTAAGCTCACATGTAACTTCACATGATACAGTAAAGCTAACAACTAAGCTGTTGAAGCATTTTTTCTAACTTTGAGTCATTATACCTTTAAACATAATTAGTGAATCTTACTAATCAGGTTGATCACAAACTAAAATATCTTTGTTTCAGTGATGCCCAGACCACAGGAACTGAGCTATAAACCCCTTACATTGTCTCTCAAGCAGATAACTTGAACAAAGGATTATAAATGTGCAGTACTTAATATTTCCATGTTGAAATATGGGAAAAGAATTATGAAGAGAGCTGGAGTAAGAGGAAGGCGTACAGGGAAACCAGAAAAGTACTGGCTTGGTGCAATGATAAGAACACTGTGTGGAGTCAGGAGGTACTAGGATTGGTCCCACCTTGGTTCTTCCCACTGTGTCTGTATTTCTCATTGATAAGCGGAGGATAGGCTGTGCTCCCAGTAGTCCATCAAAACTTAAATTGTGTGATTCCACCAGTACAGCATGTGCCTTTTTATGTGCCATTTTCAAAAGGAGACATAATTTGGTAAAATTATATGCCGCCTTCTATATGCTGACCTCTAGTAGTATGTTGAATGTTCTGTGTATTTACCTTTCTACTCAAAAGACTTTTTTCACTTAAGTCTGCTATTCAATACACACTCAATCCAGAGCATGTGTTATTTGAGTCATTAAACTAAATGCACATGTGACTTGTCCTTGGATGATCTTGGTATTCTCATAACTTTCCATTTTTCTGTGGGGTGGTTAAGAGTTGGTGTGACCTTAAAAAAATGGCTGCCAAGTGCACCTGCATTAGCTCTTTAACTACTTGCTTCTTAGTGAGTGAGGATGTAAATTATGTGCATTTTTGAGAACTTATCTCTATAAATAGACCCCAACCTATCTTACGACCAAAGGTATTTTAAGATAAATGAAATACATCTCTGAAATTTTTAAAGAGGCTCCCCTTGTATAATAAAAAGTAAAAATAAAACCTGTCTAACTTAATATTAGGGTTACATTAGAAATGGGCCAACATGCCTAAAATTATATATACAGAGAGAGATAAATTGATGATGGTGATGATGACCCTTTTGTTCTGAGCTATTAGAAGTAAGTGGAATATAAAGTAATTAAAATAACAGAATTCTGGGAAATGGTGGAATGAGAAATTAAAAGCTATGATATAGTTTTATGTTCTTGTGGAAATCCATTGATCATAATTAGCACATAAGCTAAATCAGAATGAATGGGTAGATTCTAAAGTACAAGCATAATATTGTAGGTTATGGGTAATGTCGTTTCTTTTTGTTTAATGGATATATGATTGGTTCTCAAGTGCTGTTCAACTGGTGATGGAAATAGGTTTCCCTTAAAAGCCTTCTTCTAGGCTTTCATAGCACCAAGACATTACAGTTTTCTTCAAGCATGATGTAGACGCAATGTACGTGCTGTCAGCTTAAACAGGTACCAGAATAGACAGCTGCAGGGTGAAGGGCAGAGGTCAGACAATCAGAAGTGGCCATCTATTGCAGAGATCATCAAACAGGCATGCCGTCAATGGACTCAGGAGAGAATGTTAGAAATTAATCTGTTCGGCTCTCAGTGTTTAGCCAAGACTGATTATAAATGCCCTGGAATGTGAACAAGTGGTGACAGGCCTGAGAAACTGAAGTAATAGGAGTCCATTCTCAACAAAGGCTGAAAAGACAGATCAATTTGCAATATTCTTTTCTGCACCCATGCAACAAAGCAGAAACATGAAAGCAGAACATTAAGGGATGCTCCCTATGAACTGGACAAATCAATAAACATCAGTGGTAAAGAAAAAAGTTTCTCATTCTCTTGATACCCCGAGGGCTTTTCCATCTCAGGGAAGTGATGAGTAGTGGTGGCCTCTGTCATGTTCCCTTCACCTACACAGTGTCATCTCCTGGCTTCTCAAGGTGAACACTGCTAAGCGTCAGCTGAAGGAGGATTTGGGGGGAGTGTTTAAGGAAATGACTGTTTTTTGTTAGAAAGAGATGTGCTGTGCTGGCTGGAAGGCAGATGGACAACTGTGTCTGTGGTCTCAGGAGGAAACATTGAAGGCAAGGTCAAAACAGAGTAAGATGGTGGGTTCACCCACACCCCCCAACATACTAAAGGTATCAGGTGAATGTTTTCTATGTCAGAATTGAAGAACTGCATAATATTGAGGGTCCTCTTTATTTTTCTGGGCTTGAGTCAGTGATAGCTGGCAAATTAGTCAGCAGACAAAATAGGTAGGAAGCAGTTTAGAGATAGGAGAATAAGTCTACGTTTTATACAGGCTGTTATTGGCATGATGCCAGTCTTGGCTTAATGTGACAGAGACACAGATTTCAATGTATGTGTGAGCGTGTGCAGGTGTGTGCATGCATGCAAGTGTATACATGTGTATGTGAGTGTGTGTGCATGTATGTGTGTGTATAGGGGTGAGAATAGGAAAAGCAAGAAAGGCACTGTCAGGTTAAGCACTTTCTGAAACTTATGAGACTGTCAGACCAATTCTTTTTTCTTCTAAATCATTTCCCGTAAAACAAGGAGATGATTATCTGACTGCTAGAGGAAAGCAGGGGTATAATATTTCATTTTGGGGGAATGTAGATTTATGGCAGATGGAATGTTGTTGTTTTTTTAAACCAACAACCCAACAATGGCAGAGTTCATAGTGTGTGTTAAAGTACCTAAGTTTTGTGCTTTAAGCTGATGGGATTTTCACACATTTGTAGTGTTTTCAGGGGCTGTGCCATTGGAGGGACTCTTACGTAAGTATAAGGAAGGAGAAAGCGACCATATTGTACCTTTTCAACAAAGGCAGTGCTTTTCCAGTATTTACCCAAGGTATTCTGTAGTTAGAGACATCTGTTCACTGGGAAAATGGTTAAAATGGATTTTGTAAGGGAAGAGGTTAATTCATTGACTCCTAACTACTGGATACTCATAGTCAATGGTGAAGGTGGATGAGTAACCAGATCACTAAAAAGTGATCTTTCCCAGTAGAGGCACATACCAGGAGCTGTGGGAGCACAGAGGGAGAAAGGCTAAGGTCTCCTGGGTGGTCATGGGAGTGATTCTTGACGAAGGAATCACCAGGGAAGGGGGGATAATTCTGGAGAATGGGAAAAACAGGGAGGATTGGAAGAACAGTGTGTGCATTTGAGGATCTGTGAGTTCGCTTGGGTAGATTGGGCTGTGCATGCACATTGATGAAGGATGGAGTATAGATAGTGGGAAGGCCTATAGTAAGGGAGAGCAGAGTCCAGGTTTGGACATTTTGAATTTCGATAAGGGTGGAAATACACCATGGTTACTTGGTTGGGGAAATTATGCTTTCTGACTAAGAGAAAAGACATACATCCCTCCTCATTTTTAACTAGATGAAATTATGCTTTCTGACTAAGAGAAAAGGCATACATCCCTCCTCATTTTTAACTAGATGAAAAAAAGTACCTTTTAATAAAACTTTCATACACAAGATGAGAGTCATAAAAATGTAACATCTTCTCCAGGTTAATAAATATCCTCTCTTCCCTCAACAGTTCTTCATATTGCAATACATGAGTTTTAGACCTCTTGTCTTGGTGTATCCCCTGTGGAACTAATCTGGTTTATCAAAGTTCCATTTAAGACATGACACAGAAAGCTAGAGCATTCCCAAAGTGTGGTCTGATTGTCAGGGAGTACAGGGGACAAATCTGTCCCTAGTTGCTTTATTAGCACGCTCTGGATTACTGTCATGTCAACAGCTCCATTGTACTGTTTGCTGATCTTAAACCTGTAGGAATGAAAACTTGCAGGTCTTTTTCATGTCAGTGACAGGAAGCCACTTCTCTGCATTTCTGTACAGCTGATGTTTTGAATCCCCCAAAAGAGCTTAGTCCTTACTTAATAAGTCTTTTTGAATCCTGATTGTGTCTATCAAAAATATAAGCCATATAACATTTAAAACAAATTGATAATTAATATATTTTTATTTTACAAGATTGGAAGTAAAAATGTAAAAAGCAAAAAAAAAAAAAACCCACACAACTTTCCTAACTTAATGTCTTAATGTTCCTATTATTTTGTCTTGTTCATATGCAGAAAAAACAACTGTACAGCTTTGTAATCATCAAACAGACAAAACTTTGTAGTCTGGTTTTAAATATCACATCTTTAACTATTTTTCAGACTGCAACAATCTTCAAAATGAAAATGTAGAACAGTTACATAATTTTCCATCTCCTGGTTATGCCATAATATACTATACATCATTGTTGGATAATCAGGCTTAACTGTTACAAAAATAGTGCAACAATGATATTTTTGCATATTTTTCATTTTTTCTTTTGTATTATTTTCCCAGAGTAAATTTCTAGTGTAAATTATAGGTGTCAAATTACTAGGTCAAAGAGAAGCAGTATTGTTATAGTTGTTGAAATTTAATGGTTTCTTAAAGCCAGTGCCACTTCTTCCAGAATTGTGACAAACCTCCTAGGTTTTCAGCCTCATTAGTGACGGCAGAGCCAAGACTAGTTGTTGGTTATTTAATCAACAATTATAGATTCAAGTCAGTGTAATGTCATTCTGCCATCATTTCTCCATTTGGTGCTACATATAGGAGAGCATTTATGGGCTACATGAAGGCAGGGATCTTGCCCAATGCCTTATTTCCAGCTTCTGATGCACAATGAATGCTCAATAAATATGCATTAAATAAATAAAATGCCTTTTGAATTCTGTAGCATTTCCCTGAAGCACCATTCATTAACCTCAAAAAATAAAGGATTGATATGGAATGATTCATTGTTGGTGAATCCTTTAGATCTCCAGTGTTCATCACTTTCTTTCTTAAAGGACTTTCTTACCATCCTTTAGTAATGGATTTTATTTTTAAATCACAGTGCATTGTAAATGAAATGATCTATTTACAGACCAACAATATTTACCTAAATTGGAAACAAAAAAGTGGTTTCCAGTATTTTATACTCTACTGCATACTTCCTCCCCCCCTTTTTTTAAACAACACGACTATAGAAATCGAATGTTTTTAGCAGTTTTATATAATATTTTTTAAATGCATGCATCAGTTTATTCACCAAATATTTATTGAGGGACTACTATGTATGTACCAGATACTTGGGATATAGTTTAGGGCAGGACAAACATTCTTTGCCCTTGTGGAATAGATAGTCTAGGGGGGAAGGCAGACATCAGAAAGAAAAGAATGCTGAATTTTTTTAAGTACAGCGTACTAGAAGAAGCTATTACAGGGAGTAGTAGCATGTGCAGAGCTGTCTGCTCTGGTGCCAGAGAGAAAATACTATAAGCCAAATGAAGTCAAGTGTGGCTGGGTTCTGAAGAGTGATACAAGTTGGGGCAACATGAGATTTTGATTTCTACTGGAATGGCAATGGGAAGCCACTGAGAGTTTTAAGCAGGGGAGTGTGACCCTATCGGATGGGCCACAACGAGGGAGCAGTTTTGTGTTTTGATATACAGCGAATGGTGGTAGCAATACACGTGATTCCCTTTGTGTTGCAAAATGGATAAATGAGTTGAATTTGTTGTGAGTTTATTTTTGCCTTTTTGTTCTGTTTTTCATCAGACTCATCTGAATTTGTCACCAGTATAAAGGAGGCTCTAATCTGGGCGTTGCATTGGGAAGTCCTGAGCTGGTGGTTTCCACATTCTCTGTTCCAAGATTGGGATCTGGCTTTCTAAAGGGAAGCTGTCTCTCTGTAAAGTCAGCCTCTGGACAACATCTGTAAGAGCAACTAATCCAGGCTGTGAACTTTTTTTTTTTTTTTTTAATACTCAGCTGTGTTTTAGGGTCTGGGTCCCTCATCCGAACAAAATTTAGGTAAATTTTATTGGTCTGTAAATAGATAATTTCATTTACAGTGCACTGTAATTCAAAAATAAAATACATTACTAAACAAAAGTAAGATGGCTGTTCTACTGTTGGGCCCTGGATGAAATTGCAGCCACAAAGTGCAGTAGCAGGGAGGTGTATGCAAGATGCAAGGTATGGGGGCATCTCTTTTCCTGGAATCTCCAGACTTCTCCCACTTGCGTGGAATGGATTCATATTTATCATCATGCCAGCTGGCCTGTCTACAGAGATCACGCTAGAAGCCAACTGCTTTGTTGAAATCTTTTTCTAGAAATTCTCCTTCTTTCGCTTTTGGATGTGTATGTTCATGTAATTGCCTTGATTGACTTGGCTGGCTGCTGCTAGACTCAAGAGTTCCTTGGTACTACCAGAAGCCAGATGCTTAACTGTTAATTGAGTAATGACTAGTTATGAATTAGAGGTCCTGGTTGGACCTGAATATAGTTTTATACTAATAACAACTAAAACAACTGCTATTCCTATCCTCCCCCCAACTATTGCCACTATTAGTTGAGTGTCTATAATGTGCCAGATGCTGTGCTAGATGCCTTGCATATATTTTCTCTAATCTTTACAACAACCCTGCAAGGTGGGTATTCATATTGCTGTCATCTACTGTATCAGTAGACTCCCAGCAGGAAACAGATGGCCCACTCAAATTAGGATAATTTGCAGAGAGTTTAATAAAGGGACTATTTACAAAAGTGTGGTTAGGGTGAGGGAAATCCCAAGCAGTGTGCCTGGGGCTAGTAACCGTAGAGCTCTTTTGTTATAAGCCTGAGAATCTAGGGGGAGGGGAGGTGAGGGAGTGGGTGTGGGGGGGATGGAGAAGGCTTTTTGAGGATGCTGTCAGCAGGAGTTGAGTGTTTCTATTAAGAGAGGAGTTTGGTCCACAGGCATCTTGTAGCAGTGGAGAAAAGGGAATAATTTTTCCAAGGTCACACTTCTTCCTCTCTCCAGTATTTCATTTGGAAGCTGGAAGGCAAGAGGACTTGTTCATGTTTCCATACATTGCAGAGTGGAGAAGGGTAATGGAGAATGGGGTGCAAATGGAAAGTATCTAGTACAGCTGCCAAACTCCTTGATGAATTTAGCATTCAGCTCCCTATTGCCTTTTCTTCCCCTAGTCTTCCCTTCACTATTAGTGATAGTGACTTCAATATTCAGGTATTTGATCTGTGAACATTGTGGGCTCTCAGTTATTTTACCTCTTCACCTCCAAAATTTTTTCTTCTCCATAACTCCTTTGCTCATTTCCATGGTCAAGCTCACCAATCATGACTAGTCTCCTGCCTTCATTGAGATCTTCAGGCCAGGAGTACTTCCCCTTTTTCAGTATTCATTCTTGTCCTCATGTCCATGTTTCCTACTTTTCCCAGCTGGGATTCCCTAGTTTATCATTAGGATCACCCCCGACTCCTTTGCTTCTCTGTCTCCGACTCTTTGCTTCTGAGAAGACCTGGCTTTGGCTGATGCCATCCTGCTATCTTGTCCATGGCTGTACTTGAGTAGCTTAACCTTCTTGGAGAAAATATACAATTGGGCCAGCTGATCTCATATTAGAATCAGGGCCACAAATCTCAAATGAGTGCTCATCTACTTGGTATTTCTACTGCATTTCTGTGCTGGGAAATGCTTTCTTTTTCTTCAAGTTACTTAACACTTTCATTAAATCTATACTCTTTACTTCTGGTTCACTCCCAGTTGAGGAACTTTCCTTATACTTTATTAAGGAAACAAAATCAGTCGGCTAAGAACTCCCCCTACTTCCCACCACCCAAATCCACCAATCTATCTCTACCTATACTCACACTACCATCTTTCCTTTTGTAACAGTGTTCAGTGCTAATTTAAATCCAACCCATCCACTTGTGTTCTAGATCCTATCCATGTCCTTTCTCAAGGACTTTGTGCTGCATTTTTTTCTTTTGTTTTCTGTATCACCGTTTCTCTGAACTGGATCATTCCTGTGGACATTTAAACATGCTGTAGTGTTTTCTGTCTTAAAACATACACATATGCTCACTTGTAGCACATTCATTTTTCTGTTCTTCACAGCAGAACGTCTTGATATTGTTTATAATTTCTCTACTTCTTCATCTCACATTTTCCTCCAGTCTACGTCCAATTCTACTTTTTCAGTGAAATGGCTCTTATCAAGGTTACCAGGTTTCTTTGTTTTTCAATTCAGCATTTTTGTCTTCGGCTTATTGGCCCTCTTTGCAGCTTTCGATACAACTGACCACCTTCCTTCTTGAATCATGTTTTCCTTCGTTCCATGATAGCTGCTTTTTAGTTTTGCTCCTTCCTTACTGGCAGCTGAGTCAGCCTCCTTTGCTGGCTCCTTCTCCTATGCTTGACCTCCAGCAGATGGCATAACCAAGGCCTTTCACTTCTCTCAGTATATACTGTAGCTAGATGATTTTATCTCTACAGTGATTATGCTGGAATTTTTACCTCTAGCTCAGATCACTCCCCTGAACTTGTATATTCAACTGCTACTTAACCTTTCTGTTGGGTGACTAGTAGGCATATATAGGAGACACTGTTGGGAGGCCTTCCAACTCCTATCCTTTCCTTGAACACACACCTAGACAGCACATTTCAACCTCTCTTACTGATAGGTGTGGCTGTGTGACAGATTTCGAGCTCATGGCTTTGAGCAGAAGTGATGTATATCACTTCTAGGTTTGGCCCATTAAAACCTTCCACATACGATTGTCCATACTCCTTATCTTGCAAATGTGTACTGATGAGCACAGTGACTTTTAAAGCAAAATGTTGAAGATAGATGGGCAATAACCAGGAAGGAACATGGGTCTCTGAATCACCACTTGGAGAAGAGCCACCTACCAATCAAGAATAACTGACATGGATTTTAACTGAGCAAAAACTAAAATCTTATTGTATTAAACCGTTGGATTTTGGTGATTGTCTGTGAGAGCAGCTAGAATTACCTTAATGAATATAGTATCCTAGCCTTGCCTGCCCTAAGCAGAACTTTTGGTTCCCTTTACCCCAAACTTGCTTCTATCCCAGTCTCACCCATCTCAGTAAATTGGTCACCATCCATCAGCCGCTTAGCACTAGAAGAGTGCCTAGCACGGATTAGGTGCTCATGGGTACTTGTTGAATAAATGCATGTTATCCTTGGTTTATTTCTTTCTCTCTTAGCCATCTAATCCGTCAGTAAGCCCTGTAAGTTCTATTTCACAATATCTATCTACTTCTTTTTACCTCTACTATAATCATCTTAGCTCAAACTTCTGCCATCTGTCAGTGGCATTATTGGGCCTCATAACTGAACTTTCTGCTATGTTCTTTCACCCTCCAATCCAATCCTCTTATAGCAGCTAGATTGATCTTTTGAAAATGTAAATCAGATCATGTTCTTCTCCTTGTTAAAATCCCACAGTGGTTTCCCATTACACTTAGAATAAAATTCCAATCCTAATGCTCATCTACAGGGCCCTGTGTGACCTGGCTGCTGCTTCCCTCTCTGACCTCATTTTGTTCCACTCAGTTCTTGCTCCTAAAACTCTGACCACACTGGCCCTCTTCCTATCCACGAACAGATCGGGCTTGTTTCTACTGTCTGGCTTTTTTCTGGCTGTTCCTTCTTGCTGAAATGCTCTTCCCTGCTTTTCTTATGGTCAGTGCCTTCTCATTCAGGTCTCAGCTTAAATGTTCCCTCCCTAGAAAGGCCTTTCCTGATCACCTAACATACAGGAACCCCTAATCCCTCCCTATCACAGCACCCTCTTTTGTCTTCATCATCACACTTTGAACTACGTGATGTTTAGGTAGTGTATTTTATTGTCTTCCCTCTGTCCCCCAAAGGACCTTGCTTGTCTTGTTTAACTCTGTATTTCCATCACTAGGAACGATATCTGCTATTTAGTATATATGCCTAATATGTAGCTCAAAAAAATTAATGTACCCAAGCTTACACAAGTTCAGGCACAGTCTTTCCTTCGATTTATTCAGGGCTCATATGTGACTTGGTTAGCTTGTTGCCAAGATGAATATCATTGATATTATTATTTTAAAAAAATTTTAATTTTGCAAAAGCAATGTTTTTATTGCATACAATTAAAAAAATACAAATAAGCAAAAACCCCCCAAAAAACAAAAAAACAAAACAACCAAAACCAAAACCAAGAAAAAAAAAAACCAGCTAAAAAGTAACTGTAGAACTGCATCTCTGAGCTAGTCATCATTGATATTTTGGTGTGTTTCTTTCCTTCTAATTATTTATACACATATTAAACAAAACTGGCATCATTTTCTCACAGTGGAATATTGGTCATATCTTTGTTGTAGCATTAGGCTTATTCAACAAGTGTTTTCTTAAAGGGCACTTTAGCCCAGCTCCAAGTACAGTGGTGGGTGTTTCTTTGGGAAGCTTTTTTGGATCTGCCAAGTGCGTGCAGCCTGTGGTCACAGTATTGCACGTCTGCAGGCAGTGGATGATGTCAGTTTATCTGCCATTGTCCTAGGGGATGGTGTTGAAAGTCAGGTAATGCTGTGATCTCTGTGGTTAATTTTCTTGTTCTTAAAGCTAAAAAGCAAGACCTATCGCAGAATTCTGTGACTCAGCTGGTTTAGTGGTGACAAGCTAATGTTTCCTAGGGTGACTGTAGCAACTTGCAGATTGGCAGTAAAGGAACTGACCTCCATTACATGTAATAAAAACAGGAATCTTAATAAAAAGCTAAACAAGAGAGGCCTGCAGTAAGGGGTGCATCCTTCTTGCCTTAGGTCCTGGCAAATTGTCATGTAGTTACTGAAGCACCAAAGACGAGACATTTGGTTGTGGCTCAGTTACAATTTAGTTTTCAAATGGTGTACATTAAAGGAATAATTATAACTAATTTAGGGTACAGTATCAGAGGATCAGAAAAGGCCAAATCAAACTTAATATCCTGGAGGTAAAAAAAATATTTTTGATTTTTAATGATAGATCTTAGTGGACAGGGAGGAATGGGGGTGATTGGTCCAAACATATTTTGTTCTTGACTTTGGTCAAAGGATCACCACTGTTATAATTAGTGATTATTAATAATTGGAGATTAATATGAGCCTCTCAGCTTATGTTGCCATGTACTCAGAATTTACAGATGAATCTTACCAATATACCTCTTCTAGTTGTACAAAGGAATTTTCTACAAGACATGGTGTGTTGGGCTGAATAATGTTCCCCCAAAGATGTCCACATCCTAATCCCCCAGGGTCTGTGATTATGTATGTTACTTTACATAGCAGAAAGGACTTTTCAGTGTGATTAAGTTAAGGATCTTGAGATAGAAAGATTATTCTGGGTTTTTAGGATGGGCCCAATGCAATCACAAAGGTTCTTATGAGAAGAAGCAGTCAGAGAAATGATGTATGGGTGGAAGCAGAGATCAGAGAGGATCAGAGTAGATGCTGTGCTGTGCTGATAGCTTTGAAGAGGAAGAAGGGGCCACAGGCCAAGGTGGCCTCTAGAAGTTGGAAGAGGCAAGGAAACAGTTTCTTCCCTCATGCCTCCAGAAGGAATGCAGCTCCGTGGACCCATTTTAGACTTCCGACCTTTAGAACTATAAGATAAATTTGTTTTTAAGCCACTGAGTTCATGGTAATTTGTTATAGCAGCCATAGGAAATTAATACATGTGGTTAATTTATAATTCAGGGGAGAATCTAAATCTTTTTGTGGTAAATCCTATGCTGCCCTGAAAGATGAGCTCCACACTGGATACTAATTCAAATAGAGATGGCCACAGTATGTGAGTTTCAGTGAACAATACAGCTGAAAGTTTCTTGAGAAGGGAAAGTTACTGGCTTTACTCAAATTTTCCAGTGTTCTAGAGCCCCTAGTTCCACTCATATCTAGTGAACCCCCTAGCTTATAACTTTGGGTCATTTGATGCCCTGTTATTTCGTTTCCATATCAATGGAAAAGCAAACTGAGCAAAAGCTATTTGGGGATAAAGTATTGAGAAATTGCCCATTAAAAAAATAGTAATTAGGGAATTTGACTTACAAAAATAGAGCTATGGAATGCTTAGTAACATCAAGAATATTCTCTTTTTAACCCTCCCATCATTTATTCTTCATTTTACCCCCCTTCCCCCCTGCCCCTGTGTCTCCTGTTCAGGGACATAGATACACAGCACCCATATTAAGAGGACCAGAGTCTCCTGGGGACAGTTGCACAAACCTGAAGAATCACGACTTAAATGTTGAAGACTGTCTTGATGAGTTAGAACCAAGACCTTTTTTGTTTGTTTGTTTGTTTGTTTTTTATTAACAGCCTGGCTGCTGTTATCTGTCCTCTTCTTTCCATGGTACAACTACTATCTGTGAACTCACAGAGGACACCCTTGGCAGCTGCAGGACATAATTACCACATTCCAGAATATCTTTCAGGCATTTGGATCTATGGCTAGCTCTTTGGATTGCTCCCCTGCTAACTAATATGTTACTGGCTTGACACAATTGACAGCCGGCTGTGCCGGTGGCTAAAGGACTGCCTCTGGGGCTGTCTCAAAATGAGGTTAATGATGGGCTAGATGAGCAGTCTGGGTTTCTTAGCCATCATCTACCTGGGAGCAGAATATGTGTGGGGCTCTGTTGTGATGACAAGGGGGTCTCCCTACACAGTCAGATGTACCAAATGGGCCAATTATTCTTCTAGGTAGTTCATGGGGATTGTTTTGTTAATTTTGAATGTAATTAAAACAAAGCAAAGTAAAACAAAACTAGACCACTCCTGCAACCACAGAAAGCCCAGGAGGGAAAGAGTTCAGAAGTAAACAAAGCTGCATCTTTTCCAGGGGTGGGATTGGGGGAGAGGGCTCTCTTCAGTATGCTTTTTCATGTTCCCACACATCATTAGGACCAGACACAGGGTAATGGGGTTCAGGCTGAAGCTGCAGTTTCAGACTAAAAGGGCATTTCGTAGTTATTCAGATCAACGCATACATTTTACAGATAAGGAGGCAAAGGCTTTGATGAAAAAAATGCTTTCTCTGGGATTCTCAGTTTGTTAGTAGTGGACTGAAAATCAGAATGTATTTCTCCCAAATTCTAGTTGGGGAGGGAGAAATCCTAAGGAGTGCTGACTACTCATTGGGTTAGAAGATTCCCAACCAAATATTGAGCATCTTGTGGGCAGGAATTATGCTTGGTTGTGTCTGCATCTCTAGAAGTAGGTACCTGGGTAATAGAAGGTGTTCAGTGAATGTTTGTTGAGTGAATGAATGAGTAGATAATTAAATGAATGCTCCACAAGTAGTTCAGGGATGCAGGAAAGTTGAAAGCTTCAACATTCGGAAACTGGAATGGATGGGGCGCCTAGGTGGCTCAGTTGGTTAAGTGTCTGCCTTCAGCTCAGGTCATGATCCTGGGGTCCTGGGATCAGATCGGTCCTGGGATCGAGCCCCACATTTGATTCCCTGCTCAGCGGGGAGTCTGCTTTTCCCTCTGCTTCTCCCCCTGGCTTTTGCTCTCTCTCTCGCTCACTCACTCTCTCTCTCTCAAATAAATAAATAAAATCTTAATATTAAAAAAAAAGAAACCGGAATGGACTTCTGAAGCATGAGATTGGCTTTATTGTTATTGCCTTGTTTATTTTTTCTTAACCTTCATCAATCTTGCAATCATATTAAAAACAACCCATGAGCACAAATGTCTAAAAGCCTGATTATCTCTGTAGAGCTATACTATCCAGTGTAGTAGCCAGTAGCCACATGTGGCTATTGAACGCTTGAAATATGTCTAGTTTGAACTGAGATATGCTGTAAGTGTACATACACAATTTCAAAGACAGTGCAAGGAAAGGGGTATAACATATCTTGTTAATTTTAAAAATCTTGATTATATGTTAAAATAATGTTTTGGATATGTTGGGTTAAATATATTATCACAATTAATTATGTTTAAAAAAACCTTTTTCTAACGTGGCTACTAGAAAATTTAAAATTATACAAGTGACTTGCATTTGTGGTTTGCATTTTATTTCTATTGGACGGCACTACTGTAGAGCATTCATTTTTGTGTTTGCTGGGCAAGTGAATTCTACGACTGGATTAAGCAGCACTTATCAATCAGTAAGTATCCAAAGGATTGCTACCAAGAATAGCATTTAGTGAAAATGTGCCTTCTGAACGTAGTGCCCCACATTTTAGCATTGTTAATTCCTCATCATCCTTTTAGTCTCTGCCTAAATGTTACCTCCTCAGAAGCAGTTCCAAGTCAGTCCCAGCTGTTAGTCTCTGTTTTAGACCCTTGTTTATCTTTTCATGTCACTTACTCTAATCTGCAGTTATTTTAATTATGTACTGTTAAATAATGTCAGCTTCATGGGAGGAGGAAGAGGTTGCTCTTATTCATCTTGGTGTCCCAGTCATTTAGCCTTGGACCTGGTAGAGAATAAAGGCTGTATTTCTATTTGTTGAATGAATGAATGAATGAATGAATGAATGAATGAATGAATGAAAAAATTGGTGTGCCTATAAACATAGCAGTTGAAATTATGTTTCCTCTCTAGAAACAGCTACTGTTTCATACAGGCAGTGGGTGCTACTAAGAGTGAATCTACTTCTGTGATTGCATTTCATATGAGACCAGTTTGGAGAAGGAACACAGAAGGCAACAGTGCAAATCCTTGTTGCTCAGAGGTCACATCTATGAAGGAATGGCTGGGTTGGGCTAGATGGGAAAATACAGTTTGCTGCACCAGAGTTCATCTCCATGCACAAAGCAAAAGAGCTGCTTTAAAAATCTCGTCTAAAAATCCCAGGCTCCACTATTACTTTTAAGTCGAGGAGGTCCCCAGTGAATCAGGTGACCTGAATATCTCTGTGCTGCATTTAGTACATTTACCAGAATCACTATTTTGAAGGACACAGCAGTATTAGTAGTCCTTTGCCTAATTTTAACAAAATGTATTTTCTGCTTCCTCTTAAATGTGGTACAAGACACTTTCATAAATGGAAGGGAATGAAATGCATTTTGCCTTGAGAATTGTATCTTAGAATTTCTTAATATACTTTGAAATGAAGGGAGCCGCCTGCAGTTTTGCAAAATCAGGAATGGGAAACAACAGAGTAAGGCAGGGAATTTGTCTGGGTAAACTGGAGGGTGGTGCAGGGTGCTCCCATTTGGTTTCTTTTTACAGGTGTTGGCTTTTTGCAGAAAACAGATGGATCCTTTGAAGATGATGTTTTTGCCTGGGTTCAGGGAGGTTGCAGGTGGGATTTGGTAACAGTGGGCGACAGAGCAGCATCAGGGTGTTCAGTCCTAGGTTGTTTGGCTGGCTGGCATGCACTTTTGCCTCCTGTTGACATCACACTTAGGGATGTCACACGGCCCTTTCCTGTTGCTCCTGGCTGAAATGAGAGCTAAGGGCAGCTGCTTCCAGGGGCAGCAGCTATGGAGCCAAACTCTTGTCACTACCCTATTTCCATGTGAAAGCAGCTTCTATGAGAAAGTCAAACCAGAGGCTAGAGAGACCAGCCTCTGGGTCTCTTCTCAGGGAATGTCAACTCATTTTAACCCAGACTGGTTGAAAGTTAATATCCCGGCATAATAGTTTGCACGACCATCCAACACTAGGTCAGTGTGAACCCCAAAAGAATTTCATATCGCTTACAATAAGGATGCTGTGAGTTTTGCTCATGTGTGTACAGAAAAAAAGAAAAAGATGAAGAGATGAAGCTGCAGATCCCTGGGCCAGTTGTCAGAGAAAAGGCCTTGATGCTAGCGACAGGAGCTAAGCCCATTTTTTTGGTTCTTTTAAAGTGAAGGTAGGTTTGAGCAGAGAAAATCCTATTGTGCTGAATGATTCCATCGGGAGAGAGGTGGAGACTTTGGAATATAAATGAATGCTAGTGAATTGGAGAATTAAGATTCTCCTTCATCTGTGTATTATGGGCTTCATGTGTGATGAGCATGCGTGTTTCTAGATTAACCCCAGCCTGCCAGGGCCTGCTTAGTGGTATTATTATTAATAGCGTCTTTGATCCCAGCATGTGTTTACCATACCTGTCTGGGGGGCATCTGTTCTGATTGATGATGGGGCCCCGCTTAAGCACATAGGGACATCTTAGCAGGGAAGCAGGCAGACTTTCAGTCTACAGAGATTTGGATCCCTTGTCATGGGGAGTGGGAGACAGGGTGGGGAGTTTTGGGTGTGTGAAGGGGGTGAAGTACAGAGGAAAAGGTAATTCTTAAGATTATTCTACATCCAGGTTTAGTGTTCAGTTTTGAAAACAACTGATTTTGGAAATTGAATATGAAGAGAATCTGGATAAGAGTATAAGCATGGAGAGAAGAGGATGGTAGACAGAGGGATACATTTTTGAGAGGGAGAGGGGGAGGGAGACAGGGACAGGGAGAGAGAAAGGAAGAAAGAAAGGTTTGGTAGGAAGGACATTAGCGGAAAGGAAGGTTATGTGATAGAAGAAGGAGTGTGGCTATGAATTTGCTCATGGTCTACTCCTCTCCCTGTGCTGCTTATTTTCTTAGTGGCTTATATAGGGAAAAGGGAGATTGGCATGGGAAAATTCTTGAAGGCACTGAGGAACATTCTTCCCCTTCTTTTCATCCTCTTCCTTTCTGTTTTTTTGCTTCCTTTGTCTTCTTTCCTTTCCTAGTTCAAACATTTTGGTGAAGTTTTGCATGGGTGTCAGGAATGCCTGTTTAGCTCTGGGCGAGTCTCTTAGAACCCCTGCTTCAGAGAGTCTTTATCAGTATGGAAGAAATGAATCATGTGCATGTGATTCAGAATGTGCACAGCAGTGAAAAGAAGTGAGAGTGCAGGTTATTTGTGTTGTTAAACTGTGTGTATGTGAGTAATCATTGACAAACAGAACTATAAGAAATTAAGTGTATTTAAAATGTGTAATAAAATAGCAAAAGTTCAGTGATAGTTCTCTTCTTAGTCATTTCAGGATTATTGCTCAACTATTGTCTTGGAAGTGGAGCAGTCAGGACGTGCAGGGAAGGGTGTGAGGTCTGATCCTCTTTCTGTGATGTAGGGCTCAGGGAGGATTTTTTTTTTTCTTCCCTGAGAAAAGAGGATAAATGTATTTATTCAGAGTAATATAAACAAAAACATTAAATGTTACTGCTCAACATTGCTGTACTTCAGAAATAATAAACTTCCATACACCACTCTTTGGAGAATCTTCTCTTCTGGCTTTTTCCCCATGGAGGTCTTGACATCTGGTTACAAGGATATAAAGAAGGGTGGGTTAAATTAATCAACTGACCAACCAAAATAAAGAAATACAGAGGTTTTGAGTGCACTATGAAATGCACTAGTATTATGTGAGTAGCGAAGCGTTCCACTGATACATTCTCACTTTTTTCATGGTGGGGGGGTATGCCTCATCATCTACATAGGCTCTGCAGAAGTTCCAGGTGGTAGAGGTTGACAAGATCTCCCTGTGCACTTAGACAAGGGCAGGGTGTCCCTTTGCTCACTGGAGCAGATGGCTTTGTACAAGCTCTTTAGGACAGCCCATCCCTGTTTTCCAGCTCAGGTCACTGAACTGGAAATGTGCCTGTCCACAGAGACGCTCACCTTAGACGGTAGTCAGCTGTCTTTTTGCGTTTTACATCTCTCCTCTTTTCTGATGTTTGCCCTTGAAATGAGGCTTCTGAGTGGCCCGATAGTTGAAGCAGATGGACTGGTGGTTGCCTGGACTCTCCAAGCAGTAGGCCTTCTGCTTTCTTGTGAACAGCGTTATCTGTAAAATGAATGTCAATGTGTACCCCAGTTGTTGGCATGACAATGTGAGATAAAGATGGCAGAGGTTATGAGAATATGTGATTGGCAGTGCTTTTGTGGGCCAGGCCAAGAAGTACTAAAATCTCTCAGACATTGCAACATTTCAGACAATGGGGGGCATATTTACAAACATCTTTTCATAACTAAAGAAACTTTTTGTTTGAGAGAGAGGTCAGTGATAAGGAAGCAATGTTCATTTTGAGCATGATGATGCTTCATTGACATGAAAAAGCTGTTGGGATTCTTGGTTTTTCTCCTCCCTTCCTCCTTCCCACCTGCACGCCCTGACTGCAAATCCCCTTGTAATTATCCCCATCACTGAAGCCTGGAAGGCTCACCTTCCACAACAGGGGATATTAGAAGGGCTAAATGTCTCCCACCACACAGGGAGAAATATTCTTTTGTTTGAAGAGGAAGTTTACTCATCCAAAGATTATGTTCTCCTGTGGCTGTGCCATGATCGGAAGGGAGAGAGGTTTTCATGTTCCCTGTGGCTGACTGTTGGGGAAAACATTGTAATATTAGGGTTTAGGTCGGCAAGGTAGGAGTCACAGAAGCTTTTGAGGTGTTCTCTTTGCCATTGCAAGGTGATATTACCATTTTCCGGGATTAGAGAGGATGGGGGAGGAAGACAAGCTGCATAAGGGATGCTGTCATGTTATGTGTGATTTCTCTGGTCTTTGGAAATCCTCCTGGTTTAGTGGGACATGTGATCTAGCCAAATTGGCCCCTGTGGAGAAAAATGGCACTTGTAACCTACTTTGTTCCCAGTTCAGTGTTCCATGTGGATACTACTGACCTAAAGTAATTTTTTTTTAGGCCTGCCCATTAGGAGCATCAGAATTAGGATTGCAATACCTATTGGTTCTGCTTGCTTAGATATTTGTGCTTAAATAACCTGAAAGAAGTGTTTTTAACTGGAGGCTTTTATTTTTTATTTTTATTTTACTAAAAGTGTTTATCTTATTAAAAGTTTTTATCTTAATTCCAGTTAATATACAGTGTTATATTAATTTTAGGTGTACAATATAGTGATTCAGCACTTCCATACATCACTCATTGCTCATCATGACAAGTGTACTCCTTAATCCCCATCACCTCTTTAACCCATCCCCCCACCCACTTCCCCTGTGGTAGCTATCAGTTTGTTCTCAGTGGTTAAAAGCCTGTTTCTTGATTTGCCTCTGTCTCTCTTATATTTCCCCTTTGCTTGTTTGTTTTGTTTCTTAAATTCAACATATGAGTGAAATCATATTAATCAAAGGCTCTTGAAAACAACAAAATGATTAGCGGAAAATGACTAAATATATACTTTGATGTAGATTAAACACTGTTTACACATAAATAATTTAATAATAAATCCTTGGCAAGTTACAAATGAGTTATAACTATAGTATTGTCAACTACCAAGCCCGCCTCACTGGAGTTTTGGTAAGATGATAGCCAGGAGTTGTCTAGGGCTGGATCTAACTTGTAGGAAGTCCAATGTCTGTGGGTATGCTCCTGGGTCCTGTAAGGGTCTCAGGTCTGATGATCAGGCCCAGGGATGTTAGTACACCCTCAGCCAGGGCAGATAGAGCTCTTTGATTTTGACTGGCATTCTAAAAATTTTATTTATTTATTTATTTTTAAATTTATTATATTTTAGTGACCATACAGTACATCATTAATTTTTGATGTAGTGTTCCATGATTCATTGTTTGCTTATAACACCCAGTGCTCCATGCAATACATGCCCTCCTTAATACCCTGGCATTTAACCAAGTTTGGTTGCAAGTTGGATTTATTTCTTAGGCAGTTCAGGATCTAGGGTTTTGTTCCTGGGTCTGTGATGGTCTTGGGTCAAACTAAGGGATGATAAATATATTGTAAGTATGTCGCTTTTACCTTCCCCAGTCATGGCAGAGATAGCTAATTGATCATGGCCTACTTGGCGTTGAGCCCAGATGCTGCCACTGTGTTCCTAGGCAGCCCCAAGAGTTGGCCTGGGAGATGCAGCCCATTGGTAATCTGTGACCCATCACATCCTATTGCTCGAATTGATATCCTCATTTTAGGACTTCTTAGAAGTCCTGTCTCCAGTACTTTAAATTCAGTTCTTAAAGTGAAAGCTCAGGCTAGTCCACACAGGGTTGGTGCAATTTCTAGTCCTTTCAAGTGTTCAACAAATTCACATTATATAAAAATGAACATCAGTATGGTAGAGTAGAAAGAGAATAGTGCTGTTTATTTTGAGCTTGGATCCTAGCTATTCTACTTACTAGTGGTGTGACCTTTGGCAGTTACCTCTTGGAGCCTTGGGCTTTTATGTGTAAAATGGAGAGAACAAGATTTAACTTTTAAGAGTATTGTGAGGATAAGAGGTAATATAAATAAATAGCTTGGCATATTTTCTGATACCTTTTAAGCACTAGCCATTATTAGTGTTAACATAGGGGTAGATTGGTGTAGTGCCTGGCATGCAGTAGACATTCACTAAATGCCACTTTCTTTTTATCTTGTTTATTTCCTTTGTAGGAGTTATCACAGATTATAACTATTTTTTGTATGTGTTTGTTTATTTCTTGGATCATCTCCGCTAGAAGATAAGCCCCATGAGGAGTTTGTCAGTTGTGTTCACTATTCTATTTCTAGAACATAGCTCCATGCCTGACACATACTTGTCACTCAGTAGGTATTTGTTGAAACACTAAACTTGCTTGATTTATTTTTCTTAATAAAATTGTAATACACAAGAGACATGTGATGCTGTTCTCCTCTATCATGAATGCCCCCTCAAAGCCTTGCCAAGAGGCTGTATGAAAATGCTGTCTCCTTGGCACTCTATGGAGGGGAGGGGTTAATAGGTTTCTGGGGTTTTATATCAGGAATGAATTTCCTTAGGATTGGAGGCTGCTTGCAATCCTTTCTCCCCTTCCCAGTGGGGTTGTTGTATGGGTCTCACTTCAGCAGTCCAGACTGTAAAGGAACTGGCTGACCCAGAGTTGGACTTGGCAGAACTTTACGGTTGAAGGATTTCAGACAGACACTATAATGCTGTGTTGTCCAATAAGGTGGGCACATGTGGCTATTGACCCCTGGGAATGGGGCTTGTCCAAATTAAGGTAAGCTGAAAGTGTGAAATACACCCCAGATTTTGAAGACTTCATATGTAAAAAAGGGTATAAAATATTTCATTAACAATTTTAATATCAATTACCTGTTGAAATGATAGTTACGTTAGGTTAAGTAATATCTATTAAAATAAGTTTTACCTTTTTTTTTTTTTTTAAAATATGGCCTCTGGAAAATTTAAAATGATGTATAAAGCTCACATTTGTGGTTGCATTATATTTCCCTGGGACAGCGTTGCTAGAAGGAGATACAATTTTGGGGTGGGGTAGAGAACAGTGGACCAGGTATCCAGAGAGCTGGTCTCAGTCCTGTTTCTGCACTAATTCAGGATGGGACCTTGAACAAGCCATCTGACCATTCCGCACTTTAGATCTTTATGGAAAAGGCTTTTCAGAGGCTTTGATCGCTAAGAAGGGAAAAACAGTGTTAGAGAATTATATAATTACAAGATCCTAATTGTCTTATTTTCATTCCTAAAGCCACTTTGGAGATATCTGGGGTATAGGCAGCCACACCTTCCTGATCCTGGGAAGCATACACTGAGGCCACTTTCATCTGCACCAGGGTGACTCTTTGCTGGAGGAATATAGGGTGCAAAAAGCAAGGTAGGAAGTTCTGGCTTTTGTGGCTAGCTTGGATAATAATTAGGACTTGCTAGTCAAGCTGAACTTCCTTAAAAAACTACAATTTTTATGAAACAGACTGACACACCGTACAATTCCCATCCTGTGCCACCACTCCATTTTATGAAGTCAGCATTATTTTCAGTCATGCTAGACTCATTCTGAAAAACAGCAAGGTCAGTGTTTGGACACAGTGGATATATAATACAGTTTAATGGAATGACCTGTTTGACATGGGAAACACAGACCCTTCTGGTATATCAGAGATTCTGGGAAACCTCTTCTCCCACAATCTCTGCTGAGAAGGAATCAGAACTCTGATGATGTTTATCTAATTTAGACTGTGTCTATTTAATTTAGATTGTGTCTTTCTAATTTATATTATGAGCCCTCTCGATTGGAATTACATTTCTCTTAATGTTCAGTATGGTATCTAGTGTGTTTTCTATGCTCAGATAATATGAACAATAAGAAACATCTTAAATTCTTGATGTATGTTTATTAATGTCAAAGTTCTTTTTTGGAGGAAAATCTTCAGAAGTTTTGGACTTTTGAGTATGTCTGTATAGTCTCCCAAACATTTTAGGAAGAAGTGGAAAATTCAGGGACCTGCTATTTATAAATATCTGGATGATTGATGGAATATTTTCATTTTAAAAATCTAGCTGTTTGACATTAGGTAGACATGGTTGTATGCTATGATATTTCTTTCACCTCCCTATACAATTACAAAGTTGCTACATTGAGCATATCTGTCTTCTGGCAGATAAAACTGAGGTCTCTATAGCTGCAGCATTTCCATTCCCTGGGAGTATACAGAAAGACCTCAGGTTTCATTTGGATGCATTATTTAATTCCCCTTTTTTCTTTTCTCCATTGGGATGGGAAAGAATAGGCATGGGCTCTGGAGTCTACCAGCATTAGAATCTGGGCTCTGCTACATAATTTGATGGTGTTGGGCGAATTATTTCATTTCTTTAGGTCTCAGTTTCCTTATCCTACTTTTGTGTAATGTATATCCAGCTTTCTTAGTTGTTTGAGGATTAAATTAGATTGCCCTTATATAATGCTTAGAAATTAGTGATAGGCTTTCTCATAAAAATCTAAATTAAAAGGGTATATTTTGCAATTCACAGATTATGCTAGATTGCATTTACTTAGGACTTTTTTTTCCGTCCAAGCATATTTTGCAGTTAATTTTTAATATCTCTATAAAATATTTACTTATGTATTTATGATTTTTCATGCCTATTTTGCTAAAGGGGGAAACTGAGTCACTTGAAGATTGAGAGTCCAGTTGTTCTCCGTTTAGGCTGCCATGTCCTTTGTCAGAGTAAAGTATGAAAATGCTGACCTTTCCTTGTCAGTGAAGAATCCACTCAGCACTATTTACTGTAATATCCCCTGATAGAAACAGGAGGCCCAAAGCCCAGATCAGCCCTTGAGTGATTAATGAGTATCAGTGTGTGCCAGGCATTGAGAAGGGTTCAAAGAAGACTGAGAGGGTCCCTTTCCGCAAAGAATTTGACGGCTAGTGGGTGAATTAAGGGCACATATAAATACAGATGAAAACAAGATCAAAGCACATCGACATATATATGTGGGATCCCAGCTATGTGCAAACACATATGTTAACACCTTGTGATTGGCGGAGCAATAAAGGATATACAGGATTAACGGAAGAGAGAGTTTTCTGACTGCTGTAGGAGTAAGGAACGTTTTCTTTGGGATAATCAAAGGCAGTGGTCCTGAAATCTTACTGTGTCCCACTTCCCGAGATTTGGACTCAGCATGTCTGGGGTAGGACCTGAGATTCTGCATTTCTAACACACTCCCTGGTAATACTGATGCTGCTGGTCTTTAGGCCACACTCGAGTTGGGAGGCTAAGGGATGAGCTGGGTCTAGCTCTGGGGGGAGATATTAGGAGGGCACACCAAGGAGGATGTGTGGGCCCAGTTTTGCCTCTGTAGTTTTGGCCTTTGCCTTCCTCATGCCTTTTACCTGGAATGCCCCTTCACTGTAGTTGGGCATAGTCACATGGTTTTATGAAATGTGCTCTTTATTCAGAAAGAGAAAGTTTCCACCTTTGCTATAATGGACTCGTAACCCTGCCTTCTCTTTCTCACAATATTTGCATTCGAATGCTAACTCTGACTCTCTACTCTCCTTCTGTCCGCTCCACTCCCCCTGCAACTCTTATTTTGGCAGCAATGAAGTTATTGGGCTTCCCATTTGAAATAACTTTAAAAAGGCTTAAAGAAAAATAATCCCACAAATTATAGTTACTGGTATTCACTCAAGTAAAACCCAGTGTCCTGTTGCTTTGTTGACAGCAGAGCCCAGTCAACTGTAGGGTTAGCAGGGGCTGGTAGAGTTAAAAAGAGGACCTGGTTGAGTTGCCTCACCATGGGAGGAGAGAGGTATGCACAATCAGATATTTAACACTCCTCAGCAATTATGGGAGTTTGTATTCTCTCCCTGGCAGGAACATAGCTCTTCACCACAGTGTTTCAAGTTTGCTTCCAATGCTATCTGATAGAAGTGCTTTTATCCCCTGAAGATACAGTACAAAATACAAATCATCATGGGTTTTATCTCAGCTGGAGCTGCTGCTTCTCCAAATACATTTACTTTGTGCAACTGTCCATCAGACCCATTTTTCATCCTTCATCCCATTCCTTTACGATGGCTGGGTTTAAGGCCTTTTTTCTGTTCTTTGTTCCTTTAGCTCAGCGAAGTAAACAGCAGGATTGATCTTACACTGCATTTTGGTATTGTTCCAAGTGCTCATCAATAGACACGGCTGGGAATGCACTGACTGGAAAGGAAGGGCAGATGGAAATGCACTTCTTGTTCTTTGTGCCTTTTAGTGTGCAGCGGAATGTCCCTAATCTGAGGGCTGCTACACTGGCATCCTATCGACATGCAAATTCATCATCAGATGATGACTCCCATATTAGTTCTAAGGGAAGTACTTAAAGGTTTCAGGGAAGAAAAGTGAGAAAAAAGAGGAGAGATAATAAAAAGGGCTTTTCTTCACTACCTCTGGTACCCAGGTCATTCCAGTATCTTGGGAAAGAGGAGAAGGATAAGTGAACTGTTATGTTGTGTTTCTTTTTCCATTGAATCTCGTCATAAGTACACTAAGTGAAATGCTCTGCAGGTCAATTTAAGTTAATGATGACTTCAAAATCAGTGATGGTAGCCTAAAAATGAGAAAAAAGTACTACAGAGGATGGTGGGCTTTTCGTGGTTATTTTCTTTTTGTCATTTTCCCCTCAATTATTTGGAAATGAAAAATCCTAAGTGCACTATTTTCTTAATTTTTTTTTTCTGTAAAGGGATCCAAAAATATTTTTTCTTGTAACTTGTTCTTGAAGGGGGTGTGGCTAAGTTGAATTGGAGGCTGAAAGGTGCTCCTTTTATGGGTCACACACTATCCTGTTATAGGAAGATAATAAAAGTTAGTTGGCCAGGGGGACCTTTGGATTTGTTTTATTGAAGGCCCATTCATTACTACAATGCCTTTAGGTATTTTTGAGAGATAAGGAGTTTATAGAAATCATTATCTTGTTTGAATACTCTTTAACAACAAGACACATCTTATTGCTTATAGGGTGGTTAGCACAGAGACCGTCTGACCTTACAGGTATATATGGAAGCTGTCTCTTCTTGGTAAGAAACATCTTCAATTTTTAGAGCAATTAAATCATCCTGTATTTTGCCTACTTGAGCTTTAAGAAAGCATAATTTCTCCTTCATTTCTATTAATAATTATATCACAAGAGTTACTTCTGTGAAGCTTTTCTTCAATGCTTACTTCCTCTTCCCCAACTGTGTTCCACCTAATTTCACTTTCCCTATGATACTGGCCATTCCCTCTTTTGTTCTGGAAATGTACTAAGTACCAAGTTTTGTCATATATGTGTTGTCTATTTTTGGCTATCCAGGTTTGCATTGACAGGTTTGTAGATTATATTTTAAATACACTTGTAAAAATATTATAATTACCAAGAATCTGTTAGCTTTCTCTTGTTTGGAACCGTATAGATACTAAGTTGACTATTGTAACATAGCAATACCCCCCCCCCAATTATGTATAGTGTATACCACTGGCAGCCATTTGTACAATTTTAATAGTTCAATATCAGTGAGCAGTTCTACTTTTAAATATAATGAAGTTAACCAGTAACTTAGACATTGGAATGGAAAGAAACCTATAGAATACTTAACGTGCCACAAAAACCTTAAAATACAGAACAGTGTGTGAAAGGGTGTAATATAAAACCCAAACCAAACAAATTAAGTTACACTTATCAAGGAAATGAAGTGAAGTAAGGTTAAAAAAAGTTAATTAATTAATTAATTTTTGCATTCTCAGTGAATCTATGAAACTGAAAAAAAAAATGGCAGAACCATGGAAAATGTCCTTTTAAAACAACCTTGCTAAGGCAATGCTGGTTTAGATCCTTTGGCGATGGGCAAACAGACTGTGTCTGGATTGATCTGTGACAGACAAGGAAAATGTTTCTTTGATGCTCTTGAAACAGAGTATCCTTGATTCATCTTTTACTGGTTAAACAATATTAAACAGATGTAGAGGATTTAAAAACTGGCAATTGAGACTCTTAGCAACAGTTGACATGGTGGGTGGCAGATACCATCTGTAATAAGGAAAGATTAGCAAAAGCAAGATCACACTGGTGCATTCTGATCTGTTGGCTCACCTCTTTAAGAAATGTAGATGGTTCTTGTGCAAATAAGTGTACTTATGTAAATGAGTTCACATTTATTCTAAACATCAGTTTACATTAAAACCATTTTAAACCATATTTCAACCAGTTATTTTTAAGTTCACATTTTTAGTTATATGTGACCTTCCTCCCCTGATTTTTTTCAAATATTGCAGCTCTCTGGGAAGTAACGATTTGTGTTTGCCTGTGAGCTTCTGAAGGAAAGAGATCTTTTTTTTTAATTCAACTTTGCTTTCCTAGTCCATAGCAAAGAGCAAGTGCTCATAAATGTTTATTGAGTGAATGTTTGAATGAATAAATAAATAGATGAATTAAGATCTCTTAGTTTAGGTGACCTTGGCCAAAGGTATTTATCACAGAGCTAGAAAGGAGATCAAGAATTCAGCCCTCCCATATGCACCCCAATGTTCATAGCAGCAATGTCCACAATAGCTAAATCGTGGAAGGAGCCGAGATGCCCTTCAACAGATGACTGGATTAAGAAGTTGTGGTCCATATATACAATGGAATATTACTCAGCTATCAGAAAGAACGAAATCTCAACATTTGCTGCAACATGGATGGCACTGGAGGAGATAATGCTAAGTGAAATAAGTCAAGCAGAGAAAGACAACTATCATATGATTTCTCTCATCTATGGAACATAAGAACTAGGATGATCAGTAGGGGAAGAAAGGGATAAAGAAAGGGGGGGGTAATCAGAAGGGGGAATGAAACATGAGAGACTATGGACTATGAGAAACAAACTGAGGGCCTCAGAGGGGAGAGGGGTGGGGGAATGGGATAGACCGGTGATGGGTAGTAAGGAGGGCACGTATTGCATGGTGCACTGGGTGTTATACGCAACTAATGAATCATTGAGCCTTACATCGGAAACCGGGGATGTACTGTATGGTGACTAACATAATATAATAAAAAAATCATTAAAATAAATAAATAAATAAAATTCCACATATGAGATCATAAAAAAAAAAAAAAAAGAATTCAGCCCTCTACCCTCAACTTATCCTGAAATATCCAGGCATCTGTGTAGTCCCCCAACCACCGGGGTGGTGGGATTATCTTGGGACTCTTGGTTCACCTTTAGTCCACTTTCTCTGAGAACTGCTTGCATTGTTAGTCTTTGTTGAAAGGAACTACTAGGAATTGGGATACTGGGAGTCCAAGTTGGTTGATAGTAGGACAAAACACAATGGCATTTCTGTGGGAGTACCTGAATCAGGTTCATAATGAAGAGTAGAATGAGGACTTAAGGGTAACTGGTGATGTGGGGTCCTGAGAACCACTTTGAATCTACAACTACTGATTGTGTCCAGCTCTCACTCCTCCCACTTCTCATTCTCCTCTCCCTCCAGCGCTCAGATTTTTGGAGAGCTCTGCTTTTCTAACATTTAACCCTTTTGCCCTCTAGCTCTACAACTTTAATTGAGCTAATTTAATGATTTCTTGCAGTAAAATTTTCTTCAGATTTCTACATAAAGTATCTGGGCAGTCACAATCAAATTGGAATACATAGAGGGGCTATGTTAAATGGAAACACATCTGTGTTCCCTTGAGTTGCTCCCTGCTACTTTCCTCCTTATTTAAGGGGAAAATGATTTTTGTGAAGGTATAGCTTAGAAAATAACTTCTCTTCTATATTAGGAAACAAGATGGGAGGAGCATATCAGCTAAGAAACTCAAGAAGCATTAAATTTTAGAGCCGAAAAGCAACAGAAGTTTCTGCTTTATTAGAGTCTCTAAAAACTCACATCCTGGCTCCTGGAATGGTAGCTCTTCTCATTCAGTGCTGCGGATGACCTTGGTTCATTCCTTGGTTCATTGGAAAGTACTGTTGTCAGTGACTACGTAGCATGAACATCAGGTCCTGTGGAAACTGTGAGTACATGGCCATGTTCAAGGGAGAAAATAGCCAGATGATTAATGTGTAAAGTCTAGACTTGGGCAAAATCTTTCTTCTATTGATAGCACTACTTCCAAAAACCTGGATAAGAGCATGCTCATTTGAGCTAGTTAATTCTTCTGGGTTTAATATTACCATCTCTCTTATATTGCTTAGGGTAGAGACTAAGCTGCTGTATCAAAGAGACACCTAAGTCTAGTGGTTAACCATGATAGAAATTCACTTCTCTCAAACACAACAGGCAGAGATCCAGGGCTTGGTAGAGTTGCTTTGTCATCTTCAATATGTGGTTTTGGTCTCTGCGTCCAAATCTTGTGCCATTTCTGGCCAGCGTGAAGGGGAAGGGAGGAAGGAAAGGCAAGAAGAGTGCATGCCCGTTTTTCTTAAGGGTCTACCCTAGAGTTAGGATGTATTACTTCCGTTCACCTATCATTAGCAGAACATAGTCACATTGCCACACTTAATTGCAAAAATGTCTGGGAAATACATTATTTTGCTAGACAGCAGAGTTTTATTATATTTCTTAATTTTTTTTTAAATTTGAGTATAGTTGGCACACAGTATTGTATTAGTTTCAGGTGTACAACACAGTGATTGAACATCTCTGTGTTATGCTGTGCTCACTACAAGTGTAGCTACCATCTGTCACCATACAATGCTATTATAATATTACTGATTATATTACCTATGCTGTACCTTTTATCCCTATAACTTATTCATTCCAGAAGTGGAATCCTGTATTTCTTAGTCCCCTTCACCCATTCTGTCCATCCCTCCACCTCACTTTCTTCTGGCAACCATCAGTTTGTTCTCTGTATTTGTGGGTCTGATTCTGCCTTTTGTTTGCTTGTTTATTCATCTGTTTTTTAGATTCCACATGAGTGAAATTATAAGGTATTTGTCTTTCTCAGTCTGACTTATTTCACTTAACATAATACCCTGTAGGTCTAACCATGTCACAAATGGCAAGGTCTCATCCTTTTTTATGGCTGTGTAATATTCCATTATATACACACCCCCTCTTCCTTATCCATTCCTCTATCAGTGGACACTTAGGTTGCCTTCATATCTTGGTTGTTGTAAATAATTTTGCAGTAAACATAGGGGTGCATAGATCTTTTCAAATTAGTGTTTTCATTTTCTTTGCATAAATATTCAGTAGTGGAATTATTGGATCATGTGGTATTTCTATTTTTGATTTTTTGAGGAGCCTCCATGCTGTTTTCCACATCAGCTGTACCCACTGTGGAATTTACATTCCCACAAGAGTGTACAAGAGTTCCTTTTTCGCCACATCCTTGCCAACACTTATTATTTCCCATCTTTTTGATTTTAGCCATTCTGACAGTTGTGAGGTAATATCTCCGTGTGATTTTGGTTTGCATTTCCCTGATGATTAGTGATATTGAGCATCTTTTCATGTGTCTGCTGGCCTTCTGCATGTCATCTTTGCGAAAATGTTTATTTAGGTCTTCTGCCTGTTTTTTAATCAGGTTGTTTATTTTTTTGGTGTTAAGTCACATAAGTCATTTATATACTTTGGATGTTAACCCTTTATTGGCTATATCATTTGCAAATATCCTCTTCCATTCAGTAGGTTGTCTTGTTGTTTTGGTGATGGTTTCCTTTGCTGTACAGAAGCTTTTTATTTTGCTGTAGTTCTAATATTTTATTTTTTGCTTTTGTTTCCCTTGCCTTAGGAGACATATAGAAAAATGTTGCTATGACCCCTATCAAAGAAACTAAAGCGTAAGTTCTCCTCTAGGCTTTTTTATGGTCTTAGGTCTCACTTCTAGGTTTTTAATCCATTTCGAGTTTATTTTTGTGTATGGTTTTAGAAAATGGCCAGTTTCATTCTTTTGCATGTAGTTGTCTAGTTTCCCCAACACCATTTATTGAAGAGATTGTCTTTTCCCCATTGTATATTCTTGCCTCCTCTGTTTTAATATTAAATAAAAATGGATATTGGCAGATAATTAGCAGTGTTTATCACATTCCTCAAATCCACTCCTCCCGCATAACCTACATGCTCCAAATCCATTCAGTAGGGAAATATAAAACTTTTCTTAGAAGGACATTGGGGAACTGAGCTGAAGATAAGTCTAATCAGTAGAGATCTATAGAAATCTGTAGAGAGAAAAGACCATTCAGAGGTGGCTGTATTTGTTGTGAGTGATCTCTGTACTTCTTTGTGTATTGGTTAATCAGTCATAGACCTGTGTGAGTGTCCAGGGCTACCACCAGCTGATATAGGAATATTCTCTGACTTCTCAGAAATTATCACCCCACTTCTGCTTGAATCCCTAATCTAAGGTGTATTTTGTGCTTCCAAGTATAGAGATTTACATTGTAATAATAATTTTGAAAATGGGTTGAAAATTTCTATTTTACTAAAATATTTTATACTGTCATCACACTCAAGAAACAAGAGGAGAGAGAACAAGATAATGGAAAGTGTTTACTTTTCTTTATTTATCATGAGGTTTGGGTGTACAATATAGATTGTTTATTTACATATAAAATTGTGTATGACATACACTGGTTGTAAAGGATCTAAAAATATCTGGACATTTGGAGTAGAACAATTCTCCTACTCTTGACAAAATGACCTTAGATTCTTCCGAAATGTTCTTTATTTAAAATTTACAATTTTAAGAGCATCTTGATTTCTCATGGTTTGATTTCTCATTCTTCCAAATCTCCCTGGTGTCCTGTCTACACAGCACATGTTATTTTCTATCCTCAGGTATACTGTGCCTTTTTTTCTTCAAGTGTATGTCTTATCTCTTTTATTTGACCAAATCTCCAAGGAGAATATCCATTTATGATTGTCTGCTGTTCCTCTGAGCAGCCAAACACTATCCCTTCACTACATCAAATACACAATAAATACTGGATGGATGAATGAAGTAAGCACACAGGGATTTAGGCCCAATTCAAATTGCAGCTCAAACATCACTTCCTCAGAGAAGCCTTCCCTGACCACCCTGTACAGAAAGACATATGGATACCCTTGCCCTGGGCTAATCTTCTTCATAGTACTTACGGCTGCCCAACATGACTTTCATCTTTGAGTTTAACTGTTAACGTCTGTCTGCTGCTCTCAAGACAACACTCCATGAGATGAAGGGAATATCTTTTGTTCACAGCTGTATTCTCTGCCTTTAGAACAATGACTGGTTCAGTAATCTTATTGGAAAATTTAGTGAATGGTGATAATTCTATAAGGACAATTTTACACATCAAAATTATTTTGGAAAGTTTCATATATGTATTTCAATTTAAAAAAAAAAAAAGGACTTTGATCAGCCACTTGAGATGGGGCTTGAGACACCAAAGAATCTTCTCACATAGTTGAACTGCCTTCTAAAGAGAGTTCTATTTGTTGAAGATTTCAATATTTGCTAATAACAGAATGAGTTGGATAATACAAGTTCAGGGGTGTAAGCTGGGGCATAGTTGAATTTTTCTGCATAATAAAGGGGTTCTTGAGAGTAATCTGAAAGGAGAAAGGACTAACTAGAGAGGCTGGCCATTGGGTCACAGAGGAGAGAGAAGCCCTGTTGTAACTGAGGAGGGGTTTGTGGAAAATAAAACACCTAATACAGATTTTAATAGAATGCTATGTATAACCCTATATGGCACCTCCATGAAGTCTCCCTGATATTTTTCATAAACAAAACAAAACAAGCATCTCCAGTGCTTGGAATTACTGTATTTTTATTGGACACTGGTAAGGGGGCTGAGTTAAACTTTTGGATGTGTATGGATTCGAGGAAGTTAGTAGCCCTGGCTAAGGGAAAAGGAAGTGTCTGACAGTTGTCTGAGTTAAACATAACCTACCCTAAAGGGAGACAGTCCATTATATGGGTGTCCTGCTTCCCCTATTATACTGTAAGTTCCTAAGAGTCACGGCATTTATCTCCGACTTTGTTTGAAGATCCCACAAGAGGGTTAGATATAATGGGTCTGTGAATAATGATCATTTAGTGTATGCTACCTGTATCAGTCAGCTACTGCTACATAACAACCAGTAAATCTCAGTGGCATTTACAGTAAGCATTTATCTTTCCCATAACTGCAGATTGATTTCAGAGACACTGATCTAGGCTGAGCTTGAGTGAGTGACTGCTATCACTTGCAGATCCAGCTAGGCTTGGCTCTTCACTGAGCCCTGGGCTTTGGTCTGCTCCATGTGCACTTATTTGGGGGTTCAGACTGAAGGGGTGGCATCTACTTAAAGGGAAGCTCTTTATATTGTGCTGACAGAGTCACAAGAAACAAACAAAACATAAGATGCCTATTAAAGATTAGACTGGGAACTGTCAAACTGTCAATTTTACCCACAGTCCATTGGCTAAAGCATCACAAGCTCAGCCCCAAGTAAAGGAGTGGTCCCTACTTTGTATAGGATAAACAGCAAAGGCTGTGGATACAGATGGAGTGAAGAATTAGGACCAGCAATTCACTCTACCACATTAACTGACCAACTGACAAATCATACATGATACTGAGAAGCTGGGCCAAAGAGTGAGTCCATTCGCCACAGATACTGGTGTGGCTGTGAGTTGAGGGCCTTTGAGGGAGTTTTTTTTATTATTCCTCTTTGCAGAAGGGGCCATTAAAGTTAAAAACCTCATTTTTGTAATAGAATGCACACAACAGTACACATATTGACTTATGTTTTTAGTCAATATCAAGATTTATTGTCCCCAGAGTTAAATAAATCGTGATATTGACCCCATCATAAGCCAATATCTGCCTAATGTACTTTTTTAAAAGTATTTTGTATTCATTTGTATTAATAGGACGCAAGCAGTGACTCACAGTGTTACTTTGTTTTCCCTTTCTTGCTCTTTCTCCTTTGTTATTTTTTTTTCATCTGTCTGGATATTAGTTCAGGGTTAATGTGAGAGTGGTTTGAAAATGAAACGGCATGAAATGCAGGAAAGATAGCCAACAGTGGACGCTGCCCCACTGTAGAAAGAGAGGGGTTTGTTTCCTTAGAGAACTATGCCTTCTCTGATTCCGGATAGTGGAAGTGAATTCTGTTTTCTTCAGCAGTTGTTTTTCTCTGGATTCCTCTCCTCTGTGATGTTCCTATATAGAATTCCTTTGGGTCAATGGGGGATATGGAGGTGAGGGGGAAAGGCAGGAAGGGACAATAAGTCAAGGGTTCTTCAATTGTCCTTGAATTGATTTTTCTGGCTTTCTTTTTGTGCTGCTTTATTCTTGATTTCTTTGTCTTTTTCTTTCTATTTTGTAGCTGGCATTTACATTTTCTGGAGGAGTGGAAAAATATATTTCTTTAATACTGAATTCCATTTATCTCCATAAATTGGTTAGGGTATATGATCTAAAGGACTCAGCTGTTTTTAAAATAGGTTTATTCCTTTCCTTGAAGATTATTTCCACACAGTATAGACAAGTTAGTAGGAGACTCATTTTGTAGACCTCAGTGAGAGCTCCACATTTGCAGGGCATCATTTCAGATGTGGAGTTTTCGAACAAAGAAATTAAATTTATATGTATCACCTAAATTATTTCGAATTCATGGTTCAGCAAAGAGTTCAGGTCCTAATCAAATATGTAGTTTGCATGGGAGCTACCACCCTTCTCAATAATAACATGGCAGTTCTGTTTACAGTGTTGACTAGAAGAGGGGGTTGTGGGGGGAAGACTGCTTTTGTGGAATTTACCCTGGTTGCTTGCAGTTGGGCCTGTGTTAAATGTGTGGTTTTACCACAAGGAAAATTTTCCAGAGAGGTAATTGAGAGAAGAGCTTTTCAAACAGTTTTTATCCCTTATAAATAACAGAAGGACCCCCCTCCTTTACATACAAAGAATTTTTAAAAGGAAACGGATTCTATAATCTCCCTCTTGTCTTTCTTTCAGTTTGCCAAAATACTGCCAGTGTGCAAGGCCCATGGAGATCTCCTTCCTCCATAAGCCTTTCCCAGCTCTTCATGATCTGCCACTCCCCCCCTCATTTGAACCCTTACAAAATGTATGGTTTGTGTCACCTAATCAGTGTTTGACTTAATTCAAGGTTGGTTTTATTTTCCTGTTTTGGATGTCAATTATCTCCATACCAGATTGTATATAATACAGGAGACCAAAGCCCGAAATTTTCACTTCTTTAAAAATGGGAGCTAGGAAGAAAAAGAAGGAGAAGAAGGAGAAGGAGGAGAAGGAGGAGGGGGAGGAGATTGCAGCTAACATTTGTTATTCCTCACTATGTATCAGGAACTCTTCCAAGTCCTTTAAATAGGTGAACTCATGTAATCCTTACCACAGCTTTAGCAGTTAGATTCAATGATTATCCCTGTCTTACAAAGGACATTAGTCACAGAGAAGTTAAGCAGCTTGCTAAGGTAAGGAGTAGACCAGCATTCAAAACAAGGTCATCAAACTCCAAAGCCCATGTTCTTAAAGTTATGCCAGTATCTTCATTGATTATTAGAATAGGCCATGGATTTCTTGCTTGAACATAGAGGAGACTAAGAGCATGCACTTCTTGTTCATTTGAGGGTTGGGAGGGGTGCAGGATAAAGTTGGGCTGGCAGAGGAGAGCAGGACCCAAGTTTTTTAAATAAGATTTCTTCTAGTTCTATTCTCACCTGACTTACAGCACTCAAAGGTGATGGCTCAGGAATTTTAGAAGTTACAAAGCAGGGGGAAGTATGAATAGTTTTTCCACTCCAGACAGCTGTTCCAATATGAGTCCCAGTGCAGGAATGCTGTGTCCTGATTTCTGCGGTGGCGCTTCCTAGCTCACATGGCAGAATGCTTTGTTGAAGAGGATGTAGCCTTTCCCAGCCTGATCACTGCCCATGTGGTATCAGCTCTGGATCCTGGTTCATGGAGAATGTATCTTAATCTGCACCATCTTGCACCCTGTGTGGGAGTGGCCCACTCTCCTTATAGAAGAATGAGGTGCTCCAGGTACCACCTAGTACACAGAAGGCAGTTTTTATCCTATGTTGTGTTTGCAAATGGATTTATGCTACAAATGCTTCATTCTTTTTTTCTTTCACAAAGTTAAAATAAATACCATTTAGTCATGCATGTTGCAATCATTGGGGCTGAACATGCGCCTCTTTTTTTTGGTATTCCAGTGGCCAAAAACCTGGAAGGTATCAATTTTTTGGTTAACCTGTGAGGATTAGGGGGTGGGGTTGAGCAGGGGAGAAAAGAGGTAGAAACATATGTGGGCCACAGGGTTCTTGGCTCTGGGTTCTGAAAAGTGGTGCTCTCCCCTCCTTCCTGCTCCCGTAGTCTTGCATACCATGTTGGGGCAGTTGGCTGTCTGATGTCTATAGATAAATCAGCTGGTTCATACTCACAGCAGGCAAGCAGATGTTTCCCTGTCTATTAGTTCCATAACAGGTTAGAAAGATTGGTTTAGGGACAATCTCGACATCTCCCACTTCAAATGGCAAATTATTCTTCATTTAAAACACACCAAATCTAGACTATCACCTCCATGTTCTATGATTCTGAGCTGTAATTACTGAAGTGGATGGTGGAGGACATGGAAATATGCTCTGCTGTTCAGCCATTGGCCTTTGGTTTAAATGTGTCTTCTGGGTGAAATGGAACCTCTTGATTCTGGCGGTGTTTTAATTTTGTTTCTTGATTGGGAGTGAGGGTGTGGAGACCTCGGTGAGAAGGGGTTGGGCAAAGACACTCCCTCAGGCAGTGTATTAATATCATTCATATTAATATCAATTCATATCCCCTTGTCTGAATGGCTTCATCTGCTCTTCTATTCAAATTTAAATTTCTGGTTGGGGCATTTGAACAATTTCCCCCTCTCCAACTTCTTTAGAAGTGGAATCTTTTTCTCTTCGTTCGTTCCTAGTGATCTCATTTCACCTCCTAAAGAATGATAGATATTACTAATTGAGATACATGTTTTTCTAGAATTCAGTTATTAAGGTTAATCCAGCACTAAATTCAATCCTCCTGAGGTGTGCCTCTATAGCTATTTAACCATTAAATGCCTTTTACTGTGACTTTCAAGAGAGAAAAAGCAGGTTGCCTGGAGATAGGAGGGAAGAGCAGTAACTGAGTGCATAACAGCGATGTCCCATAGCTCCCTGTGATTATACTGGGCAGGGGCATGCCAGCAAGTTTCACTGTTTACTAAGTAAGCCTTGGGGGATTGTGGCAGGTGGGTGGTGAGACATTTCAGATGAAACTTGTGTGGCTGAGATCAACACAGCAGAGATGACTGGATTGAATCTTGCTTGAAATAATGCTTTTCCCCACTCCCCCCCACCAACCCCCTGGCTGAGGAGGTAAAACTATTAATAAATAAGAGCTTACTGAGCTCTATTATGTATGATAAACATTGTGCTGGGTCAGGTGGGAGACAGAATAAGTATTAGAACGAACTGCATGAAATTGCTGCTTTTGGACTGTTTTTACTTACAAAAATGTCAATTTCGTATAATTCATCCTAATATAAAGAACTTCCAGTTAACAAACATTTACTCAAATAAAACATGTAAGTTGCGTAATACACTGACTGATATATAGTAAAAACTCAATAAATTGTACCTATTTTGATCAATATTTTGCTACCATGGGCAGTGGTTGTAGGTTGGAAGTATATAATAATGATTCAGTCAGCTTTACTCAAGGGCTTAAATGCTATCCTTCTGTTTGGATTGACAGGTCAAGTAATCTAAGAACTCGTTTTTATCTATTATCCTCTCTCACATCACTCAGTTACTTGTAGGAGGGAACCAAATCTCCAGGCTTGCTTGGCAGCACGGCTGGGTCTCTGCTCCAGCACGTTTCAGTAGAACAAGGCAGTGTACTGCCTGTCTGACATCTGGGACAAACTCCAGTGTTTTTTCAGGTCTACTCGTAATCCAGCCTTTTGAGGAATGTTAACTTTGTCCCTAATTTGTGAAATCTTCCTTTTACTCTGAGTTTTAATCCATAAATGTTTTCATATAAACTGCAGCATTGAGAATTATAAACCAAATTTGATGGAGATGACAAATCGCAGTTTTGGATGATTATATCTGATATAACAGCTGGAAAAGGAAAGCCAGAAACACAGGAGAGGCCAATGAAAAGCTTTCTTTGGCATGAAGAAGCATATTGTCATAATGTTCCCCCCAAATTGAATTGCCTTTAAAAAAAAGAACTGTAGGAGTATTTGAAGAAACAAAATATTTTTTGAAAAGTTAAAATAAGTCCTTTTTGTGAGAGAATGTTTTCAGTACCGTCAATTTTCAGCCTTCAGAGTGTTTCAGAGTAGTCTATTCACTGAAGGGGCAAAAAAAAACTTCTAGGGTTCTAAGAAGCAATTTCCAGAAATACTCCATAGACTTTCTACTCTTTTTATAGGCGTTTTACTATTTAGAATCGAATTTAGAAGCGAGGGAATTTATGAGCTACTTGATTTAAATGATAAATGATAGTGCTCTAAGTCAGTATCCTTCTTGTGTTCTTAACCGCCCCCCCTCCAGCAAGAACAGTAAGAGGTCCTCAAGGGAGGCACTTCTGGACACATGTGGTGGTTATCATGGTAGTGATAAGAGTGCTTGCATCCATTTCACGCATCAGTATGGTCAAAGGCGGCTTCTCCAAGATGGTGACCTTTGAGCAGAGCTTGGATGAAGAGTCTTTGAACCTGTGAAAGAATGAGTTGTGATATGTTTGAGGGACAAAAAAGGCCAAAGTGGCTAGAGGTTAGGGAACAAGGAGGATGGAGGAGTGTTAGGAGGTGAAGCAAGGAAACAAACAGGGTGGGACTAGGTCTTATAGAACCTCTTAGGGAGGGAAAGAATTTGTGCCTTATCCACTAATTTTATGACCTTTATATATACAAAAAAACAGGGGGTTATAAAAATACATTGTACAGTTTTATTTTTCTCCAGCTTTATTGAGGTTTGATTGACAAATAAAGATTTTTTTTCCTTAAGGTATGTGATGATTTACTATACATACACATTGTGAATGATTACCACAATCAAACTAACGAACACATCCTTCACCTCCCATAGTTATTTTTTGTGTGTCTGGTGAGAACATTCATGGTATACTTTTTTTTAAGCAGATCTCAGGTGTACAATACAGTATTATTATTGTCACCATGATGTACATTGCAATACCCAGAACTTATTCATCTTTTAACTGGAAGTTTGTATGCTTTGACCAACCTCTTCCCATTTCCCTCACCCCCCAACCCTTGGCAACTACCATTCTACATTCTGATTTTATGAGGTTAGATTATACATGTAGGTGTAATCATACAGTATTTGTCTTTCTGTGTCTGACTTATTTCACTTAGCATAATGCCCTCCGGTTTCAACCATGTTGTAGCAAATGGTAGGATTTCCTTCTTTCTCATGGCTGAATACTATTTCATTGTGTGTGTGTGTGTGTGTGTGTGTGTGTGTGTGTGTGTGTGTGTGTATCACTTTTCTTTATCTGTTAATGTGTCAATGGAAAGAGGACAATTTTAGGTTTAATAATTTAATATGTGCAAAGTGCTTAGACCCGTGCCCATTATACAGAGTAAGTGGCCAATAAATTACAGATATTATTATTAATATTATTGGAAGGTATGGGAGGATTTTAACAAGAGAGTGACGTGATCTGATTTGCATTTCAGAAAAAAATGTCACTTTTGTTGCCATGTAGAAGCTGAAGCGAGATGAGAGGCGGACAGGAGACCAGTTAGGTGGCTGTTGTGATATGTAGCTGAGAGATGGTGATGAAATGGGGAGGGAAGGAGGGAGTTAGGGCAATAGGAAATTGTCAGATTTGAGGTATTTATTGGGGTATAACCAGCAGGTCTTGTTTGTAGATTGGATGGTGGGTTATGAGGGAAACAAGATTCAAAATAGTGATTCACTTTTAACCTGAGGAAGTGGGTGGATGTTAGTGGAATTTGCTAACCAGAGAACACTTTGAGCCAGTAGTAGTGAAGTTACCCAACTGGATACCGAAATACCTGGCCATTTTTGCCAAAGACAGCTAACTCAGTGAAAAGCAAGCAAACAAATGTGTCTGGAGCATCTGCTCTGTTCCGGACACTATGCTAGGTGCTCTGAATTGGGGTTCTCATTTGCTTCTCGCAGTAACCTGTGTGTTATTACCATCCAAGTTTGTTCTGAGGAGGAAATTGGATCCAAGAGAAGATGACTGGTTAGCTTAGGTTGCCTGGCAAATAATTGGCAAAACCAGGAAAAGAACTCAAAGCCCATCCACCATGCCACAAGGCTACTGAAATCAAATTGTACAACTTTGTGTGGGATTGGGGGGAGGGGTCTAAGTGGCAAGGGCGCAATCAATGTGCCTGAAGCAGTAAATAAATAAATAAATAAACCATTGGCAGAATTTCTCACTTTTTAGCCACAGTTATAACCTTGGTTAGAATAAGACAAGCTATCTAATGATGTTGGATGCTTTTTGACTTGCCCTCAAGGCTTTCTCTGTTCAGTATTTCATAGGATTGCATTGGTATCTTTGAGCATTTAAAAAAAATGATATGAAACCATCTGAACATTTGAACACTTTTCAGAAGGTCAGGCAGTTTCCCTTTTGAAGAAGGCGTTAGGCAGTTAGGGTGATTTAAGGGCAGAACTATGTGGAGACAGGGATACCTATGATGACCTCTCATGAAAACTTCCTTTCAGTTCTGATGTCTATGACAAAAGCATTTTGAAAATAAAAGGTGAATTAGTGTATTCCAATTTGGGGCTCATTCATATTGAATTCGAAGCACAGTATTGTAGTATAGGGTCCTAATTTAAGTAGATTCTGCAAATGGGTTTGAATTACAGACATCGAGACTCTAGGCCTGTATTGATATCAGTAAGTCTGTCTCTGGCCCTTTGTAGTTTAGCTCTTGGCGGAAACACTCTCCCTGAGTCACATATTAATGCTTTTAGCATGTAGCAGTGGCATGTAGCCTGAACTGCTTAGGTGGTAAATATCCGTAATAGAACTTAAACTAGTTTGAGCACAAAGATAACTTAATCGGCTCAGGTAACTAGAAAGGGATAACTGTTTCAGGTGTGACCGGACCCAGGTGTCCAACAACACAGTCAGGAATCTGTCCTTTTTCCATCTTTCTTCCTCCTGGTTTTTTTTTTTCCCCCTCCTGGTTGACTTCAGTGTCAAGAATGTATCCGCCCCCCACCCCTACCCCGCCCTGCCCCACAGTGCAGCGTCAAAGACCACCAGCTCCAGGCTTTCATTCTATTTAGTAACTCCAGTGAAAACGAAATGCCTCTTTTTTCAGTAGTTTCCTAGTAAGTTGTATCAGTCTAGAGGGGGCACTTTTTTCTAACTTATCTACGCAAAGGGGTGCCTTTTTTCTGATTCTGTGGAGGCACTTCTAGTCCTGAAGAGATTGAAAAGGATAAGAATGGAAGCATTGAGAGTGTTGAGGAGGCTCTTGCTGTCCCCCAGGTAAGCCAGGAGTAAAACATGGGTAGTGGAGATGGTGAGGAATGGACAGGTTTAGGATACATCAACTGAGTTAAGAGCATTTATTCAGCAGACAGAATGAGTGCCTACTCTGAGCCTGTCTTGTAGGCTAAAGCAAGAGATACAACAGTGAATATGACAGGCCCTCCCTCTAGAATTGTTAATGGTCTGTGGGTTAGAAAGAAGAGCAAACAGGGAAGTCTTAAACCACAAGGTGAGTGGTGATGTGAGATGTGAGAAACCTACAAGAGTCTGGAGCAGAGTGATTAAGTCTCCCAGGAAGAGTTAGGAGACTTAAGCAGGTGGTGTTATTTGAGCTGGGCTTTGAAGTATAAATAGGAGTATGCCAGGTGAAGAAAAAAGGAACTTCAGTGGAAGCAACATGGCTAGAGCATGAAGGCATGAAATGTGGTGAGACTAGTGGGATGGGTGGGGTCAGACTGGGAAGGACCTCCAATATCTCTTTATGGAGTAGTTTTCAACATAGAAATATTGAATCTGTGGTATGTTAATTCATGGGTATAAGTATGTCATGTACAGCATGTTTAAGCCTTTCTTCCTGTAGTTGAGTTTTAAACTTTAATGTACATAAGAATTACTGTGTAGCATCTTTAGGGATTTTTTCCACAGTAAATTTTGCGATTTGTGATTTTCTCACATCTTAACATCAGATTCTAAACTCTCCTGCCTTTAAGATGCAACTTCATTGTACTAAGTAGATACTATATGATTTAGTGCTGGTAGTTGCCTAATACATTCTCAAAGTACTCTAGAAAACTGAGTGTACCGGTAAGAATTTTTTTATTTGCGAGCAAAATAAAACTCAGCTCAAATTGGCCTGAACAATGAGGGGGAAATTTTAATTGCTGCACGTAACTGAGAAGTGTAGCATGACGTCAAGCTTTAATATGTAGTCCATTCATGGCTCTGATTCTCCTTCTCTGAGTTTTTTCAGCTCACTCCTTAGTGTGTGAATTGGATTTCATTCCCAGTTCATTCTCAGGGGTTTCCTCTCTTGACTGCGAGAGAACAGATAGCCATGACTGGAGCTACCTGCTTCCCAGTTTATATCCCCAGAAGAGGGAACCCTTTCCAGGAGCTTCAAACAAGAATCCTGAGCTTCACCCTGACTGGATCTTCCCTGAGGCTTGGGCTTTCTGGTTCAGGCCTGGGTGGGCATTGTCAAGAGAGATACGATGACTGTGAAAGTCTGAAACAGAGTCCTGGAGCTAGGAGTCTGGGCAGTTCACTCAAACCTCATCGGGACCATAGAGTGAATGTTATGGACATAATCACAGGATCCATCATAGTCATAAAACAAACAAACAATGAAAAAACAAAAGCCCAAATTATTTAGGTAATTGGAGAAAATATCGTGGCACATGCTATGTAAGGAAAGTTAAAATTTTGGTGGACAGTTGTGAATGTGGGATGGTTTTGAGGGAACATATTCATTAAGCATTTCTGTGTGAAAACTGAGTAGAAATTGGGACGAAGATTTCTTTTATACTAGTTATGAGAAAAAAGTTTTCCAAACAAATTATAAGGAAGATTGTAGAACTGCTTGAGTTTATGAGAGTGAATTGTTTGCAAACAGCCTTGAAAGATGGGTTTATGTTTAAATGACATGTGTTGTACACAAACCACTATTAACTGTGCATCAGGGCATGGTCTTCTAGTTTTAATTGACATGTGGTTAACCTAGATCCAAATTCATTCTTACCCCCAAAAATATTAACTGCATTTCTCTTCAGCTACTCTGTTAAGTAGAATTTTGATCCATTCAAAGGTCCTTTTTTTAGTGGCTGAAATCAGTAAACTTTCTATGTTAACCTTGGGCTACAACCCACTCCCAGTTTACGAGATGCTGAAGAATGACCTGTTGTGATTTTGTAGTCATCCAGACTTTGGTTTGGTTTCTGCTCTGCCACTAGCCATCTGTATGACCTGGGGGTATTTATTTGGACTGTTGGAGCTCATCTTCCTCTTTTGGAAGGTGACAGAAATGATTACCTACAATAGCAGGGGTCATAAGGATGAAAAGGTGACAATGTTTATAAAATGCCTGGCACAAAAAGGTGCTCAATGAAAGTTAGCTGACATTAATATTGAAAACTCATTTGTGAGCCGTCCTCAGGCCAGATTCTCTTCCCTTAATTGTTTTAAGCACAGTTGTACTGTTCTGCTCTGAGCCATGAAATGAACAAAGAACTCCTGATTTTGCAGCTCCATAGCTGGATTTTGGGGCAAGAGATAGGTGTTGTATATAAAATGGTGTTTGCATAGGTGGGTGGTGGTGGAATTACCATCTGTGAATTTAGGTATCTTCTTTCTGTCTATTCTTTTTTCTAAAACGAGGGTGCTTAAAATTGTAGCACACAGATGCATGTTATCTCTTCTTCTCTCCCCCCGCCCCATGTCATTTGCCTTTGTTTCTTTGGTTTTCCAAAGGAAATCTGAGCCCTTTTTGAGCTATTGTAGGTCCAGTTCCCAGATGCTTAGACCCTGGGTTTCCCAGCCTGATAGTAGAGGCAGAGTTCCCCATATTTTAACCCTACCCCTCCACACCAAAGCCTGCCTGAACTGAAAATGGTGGGTGGTCTTACTGTTCTCCCAGTGTTTTAGGAAGTACCTTGCCTAGGCACACGGAGAGGAGGGAGAGACGCTGTTAAACTTTCTGCTTTCTGGGGCGTATGTGTCTGAGCTGTTGCCAGAAACTTAATGTTGTTTTAACACATTTTTGTGCGTGAGAATCCATTTTCCAGCACTGCTGATGGAGGGCAGTGACTCCCCCTTTTATGACTGAAAGCCAGCTGAAGACTCAAATACAAGGTTTATTCTGGAAAACACAGTGGTAGTTTCTCCTCCTGTTGTCGTCCTCCATTTGGGCATCAGCTCTTTAATCTTTTGCCTGGGAAAAAAATCTAATATACTGTAACTAGGATGTTTTTCAAAACTAGGAACACTTCAAAACAAGTTTAAATATAAATGAAATTGGTTTCCAAATGTCTTGTTTAAAAAAAAAAAAAAGCAGATGTTTTATATTTATTATATCATTTTTGTTTTATCACCTTGCAAAATTTTACAGCATGGAATTTTATTTAATGCAGTGGCATTTGAACAGCAATATTAGACAGCTGTATTTGTTTCATATTTGGGGACTTTTTTTTTTTCCTTTGGCAGGATATTAAAACTGAAACTAATGTAAGCTGGTGTTTTGGGAAATGTGGATGAGGCATTTTGCTTATTAGTAATTGAAAACAACCATCTCCCCTCCAAATGCACCCCTCAGAAAAAGGACATTATTGTTTAGATAAATGATTATGTTTTCAGAATGCCAGGAAGCCCAAATGAAGCCACTTTAAGAAAGACTTGGCTCCTAAGTGCAGGGACCCTGTCTCTTGACTTTGGCAGTACAGTGCCAGGCAGGGCCTAATAAATCATACTGTTGATTTGTTGCTTTTGCTGGTTTAAGATTTTGTAAGGACGCAAGGCACAGATACAGTTTGCAATAGAGCTAGGAAACAATTATTTTCAGAGAATAAGCTAAATCCCATTTCCTCCCCTAATTTGTACCTCTTAGCTCCTCCTCCATCTCCTTTAATTTGCTTTTTCAGGATGTTCTACTGGTGCTTTTAATGAGGGTATTGGCTGGATGTTCACAGCTGAAAAAATGCCAGGTTTTTCTTCCTTTTTTGTGAAATTTTCCTTTTACAGGCAGAGACAGGTTTTTAGTTCTGTCCTAACCAAACCACAGACTCTCTGCTGGTTCTCACACCCTCCAGGTCACAACAAAATCCCCTATTAATTAAACTGAAATTATATCTGAAATACATCAGTTGGTGAAAGAAACCTGGGACATTTTTCTAAAGATATTTGCAATAATTAATGAAACATTTGGTGACTGGTGACATTTTTGACAACTCTTAACGTGCCAGAAAATGTTGATATGTAAATAGTCTCTGTGGACTCTAGAGCAAGGAGTCAGAAGATCTAACAAGGTCTGAATAATTTTTTTTTTTTCTGCAGACCTTTTTGCTTTTTGGGCAGAGACAGGGAGAGTAGGGTGGTGAAAGATGTTCTTTGAAGAGAAATTCATGGATATCAGAGGTTGGGAATCTATGGCCCACTAAATCTAACCCAAAACCTGTTTTTGTGAATAAAGTTTTAAAAAAAGTTTTAATTTAAATTCCAGTTAACATACAGTGTAATATTAGTTTCAGGTGTACAATTTAGTGATTCAGCACTTCCATACAACACCCAGTGCTCATCACAACAAGTGTATTCCTTAATCCCCATCACCTATTTCATCCATCCCCCCCACCCACCTGCCTTCTGGTAACCATCAGTTCTTTATAGTTGAGTCTTGTTTCTTGGTTTGCCTCACTCTCTTGTAAATAAAGTTTTATTGGAACATAGCTACATAGCTGTTTATGTATTGTCTCTGGCCCCTTTTGTACTATAGTGACATAACTGAGTAGTTTCCACAGAGACTATTCAGTGGTCCATGACTCTCAGAATATTTACCGTCTGTACTTTTATATGTAAAATTTGCTGGATTAGGCTGGAAATGGACAAGCTCTGGGTGTGCTTGGGAACATCAGAGCAATGTGTGTGTGTTACAGGGGGAAAGTAAGGATGATGCCAGGAATGTAACTTTGTGGCCATGGGTGGAACATGGTGGCTGAAATTCCTTTCCCACAGCTTGCCCTTCTGATCCCTCAGCACCCTTTGGGAAAGGCAGGGCCACTCTGCCTCTCTTATAGAGGGGAAATTGAAGCAAGTAACTCTTAGCAAAGTGATACATCCCAGGTTACACAGCTGAGGAGAGAGACCAAGGTCCTGACTTCCATATTGCACCTTTTTTAGTTTGTTTGTTTGTTGTAAAGTGGCTTTGTATTTCTCCTATTGAGGAACCTGTCCAAAGATGGAAAGTGACAAAAATGCCTCACTCTGCCTTGAATGTGGGCTGGACTGTGTTTTTCTTTAAAAGAATAAAGAGGAAAATAGTAAGTTTGCAGTGGAGGAATCAGGTACATACCACCTTAACCAAGTGATCAAGGTGAACATCTCCAGTGATGTTCTGTGGATATGTATGTTTCAAACATTTCCTGATATGATATGATGAGCATGGTACTTCACCTCCGTGATATTCTTCCCCCAAACCTAGAACCTTAGTCTAATCATGAGAGAAACCTCAGACAAATCTGAATTGAGGGACATTCTACAAAATACCTGACCAGTACTCAAAAGTGTCAAGGTCATGAAAAGCCAGGAAAGACCGAAAAACTGACGTGGATGAGAAGAGATAAGTTGACTAAATACAGGAACTTATCCTGATGAGCTCCTGGAACAGAAAAACATTAATGGAAAAACTAGTGAAATCCAAATAAACTCTCAAGTTTAGTTAATAGTAAGAAACAACAACAACAACAAACCCAAACAAAAAACTAATCATGCTTTATTTAATTTTGTTTTTTCTGCTCAGTAGTGGAAAACAAACAAACAAACAAAACTCCACTAGCCATGGGTGCTTTGGGCATGACCCTAGACCCACAGTTAAACTTGATAGTGTCCTTGGGAGGCTGCTGCAGGCTCATATCCATCTTTGTCACTATGGTCTTCTCCCTGGGAGAGTGGCCCTTACAGGTGGTCCAGGCACTAGGCACCTTGAGGGCACTTTCCAAACCCCTGACGTATGAGTTGTAATGTTTGTAGTGTGACATAACCATAGGACTTTTCTTTTCCCCTTAGCAGCCTTCTGCTTCCAGAAAAATCCAAGAGAACAGGTAAAAAGAATTTAATCAATGCTTGGGGCCTGTGGGAGTTAAACATCCTTAAGACTTTTAGGACAAATGGCTGACAGAAGCAGCCCTTAATTACTCTATCCAGTTCGCTAGTCTGCAGTGCCTCAGACAGTGCACCCTTGTTTCTGAGGGCGTGGTGGAGATTTGAGGAAGTAGGAGGCAGTGGTAGGGGAGGGGCCTCCCTAGCTTGGGCCCAGTGACCAGGTTTTAGAAACACACCTTTCCCATCCCACTTCCCCACAAAGGCTGGTACTTGTCATTGATCTATGGAAACCTTGGTATTGTGAAGCAGATTTTTTTTTTGGGGGGGGTTGTTGTCTTTTAAAACCACCACTGCCTTGTATGTGGGTCTGCTGAGCGAATGGCTTACTTTTCAAAGAAACAGAAAGAAATTTGCTGATAGACTTCTGGCTTTCCCACGAGGGAAAACTCAGAGACCACTTCTAATCTCTGTCCTTCCATCCATCTCCATTTCCTGAAGCAAAAGACTGGCTGGTAAGGGTCACCTCCCCAGGCAGTCACTCTTGGCCTATGGTTTCTGTGTGTGCAGTTGTGCTGCCCCAATTCTTAGCTTTCTCATGAGCCACTTGGGAGTAGTAGCTGTGTCTTCCCCAGGAGCCGCCTGGAGTTGTGTTGTGGCAGTGTCGTGAGATGTAAGGTCCTCTTGGTTGACCTCTCTGTCTCCATTCCATCGGGGCAGGCAGATCCAATGAGCAGTGATGGAGAGGCCAGCTTGCCTGAGCATATGGCCTGGGGCATCAACAGTGATACTGAGAGGTGGTCTCAGGTCAGTCTGCGTCTGCCTCCAGTGCAGTCTGCCCTTCTTCAGCTTCCCTGGCACAGAGGAACAGGCTGACTTTATTTATTTGCTGCTCGTTCGTTCGTTCATTCATTCATTCATTCATTCATTCATTCATTCATTCATTCATTCATGGAGAGGCACTGGGACTTTGGATCCATAGACTCGAGATCCATTCCTGGTCTTTTTACTTCCTTGGTAGGTGACTTTGGAGAATTTACTTAACTTTTTTGAGCTTTATCTTTAAAACAAGAGTGGGAAAACCTATATCATAATTTCTGTGAAATTTTCAGTGTTACAAAGCAGGGTTTCTCAGCCCTATTGACATCTTGGATGGAAGAATCTTTATTGTGGGTGGGGGCTGTCCTGTGTGTTGTAGCATGTTTAGCAGCATCCCTGGCCTCTACCCCCTAGATGCCAATAGCTCCCCTGTCCTCATTTGTGACAACGCTGAAATATTTCCTCATATTGCCAAATGTCCCTTGAGTGGGGGAAAGGAACAGATTGTCCTTTGTTGAGAATCACTGGCCTAAGGAATGGGATGCAGATTGCATGGTTTGTGGCACTTAGGAAGAAGCTGGTTGACAGTAACTCCTATCTTTCCCTAGATGTCACAGGACTTAGTAAGGAGATACGTAGCAGAGTCCCTGCTTTCCCGAATTTTAGAGTCGAAGTAAAAAGGGACAAAATCATATGAAGAGATACTTAACAGTACAAATTATGGTTGGGATATTGGTCCCTTGAAGCCCTGGCATTGATTGCCAAGGTTATTGGATAGTGGGAGTGGTGAGAGTTTGGAAATAGCCTTAGTGATGGGAGAGACACATCAGCTTTTGCTGTAGTGCTGATCTGGCTGTTCATGAACTCTGAACACTGCTGGTCTCCCAGGTCTTAAGGGACAGTCTCAGCCACTCATTCAGAGGCTGGCATCTACAATCATGAAAAAAAGGAAGGGCCACTTTCATTAGATAAAAATATCTCCAGATGAGGAAAGCATTAAAAAACAATATTCATTCTTGGGGTTTGCCTGTTTTTGTGGGTTCTTTACCTGCAGGTCTGACAGTGAAGTTATTCTTACTGAATTGTCCCCAGTTCCTTCCTCTTCTTTTTCTATAACTGGTAGGGAGGAGAATACAGAAAGTTGCCTGTAGTGACTGGTGTGGTTTTCCTATAAAAATATTTCCATGAATACCGAGGCGGAATTGCAAAATGAGGCAAAGGAAAGAAAGTGTAGCGCAGCAGACTTTGGAGTTGACATGAACTTGATCAAGATCATCTCTAACTGTTGGTTGTAATGATGAGGAAACCAAGACCCTGAGAGGTATAATCACTTGCCTGAGGTAACCTAGCTCATTAGGGTCGGAGAGGTCTTGAACCCAGGACTCCTGACTCTCTCTGTCTCTCTCCTCAAATCTTCCTTTTCTTTCTTTCTTTTTTTTTTAAACACCTTTTTTTTTTCTTTTTTTTTAAGATTTTATTTATTTATTTGACAGAGATAGAGACAGCCAGCGAGAGAGGGAACACAAGCAGGGGGAGTGGGAGAGGAAGAAGCAGGCTCATAGCGGAGGAGCCCGACGTGGGGCTCGATCCCATAACGCCGGGATCACGCCCTGAGCCGAAGGCAGACGCCCAACCGCTGTGCCACCCAGGCGCCCCTCAAATTTTCCTTTTCTGATCTGCTTCCAGTATTTCAAGGGAGAGCTTAGGCTCTTGAATTTTTTTTTCTTTTTGGTTTTGCTTTTTTTAAAAAATCACTGAACCCAAAATTCCTTAAATATTAAATAATTTCCTTATGATTTTAAGATAAATGTTCCTTTGTGTTTGATTTTTTTTTTTTACGTGGTAAAATATACATAATATGAAACTTGGCATTTAAACTCTTTTTACATGTACCACTCCATGGCATTAAGTACATTCACATTGTTGTGCCGCCATCACCACCATCCATCCCCAGAACTTTTTCATCCCCTTCAAACTGAAACCCTCTATGCATTAAACAACTCCCCATCCTCTCACCCCCAGGCCCTAATAACTACTGTTCCACTTTCTGTCTCTATGATTTTGGCTATTCTAGGTACCTCATATTAGTGGAATTATAGAATATTTTCATACAATATTTTTATGTTTGATTTTAAATTCCTTGGTGTCTATTTTAAGTTTCCATTCTAAACTCCATGGTTGTAAACAAGTCTTCTGGTATTTCCCACCCATTGTTTATTATTTTCTCTTCTCTTCTAGCTTATCTCTCTTTCATGATCTTTTTGTGGGGTGAAAAAGAAGCCAGGGGTCAGCCAAGAAGGGCTTTAGTATCTGTGATTGGGAAGGGAATAGAACCCTCCTGTACTTTGCTGCTCCCTGTGAGAATAGGAAGGTTGTGCCAACCTGTACTGCTCGGGATAAACTGATCTCCTTTCAGGTTTCCAGCAACCACCACAGTAAATCCCTTCCTGCCGGAAGAAGAATATGAATTGAAATAAGTGATGAGTTTAGATGTTGTTTAGTGTCCTTAATTTTTTTTAAATTGTGGTTTTTCTGTTATTTCATACATGGTTTTAGAGATCTTTCTCTGGCGGAAGTGTCCTAAATATTAAAAGCAAATAAATAAATAGGGGATTGTCTTTTGAGTGCCTGGTGGATTTATTTAGGTTTGAGGCATCTAAGGAGTTGAAATTTTTAGTTTTCCTAGATCCTGTAAATGCAACTGTCAAACAGCTGCCAGAGTCATCAAGATAGCTGAGGATTTGACTGGCTAGATTTGTCACATCCATTCAGGGTTAGCCTGAATATAACTTCGTACATTTTGGCAGGTTAATCTTCACACTCAGAGACCTGACTGGTAGTCATTTCCTCCCCTTGTGGCCTTAATATGACCTCTCTGGGCAGGCTTTGCATGGTCTGCCCTACTAAACCACAGGGAAAGACAGTCCTTTCCCTGGTGTTCACGGGTGACCTTTTGCCTTGTTGCGTGTGCGTGTCCTGGCTCCAAGCAGGAGAGTTTGCAAGTCACAGGTGGCCGTTCTGTGGGAACATTTGGCTGCATGCATTATGCTCTGTATGTTGGAAATGGACCACTTTGCCAGCTGGAAAAGCCAACAGGCACATTCCTTCAGCCAAGGCTGTGGTTGCTCCTTCATGGGCCATAAATGCTCCAAACCCTCACATCTCAAAATGGAGCAACAAGATTCCCATTGCTCTTGGGAAGACCCAGACAAGGGCTTTGCCACTTGCCAAAATGCAGGCCTTTTAGCTGGCAACATCATGTTTAAATATGCATAGGCCTTGAGACTCAGTATCGGTGGGTTTTAATCATGGTTGCACACTGGAATCATTCAAAGAACTTTAAAAACTACCATCTGGGAAATTCTGATCTAATTGGTTTGGGGTGGGGGAATTCAGGGCAGGTGATTCTTATGTGTAGCCAGGTCTGAAAACCACTACTTGAAATCCTTGCACCTATTTCAGAGCAAGCCATACCTGCTTCTTTTCTGCGGTGATGATTATACTGATGACAGTGCTGATAGTGAACAGAGCTAACATTTACTGAAACTTCCTATATGCCAGCTCGTGTTAGGAGTATTTTTACATGCCTCAACTCAGGTAGCCTTTGCAGCAGCTCTGTGAAGCAGATACTCTTATTGCCCTTATTTGGGGATTTGGAAGCTGAAGTACAGAGGAGTTAAGTCACCCTCCCAAGATCACCGAGCCATTATGCAGCAGAGCTCTGGAAGATGTCATGCTGTAGCCACTGCACTGATGAAGGGTGATTGGGCAACTGTTAGGCTGAGTGCCTTGCTCTGAGGACCTTCCAAGATGGGAGTCTCCAGTCTCCTCTGATATGGCTGATGTGCTGTTGTCTCATTGTGGAACTAGATGTGGACATTGCCAGGCACAGAGAGTGGGAACATAAAAACGTGGGACTCTGGCCCTGACAAAGGTCTAGCCCTTTGCTGGGGCTTCTCCTGTGGGTGACTGTTGCTGGATAGAAGTACCTGCAGTGACTTTCGTACTTAAATGAAGTGCTGTTAGGAGGAACCATTAAGGAGTGATTGAAGGCAAGGACAATAATGCTGAGGTCTTTTCCTGACTTTGCATTAATAGGAGAATGTGGAGATGTAGCCTGTTTTCTTTAACTCTTACTTGGCTCTTCTGTGGTTTGCTTCTAAGAATATCCGGCTGGGCCTTGCAAACCCGTTGCCTTGGGGGGATCCCTGCACATCTTAAGCTGTTTTGCAAGCTGTTGGCTATCCAAAATGCCAGGCATTTTTCCTATGGAAATGTGCTCTGTGTGGTTCTGATTAATGTCTCTCATTTTCCGTTGTCTTCCTGGACAGCTTTCGTTTCCTGCTGCTGCTTGTAGTGTTTTCCCTTGGTCCAGGTCCACCTCCTCTTGTCCACCTAGCACTCTTCTCCAAGCAGCCTGCATCTTCCTGTTGTGCTTCATGACTCTTGTGTTCCCACTGGCCCTCATCTTCCAGATCCTCACTCTGAGCCCACTTGTTGGGTAAAGTCTATGTGAAATATGATTCTACTTGCCACTACTTCCCTCAAAACTGTAGCAATACTGGAGGGAACACAGATTCACTAATGATACAGTCCATTCTTTACCATCTTCAGACTAATTGTCATCTGGTGATTTTTGTGTATGTGTGGTGGGTTTTCACTTATTAATTTATTCAATTATTTGTTTATTTGGGTCCGAATTTGGGTGGGGAGAATGTCTTCTTATATTGCCCTATGAACTATGCCAGGGCTTGCTCAACAGTAGTGTGAAGCCAGTGTTTCAGTCGGTGATCTTTACACTCATGGTATAGAAATTGGATGTTTCAGTCTTAAAAAAAATTAGCATTCACTTAGCCAGCTCTTCATCTTGTGAGTTGTGGATTTTTCCAAGTCATTCTCTTCTTCTATCAATTTCATTTATCAAACTGCTTGGTGCTCATAAGGCAGATGATTGGGGAAAGTGCAGCCCAGATTAATCAAATCAGCTGTTTGGCAATGATTCCAATGAAAGGCGATGTCAGGCAGGAAGTTCAGCTCTAGGCACACTTGGGTTTTGAGGTCAGATGGGAATCTCATTTATCTATGCCAACCCCCTTGCCCTCTGCCCTTCCCCAAAGGCTCTTTGCCCTCACCTAGTAACCTAATTTGCGTTTGAAAAGGAGCAGCAGTTGCAACAGCACTTTGGGTTCCAGCATTAAGCTAGCCTTGAGAGAGGATCCAGAAGTCAGGTGGGTTTGCTGGGACCTGCAATGTGCAAAACCCAGCAGGGGGGTCAGGGGCCAGATCCCCTTCCCTGGCTGAAGGTCTTTCTCAGGAGGTCAGAAGCAAGGATCTTTGTGAGAGAGAGAGGCAAGGAAAGGGTGAAAGGAAATGGGGCAGAAGAAAGGAGTCTTTCACAAAGGAAAGTTGCTGATTCTGTCTGTGATCAATCACGCTTAACAAAGAGGCCCTGTGACACAGGGCCTTGTTCCTCCCAGAACATCGCCATTCTGCCATCCAAAGCCTATCAGAAGACGCCGACATTAATTTAAATGAATGTCCCTGTTCTTGTTGGCAGCTTTTCCCAACATGGATAGAATTGACGGGACTGATGTCAGTGATTTTTTTTTTTTTTCTTCAGATTTCCTTGATGTGGTTCTGGGTGGTAGGAGCCACCTTCACAAGAGGCCACACATTTTCCTAGATGCGTCCCCAAAAATGTCAACCTCAACTATAAAGCCGAAAAAGACATTTCACATACATAAAATATGTAATTAAAATGATGAATTATTGTAAGATAGAATATTAGCCTTGTGACATTTTAATCTGAATGCGCGAGAGAGGGAGAAAGAGCGCGCAATCTGAAGCGCTCAATTAAATTTAGAATTTCCCCCCTCCATTGTTATGAATAAATAGAAAAGATTCCGTAGCAGTCAGTGGAATTATTAATTGCAAGTAGTGTAGAAGGTGCATGCACCATATCATGAAATGGAATATCATTGTTAGTGACTATATTTCTTGGTAATTAAGGCCCAGACTAATGATGCAAGTTTTCTCCAGCATGATTTTCATCTGATTATGAGGCTGCTTCATTAAGAGCACTCAGCCTAACGAGCTGTAGCTGTAATAAAGTAATTTTCTGTCTTGTGCTCTGATTGATAAAGAGTTTCTATAGCTAAAAGGAATTGAAAATATAATTATAATTAGAAATGGTTGAATAAAGTTATTACAGGATTGCTGAAGGGTAGTGCAATTGACACCATAATGTTTTTTTGGAAGTGAGCATCTTAAAATTAGACTTTATAAAGCAACAAAACTCCTTTGCTAATAACTGGGCTGAATGTTGCTGCTTCCATAAAATGAACATTTAGATTAAAGGAAAATGAGACTTTCCCACATTGTTCTCGACAAGGAAAACATATGCAAGAAGAATGCTGTCGCCTGTCTTCCCCAGCATTCTTCCCTCATGAAGTAAAGCTTATGAACATACTTTTTACTCCATTTATAATAATTTTCCTTCTACCATATGTTGGAAAAAGATCTTTTTGATTAAACTGATGTCTTTTTAAGCATATAGTGTAATTTTGGAGTTTCCCCTTGCCAATGTGCAAAGAGTTATGCTGTCTTTTTTATGTATTTATATTTATGAAGCAGTGGGTTTCATATAATTTTTCAAATTGTGTAGAGGGTTTTTTTTTCTATCTTTGTCATGCATTGGTTGATATCAAAATATAACTGGGGAGGATACAAGATCCCACCCCCCTCCCATAGGAAATGCTAATCAACTTTTTATCCTAGAAACCTTATTTCTTTTTATGATGTTCACATTTATAAACCATGAAAACTCTGTTAGAGCGGTCCTTGGTGTGCATGTCATTGGATATGTCTGCAATATTGACATATAAATCTATGGCAGTGGTTTTATTTAGAATTAGCTGATATACTTTGTGCTTCAAATTAGTTTCACATATTTAATTTGGTCTCCTTTGTCCCATTTTAGCTCCCTGCACTGCATGAAAAACATGCATACACTTTAAAGCTATGTGGCTTTGTAAATCCGTTTTATGCAAACTCACTCAGATATTATTGGGTCTATACTGAAGTGAGGATTGGATCTTCCTAGATCTGCACTTTTGACTGATTATTTCAAAGCTAGCATTTTATACTGATTCTGACAATTGGAAAGACTTTTAGAATTTTTGAGAATCATTTCTAACATATTCTAGGGTAATAAAAGCATGTTATTGGAATACCATTAGTAAGATTAGAGAGGAAAAAAGAGTAGAATTTTATTGGTTGTTCATTGAAAATGTTAGCTGTGATTAGTTACATAATCCTACATTAACCTGTAAATTAAAATTCCTTGGTGCAATTTGATGGCTGATTTAATTTTGTCTTTCTTTGTTTGCCGCAGGCTAATTCCATTATGAATTCTTTATACAGCCTTTTCCCTCAATGATTAGCAGCTTCTACTCAAGTTCTGATTACTATTGTACACTTAGCACTACATAAAGCCGGGGATTAATATTCCCCTGAAGAATTGTTGCTATGGATCTGCTCTATTCCTTCTAAGAGATGTTTCTGCAGCTTCAATTGTCCATAAATTATGATCTCTAGTGAATTATCAGTGGGAGTGAGCTGAGCTTAACAAGCTGAAGAGTGCACTCTAGTTCGGAGAGAAAAAAGGCAAGGGAGAAAGAGAAAAAAGATTCTCAATTATTAATTGTGAGATTGGATCATTCAGAAGAAGTGGTATTTTTCCCTATTTCTGTCCTTGTAGGCGTGTACAAATCAGAATGTGGCTGTGGGTTAAAACAGAAGCTTTAAAAATCTTTCAATATTTAGTGATCATAACATGTCAGAGGGTCTCAATTACCTGTAAACAGGGAGAGAAAATGCTGGCTGTGCCACCAGTAACATAGCAGGGTTACAGGACATATTTTATCTTGAGAAGGTGGCATCGTCTTAATTTTTAAGATGTGATTTTTTTTTTTTCCCTCCGTCAGTTTAGGAATGTGTATTTAGGTACCATTGTTTTAAAACCTCATTAGAAATAACAGGAGAATTGAATGAAATTGACTTAAGGGTTTTTCAGGATACGGAAGGATTTTTCTCAAGAAGCTAGTATCTCTAGATAAAGTTGATCGCAGCTTGGAAAGGGTGTCTCAGTTTTGCTTTGCTGGTAGTAAAAATCAGGGTTGGATAATATTCAGGCATGTTTCCTCTGGGGATTAACATCACAAGGGACTATGTTCAGGATTTATTTTGAACGTTAGCTTGTATAAACTCAGATATCCATCCTTCCCACTATGCAGCAATCTGATGGATAGATTCTTGCACTTCCTGAGGACTCTGTGGCCCTGCAATGCGTGGCTGAAACGCTTACTGGCTCAGACACTGGGAGCGAGGTTAGCTAGTGGAGTCGTTGGAATCAGGCTGAGACCACCAAGCTTGATGAATTGCTAGCTTTTACCAGTATATGTTCCACCCCAAGAGAAATAAACATTTGGATAATATATCGTGTAAGATGATTCTTATTTCTTCCTTCTCTCTTTCCTCTCATTTAATTTTCTGCTTCCTTTTTACTTCCCATTCTCTACCTATTCTTCAGTCTTCCTTTTGTATTTCTCTTCTTTTTATTCCTCCCCCAGCCACTCATCCCCAAAGGGCAAAAATATGCTGGCATTTTAAAGTTGAAGCAAAAAGGTGAATTTTATTGCTACTTGGAAGGCAGCTAAGAGCAGAGTCCCGAGGGAAGTGAGATAAACTAACAGAATCTGAGAAATACACTTAACAGACAGTGGAAAGAATCTTTTCCAGAAATTATCACTTTCTGGTTTTCCAACTACAAAGCAACAAATCAGATACAAAATCAAGGTAATTCTGTTATTAGGAAAGTTGTTCCTGTGACTCATTCTTAAGTTGAAGTCTCAAATTGTACTGAGCAGTTCTTGGAAGTGGAGGGAGTGTCTGTTTTATCACAGCCTGGTCTCTGCAGCACGATTTGTGGTGTTTGGGTATATGTACGCACAAATGCATACGTACATGCAAATCCCTGTGTATCTCGTTTGAGGTTCAGTGAGGGACAGGAGTCTTAGGGGGGGGTGACATAAAATTTATTGTCCAAACTGCAACCCTTCTGAGAGTAAAAAGGATGTTATTAATAATGAATCCAGGACAATGGGCATAAATGAGATGATCTCTGGCAAATAGGACGTGTGGTCACCTTAGTCTTAGGGGAGGATTGCAGTCAAGTTTCCTAAGGTCAGGTCTCCTCTCAGAGTCCTGTGTTTGCATGTTTGCCTTTCCTTTCTATCAGCTGGCATTTGAGCCTTCCTTTTGTGTTGAGGAATTTGGTTCCTCAGTCTTGTTAGGCTCCAGAGACTGGCTCCCACCCTTTTCTCAGACCCCATTGCACTAGGGCACAGCCATGTGACCCTGGTTTGCCCACCAGACATACTCACAAGGGGCCTCGGCTTGGGGGCTAGTGATGCAAAGAAGTGGATTTCTGCAGAGCTGCTTACAGTTTCCAGGTGCAGCAGGGACTGTGGTCCTGCAGTCCTGTGGTCCTGCAGTGGGACCCAGAGCCCAGGGCAGGTCTGTAAGGGACCAGGACTGCAGTGAGATCTTGACTAGTCTTCTAGACATGTAGCCTCCCAGTCTCCTTCTCTAGTCCTCCTAGAGATTCTCTGAAAATTAATATCTCATCATCAAGGAGTTGCTGTGAGAATTAAATGTGAAAACACATGGGGAATGGTTTGAGCATACTGGTCAAAATTCACTCCTCTATTCCACAAACAGGTACTTGATATTGAATTCCAGGTACAGGGCCTGGCCAGCCAGCCACGAGGGTTGGAGCGTGGAGGAGACTTGCAGGTGGAAGCGTTACCTTCTCTTTCTGAAAAACCAGCTCTGACCCCTGTGGACATGCTCACTTGACCGGGCTGTCGAGGGTGGGAAAAGGGAACCAGCAGCTCGCTGGACCACTGTCCTTTGAAGGTACATGCTCTTTGGGAGCACTTCTTGTGGTTTCTGAACAAGGTAGCCAATGGCATTTTAGACACACAAGTTTTATTTCGTGGATTATTATTCCTGGCCCCACCTACTAAGTGCTCAATGCTAATAGTGCTCTCCCAATAGTTTTGAATACTAGAATCTCCTTACCACCCATTTCCAGACACCCTTTGAGAGCCGTGCAATCCTAGATAAAGATCCATTGAGTTACTGTATTCTTCCAATAACATTCAGCATTTTCCCTGAGGAGAATTTAGACCAGCATATCTTTCACCGTTTTATGACATTTTTAGTAATGTTCTGTGTCCTAGTGATATTTTAGTGCCCCTTACGAATTGATCCCTCTAGAACTTCCTATTCACCCCAGTCTGCTGTTGAACATAGCTCTGCTTGGAATAATGTGCCAAGGAAGGTTCATCAAAGACAGACTTTACCTACTTGATTTGGCTAAAGACCCACCTTAAAGCTAAATTTGAAGGCAAAATGAAACACCCACTATTTATTTTATTTTGGCTTACAGTCTTGTGCAGTAGCATTTTCACTTATTGCAAGTGAGTGTTATTTTCGAGTGATGCCTCCTAGAACCTTCTCTGCCCGAGACTGGAGTTCATCCTTCAGGCAGGAATCTGGTCCCCTGGAGACCTCTGAGGTAATTCCTGCTGTGTGAGGACAGTGCTGACTCTAGGAGGCGGCTTCTTTTGTGTGAAATAACACCAGAAGTCCTGCTTTACAGGATGCTCACCTGTACCTACAGGGTTGCCTACAGCTGCAGGGTTAAGTCATTGTTTTCCCAGGGTATGTGGCAAATAATACATATTTGGTGGGTAGAATGGTAGAATATCAGAGATGAAAGTAACTGGTTTGGCTTCTTCTCTTTTTCTAAGTGAGAAAAGAGAGTCAGGAGTGTTGGTTGAAATGACTTTTACCAGATCATCATCGTAATAGCAACTCACCTATTCTGTATGCCGGACACTGTCATTCCTCAAACATTAGCTCATTTGAGCCTATGACAGTTCTGATAGGTGGATGTCATCATTATTTTATAGTTGAGGAAAGTGAGGCACAAAGAGATTAAGGAATTTATCTACCCAAATCCTATAAATGGCAAGTGACAGAGCCGGGATTTACACTGTGGACATTCAGCTCCAGAGTCTGGGAGCTCCTCAGCCATTATGCTGTCGTACCTCAGAAGGTGGAAGCAGCATTCAAACCTGAGTTTGTTTGCTTTTAGGTGTAGTGGACTCTCTGTCCCTCCCTGTCTTCCTCCTTTTCTTTCTTTCTACCTCCGCCGGTTTCCTCTCTGTCTATAATGGAAGCTGCTCTGCACTGAGATTGCTCCTCGGTGCTTGCTGTCTCTGCCTCATTCAGACCCACTCTTTGACATTTCCATGCCTGTTGCCTCTCAGTTTTTACTGCCGCCTTTCTTGCCAAATACAAATAATGACTGTTCTTTTGCTGTTCCTTGTTTCGGGTGCAGCGGGGCAATGAGGGGAGCACAGATCGGCGTTTCTCAGAGCATGGCTGTTGCTAGCCTTGAAAAGAGGGAACCCTGGTAACACACCCAGAGGTATAGACAATTTCATTTGCTCCATTGATGTCTCTCCCAGGGAAGAGTTTCTCAGTAGAGGAGCCAATTCTGGATTCAGAGGAAGCAGTGGCAGTTCAAATGGTGTGTGTGTGTGTGTGTGTGTGTGTGTGTGTGTGTGTGAACAGTCTTCACGCAGGGAGGATACTGAGGTCTCAAGTTAGGTGATTCCCTGAATAGCAAGCACAGGCAGCACCACTGAAGGCATGTAAGTTAAACATTTTCCTGTTTCATATTGGCCAGTGTGAGAGAATGAATGAAAACCCCAAGTGAAAAGGACCCACATTCTATGGATGCCTTCTCCTGCCTTTTACTTCCTCTCCATTCTAGCAACAGCTCAAATTTGCTTTTGAGCCAAGGAAGCTGCATAATTTCATTTTGCCTTTGCTGAAAGAGTTGTTGTCAAATTCCATGCAAGATGATTCCGCTGATTTGCATGAGAGGAAATACAATCTGATGAAGATGTAAATGTACACAATTGTTTTATCTGTAGGCTTTCTATTTTTTATTTGGAAAGAGTTTGATTTAAATATGCCCATTTGAAGTAAGTTATAGGGACTTATGCAATGCAGGGTGATTATATTTTTAAAGACCTCTTGTTGGTTAATTTGGCTTTTCTTCTTTTATATGAATTCATCTTGTCATGCTTATGATAAGAACTTCGAGCATTTATATTAAAAATATTATGAGAGATAAGATACAAAGATAAGAAATGGGTCCTGCCTTCTAGGAGCTTACAATGAGACATGTTTTTTAAATGCATTTTGAAGTCGTGTGGAATTTGGAGTGAATTCTCTATATAAACAAGGTTCTAACATGCTGCAATTATAGACCACTTCATTGTTTATAAAATACCATCATAATCCTAGGCAAGACAACAAAAGCCTCTTTAACTCCTTATGTAGTTGAAACAGTGCAGTTGGAAACCATTTTAAGTGTTCTCTCTCAGTTTTTTTAAAAGTCAGAACTCCTGCCATTGGGATCCTGAGCTTTTCCTTTGCCCACTTTGCTCTGAAGTGGGATTACCAAGGTGTCAAGACACGATCCTGAGTGTTGGGTGAGGAACCTCCGCGGTTCCCAACTTCCATGTACCCATCACTTTGGCACATTGTAGTTAATACTCCAAACTATCTTTTGTGGGACAAATTGAGGTTTTCTTATAACAGCCAATAAGATATTTTAGAATTTTGATGTTGCCTTCCAGTCTTTGTGCAGTATTTCAACCTTTAGTTGTACCATATGTTTATGCAATTATTTAAATATTTTATCTGTTTTTTTCCTTAATTATTAAAAAATACATCAAAAATAGGGAAATGAAAATGTAAATGTGGTGACTCAAAGGGTAGATTTCATCAAGTGAATATAAATGAGATGGGTTGAATCATTTTTGGTATGTTGTAAGTGGGAACTATAGCCTTTTCCAGCCTATTAAGTCAGGCAAATGAGAGTTCAATTTTGAAGAAATGAAAATGGTAAGACACAATATGATAGAAATAGATAGTAAAGATTGTGAAAGACAACATAGTTAGGACTTCCATAAGATTATTTTTAGTTCTCTGAGAACAAAACCTCCATTCAAGTTTATTGTTTTGCTTGCATTCGTTTGACTTTCCGTATTTCAGGGTCATTATAGATGGAATTAGGGGACACTAAGACTACATGCAGTGGGGGGGACTTAACTCTTTAATTGAAAGGGGCAGATGGTGACAGTGATGGCTGGAGCCTTTGGTGCAAAGAACTAGCAGAACAAGGTAATAGGAAAAGAGAAAGGAGAGGTCCAAGTTAGCAGCAGCAGCTTAGAGAGTACAGTCATAGAGGGCATGAAAGGTTGGCATGAAAGTGAGCCTCCTGTCGAGGGGGACACTTGTATGAGCAGGAGGTATTAGAAAGTCATACAAGATGTTTTAAATCCCGTAAGTGATGGAAAGACAAATTATTCTGCCTGCTCAGGGATGACATGAGATCATGTTTGATGGTAGATCAGGGAAGACTTTAGGTGGATATGACATTTGAGCTGGGCCTAGAAAAATGCATAAAATTTTTTTCCAGCCAGAAGTTTGAGGAAATGTTATGATCAGAACAAAATGGGATGGAATGAGTGATGAATGAGTGATGAGGGAGGAAATATAAGCACATGCTTGGGGAACAGTGAACTGTTGGACAATTATAGATTGGTATAAGGTTTATTGAGAAGAGCAGAGAAGATTAAGCTAGATTGTGGCCAGATCAAGGAGGTTCTATTACTCCAAGCTAAACTATGATTTAGATTTAATTTATTATCCTCTTCATCTGGTGGTGTGGACCCTGGGACTTAGAAGGAAGGAAAAGCAGTTACAAAGCTCTTCTAAGATTTCAGATGAGAGTTCTGAGGGTCTGAAACAGGAGGTACACACAGAAATAGAAGGCAGTGGTGGATTTAAGAGCTAGAGTAAGTGTGATTTGGCATGATTGGATTGTCAAGGATGAGAGAAAGGAAGGAATCAAGAATGATTGAAGGAATGGAAGATTGGCAGAGTTATAATAGGAGAAAGAGAAAAGAACAAGATAAATTTAAAGATGTTGAGTTTGAGGTGCCCATGGAATACCCTGTTTGAATCCTCTGGAGTGTTTGGTAGAATTGAAGGCATGGAATTTAGAAGTAGTTTCTTGGAGGTAATGGCAAAAGTAATGGAAATGAGATTTCCAGTGAGAGTATTAAGGACAGAGGGTCAAGGCTTGTGGTTCAGAATTGTGGGAATTTATGCTTTTAGGGTTTAGAGGGGGAAGTTGAACCAATGAGGAGAGAGACAGGAGAATTAAGTACAATGTGAAGGATGACAAGGAAAGAGCCAGCTTCAAGAAGGAAGTGGTGAGCAATAGGATCAAGTGCTGGGAAGTGGTTGAGGATGTGGCTATTAGAGGTCACCAGAGACTCTTAAGTGAGCAGGCCCATTTAGAGAGATGCTGTGATAGCTCCTGTCATATTAACTTGAATGTCTCTGCAATGCAGGAGGCAATGTCACTGCTGGGAGTTGGAGGGCGGCGGATAAGAAGGGGGCTCTAAGTGAAAGTTTAGAAGAGCCAAGTGAGAAGAAGACTTATCAGTAGCGAGGGGCCAGCTAAAGGGAAACAGCATTGAAAGTGAGTCCAACAGCAGGGTTTGAGAATTTTGTTAGACGAAAGTAGATGGCGAGTATTCCCAGGGGTTGGAGAGTGACAAGGCAGTTGCAGCAGGAGATTAAGGAGTTGAGGGACCCTAGGATGCTTGCAAGGGAGGAGGCTTAAATGCCTGGTCTGGGTGGTAGGATGAATGGAGCGGGAAAGGGCATGAGTCCTTGGTCTGGGGGGAGCAGGGAGAGGGTGAGTGGTCAGTGGTCATAGGGGCACAGAATATATGTAGGAGCAATGAACATGTGGGGAAGCAAGGACTATTCAGAGAACAGAATTTCAGGGTGTGGGACTTTGTAGCTATGATAGTGTCCAGTATTGAGAAATCCCAGGGTACAGCTGAGAAGGTGCTAAAGTAGACTGTGGGTGAGATTTTTGGAGTTCCACAGGTCTGGGAGGTGTTAAGTCAGTGCTGAAAGGATCATCAGTATGAATTCTGAGCTCACCAGAGTTAAAGGCAGGGGACATATAAGGAAGGAAAGAAATTCTATTTATTGAAACCTACTGTGTATCAGGTGGTATGCTCAAGTTTTTTTTTTTTTTTAACATCTGTTACAGCATTTAATCTTTACAGTAGCCCTGTAATTGTGGGTAATATTGTATCTATTTTACAGATGAGAAGCTGAAGCCTCTCAAGGGGGCCCAAGGTCTTCCAGGTAGGACATGCTAGAGACAGGCTGTGAATGCAAGTCTCCTTCCAAAGCCCATGCTTCTTTGTGAGAAGAACCATAAAACAAAAGTTGACATCATCATCTGGGGTCAGTGGACAATGGGGCTGGACTGGCAGGTCAATGGACAGTGACAACCAGAATGGGGATAGTTTGGTATAAGTAGGAAGTGTGGACTTCAAGAGAAGAGATAATGTTTAGTGGGTGCTTTGGGAGAGAGGTCTGGAAATGGAAATGCAGAGTCATTGAAATGTTGACATCTCACCTAGTGAGGTCAGGATTGTGAGAAGGGGTGGGCTTAGGGGAGTTAGCAGGGGCAGTGGCTATATCGGAATGGTTGAGGCTCATCTTGAAGGGAGCTTTGCCCCCTCGTTGCCTTTGAGCTCTTAGGAGTGTGACACTTGTTTTTATCGTCTCCATTTCTGTTCTCACGTCTGCCCGGAGCAGTAGTGAAAAATGATCACTTTCTCTAAGAATTATGATCAAGTGTGGTAAATATTTCAATTCAATTCAAAAGGATTCTTCTGAATCCTGAAACATTTATTTAAAATCTGAACAATGGAATGTTAGGTATTACTCCTCTCAGTGGAAGGAAATGGGTTTTGAGTTTTATAGAAAATTGGCTAAATTCTTCATCCTCTTTCTTACTTAAGGTAGATCAGTAAGAAAGTGATTGCTGGCACAGTGGTTTCTGAAGATGACCATCCTTCACTATTATTTGTACTGTTTTGCTTTCCAGGTTGCCTGACAAAAATCTGTTTGCTCTCTAAGCTGGGCATATTTAAGTATGAACCCTTAAAATGTCTGGTGGGGCATTGTGAAGACTTGAATGGGCCTTAGCACTATGAATGGAGTTATTTCCTGAGTATGAATAAGAAGTAGTTGACATCAGCAAGTGATTAGTAGGCTCCTTGATGTCATGTTTCCTGGTTTCTGGAGGGCTAACTGACATCTCTAGGGACCAGGTGAGACCAGCTTCAATCAAATATAAAAAGAGTTCAGCTATTATTCTTCTTGGCATAGTAAAATCCATTCATTTTCAGATTTATTCAGGTGAATTTTTGATCGTGTTTCCTGCTACATGAAAATCTCCCAGATACATTAGAGTTAATTAGAAACATTATTCCTGCCTTTGAGGAGGTGTCTACATTTTTTTGGTGCTGGTTAGTTGGGAGACGGTCCACGAAGAAGAGTTATTTGCCCCTGTCTTCATCAGCTAGGTGGTATGGGGTGTAAAGAACCATCCAGCTATTCAAAAAGTATTTGTTGACTGCCTGCTTTAGGTCAGGTATGGTTCTGGGGACTGGAATCATAATAGATGGCAAGACAGGCAGAAGCCCTTACCCGAGGATTTCTGGTGGGGAAGACAGACGGTAAGTAAATAACCAAAAAAACTATATGAATTATAATGTCAGGGAGTAGTAAGCAGGCTAAAGGAAAGTAGAGAAAGGTGGTAAGAGAGGGAGAGGAGTGATCATATTTGTGGTGTGGCCAGGGAAGACCTCTCTGCAGAGATGGCATTTGGGCTGAGATCACGGTTAAGAAGGCCAGGGACATTTGGCATTGGACACTTTGCTTTTGGGCTTTAGCATCCATTTAATTCTCAATCGACAACCCTGGGAAGAAGACACTGATATCCTCACTTTCATAAAGATGAAAAAGGTGAGTGGAGGTAGTTAAATGACTAGGTAGAGTGCACAGACCTGGGGCTTGACTAAGACTGCCTCACTCCAAGTGGAGTGTCTCACTCCCGTACCACAGATCAGAACTACTTGCAGACACGCCCCAGCACACCTATGAGAGATGCTGGTGTGAGTGTCAGTTCACACAGCAAAGATGCCAAATGCTGAAAGGGAATGTCAGAGAGGGTCTTCAGAGTTATCCACCTGGGGAAAAGGTGGGTATGGTTGGGCACTCACTGCTCCCTCTGGTCCTGCCAACTGAGAATGAACCAAGACCTCGGAGGACCTGACACTGACCTTGGGGTATTCCCAATAACCTTTATTTGAAAGCACTTTAAAAAATCTGAAAACTGCCTTCATTTAAAATGATATCCACCAACCGCTCCTCACCAAGTCACGCCTCAGGTGTTTAAGAAACGCTGTGAAGTAACTGACAGTAAGCAAAATGCACAACGTGCCTTTTTTGTTCTTGCCTTTCCATTTCAGAGAATTCAGGCTTTCTGAAGCTCCCTCTGGTAACAAAACATCTAAACATGTTCAAAACACTGTTGTTATCTCTCACTTTACCCTTGAGCAATGCAAAGAAAATACTGTGAACTGGCAGACATCATTTTGCTAACACTCTCTTATACATCCTAGCTGTGCTTCTCCTAGAAAACCTCCCTTTCCCTTGCTGTAAGGATGTTTTCTGCTTTGGCTGCTTTGGGGTCTGTTTTCAGGAACATGTGGTTTCACTTCCCCTTTTTAAATTTCACCTTGTTCTTATGTCTTGCATCTTTAAGTTCAGCAGATGCATCACCCAAACTTTTTTCTGGCTTCATGGAAGGGATTTTACTTGGAATGCAAAAGGGCTGGATACCTGAGCCTTGTTTCTGGCTTTGCAGGCCATGGAGGCAAATACGTGGCACACGTGCCATCACTGTCCTTTCCCTCACCTGTGGCAGACATTAGTAGTTGGACTTGGCATTATTTTCTTATTATGTCTAGACATGGCCCCAGGACCCATCTCAATTCATGGCAGCCACTGCCTACCGCCAGAGTTGACTCATGGATACCACTTCCTTGTCCTCTCCAGGTAGTCAGAATAACTTCCTGCTGATAGCTGCCTTGACCGTTTCCACCATAAACTTTGAAATAGTTTAAAGTGCTCTTATTTTACTCTCAGTATTAGCATGACAGATATAACACAGACATTACATAACAGTTCTGGTTCTCAGCATGAGAAGAGGGTGTTTTGGAATCTTTGGGAGGGTGCCCAGACATGTATGTATTTTTAAAGTTCCTAGTTTTTTGACCTTTCCACCCATGGGTTGAGGAACATTAGAGCACACATTTCTGGTTTCTGGCCTAGGCTTCCTCCTGCCCTCCTCGTGGAATGGATACCCTGGGGCAAACCTGGGGAATAGAGATCTAGAAAGCATCATTAGTTGGCAAGAAGCTCTAAGAGGGCCAGCCCAACTTGACATGACTACTCTTTATCCCAGGGAACTGCAGCAGTGGCCGAGTTTCCTGAGAACAATGAGGCAACTCCCTCTGCATCCAAGCAAAGGAGTTGTCTACTGGCTTTGCCCTTCTGAGGACTCCTTTCTGGCCCAGAAGGTAGATGCTCTCCCTTGGTGGAAGGGCCGATGCTCCCGTCAGCATGGAGCTAGATGGGCATACCTGCTCAGGGCAGGAGGCAGCTTCTCTCACAAAGACCCCATTTGTAGCTTCCAAGAAAGAATGTCTCAGAGTGTTCAAAAGCAAGTTGTGAAAATATTTTTTCAGAGGCACCTCATTAGTTTTAACAGTAAATGCTCATAACTGGAAGTAATGATTTGGCAATTATAAGTCAAACTTCAAACAGGAGCAGTAGACCTATTTCTAGAGAAACAAATAGGGCTGCCTCCCATTGAGCTAAGTTGTACTTTGAACTTTCCTAGAGTTTATTTTCCCCAAGGAAACAGAGCAAATGTCAGTTCATCAATAATATCTGTGACTATAGGGGTCTATGCCAAAGGACTCATAGTATTTTAGAGGTGGCCTCTGTGTCCACATTTGGCTGTATCATCTCATAGGGGCCTTTCATTTCTGTCTAACACTCTATGGTGTGCAGGGTATGTACTGAGTAGAGGACATGTAATTTCTGGTCTTTAGAGGAGACCAAACGTCCGGGGAGTCTGCCTGGCATGTGATGGTATAGCATTCATGCCAGTCTGGCTTTCCCTGGTATAATTCATGCATTTATTCAGTTAGTCAGTATCCATTCAGTTATTCAACAAAAGTTACTGATTGCCTACTATATGTGGAGCCCTAGGCTTTGTTCTTGGAAAAACAAAGATGAGTAAAAGATTGTCCTGCCCTCATATGACTCAAAATCTAATGGGGAAAACAGACCTGTACATAGATTTTTGAAAATATATATTTTATTTTTAAGGAATCTCTACGCCCAATGGGGGGCTCAAACTTAATCTCGAACCCTGAGATTAAGAGTTACACGCTCTACCAACTGAGCCAGCCAGGAGCCCTCATCGATATTTTGAAGCAGTGCACCAAGGCACCATAGAGAAATGCCTTGAGTTTTCTGATGTATAAGCAAAGTTCTCTATTCCTGACAAGGGAGTTGGTGTGGGGGAAGCTTCCTTGTGAAGGTGTTAAATAACCTGCATCTTAGTAGATACCCAATAGGATGCCATTTCCTTTTCCTCCTGTTACCTCCCTTTTTAGATGGTCTGACATATCCCAAAGTTAGAGAAATCGAAGCTTTTGGTGATGCAGCATAGGGCAAACCAAGGGACACAGGTTCTTTGAGCATAAAGATGCTTAGAGGGGTGCCAAGATGTGGTTAGTGGTGGCCAGGTGAAGAGGTATTGGTTTGTGGTTATTTCACTTTTAGGTTGTTAGAACATAGTTGCCTCTTTTTATTCTGTCTTCCTCCATCCAATAATTGCAGCTCCTCTGAAAGCTGTATGTCAAGCCTGCCGTCCTGTGACCAACATTCCCTAACCTCTCAGCTTTTCGTCCTCATCTAGATCCCTAATTTATTTGTTCCCCTACCACTGTTCACTTTTTGCCTCCTCCTCTGTCCGAACTACTTACTTTCCCAGCACAGATTCCACAGTCCAACACCGAGAGCCATTTCTCATGAAGATGCTGCTCCCTGGTCTCTCATCTGGCAAAATCCCAAACATGCTTAATAGCATCTGTCTACTCCTTACCTGCACCCAAGCCACTGAACAAGCAGGACAACAATACATGGCTGTACCCTAGATCCATGAGGACACATCTTGAATGGGTATTCAACATTGCCCTGCCATCTACCACACCCCCCTACTAGTACGTGTGGCGTCACACTGTCCAAATACTTATTAATTCATTCAAGATCCATTTGGTGACCATTAACTATATGTGTGGCACAGTTACAGGCTCTAGGGACAGAGCAGTGAACATGACCGAAAGATACCTCCTCTCTTGGAGTTTTCACTTAAAGTAGAAACAGATGATACACAAGTAAATATCAGATTATATTTACTAAGAGCTATGCAGGGAATTTTGGGTAAATTGACAGAGGGCCTAGCTGACTACTTTATACGGATTGGTTTGGAAAAACCTCACTTGAGGACATATTTAAGCAAATATGTGCATACCAGGGAGGAGCCAGCATGTGAAGATCAGAGGGAAGAGCATTCAAAGCAGAGAGAACAAGCGGGAGCAAAGGCCCTGAGATGAGATTGGAAAGGCCAGTGTGCCAGACCATAGTGGGCAAAAAAGAGAGTAGTTTGAAATTAGAGTAGCTACACATCGGTGTGGACTTGCAGATGTGGGGAGGTTCGGGATGTTGCCTGTTGGCCCTGATTTTCATGCTGAAGAAAAGGTCAATCTCCCTTAAGACTCACATGTATGGTAGGTGTTGTATAGGTGGTAGGAGACTGGGGAATTTTGGAGCAGTCACCCAGGGGAATGAAGTGGGGAGGGTGAGGGGAGGGGTAGGGATTGGAGGGTGGAGCTTTGACCCCTCTGTAGCTAGGATTATAGTTTGTAGTGGCTTTAATGATTCTGGCTGTGCTGTATGTGGAAGCAGAGGAAGTTGAATCTTGCATTGATCTGAGGATGATTTTTTCAGAACAGATGTAAAGGAAATGAGACTGCAGGTGGGTAAGTAGTTTGAAGATCAAGTATATAATTCAGGCTGTTAGAGGAGAGGCTAAGGGGGTATGAAAGCCTGAGGTGAAAAGGAGACATCAAGAGTCCTCTGTGAGATTGGAAACAGTTGTAGAATTAATTTTCAGTGGAGTTTTAATACTCTATTTACTTTTTCACCCAGCAACAGCAGCCTGAGTTCTAGATGTTAGCTTGGCACCTGGCGGGACAGGAGATATTAAGGAGGTCTATTTGAGTGGGTTTACCTTCTTCAGACAAAAATGTTTGTTGAGAAGGCCAGAAGCAGGATCTTGGAGAGAAGAGAGAAGGAAGAAAAAGGTGAAAGGAAACAGGCCATAAGAAAGGAGGCTTTCACAAAGGAAAGCTGCTGATTGTGTGTCTGTGATCAATCACTCTAACAAAGAGGTCTGTGACACAGCCTTGCCCTCCCAGAGCTTCGCCATTCGGCCAGCTGAAGCCCCATCAGGAGACACTGACGGTGATTTATAAGAAGGTCTCCTGTTCGCCTTGGCAGTTTACTCCACTGCACGTGGGGTTTTTTGCTGGTGGCAGACTTTCTTTTAAAATTCTCTTTGTGTCAAAGCAACGGTCACATCTTAATACAAAGCAACCTTTGGAAGATAAACACTTTTTCATCTTTCATTTAAGAATAGAAGAGTTTCCCAGTAACTTAGCCTGGCCTGAGGTTTGAGAGGTGTGAAAACATTGAAGAACCCTCCTCATTTGGGCAAACATTGTGTGTCAATTACCCTCAAAAAGTTAAATAAGAAACCCAAAACACATTGAAATTCTTAAGGAAATCTGTGTCTTTCATTGAAATCTTAGACTTTCATGAAACAACTCAAAGTTTCCATTGCTTTTATTGTTTTTTTCTGTTTTACCTTACTTTAGGCTAGTTCCAAAGGATATTAATTAGTGAAATGCAAAAAAAAAAAAAAAAAAAAAATTCAGTGCCCAAGAAATTTAGAGACACTAGATAAAACAATGTTAAACAGATTTTTTTTTAAAACTGCTGATTTTCTAAGAGGTTTTATTTTATTTTATTTTTTTTAAAGATTTTATTTATTTATTCGATAGAGATAGAGACAGCCAGTGAGAGAGGGAACACAAGCAGGGGGAGTGGGAGAGGAAGAAGCAGGCTCATAGCGGAAGAGCCTGATGTGGGGCTCAATCCCATAACACTGGGATCACGCCCTGAGCCGAAGGCAGACGCTTAACCTCTGTGCCACCCAGGCGCCCCTCTAAGAGGTTTTAATATGCTAAGAAGCATTGAAAATTTCCAAGTGGGGGGTAAAATGTGAGATTGGTTTACCTCCTTTTTGCTGGAGGATCTCCTGGGACTGCTATTCCACAGAACACACTGCATCTTAATGCATCAGCACAGATAGCGTTAAGATTTCCAAGAGAGAATAGTGGGACAGAAAAGTGCTGAACCTCAGAATAATGGGCTCCACACACAAGAAGTCAAGATGCCAAGTTCTCCTTTACTTCTAGTTTGGTTATTGTTTCGTCATTTCTGTGCTCCATCTACATGCTATTCTTAGATTAACCTTCCTAAAATATAGCTTTTCTCAGATTGCTCTTCTGTTCAGATGACTTTGTGTTAATCTGAAGGTGTGACAGGCGGTATTTTCCAAAGATTAATCTCCAGTCTATCTATTCTTTTCTTACAAGTGGCTGATATTCCACCCATATGCTCTTACATTGTGATAACACTTCTCCAACCACGAAGAAAAGTCTCCCCTTAAAAATAGGAGGGGCTTGTAACTGCCTCAACCGAAAGAATATGATAAAGTGATGTGTGTGACTTCCAATGTTAGGTCATGAAAAGGTTTCAACTTTTGCCTCTCTCTCCATCTGTCCCTATCTGTGCCTCTCTCTTTCAGACTTTCCCTTGGAACTCAGCCCTGTGCTGTGAGGAAGTCTGACCCAACCCACCTGGAGAGGCCCTTGCAGAGATGAGCTGAGGCGCTCTGCCCCCCCCCCCTAACAATCAGTATTAACTTTCATAATCTGAGTGAATGAAACTTCAGATGATTCCAGATTGCAGCTTTTGGGAGCTTTCCAGGTGAGCCCCAGACATTGTGGAGCAGAGACAGGCTGTCCTGTCCCCTCTATGCTTTATCTGAATTCCTAATGCACAGAAACCGTAAGCATATTAATGGGTGTTTTATGGCAGTAAATTTTGGAATAATTTATAACACAGCCATAGTAATTGCAGCGAAAGGGTAAAATTCCAGATTATTAATCTGACATTAAAGATCCCTCTCCACTGTGGTCCCAAACTCACTGCTGAAAATCTAGTTACCTTATTTTTTGTCCCCACAACAAGTTGTATTTTCCTTGCTGCACATATTTTTTGCTTATTAGATTGTAAGATCCTTGATTAGTTCTTTCAGTCACGTTTTCTTAGGACTTCACACAGTGTTAAGAATATAGAGTTGCTTAATAAATATTTGAGAAGTAAATCAGTGAATACATGAATGACATCATTCTCCTAGGTAGACATACCTTTCCTACACTTTCCCACATATTCAAAGTCTGTGAATGCCTAAAGGACTAAGTTTAAGTGTTATTGCTTGCTGAAGTTTTCCCCATTTAACCCCAAATTGAGCAATTCATTCCTACCTTGAGTGAGAACATAATGCATTGCTTTGTACTACTTACATAGCCCTCAATGTTTACCAGTTGCAATGATTTGCCATCTCTCCATGGGCTTATATATAATTTCTCCAGTTAGTTTTTAAGGTTCTTTAGGACAGGCCCATGCCCTATTTTCCTTTTCCTTCTTATTCTTCTCTTCCTTCTAATTCTTTAATTCTCATTAGGACCTAGGATATACAGTATATGTTCAAAATCTCTTTGTTGATTATTAAGAGCCAAGAACAAAACAGTAGCTCCCAAAACAAAAAAATAAATGTAAAATCTAATTCAGGCAGCATTTAATTTGTAGCATGTTCTCATCCAGACTGATGTTTATGAACTCTGTGCCATTCACCACACTGTGAGTACTGTGCCCTATTTCAGGAGGATGACATACTTTATGAGGAAATTCATATACTAGAGTAATAAGGGTCTGGAGGAGGTGCCTCCAGGGCTTCTGCAGTAGTGGGGAGGAGAATGGCAGGTCACAAAAGGATGGAACTCAGCTTCCCAACTCTTCAAGAGCAGTTCTATCTTATCCGAGGGCTGCCGCATGCAATTTCATTTGGATAAGGTTCAGTTTGTAAAACAAAATTAAAGGGACCATGTCAAAGGAAGTGAGGAATTCAGAAATCATAAACTGTTGGAGGCACTAGGGATGTTCAGTATATCTGAGAACACATTGCACACCAGAAGACGTGATACCTATCTTCAGTTAACTAGAGTGTCAGTTACATTAAGGACTTATGCTGAATAGCTTCCAATGATTGACCCACCATGAATGGATGGGTAGATCTGGGCTCATTTTTAGAAAGACTTTAATGATAGAAATTACCATCACTGGACGAGGCTACCCTCCCAAGTAGTACGTTCTCTGGCACTGAAATTTTCCAAACGGTCAAATAGGTAGCCTCATGTTAGGAAGAGGATTTAATGACAAGAAGTTGAATTTAGTGAATTTGTTCCAACTTTTAAACGGAGCTGTCTTAGCCCAAGTTTAGTCAAGGAAAAGGTAATTATTCTTGGTATTTCAAACAGAGGGAATTAAATGCAGGGACTGGGTTATAAGTTTGTAGAGCAGAGTGGAAGATATGAAAAAAGGAGGGGGTGCCTGGAAGAGACAAAAGGAAGAGGGGTGATAACCAGAAGAAGCTGTCAGTGTCCCAAGGCGAAGCCCAGAGGCTGCATCTTCTGCTTCTGTGTGGGAGATCCGTGGCAGTTCAGTATGGATGTGTTGAAAAGGAACCTCATTAAGGGGCCTGCAACTTCTGAAATGGTGTTGTCTCTGCCCAGGCTGCTGTAGTTCAGAATCACCCCATCCTGCTGTTACAGGTGCAACCACCTGCAACCAATGGCAGCAGCCACACGGTCAGAGCCAGAGTGGGAATCTCTTCTCTTTCTTCCACCTTTCGGCCTCCTGCCAGTGCCTCCTATTGGCAGAACCTAATAGGCAGGTGGTAGACAAGGACACCTGGAAGATGTGGTTCACAGACTCTCATCCCAGCAGCATAGAGCACAGTATGTAAAGGCGTGGGGCTGAGAGACAACAGCCTAATAATTGGTCTCTGGGCCCATAGACCATGCTGGCAGAAGTGTCTGTCTCGCACTTGAACAACTCTGGTAGTTCCAACTGGTCTCCTTAAATCTTTTCTGACCTTCCTGACATCTGGTCTCCAGACTGTAGCTGGAAGGGTACCTTTAAAACAAAAATGTAATTGTATCACTCCTTTGCTTAAAACCTTCCAGTAGATCCTCATTTACATTAGGATATGATCCCACTCCTTTGCATGCATGGCCTAGAAGGCCCTGTGTGGTGTGCCCCTTGTTCATCTTTATAGCTTTCTCTTACACTAGGCTTCTTCTTGATCTTTGCAACACAGATATAATGGTCTTCTTTCAGTTTCTTGAATGTACTGTTCTCCTTTTCTGCCACAGTTCCCTTGTACATGTGCTTTCTCTTTTATCTGGCATGTTAGCCCCATTCCTCAACTCCCAGAAAACATACGTTCTTTCTTCAGAATTCAGTTCAATCAAGTTTCCTTCATAGAGGCTTTCTCTGGCCTCCCTGACTGGGTCAACTGTACCATTTCAATACAAATGTTTCTACCTATAGGTTATTTACTTCTATTATTTTCTCTCTCTCATTTCTCTCCTTCACTCTACATATCCATTGTATTTGTCTTTCCCTCTAGACTACTAACTTCACAATTATAGGAATTATGTCTTTTTCTTTCTCAACAATGCTCCCTCACCACATAGGACAGCACCTGGTATGTAAAAGAGGCTTAGTAAGTGAATAAATGTATGAACACATAGGTATATGATTTGATAATTCTTTCTTACTGAGAAGAAGTTAAAAACATTTTGGGAACCAAACCAGTGTCAGTTGTCTTTTATTGTGTTTTAAGAATACTGAATTCATAGGCATCATTTAAGTATTAGAAAAATGACAATCATTTTTCTGACCTGTTTGAGAGCACTCTAAGGAAAGTCTCTTTGTGTAGTAATATAACCTCCTTCTGAAGATATTTTGCCTTTTCCTTGCACTCTCTAAGATCCCTTGCTCTCCCCAGTGGCTTCAGTCTTCAATCACAAACTCTCCCATGAGAGAAGCCCTCTAAGAATGCTGCCTTTGTTTACTGGGTGATTTTGAACCCAGTTTGTTCTGGGAATAAAAACCCAAACTGAAATAGCTGGAGTTTGCCATTTGGGAATTTAAACCACTTGACTCTAAGACTGTGGTGACAGGAACACGGGGAAAAATAGATGAGAATCTGAATTGCAAGAATTCCCCAGGACTCACTGGAAAGCTACCTAAGGACAGTGAAGAAAAACCAACCAACCAGTTTTCTACAATAGGCTGTATTGGGGTCAGCGCCTTGCTTACTATTTCTTTGGCTATAGTTTTTTCACCCGTAGCAGTTGCCTCTGAATCTGGCAAAGAATTGTGGCACTGTTGGTCTCTAAGACATTTTGCAGGGAGGTCGTGGTTGGGCATTATAGGTGCCATCTGGATTTTCAATTTGCCATGAGAGCATCCTTTCCTAGGCTTGAGGTTTTTAGAGGATGATGAGATGGGCAATAAAAGAGAAATATGACATTGCTCATGAGTGATTGTTGTTATTTATTCCCCATCCTTTAACCCATCAGTAAAGTGTCCTAGTCAAGGACTTTAGCTGACTGGGGAACTCCCAGTCTCTGCCAGATGGAGGAAATATAAACCTGAAGGGATATATTTTTGTGATGTTTACAGTACATGGAAGTTTCCTTAAATATATAATCAGAGGTAATTAGACTATATGGTGTAAGAAGGGTATAAACACTATTGACATGCTGGTCTCGGAATAGGCACATCTGAGTTGATTTGCCTTTGACAGTTTCTGATTTTCTGTATTTTTGATATTTTGGGAAGCAGATGTGATGAGGGTAAAGAAGTTTAAGCTTGAGAATAACATCTCGGTTCCAAAATAATATTGCTTGTTTGCATTCTCTTAACTTTTAACCTACAGAGAAACACTGACACATGGAGGGATGTTGTCAATCTAGGGCTTAGTAAATCGGAAGATTCAAGATGGCAGGATTCTCTTTGCCACAGATAATAAGCTTGAATTAAAGGTACTGAAATTCTCTGCCACAGGGGTCGACATCTTTACTCTGGGTTGAATTTTTTACGTTTACGTAAACTTCCAGTCTTGAGGCAGATTTATTTATTTATTTATTTTTTAAAAAGATTTTATTTATTTATTCGACAGAGATAGAGACAGCCAGCGAGAGAGGGAACACAAGCAGGGGGAGTGGGAGAGGAAGAAGCAGGCTCATAGCGGAGGAGCCTGATGTGGGGCTCGATCCCATAACACCGGGATCACGCCCTGAGCCAAAGGCAGACGCTTAACCGCCGTGCCACCCAGGCGCCCCCAGATTTAATATCAGAGTATTTTGTTGTGCCTGTCAGCAGACTATTAAGTCATTCTCTTAGCATCGTGTGAAAATATAAAACACGGCCCAATATAAGAATAGTATGATTATTAACAGTTTCAAATAGGAACAAATGGTGTTTCCTATATTTGAGACACATTTGGTAACTCCAGATATGTTTCCCTTTGCTTTCATTCATAATAGATGTGTCCCGGGGTCCTGCCAGCCTAGAGATAGAATCTGGGTACTAAACACTAGCACAATCTTTATTCCAAGGCTTAGTGCCCTCCCATAGAGCCCCGTATAAATGCTTGCAGACCTCACTGCTTTGGCTGACACATAACAAATTACCTAAGAACTTAGTGACTAAAAACAACAAACGTTAATTACCTCAGAAAATGTAGTTTCTGTGGGTTGGGAATTTGAGAGTGGCTTATTGGCCAGCTTGGGGTGTCTCATGAGATTATAACCAAATATCAGCTGGGGTTGTAGTCATCTGAGAGTTTGACTGGAGCTAGAGGATCAGCTTCCAAAATGGCTCTCTCACAGGTCTTTTGGCAGGAAGCCTCAGTTTCTTGTCACAGGGGCCTCTCTGTATGACTGCTTGAGTGTCCTAATGACATAGCAGCTAGGTTTCCCCAGAGTGAGTGATCGAGGGAGAAAGCAAGAAGAAGCCATGTTGCTTTTAAAGTCCTCATTCTAGAAGTCATGCTATTTCATTTATACCACGTCTGTTTTTTTAGGTCACTACCTTCAAGTTAGACTCAAGGGAACAGGAATTAGGCTCCATCTTGTGAAGGAGATAGGAGTATCAGAGAATTTGTCAACATATTTTAAAGCCACCCCATTGCCGATTGTGGCCTGCTCTACATTGAAATGATTGTATCTTGTGTGTACTCTTAAGATTTCATTATGCTCCCATGGTACAGATGATGGCACCATGACACCTCTGTCTAGGAGCTGCAGCCAGTTTTATAAGTCTCTCCTCTGTCTGAGGAGAAAAACACAAAGCACACCGCATGGAATATAATTGGGTTAAACCTAAACCTAAGTTTTTCAATTTAAGAAAGACAGCTATTTGAGGCTTTGCGAGTGGTCTAGTTTCTAGTGGCGGAGGATGTCAACTAACTTTGTGATTGCCTTCTTTTGTTTGGAAGAAAAGTCTTCAAAATAAAGTTAGTTATCTGAAAGTATAGCAAATCCTCCCCCTCCCCAACACCCTGGCTTCCCCCTCACTGTGCTGGCAGGAGATGGAGCCTTCTTTTGAAGGATTCCATGATCCTTTCCTTCTAGGTGTCTCTGTCATGACTACATGACTCCATTAAAATTTGTGTCCTAATAAGAATAGGTCAGAGACTCTTGAAGGGATGAGGTGACTGCAGGACACCAAACTCCTACAGGATTTGGACCCCTGATTAAGACTTAGCACACCAGGGCCCAGGTGGTCCCCAAGAAGGGCTGGCTCTGGATGTAGCCTATGGCCAAGGTTTGAAGCCTCCTGACTCTTGCACCCTTGTAAGAACAGCCAAGTCCATTCCTCCTCAGGACTTTTGCACTTGGTGTTCTTGGCACGAACCTCCAGTGTTCATGCCCCACTGTGTGGCTTGGCTGATTCCTTTTTATCATCTAGGATCTCAGCCCAAATGCCCCTCCTTAGACCACTCGGTCTAGAGTAATCTCCTTCCCACTAGCAGGGCCTCTTTAAGAGCCCATCCTTTTTTTTTTTTTTTTTCCTTTCAAGGCTGTATTAATCTTTGAACTTGTTCATATTCTGTTTGTTTGGTCTACCTCACCCATAGAATGTTTGGACCCTAAGTGATCCCTTACTGTCCTTTTTCTTGGCTGCATCCTCAGCAGTTATAGCAGCGCCTGATACATAGCAGGTGCTCTATAAATATTTATTGCATGAAGGAATGAGTGAGTGATGGGATAAATACACATTCTACTGTGAAATGAAAGAAACAAGACTAGCATTATGGACTGAGCAGCCCGTGTGTTCTTGGGAATGTCTGGGAAGGAGAAGCACTGCTAACCTGGAGTCATTACAACTTGAATATCAAAGAAATGTGACTCTCTGGGTATTTAAATTATTAAAGCAGGGCATACCTTTTTAAATGTGTTTTTTGTGTATATATTGGGAACCTCAGTCCTACCAGTTGGCCAGCTCATTGGCACACATTTTCCTATGCCTCACTGCCACCCAAGGTGAGAATTTGATTACTCCCCATCCAACATGAGGCTTCATCTCACCTCTCTGTTTTCTCTCCCTTGATCCTACCCATTTTTTTCTTCCTTAACTGTTTCTCCCTTAGCTCAAATGCCAAATCCACTTCACACCCAAGCCCCCTTCTAACTGCCTTATACATTTGTCCATTTAAGAATTTTTCTTACACATAATTAAAAATTGCAAAGTGACAAAAGACAAATAATACAAACCCTGGTGAATCTCTAAGTGCCCGAAGCCTGACGTTATTAGCATTTGTTCTTTTGTGTTCCAATGGTATTTTGATTGTTCCTCTACCCCATCTCTCCCTTTTGTCTCTAGGGAGAAGTCTTTGCTGTTGGCTTTTTAAAAAAGGGTTTCACAAATGAAGGAAATATAAAGGACGGACTTAAGAGGGAAGAGGACTACTATTTGAAGCCAGGTTAGACCACTTAGGGAATCCGGATAGAGTCCTGTTCAAGTCTATGCCATTGCTTGAAAGCATATAGCAGCCTCTGTGCTTTGCTAGCCTGAGTTATTTGGCAAATAATAACCTTTCTTTCAGAGGTGATTGCATCTTGTCAGAATGTGGCTTGATCCCTGTCAGTGAGTTTACAAAATGCAAAATTATTTGGCCATATTGGATTGAGAAACATTCTGCAACTGAGCAGTGAACAGATTCATGCTGTCGTTAAACAGGGACAATAGCACTGCAAATTCAGGATGAAGCCAGCAATAGAGCGAGTAGGCTCGATATGATTGCCCCTCCAGATCTACTGTCCACCCCTATCTCCATCCTGCTGTGAGCCTCCAGAAAGCTGTCCTGTGTGGGCTGTGTTAGTGGGCTCCTTTGTGCTCTGGTTTCTAGTTGGATTTGGCCAATGGAAGACATCAGCAGAGAATCAGAGAGCAGGAGGAGAGGAAGGTCAGGGTATTAAGTCCTCTGGCTTGTGTCTAGTGGATGCTTTACATATGGTCCCCTACATATATCTGTCTCCCAGTTCCCAGTAACAACAACTTCTCCCTGCCCCTTCAACGTGAAGGGGCTCTTGTAAGAGCTCTTGTAAGAGCTCTTCACAACTGCTGGACTTGAGGTGCTGCACTATTACTTGCCAGTTTCTCCAAATTTTTTCCATCTGTTGGGAATCCGTTCCTTTATTTAAATTCTCAAGTTGATGATGCCATCCGATTCCTATCAGGACTTGTATGCCTCGGTCATTTGATCTCAGTCTTCCTCTTTAAGCCTAAATATAGAACACTCTGTCAAAACTTGGGGACATGCCTCTTAGCAGTTTGTTCTTCAGTATCCTGACAAAAGAAAGTGAGCATACAAACTTGTAGTGTAAATTATTTACGTTGCAAAAGTGTATATACACATGCGCAAATGAATTAAGAAATATTTTAAGTTTTAATAAAAATTAATGAACTGTAAAAAAAATTGATCTCATTTCTAAGTGATGCCCTGATAACTGCAGCTTGAATTGATCAGCATAATTAGGAAGTCCATCAAGAATCCAGGGCTAGCTGAATTCCTCTGGGAGCCTCAGTGCCTGAAGTCATCACTTAAAATTTAATAGCAGTTTTCCTTTCCACCTGTAGAGCCATTCAGCAGGGAGTGCCTGCCCTGATCCTACCATATTCCATGCTATCTGATGGATCTCCTTCCTCCTCTTTGAAAAGCTGTAAACTAGGAGAAGTATTCAATTCATTATCCAAGTGATAAAGTCACCAGAATAGTCAGTAGACTTTGCTTATTCTCTAAAAAAATAAACTTTTTATTTTGCAGTAATTTTAAATTTACAGAAAAGTTGCAATTAAAGTATAGAGTTCCCACATACCCTTCACCCAGCTTCCCCTAATATTAATATCTTACAAAATGATGGCAGTTTGTCAAAACTGAGAAATTAACATTGGTATAGTCCTATTAACTAAAACTCTAGACTTCATTTGGATTTCAGTGGTTTTCCCTCTCATGTCCTTTTTCTGGTGGAAGATCCAGTCTAGTATATCATGTTGCATTTAGTCATTGTATCTTCTTGGTCTCCTCTAATCCATGACAGTTTCTCAGATTTTCCTTATTTTTCATGACCTTGAAAATTTGCTCATCACTTTTAAATTAGCTGGAACTTTATGGATGCAGTTAAAACACCAAATACAATTTTATGTCCCTATCGAGGATAGGTAAGAATTATTTTCAAGCAGTTATTGTCATCTCATGGGTTCCCCCATAGAGGACATGTCAGGGCTTCTACCTGCTTCCACCCTCTACCTCGCACATACCTATCAGTGATAATGTTGAGTGTGTTGTGATTTACGATGAAAACAGATTGATTTTGAGGACATTCTTCTCACCTGTGATCAGTGCCTACTTATCATGGTAGCCAGTGGCTTTCATTAGCTCCCAGTCTGGAGAAATGAAAATATCTCTTTTAGGAAACATTGTCCATTTTTCTTTCCCCCAATAATCTCCACTTTGAAGCCAATCTGTAAACTCCCTAGGATGGAAGCACTTGGAATAATTTTGAATAAGGTCCTGAACTTAAGTTTCCATAAAAGACTGGCCTGTTGTTTGGTCTTTCTTGTGCTTTCTTTGTTGCATGGTATCACTTTAAGGGTAATAATCTTCTTGTAATGCTTTTGTGAAAGGTGTTGGAAAGGTGAAAATAATAATTAAATCTTATCTCAAATATAATTTTATGATTACATTACGATGCTCTCAAAATTATTGTGGGCCCACAAATGCCTCCTATGTGTCACTGTAGAGAAAATGCTAAAACAGGGCTTTGTTGTCCAATTATTTTTATATCGGCATATGAATGGATTCTCAGTCTCTAGACAGCCACTCACTTGTGCTCACCCTTCTCATCCATGTAACTAAATGAAAGGGCATGACTCCAACAACCTTGTGTTGGGTGATTGTAAAGCTGGAACACCAAAGCTAAGACAGACTAAAGGAATGACTCTAACCTTCTGTGAACTAGTGCATTTTACAATCTTCAGAGACTTCAGGACAGATTAGCAGCCTCAATTTTGAATACTTCAGCAATCTGGTGGAAAGATATCTTCAGTTATATTCATTCATTTATTCAGGCACTTATAGAGCGCTGACAATGTGTTAGACTCTATGTCAGTTTCTTAGGATATCAAGATGACTGAGAATTGGTTTCCATCAGTCTAGAGAGAAGAGAGGCAACAAATAATTGCTGCTCAGTGTGACATGTACTGTGGGGGAGGGAAACAAAAGGGGCCCTGGGAACACGGGGATGGGGCGTAAGCGGGGAAATGGGATATGCCAGTGGTCTTGGTCCCAAGGACAATTCTTTTTAGAGCTTAGGACTTCCAAAGTGATTGCCACTTTAAATAAAACTCTGGGTAAATAGTGTTGTTGTGTATAGTGAGACTAAAGGAGAGAAGGGGATGAGATAGAATGTGGGAAAATCAGCAGGAGGCAGTTACAAGAGTGCAGGCAAGGGAATACAGTTTTCCACCTCCTCTTCTGTTCTGTTGTAAAAGAAAATCGTAGTCTATAGAAAAAATGTATGGAACTGGTTTATAGTTGAAGAAATTCTAGCACTCCCAGTTTCTGCCTGTGACCTTGAGTAAGTCAGTGGAGTTCTCCAACTCTCCATTTCCACTTCCACAAAAAAATATAAAATGTGGACTCAACTGCCTGATTGCTCTCAGATCCTTCCTCTGCCTTCTCCTGTTCTGCTTTGTAATACAGGAAGCTACATTTCTTTCCCAGACTTGCCTGCCCTTTGGTTTCCAGGTTGATTTGGCCAATGAGAGGTAGCAGCAAAACATTACAGATCATTAGTGGCAAGAAGCCAGGACATTTCTCCTCGTCTTAGCTTTCTGTGGCATCCTTGGCTTATCATTTCCTTTATAGCTATAGCAGCTGCTGGAGGGTCCAGATTTCTGGGCTGTTTCACCACTTCCTCCCCTCCAGACCTAGGGGTGATAGTGACTTCCTACTGTTGATAATGCCAGGGTTCTTTCAGTAACCCTGATTGTATTCCTAACTGTTCCATCACACAAATGTAACCAATCTTCAGAATCAACTCTCCTCTCTTTGTAGGATAAATAGCAATTTTTATTTTCTTGACTAGATCATGGCTAACATGTGAAATGAGAGTGATTTTTAAACTGTGATGTAAATGTGGATATGTTAAATTGTGCTATTACTATTTAGGACTTTTATAACAGAGGAGAATCTTAGAATGCAAAATTCTATGGTAGGTTGAGCTTTGTCCTGCTCATACTAGTCAGTGGGCCTATAAGCCTAGTAAGCAAATTCTTCAGTTATGGGCCCTGTGCCCATATATCCACACCAGAAGTCAGCAATTGGTTGTATATTAGTGGCTTTTCTGTGTTGAGCAGAGACACATTGAGCAGAGACACAGATATATAAAACATATCCTTGCCCTCTGGGAGTCTGTAATCTAGCAAGAATTAGCAGGAAATACCTAACATAGTAGTAACATCCTTGGGATCTGTACTTTATAGCAAAATACAGCTTATATTACAAAGCTTCTCTCGATGAATCAACCAGTTATCAAGAAATCAAAATATAATCTAGCGTATACTAAATAGAAGACATTGTTATAAACAATACAGGGTATACAAAGGATTCAGACATGATTTTCCTCTCACGAAGCTTGTTTACAAAATCCTGGAGGAGATAAGATAGAAATTAATAATAAAAAGAAGTATATTACAGTTAAAAATTGTGGAGATGGGGGGGCGCCTGGGTGGCTCAGTCGTTAAGTGTCTGCCTTCGGCTCAGGGCGTGATCCTGGCGTTAGGGGATGGAGCCCTGCATCAGGCTCCTGTGCTAGGAGCATGCTTCTTCCTCTCCTGCTCCCCCTGCTTGTGTTCCCTCTCTTGCTGGCTGTCTCTCTCTCTGTCAAATAAATAAATAAATAAAATATTAAAAAAAAAAAAGAATTGCAGAGATAATAAGTTGTAAGAACTTCAGTATCTTTGCCTAATAAATAATGCAATTGATGAATAACTAAACTTTACATCTGAAACTAATATACTATATGTTAATTAATTGAATTTAAATAAAATAAGATAAAGGAAAAAAGAATACAAAATATTACTATTACTATGTTCAAGTATTTTTTCTAAAGACCTAAGGTCTCTATTTTTTTTTTTGATTTTTTAAAAAGATTTTAATTATTTTTGTATACATGCAAGTGAGAGAATGAGCACACTAGTGGGGGAGGAGCAGAGGGAGAAACAGACTCCCCGCTGAGCGGGGATCCCAATGCTGGACTCAATCCCAGGACACTGGCATCAAGACAAAGGCAGACGCTTAAGGACTAAGCCACACAGGCGCCCCTATGTTCAAGTATTTAAAGGAAAACATGAACACAATGGGGAAAGAAATGGACAGTACTTAAAAGAAGCAAGTAGAACTTCTAGAGATAAAAATACAGTATCAGAAAAGACAGCTTTCCTGAGAGGTATTGATAGATTATATACGTTCAAAAAAACCCCAAAAGGTCAGTGACTTTGAAGACATAGTGGAAGAGATGATCAAAAAGGAAACACAGAAATAGAATGAAAGATAAAGAATTTTAGTTGACCTGTGGTACAATATCAAGTATTCTATCACACGTATAATTGGACTCCCAGAAAAGGGGGAGCGCAGAAGAAATTATTTGAAGAAACAATAGTCACAAATTTTAAGATTTAAGGAAAACTATGAACCCATATTCCAAAATGTTCATTAAATCCCAAGCCTAATTAGTTAACAACAACAACAACAAAAACCCAAAGCACATTATAATTAAACTGAAGGAAAATAGTGATAAAGAGTAAGTTTTATAAGCAGCTAGAGAAATAGATCACAGAGAAAAAACATCATATACCTCTCACCAGAAACTATGCAACACAGGGGCACCTGGGTGGCAGTCAGTTAAGTGTCTGCCTTCAGCTCACATCATGATCCCGGGGTCCTGGGATTGAGCCACCCCCACATGGGGGGGGGGTCCTTCCTCAGTTAAGCAGGGAGCCTGTTTTTCCCTCTCCCTGCCCCACCCCGCCCCTACTTGTGCTTGCTTTCTGGTGTGCTGTTGCTCTGAAATAAATAAAATCTTTTAAAAAATTAAGAAAATTAAACTACGCAATACAAAAAACAATGTAACAGTATCTTTAAAGTTCTAAAAAAACCAAAACAGAACAAAGCCTATCAACCTAGAATTCTTTATGCAGTGAAAATATCCTTCAAAACTGAAGGCAAAATAAAGTTGCTTTCAGATTAATAAAAGCTGAGGAAATACGTTGCCAGCAGACTTACAGGATAAGAAATATAAGAGAATTCCTTTGGGTGGAAAATATCTGATGCCAGATGGAAACTTATAGCTACACAAAGAGATAAAAAAATACTTGAGATAGTAAATATGGGGGGAATATAAAATACATTTTTTCATATTTAAATTTCTTCAAAATATTTCATTTTTTTAAAAGTAAAAATAATATTGAGTTGTGAAGCTTATAAAATATATAGAAGTAAAATGTATCACAAAAATAGTACAATGAATGGGAAGGGGACATAGAAGTATTTATCATAAAGTTTTACATTGTATGTGAAGTGGTATAATATGTGAAGATAAACTATATAACTTCTAGATGCCCATTGAAAGTTCTAGAACAACCTGTAAAAAACACCTAAAAGCCAAAAAAACAAAGAGTTGTAGTTAATAAGCCAGAAGTAGAGATAAAACAGAATGAAAAAATGTGCTTAACAAAATCTTAGTAAGTTGAATTGAACAGTATGTAAAAATGATAATACACATGATTATGTAGGACTTAGCCCAAGGAATGTACAAATGGTTTAACTTTTGAAAATCATTTATATTCCTCAGAACACTAGTCATAAAAGAGAACTTCCTAAACCTGATATAGAACATTTGTGAAAAACCTACAACTAGTGTTATATTTAATGGTGAGAAACTAAAGACTTTCCTCCCTAAGATCAGGAACAAGGAAGGATACCTTTTTTCCCCACTTCTATTCATCATTGTATTGGATAGCCTAACCAGTCTAATAAAGCAAGGGAAAAAAAACCTCACGTGTATATTGGAAAGCTAAAACTGTCATGATATTATCTATAGAAAACCCAAAGGTATCTAGAAAGATTACTAGAACAATAAGTGAGTATAGAAGGGCTGCATAATACAAGGTCAGTGTATAAAAATCAATTATAATTTTATGGACAATGAAGAGTTGGAGGTTAAAATTTGGAATACCATCAAAACCCCTGAAACAAGTAAAAATTTTGACAAAACTTCAATAATATCTATATACTAAAAACTAAATACAGAACATTTGAAGAAATGCTGAGAAAAATTAAAGAAGATCTAAATAAATGGAGAGATCTACCGGAGGGATCTACCTTATTCATGTATCAGGCTCAACATTGTTAAGGTGTTAGTTTTCCTTGCGCTAATTGATAGTTTTGATATAATCTCAATCAAATCCTAGTATCCTTTTTTTTTTTAAATAGAGAATGGCAAACTGATTGTAAAATATGCATGGAAATGGAAAATACCTAATAAATCCCAAGTAACTTTGAAACATAGGAATAACTACCTGATTTCAGGACTGACCATAGGGATATAGTAAACAAGACAGTGTGGGATTGACATAAGGACAAACCTATGGATCTGTTTTGACAATGAAACACAACAGTGATTCTAAAAATACATTACCACATTTGTGCTCAATTGATTTTTGATAGTTGCCAAAAAAATTTAATGGGGGAAGGGGAATATTTTTAAAAAGTTACAATGGTCTAACTATTTTCATATGGAAAAGTGGATATTGACCATTGCTTCACACCATACATGAAAATTAACCCTACATGGCTCATGGAAGTTTACAAAAGCTAAATAATAAAACTTTTAGAAGAAAATAGAAAATCTTTTTCATCTTGGATTAGGCAAAGATTTCTTATATAGAGGAGAAAAAAGTATGTACAATGAAAGAGAAAAATGATAAATATGTATTTCACAAAACTTTTTGAACGATACCATTAAAAAATAAAAGATAAGGCACAGCTGTCTATAGAATATATAAAAACTATTCCAACTCAATAATAAGAACACAAATGGTTTTTAAAAAAATGAGTAAGTCATTCGAATGGACACTTCCAAAAGTAGATATGTGAATGGCTAATAAGAACATGAAGAGATACTCAGCATCTCAGTCACCAGGTAAATGTGAATCCACAATGAGCTACCAGTAGGGATCCACAAGAATCTAGAATTAAAACTGAAAGTATTAAGTCCTGCTGAGAAAATAAAGCAAATAGAACAACCATTTTGGAAAAAAAGATGTGGCAATATCTTATAAAACTAGGCATACCCTTATGTTATGACCCAAAAATTCCATGCATAGGTATTTACCAAAGAGAAACAAAAACATGTTCACACAAACATTTGTATACAAACGTTCATAATGGTTTTACTCATAATAGCCTAAAACAGATACAACTCAATTGCCCATAAACTGTGGAGTAGATAAACAAATTGTGATATACCCATACAACAGAATACCGTTGAGCAGTAAAGAGTAATGAACTACTGATGTGTTCAGCAATGTTGATGAGTCACAAAAACATAATGCTGAGCAGAAAAAAGACACACAGAAAAGAGTACCATTTATATGGAACATTGGGTGAAACTAATTTCATCTCTTATGAAGAAAGAGTTTACCAGTTGTCTGAGACTAAGGTTGTCTGAGATAGAAGGGTGGAGAGTGACTGGAACGGGGCACAAAAGAAATCGTCAGGGGTGGTGAACGTATTCTCTATCTTGACTTTGATTATATTTGTATTTCTCTAATTGTTATATATTTGTCAAAACCCATTGAACTGTAAAATTAAAATAGATACATTTTGTACATAAGCTGTATCTCAATAAAGTTGCTTGAAAACATGGGGATGATAATATCTATCAAATCTGTTGAAAGAATTAGATGAGAAAAAGTAGGTAAGCCATTAGCATGGTTTAAAACAAAAGTATGTAGCATTGAGACACACTTATCAGAACCCAGAAATTTGAGGCTTACGAGAAATTAGGTTAAACTTATTAGAGGCAGAAAAAGAAGACCTTGCAGCTGTATCTAAATATCCCTGGAGGAATTTTGAAAAACAAAACAACAACAAATAAGCCTATAACTAGCTTGTTGCAACTGTTTATTTCTGTAAAACCTGTTATCCAGGAGCGAGGGTATCAGAATCTGAACAAAATGGACCATCTTGCCTGCACTAGTTTTTAGATGGTTTCCAGTGACAAAGAAATGTCTTGTCCCTTGAGGCTGTGAGAATAGAGCGCGCTTATTTATTTATTTATTTATTTATTTATTTATTTATTTATGTTAACTATATATATATTTATGTTAACAAATAGTATGTTAGGACGCTAAGTACATTTTTATGGCTTTTCTCGAGGTCTCCCTGGGTGGTTGCATCCTAACATTTCTACATTGAGTATATGGTTCTTGGGGACAGTGGAAAAGGAAGTGAATCTCACTCTGTTGCACTTGGAGCCAGTTTGTGCTTGTAGAACTCTTTGATGAGCATCCCAGCTCCACCGCAGGTCCAGATGCACATCCCTAAGCCACTGAACAAGACAGAATGGAATTGTTATTAGGAAATCTTTTTACATGTACTTATGGCCCAGCAGGGCTTTTTTCCAAAAGTAAATCATGAAACAATATATAGCCAATTTTATTTTATATCCCTCTGCTCTTAGGGTCTGCCTAAGGTTAACACATGATAAAACACAGGGGCAGTAATGGTTTCTCTCTTTGGGTACCTGGATTACAGTATGTGAAACATGAGGGCGGTAGGTAGCTGTATTCCCACCTTCAAACAGAGAAGCACGGGAAATCTGGTTTGTAGTGAGAGAGAATGAAATGAATGAACAGAGAGAGGAATTTGAAAAACAAAGAGAGGTCAGGTGTTGGTATTTCTGAGAGCCATTGGAGCCATTAGATACCACTGTACACATGTTTTAAAATTTTTCCCATTTTTCCTAATTTTTTTTAAGTTTCTGATGACTGCAACTAGAAAAGTTTAATATGTATAAAGAATTATTTTTATTTCAACCAGAGATTTTAAAAAATGGTTTAGAATAATAAGGATATTGCCATATTGCTGGTATATGTTGGGCTGTGTGCCAAAAGTGAATGTGATTTTGAGTGAAAAATCCTGGTCATTCTTTACTTTCTATGGTTTTATATATCTAACAATAAATTTAGAAAATTAGTCTTATTGAATTTTATCAAACAATTGAGGATATAGTGTATTTTAGAATATAAATTAGGGTATGGGTTATAGTGCTGTCACAAAAGCACAGTTTAACAGTGGATTGGATAAAATGTAAATTTGTTTCTTTTTTTCTTTTCTTTTTTTTTTTTTAAAGATTTTATTTATTTATTCGACAGAGATAGAGACAGCCAGCGAGAGAGGGAACACAAGCAGGGGGAGTGGGAGAGGAAGAAGCAGGCTCATAGCAGAAGAGCCTGATGTGGGGCTCGATCCCAGATCGCCGGGATCACGCCCTGAGCCGAAGGCAGTCGCTTAACCGCTGTGCCACCCAGGCGCCCCGTAAATTTGTTTCTTTTTACTTAACCAACTGAAAGCAGAGAACTGGTAGGGCTGGTAGAATGTCTTCACTATCCCCTGTAAATGGCTTTCATTTTTCTGAAGTGGCTATTCCTAATACTGATGTCACATCTGCATCGTAGTCAGTGTGAAGGACAAAAGAGGAATGCCAATGCACGCTACTTTGAGGACATGACCTAGAAACTGAACATAATACTTCTATTCATATTATATGCATGAGAACTTGATTGCAGGGGTGCACCTGGATGCAAAAGAGTTTAGGAAAATTAGCCCTTATTCAGGTTGTGGTGTGCCCAGCTATAATTGGGGGTTCTATTTTAATTTTTTTTTTTGAAATCTTTAAAAAAGATTTTATTAGCGAAAAAGAAGGTATAGGGGCACAGGAGTGTGCTTGAGTTGGGGGAGGGGCAGAAGAAAAGGGAGAGAATCTCAAGCGGACTCCCTGCTGAGCGTAGAGCCCCACACAGGCTTCTGTCTCGTGACCCTGAGACCATGACCTGAGCCTAACTCAAGAGTTGGATGCTTAACACACTGAGCCACCCAGGTGCCCGGGGCTTCTATTTTTAAAGGAAGAAGACAGTGGATATTGGGAGACATCTAGTCATGTCTCTCACAGTTAGGAGGGTTAGAGTAACATGAGAATAGGAGAGGGGAGTTTAGATCGGGGATCTTTATTGATTCTACAGACAGAAAGACTTGAGAACAACTGGGTTTTAGGATTTGGTCTCACAATGGTATGACCTCTGGATTAGGAGGGGTTGTCTTAGTTGCTCAGGTATGGCTAGGCAGATGCCGTGGAAATGGTGAGAAAGGGCTGAACCTGAGGAATAATTCGAATGAGTAATTATAAGACTGGGGAAGAGGTCAAAGTGCAGAGGAGAGGGGGTAAGTTTCAGGGATGACTTAAGGCTCTAGTTTGTGACAGTAGAAGAGAGATAATTACACTACCCCCAAACAGGACAGTTGGGAGAGTAAGAGGTTTTTGGGAAAGACAATGAATTTGATGGACATATTTTTGTGGCTGCTCTAATTTAAGTGTGGGACAAAAAGCAGATTGGTGCTTGGCTCATCCTTGAATCCCTGAATGATTCTGGACTCTCCCAATTTCTCCTGGATTTTTCCTACATAAACATCCTTACAACCACTGTGGAAGCCTGAAATCTGGGGGAGTTTTGAGATGTGAGGTGAAATGAGATTGACATAGTGTGACCCATGACTGGGCACATACCCTTCATCATTCTTCATTTTGTTATTTTTAGAAAATATGCAGAATGGAGTAACCTGCTAAGTACTGGCAGAAAGCATACACTGGGTATGTCAATACCCAGTTTTTGGTAAAATCTCATTAAGCTTTGAAACCAGAAGTTTAGATTGGTAAGTGTTTCTCATAGGAATTTTTTTTCTTTTCTTTTTTTTATTTTGCTAGAAACTTCCTTGCACTTATCTTGAGATGAAAGCAAGCTACATATCAATATGATTTTTCCAGTAATATCCTAATAACAGTCCTTAAAGTGAATGGTTTTGTAAAAGGTAATTCTTCAAAATCCTTTGGGTTTCAGATGTTGAAAGAAGTATGAAAATTCACATTCAGTTAGACAACTCTGTATTTTCAAAACATCTGGATGAATTCAGTTTGTGATTGGCCAGTAAATAATGACTACTTTGCCTAAGTATAGTCTGGACTTCCATTCTCTACCTCTGAATTGTTTTTTATATGATGCAAAGACTAAGAATTCATCTTTCAGAGGTATGGCTGCCCAGAGAGCTTCCATGTATTTTTGGCAGAAAGGGATAAGTGATAATGTTTAGGGAGATTTCTTCTCTCTGCTATTCAACAATTGTTGGAACATTTAGTCTTCATGGACGCTCACCACTTGAGGTTGGCTTGACATTTCTCTATCCTATTTCTGAACAACCTGTTTAAAAATAAGTGAACATGTCCTTGCCACTCTTGAGAGGAAAGTGCATTGTTGTCTATTACGAAATGCTTTCTTTTGTTGAAAAGGACATTCTTTTCTTCCTCCCCTTTCATTCAATATTTCTTTGAATGGTAGGTTGAGAAGATTCTTTAAAAACTTTGTCAGTTGATCCTATTTGAGTCAAGAGATTGATTTTTTTTGGGGGGGGGAGGGTATGAAAATCCTGTCTAGGAAGATTATACCTTACAAGTAGCAACCAGTGGTTCTTCTGATTAAGGGGAAAACCTATTTACAATGCAGGCAGAGATGAAAAGGTTGCTATACAAAGAAATAACTATCTTTCTAAATTCAGTGGCTGTTTCCTGTATAATTTCTTTTTCCTTTTCAAAATAGTCATAAGTATCAGACAACATCTGGGCTAATGGCTTAAGGGCCTTAAAAATTTATTATAAAATCATTTGAATTACTCAGGGAAAATGCAGCACCTGAAAACCATTGCCTTCTGTTTTTTCTTCTGAATCCCTACACTTTGGTCGTTTGTGGACATTTCTCAAATTTAGAGCATTAATGAAAGGCTTTGAATTTTCTTCTCCTTGCTGCGGTGGAGATCTAAGCAATTGATTTTGGATCAGTTGGTTTCCCATTTCCAAGAAAAGGAGAAGCAGTAAGAAGTGGACAAATTCCTTTTCAACAGTAGTAGTTTGGCTATAAGGATATTTGAGGTGGTAGTTTAAAAAAGTTTTAATGGTAACATGGGCATGCTGAAATACTATAGTAGAAATATAGTCAGGTCTAGATTTTGGTTCTTAAAAGAATGCATTTTTTGGCTCTTATTCTATACCAAATGATTATACCATATCCTTCTTTTGTATTATACATTTCAGAAGAGTAGTATGATACTTAGCTTAAAACATGAGCTTTCTTTAGAATGAGTATATGCATGTGTGTGTGCCTGTGAGCACACAGTAGATGCAAAAAAAATCTCTGATGTGAGTGGATGTTGGTTATGCGATTTCGGAGCATTTTATAAGGTTCTGGTAGTGTTCTCATCTACAACACCAAATGAGGAGGAAAAGTAGCCCACCTAGAAGTTACCAACTCCTCCATGACATTGGGTTGAGCCTGGCAAGAGCTAACAAAGTAAAGCCCAAGTTATTTCATAAGCTGTATATAGATGCGAGGTATTTTTCATGCCTCGCCAATCCCATCAGAAGTCTGTAGCAAATAGTACCAGGGTTTGTACACAGGGACTAACGTATTGTTGGGGAGATTGGAAGAGCAGTGTCTGTGGACAACTCACCTGGATTGAGTGTGGGGCACATATTCTTACATATATAAAGAAATCCATCTGGACATATGTTTTTGAACACATATACCTATTCAGACGTATCTTCTTGTAAGTGTCACTATATTGATATATGCACCTGCTAAAAGATTCATGTTTGCATACATGAAGAATCATCTGTGGGATCAGTGATTTGCTAGACTTGGCTCCTCCTGGCTCATGCAAGTCCATGGTTAGATTTTTGAAATTTTGCAAGCTGGTTGTTAAACAGACGTTAGTAAAAATTACATTGAATAATCTTTAGAATTTAGATATATTAGAAAACAAAGACAACAAGCACTCCAGACTCATTCCTTTCTAATTCACTGTGTTTTACTATTATCTATGCTCTTGAGGATACTTGGGACTATTGTGTCTGTATGGTGGAAACACTATATAATATTGTGTGTCATGTATCTTTTCCTAACTCTGAGTTCGGTGGCATCCATTTGGTTGCTTGATAACGGGTAAACAGAAATCCAGTACTCTCTCCCTTTTTTCTTGTTTTTATTTTTGTTTTGAGGCTTTTGATATATAAAAAAAGATGAAAGGCCACAATAGCTTAAAGATAATTTTAAACATTTATGCAGAGCAAATGTACATTTTTAATATATAATACAATGTAGTATGAGTCACAAGATAATTTTAACATTAGAAAAAAATGTTAATTCATAGTGCACTAGAAGATGTGTCTTCTTGGACTTGAACCAGAGAAAAAGTTTAGGTTGTTCACTTTCAGTCGTCTTGGTTTCTGGCTGTGATGGTATCACCTTGTTTGGAGATAAAAACAAAGTTGAAATCAAAGACTTTCATGAATGCAGGGCTTGGGTTTCTTGGTACTTCCAGTCACCATGAACCATCATCTCTCCAGCCATGAGAGGCCTTGCCTAATAATATCTGCTTCTTCATCTCTAAAATGACTATAATAATAATATTCATCCTATAAAGTTGTAATGAGTATTCAATAAGATCACATGTAGAAATCACATATAGAAATTGCAGTGACTCTTCAGGCCATCTACAAATGATAGTTAATAGAAATCAGTAACATTATCATCATTGCTTTATAAGTACTCCCTGGCCTCTAACAGATGAGGAAACAGAGTGGTTTAGTCACTTGCCTGGTGTCATATAGGTAGTATGTGGAGAGATGGAATTTGAACCCAGGTCTGAACCCATAGTCTATGCTCTTATCTCAATACTTTTTACTTCTTCAGTATCCACCACAAGGCATATAGTAGGTGTTTAATAAAAAAATGTTTTGATAACATTGTCGTGCTTTTTTCTAAAATGGTCAGCCTCATTTCGTTGCTCCAGGTCAACAGAAAATTCCATTTCTCTTGTGAGGTGTTTCGTAGAGATAACTACCTATTCAGAGGTAAAGCCAATACTCAAGAGGAGTCTTGGAGTGCTCTGCAATAAGTTTACTAAATTAAAAAAACACATATATGTATACACACGCACACATGCACAACGCATACATATATTTCTTTCTAAGGGCAGTTTTTTTTTTTTCTGGTCTCCATTTGAAGTTTTGTTTTAGTGGCTTGTGTTTCTGTGTTTATGAACTTCTCCCAGTGAGGCGCTATAATCTAGCACATGGAGACTGTTCCCCTCTAATAGGATTTACCTTTACAGATATCTGAAAATTCTTCCAGGAGAAGATTAAATTGTTTAGCTCAATATTTAATCTGTTACTTCCTTTCTAAAGACACCCCATGGACTTTGTCATGCATTTGGCTCATACTGGGGGTATTGATCAGTCATAAACCAAAAAAAGCAGGAGAATGGCCCGCACAGCCTCTCCCATCCCCACCTTATAATTAAATTTTGATTTGAGCTGCTTTTGATTAATCTTATTTGTGAGTGTGTGAATTCGAGAGGCCTGCTAAGTTTTCTAAAGTTGCTGGGCATTGGTCTCTGGTGGATGGCTCAGCTAAAGAACAGTATGATTGCGTTTTTATGGTTTTCGGATATTTAATAGCTTCTTCCTGTCATTTTCTGAAAGACTGAATATGGGTTCAGCCCTCTGGGAGTGGCGCAGCATCCGAGAGCTGGGAAGATGACTGAGGTCTGTGTGCTTGACTGATTGCCTTAGTCTTAATTGTTCTCTTAATTAGCTGCAGTAGCAACTGCATCTGGGGAGAGATCGTGGTATTGGTAAACAGCTCCACCTTGGAGCTCAGGGTAATGCCTTTTGAAGTCCTGACAGTGAGCAGCTCAGGGGCTAGTGTCTCCTCAGTCAGGGACCTGCCAAATTGGCAGCCCCCAAGGCTGCCGCCCCTCTTGCGATCTGTCACTCAGGCCCCTGAGAAGCAGGTCCCCAACTGTTTGTCCTTAAATAAATTCAGTTTTAATATGCAAAAAGCTGGCTTTATTGGGCTGAATGGACTAAGATGAAAACAAAAGAAAGGGGAAGGGGTGTGTCCAGCGAAGGCCCCCAGCTAGGTAGCAGGCTTGGGAGTGGGAGGCTCAGGAACAGGGCTGCCGGCAGGAGGGGCAGCTCCTTCTAAGCAGTTGGTAGTTTTTCAGGAAGGAGTTGTGGATGGGTTCAGCTCAGCTTGTCTCTGAGGGGTGGCTTGTCTCTGAGGTGTGGAAACCTAGCCTCACTGCCTTCTTACTATCCACGAGACATTTCTCCTTCTCTTTTATATTTATCCACTGTGGTGTTGCACTTAACCTGAAACTTAACCCCCCCCCCACCTGCCCTTCCCCCCAAACAGGAGGTAGTTCATCTAATCTGAGGGGTTTGGGACCTGGAAGTGACCCAGCCTGTTTCTTTTTATAAGTGACTCCAGTTTGTCATGGACCCAACTGAGGTATTTCAGAGCTAGTAGAACCAGTTCAGACTCACATTAATATACAGAATGGAAAGGAAAACAGGTGCTTAGGTGGTGAATTGCAAGGTCAGTGCTTGGGAAATATTTAAAAAGGCAGCATAAAGTCGTAAGAAATTGGCAGCAAGATGCAGTGTGATCTTGAAAATAAGGTGAACCAATTTTTTGCATTTTGCAAGTAAATAATAGAGAATTCTTTGGTGCAGGACTGAGGGTACAGGATGCATCTGTGAGCTCTCAGGCAAATCATTTTCCTTCTCTATACAAGATTCTCCTTTGACATAAGCAGGTAAGCCCTACCTATTTTAGACACTTGCCACAAATCAAGTAAGGTGATAGTAATAAACTTGCTTTGAAAGTAAAAGGCATTATTCAAAACAGGTTTTAAATAGTTGTGAATATCTATATTTTATAGTCAAATTGCAAAACTTGGGACCACAGATGTATTTTCATTGCATTGGAAATAAGAATGCAACTCAGATATGGTGGCATTTCATGTGAATGTGTCATGGTTGTATGGTTGGATACTTCTTCTCTTGTTACTCTTTTAGCAACTTACCTTACTCTTAATTTAACCAGTCTTGTCTTGTCTTTTTTTTTTTTTCTTTTTTACCACAGAGCAAACCTTCTCAAAAGAACAACTCCACTATTTTGAAGGTTGCCTCTGAAACTGGACTATGTAGAATGGTCACAGAAAAGCAATGCCTAGAAATTAAAACGAGTTAAACTATAAGATTGTGGTTCAAAGCCAAGTATCATACCATTTTCAAGACAAAACTGTAAACCAGTGTAGTCCACTTGTGGCCATTAAAATGGAAGGGCTGTTTCTTGTCAAAAATGTAATTAGTAAGTTCACCTGTATATTATGCCCGTGTTGGGGTAACTGCATTTCAGTCACCAGAAATCCCCCTCCTCCTGAATCGCAGCTGTATACAGTATATTATTTTATGTCTAACCTTTGCCTTTCTGTGGTAAAATACTTTTCATGGTGGCAGAGAGGGTTACTTATGTTAGCTGTCTTTATATGTAGTCGCAGACAGCAAAATTCCTCTTTTATACTTGTTTTGGGCCAAGGATAGAGGAAAGTCACACATTTTGACAATAGAAACTTTCATTAGTAAATAACTCATTATTATTGATATGACTAAAACAGCACCAATAAAAGTCATTAAAAGTGCCAGCACAATTGTTGTCAAGGTTTTCTCTGGCAGGGGCAACCTATGATACCTTCTCACTGGGCATCATGGTTATACAGCTCACTCCCTGATTAGCACGTGCTTGAACCTCTGCCTTAGGATACCTTCTTATCACCAACACAGTGTCCTCCTCCCAGAGAGGGGCATAGTTTGGTGTCTCAGGTCCCATCCCCAACGATTTTCCTCTCACTTCTCTACTCTAGAGGCTGGAAAAATAAATATTAAATTCCCCACCTTTTCTTTCAGCAAGGGGTGGCCACCCACATGCCATAGTTCTAGTCAATGAGATATAAATGGAAATCTTTTATCAACTGGATTAGGGGTGTTCTTGGGAACATTTTTGCTTTTCTGATAAAAAGAGAAAAATTACAGTTTGCCCATCCTTTCATCCTTCCCCTTTTCTTCCTCCTCAAATTCAAATGTGATGCCCAGTGCAGCATCAGCCATCTGGTGGATGTGAGCTGACCAGCCAACAGGTTAAAAAAGAGACTCTTAATCTCAGGAGACAAACTGAGGGTTGCTGGAGGGGAGTGGGGTGGATGGATGGAGTGGCTGGGTGATGGACATTGGGGAGGGTATGTATCGTGATGAGCGCTGTGTGTTGTGTAAGACTGATGAATCACAGACCTGTACCCCTGAAACAAATAATACATTATATGTCAGTAATACAAAAAATGAAAAGGAAAAAAAAAAAGAGGAAAGATCGTGTGTCTAAGAAAGCAGTGAAGTAGGGCAGCAATGACCTAACCATGCACTCCTTGTTACATGAGAATAAGAAATTGCTGCTTGCATAAGTCAGCTGAGTTGGGTTTCCTGTTACCTGCAGCTGAAGGCATTCCAAACTTACAAAAAGGGCTCTATGAATCTGAAAAATGTGGGAAGCACCAAATAAGAGGCCTCAATACCCTGCTTCTCCCCTAGCAAAGCCCTATGCTCTCTAATGCAGGGCTTGGCCGCCTATGTCCCATGGGCTATGTTTGGTCCTCTGCTTGTTTTTGTAAATAAAGTTTTATTGGAACATAACCACACTCATTTGTTTACATGTTATCTGTGATATTTTTTGCCCTACAATAGCAGAGTTGAGTAGTTGCAACAGAAATAGTGACAGGAAACCCTCTGACCTACGAAGCCTAAATGACCTGTCCAAATATATTTGAACTCCGTGATATATCAAGTTGTTTCCTCTGGCCTTTTATAAATCAGCAGAGCTCTGTGCTTTACCTTTTAAGGCATGACTGTTGGAGTAAGGAGTATACGGGAGTATGCGTAAATATTAGGCCTTTGGTTTTTCCCAGAGACAAAGCTCTCTGGAGAGCTTGCCTGTGCAGGGGATGCATACCCTCAGAGCCAGGACTTTCCAGGCCTGTGCTCAGCCAGCATTCTCTCCAATATCCAATTTCTGCAAAATGAATTCTAACTGGCCACTTGTGTCTGATTCTCCTCTAAGCTGATGCCAGGTCTACTCACTTGGAAAAACATCCCAGTGCTAGGGAAACTGTTCTGAAATCTTTCAGTTACACACAGTGCTACAAGTCTACTTCTGTTAGTGCGTTATCAGAATTCCTGGGTTGTCAGGTGTTTGCTTACCCTCGAGTGCAGTTTTTTTTTGCATCTACAAGAATGAAGGGAGAAAATTTCCCAATACAACTGGAAACTCCAAAAATTATGTATTCATGAAAACAGATAAGAATGAAGTCAGCATGGTTCTTACCAATTTTCCCCATTCTGTCATCTTTCCCCTCTCCAGGCCCTGGATCTTCATTTATCTTTAGTCTTGAAAAAATACTCATTCTCCCTTTATTTTTATTTCAGTGCAGATATAATCAGTGCATTACCCTCTTTCTTTCTCTCTACTCCCCTGAATATGCCTTTTTGCTCTTCTTCTGATAAAAAAGAAATGCAAAAGGAAAAAGTAAGTTGTAGTTTTGATATTAAGTCTCCACCTTATTTTGCTTTTTCCTATCTCTTCTTTCCATCTTCTTTCCATCTAGATGGAAAGGCAGAAACCCAACAAAAGTAAACAAGTGGAATAGGAGAAAGGATAATTGTAATGATACAGTAAGGAATTTGAGCAAGGTAGTGTTGGGAATTAATCTATTGAGAGTTTCCACTTATTGATGGTTTTGGCCTTTGCTTCAGAGGGGCAAAGGAAAAAAATCCTAGGCTCCCCTGGAACATCAGGAAAACAAAACTTCTGCTTGTCAAAATAAAACTTGTTAGAGGACTAAGTAATCCTCCACACTCTGGAAAAATACTTAGCCAAGTAAGTTTTTGGTAGTCCCTGGCCTCCAAACAGAAAAGAATTAGATGATGTAAACATTGTCCTGTGGCTTAGAGTATAAAGTTAGAGGGAACCAGTCTGGTGAATTCAGGAATTTGGATTTAAGTTCAGTGCACTGTTCTACTATACCCACTGACATGTTACTATACTGACCCAGAAAACCCATGTCCTAGGGGATGAACTAGACGCTGAGTTTGCAACATGTTTTGTAAAAGAAGAGAGTATTTTCATGATGTGCCTGAGACATTTCTAGTAACTCAGGGCTGTAATGGAGGCAGAAAGACTGGAGAGAGCTGTGAAAGGCTCAAGGAGAGGGTCCTATGGAGTCTACCTGGCAGGTATGCATATTGTAAATGGACTGAGTTCTGTGTCTGAAAGGAGATGCTTTATCATTCAGAAGTGGGAAACATTCTGTCTTGGTGCAGCATTTCCACCCTGCATATAATGTCTCTCCCTACCCTCATACATATGCACAGCTTTCCATGGTTTGGAGATGGCAGGCATGACCACTCACAATTTACAAATGAGACAGGAGAGATCCAGAGAGGGTAAGAGAGGAAGAGCAGAAGCTGGGACTGGAACCTTAGTTTTTGTATTCCAATCCTTCTTTTCTTTCTGTTATGTAAACTGCCTCTAGTGAAGGAGAAATTGACAGCAGTTGGTGTAGACTCTGAGATCTTAACCTGCAAAGAAAGTGGCTGGGCTCACAGTTGAATAATAGTTGCAGTGCAGTATATAAAATGGAAAAAAAAATAGGTTAATTTAGAACCTCCAGCCTACAAGTTCTTTATTTTATTTTTATTTTTTAAAGATTTTATTTATTTATTTGACAGAGAGACAGCCAGCGAGAGAGGGAACACAGGCAGGGGGAGGAAGGGAGAGGAAGAAGCGGGCTCTCAGCGGAGGAGCCTGATGTGGGGCTCGATCCGAGGACTCCAGGATCACCCCAGGACCCCAGGATCATGCCCTGAGCCGAAGGCAGACGCTTAACAACTGAGCCACCCAGGTACCCCTCCAGCCTACAAGTTCTTAAAAATCAGAAGGGGAAGAGAAAGGAGAGGCCCAGGGCATTTGGATCAAATCATTGCAATTCCTTGGCTCAGCCACCGAATGTCGCCTTTATATCTTGTAACTCTCAGGATAACAGCATTTTCTAGGGGGTAGAAAAAGCGAGATTTTTCTTAAAGGAGCAATTTTAAAAGCACAGAATTATCTCAACCAGTGCTTGAGTAAAGCAGTTCTCAATTCATAGACATCATTGGTATTTAAAAATTTTTCTTTTTTCTTTTCTGCCTATTTTTTCATATTATTATTATTTGTTCATAGGAATTGTGTGCCTGCTTTCTTAATTTCTTCTTCAGCATAGGTTTTATAAATTACAGGTTTTCTTTTAAAAAAATCTGAACCTTTGTATTTAGATTTTATTTAACTGGCAGCCTAAATGATTCAACTTTAAAAATTCTTATACCTAGGGGCGCCTGGGTGGCACAGCGGTTAAGCGTCTGCCTTCGGCTCAGGGCGTGATCCTGGCGTTATGGGATCGAGCCCCACATCAGGCTCTTCTGCTATGAGCCTGCTTCTTTCTCTCCCACTCCCCCTGCTTGTGTTCCTTCTCTCTCTGGCTGTCTCTATCTCTGTCGAATAAATAAATAAAATCTTAAAAAAAAAAAATTCTTATACCTAAAACCTAATAGGTATACCCAATATCAGTAGGATCCTATATTCATAAAAAGCCCTTCGTAAAAGAAAGCATAAAATTAGCTATATTAATGGTTTGGGTGTAATGAATTTTCAAAGCCTGAAAATTGAAGATGTACATTGTAGGGAATAGATGGTTTGTGGAGAGAAGCCAACATGCACTGAAAAGACAGCACAAGAGGATCCCTGATGGGGACGATGGGATAAATATACAAGTTAACCACAGGGATCAGTGTAGTGGTCAGTCATCTAGCTATTCGGACAACAGATGTTTTGGAGGTTCTTTGTTGGATAAGCAGTTCTGTAGCAATCATCTTTCTGAAAATATCATGCTGCATTTTAAAGGAGGAATCAAAGAACCATCAAGTCCTAGAGATTTGTTCATCTCAGAAGTGCTGGGCGGATGCTGGAGGCATCCTGGACATTTGACACCCTCAGTAAGATGACTCTAGTCTTTGCTCCTTTTCGTTCCTGTCTTATTCTGTGCTGTTTTGGTCAGGAGGAAAAGGGGTTCAGTGGCAGTGCGTGCCCTTCTTGGAAGTGCAGACCATGGTGAAGGATTTATTTCCTGACAAATGCTCATGTTTATCACTTTTCCATTCTTCCCATTTGAAGTACACCTCACCCAACATCTGGTTGGATTAAGACGATCCCTCAGAGTTCCTCTTACCCATGGCCTTTACTTTTGTAATTCATGTTTCTTTTTGGGTGTGCATTGTTCGTTTCATAATTGGACTCAATTCAGCAATAGCTCTGGCCAATAGCTATTAATTATCACTTTGCTCTCCTCTTCCCATAGCAATTATTAATTAAACTGCTCAGAGAGTCATAATGAGAAATTAAAGGCTGCGATAATGTTTTAGGAAGCAGTGTCCCTCGGTCTTGCAGGTCCGAGTTCTGTTCCAAAGGCAAAGCAGGGTTCATTGTTTAATTCATAGACATTTACAGAGTTCCCTCTAGGGAGAAGGCCCCATGCCAAGAAGCGGGCATACAAAGCTGAGGGTTCATGTTCTAGGGAGGAACTTCAGATCATGGTGTGGACTGTTTTTTTGACCCAACCCTGATTCCTTTGGTGTTTCTTTCTAACCTGTGCTACCCCTTGGAGGATCAGGCCCAGCTTTCCTTCCACCTTCATTACCCACTCTTCCCTCCTACAACCTTAAGGGCACTCAGGTTAATTGCGCTTCTTCTGAGTTCCTATGGAAACCTTATATAGACTTCTATTATAGAACTAGTATTTTATTTTTTTTAAAAAAAGCTCAGCTGCTTCTCTCACCCTCAGCACAGTTTTTCAAGGTTTAAAATGACATTTTTTTTCATCTATGTATCACCAACCCCTAGCCCAAGTCTTAGCTAATAACACTTGGTGTTTGGTAAATATTGAAGTTTTGTAATTTCAAGTAAGGATCAGCTGTTAGGTGGCAGGCTCAGTTCTAGGAAAAACTTTAGAGTTGGGGCAGGGAGGAAAAATCTAGACCTAAGGAGCAAATGACACAGGGCCCTAGGGGTGGCCTTGCATGGAGCCCAATGTACTATTCAGTCTGGCCCCTTATGTAGAGCCAGCTCACCCTACTGCACACCAAAGGAGATACAACCATTTCCTCTCAGTCTGCTCTGTTGCCATCAACTCACACTCAGCCCTTCTCGCTGTTGCCTGCTCTTGTCTTCTGTGGCTTTCTAATCCCTTGGCTGTAAGCTCCAGCTCTACATGCCCACCTCAGGGCTTTATTTCTCTATAAACTTCTTGGACACATTTTTCCTTAGCAGTTTGACCCCTAGCACTCTCCCTTGGATATACTTTGGAACTTAACCTCTGTTCTGGGGTCCTGGGATCAAGTCCTACTGACTTGGACCCAGAGTGGCTGGCTGCCCCTGTGATACGATTTTAGGGGACTGAAAGAGCCACGATGAGCCAGTCAATCCTCCACATTCTCTGAATTTCCTCCCTTAACATACAGCTTTCACAGTGGCTCCCAGAAATGTTGTTCTGGTTTACAATGCCATAGAAAGGGGTGATTTAAGTTTCTAGTATATATAATGTATACAGAAGAATTCGAGAGAAACTTTTGGTTGGGAGGAAGGAAGGAAAGCTTGTGACTGGTGGTTGGGTTGGTGGCAGGTGGGTAGGTGAGAGTGAACCAGTGATGAATAGGTTTGGCATCCTTTGGGCAGTAGAGCCAGGCATGCTTTCTGTATCTCAACTATTTAGTTAATACATGTCCTTTCTGTTTAACCCAGTTTTAGTTGTTATTTTTTTCTGTTACTTGCAGTTAGAGATGTCCTGATGAACACAGCAAGGCGAGGAAACATCTCTGGGTTTGAGGTCAGAGGACCTGAGCTTAAACCCTATCTTTGTAACTAATTGGCTGTGCATTTAGTTTTCCAGAACCTCAGTTTCTTTATAAAATTATGCCTGTATCACGGGTGTATTGGTCAGTGTTGTTCGTAGTAAGCAGCTGCAAATGACTAGTTAGGCAGAAAAGTAATTCATTGGAAAGATATTGGATAACTCATAGAGTTGAGGAGGCTAAGGAAACAGGATTGAAAAATGGGCAGAGACCAAGGGAAGCTGAGCAGCCAGAACCTCAGCTAAGGGTCAGCTAAAGCAACAGTCCATTTGGGGCCCTCCCACCTCTGGATGCACCAGTGCATGACACTCTGTTTGGTGTTGTGTGGCTCTCAGGTCCATTACTCTTGGTGGCATTCACTCCACGTTTAAAGCTTGCTTGGGGCTGGACATCCTATTGGGTAAGACAGTGAAGGGTTTCCCAGAAGGGAAGAGGGCTTGGATGTTGGGCAGCTTAACATAATGACAAAAGTTCATGTCAAAAGAGCTGCTGAAGATTTGCATGAGGTGTAAGGGCTATAAAGGCCCAACATTGTGCTCTATCATTGTTAGTTTCTCTTTCCCTTCTTCATTTCTGCTCAGTGCTGACCCTACCAAGGGTCACCTAGTCTAACAGGCTAAATTAGTCTGAAGGACAGATTCCCTCCTCTGCAAGCTAAAATATTCAATGACTTTCTCTCTCATTGGGGATCTTTCCCTTCTACCAACTTTGCTCAGCTTTCCTTTGCTGTGTGTGGTCTCAGCTACTTCGCTAAACAGTTCATGTCTTTAGGGCATAGTCTGTATCAATTACATCATTTCCCTTTAAGGGCTTAGGACATACCCTAGCATATGGAGGTACTCTTCAGATCAGTGTTTATTTACTGATTTGTTCAAAATTAGGACTGGCTGGATGACTATTCAGAGAAATCATGGGTGGGATGTATTCCTGGTAACAGTAACCATGTCTGTCTGGCATATATGCATCTGTTGGATGGGTAGATGGTACTATTGTCATAGTAGGCAACATCTAGCACCTTACTGCAGCTTTAAGACTGCTGTTCATGCCTGTGAGTGGGACTTTGTACTGTGCCACTTGATAAGTATCTTACGGATTGCTACCAGATCAATGTAAATGTTAATAGTGATGGTGTCCTGAGCTCAGCTTCATCTCAGGTAAGAGGCAGAGGTGTGCACTGGGGAATTGAATACCTCTTTGTAGGGTGGACACATGGAGTGGGCAGGCCATTCTAACAGTAGGCATCTAGGAGGACCTCTTACGTGCTGGGGGCTGATGTATGAAGATGAAAGAAATACAGCCTGTGCCTTTGAGAAACTCAGAGCCTAGTGAGCTCACAAAACCAGGCTTTTTAGATGCTCTGAAATAAGTCCTTAGGAGAGACTGTATCCTTGGGAAGAATTAAATAAGAAAGGAAAGATTCCTATGCTGGCAACACTACTTGTGTGCTGGGTGGGTTTTAAGTTTCAGAGGACTCTCTCAGAGAAAGGATGTCTTAACCTTTCTGTAATTCAGGTCAGAGGTTTACTCAGACAGTATAGTCTTCCTCATTTCCTGACATTCCCAGCGTTTTCACGATAGCCTATTGCCAAATTTCTGGGATTTAATCTTGCCCAAGACTTTTTACTACCACAAATCGGTAATTACTGTGTGTGTCGAGTGTGTGTGTGTGTGTGTGTGTGTGCGCGTGCACGTGTGCATGCGCGCATGTACATATGATCATGTGTGGAGATGTGATGAGGAGAGTTATGGAAACCAGGGCCAGACAAAGGAGAGAGAGGAGAAGGATGTGTAACTGTTAGCTCTTTATATCCTGACTCACTGTCGGTGATTCTGTTAATACTTTGTTCAGCTAATTTGCATTAGTCTATTACTAGGGCCTTTAAATGTTCAAAGGTCTCAAGGTCTTTTTGTTTCATGAGTTTTGAGAGTCTGGAGGAGGCATAGCCAGGAAGACAGGGGTGGAAGGAGATTCTTTCTTGGCCTCTTTCTGCTCTACAATCTCTGGTCTGCCTTTGATGACAAGCATTTAGAACCTTCTTTGAGGGCTGTCCATTCATTAAAGGAGTTTATTTATTTGAGATAGAGACAGAGACAGAAGAGAGCATGAGCTGCCAGAGAGGGAGAGGGACTAGCAGATTCCCCGCTGAGCAGGGAGCCCTATGCAGGGCTCGATCCCAAGATTCTGAGATCATGACCTGAAGTCAGCCGCTTAACGGACTGAGCCACCCAGGTGCCCCATTAAAGGAGTTAATGTGGTTTCCTCTTTAGTGACTTGGGTGGGGTTGGGGAGTGAGTTAATTCTCCGGTGCCTAGTTCAGTGCCCCAGGCTTAGGATATGCCCCAAAGCATGTTGCTTATCCCTGTTGCTCTTCTGCCCACATGCAACAGCTTCGCAGCTTGGCCTTCTCAGTGAATTTTCCATTCTTAGTGTTTTTCTCAAATGCACTCAATTGTTCCACAATCCCACAGAGGTCATATGGTCTTTGCACCAGGCATGTAATTTGCTGATCCCATGATTAGACATGCACACAAACCTCAGTGCTATTAAAATGAACTCTGCAGTTGGCCTTTGGATTGCTTCCCCCTAAACAAATCTCCTAGGCACATGTGAATGGAATTAGTCCTCAGATCACTCTGGCCTGCAGCACACTGGTGTTGAATACTTTTGCTCTGTAGTACTTCTGTGGTTGTGGGCAACCCAGGTTTCTGTGGCAGAGGCATATGTCTTGGTTTTGGGTGCCTTCCTTGGGCCAACAGTTCCAAGGTGAGAAGTGCCTTGCTCTTAGTCTCAGTGTGGTTTGGGGGTAGAGCTTGGGGGAAGAATTCTTGGTTCTTTTTTTCTCTGATTTTATTCCTTTGTTGTCTTGGCAACTAGAATAATAATCTTAAATGTCTGTGTTTGTATATTCTTTGGAGAATATTTTATCACAAGTCTCTTCCAAGAATGTCTGTCTCATGATGCATTGATTATTCCTCAGTGTCTTCCTTTTGTGTGTGCTTGTTTTCTGCAGTTGGGAGAAAGAAATGTTAGCATGATGTAACTGGCCCTTGGGTAGAGAATCAAGAGTCCTCAGTACAGGGCATTTTACCTTGCTGGCCTTCAGTTTTCCAGATTAAATGGACCGGATGATTTTATAAACTCTAAACCTCCATGACTATATGCCAGAATTAGGTAAGAATGTACCATTTCTTGCTATGATTCTTACAAGAATCTTCTCCATTATGCATGGGAATTTTCCGGTTTTTCACTCTTTCATTGACTAGAATATTTTTCATTTGATGAAATATGTTACTTTATTTACTTCAATCAGTATTTTTGGGGGAGGGGTGAATGCTGCCAAATAAACACATGACACTGGCAGAAGGCTGGCACTATCTCAAGGCATTGTTTTACTGTGGTTGGAAAGAATGTCATGGAGGTTTCTTGCTCTGTTCTTTAAGAGATCTCCTGTATTTGTTCACTCTCTCCTATGACTGACCCCCCTCATCCCATCTCTGTCACTCACTTGAGGACTTCAGAGAAACTTCAGACATCCCTGAGGAAGTGAGTTCTCATGCACAGGAGGCCCCCCCAGGGGGAGCGGAGCATCCAGCCACACTGGCTATGACGCTTTTGTCAACCTTGATTTCGGAATCATTTGATTTTTCTTTGTGTGGTGGTTAGGGAGGGATCTTCAGTGCCTGTGACAGGATGTCTCTCCCTTGGCCATTATCATGTGTGTATCATTTCAGAGCTGGAATTAAATATCAGCTTCACCCAGGATTAAATTTTTCTTGCATCATTGGTTAGTAAAAACAACATACATAGCAGAACATTATTCCTTTATTGTATCATTTAGGTAGAAAAGAGGAATATCGAACATGTAGGACATGACTTTAAATGATAAGTACATATTTATTATTTAAAATATAATATCACTTGTAATACCATACCAGTTGTTAAAATGTTGAAACCCTTCTTTACTGGGTGGTAAATAGCTGCTCCTTTGAGTTTCTTGTGTGGCCATGCTGCCATGGCCTCGTTGGTCATTACCTCTAGGCTGCGTGGTCATTACTCCCCATGATCCTAGAATACTAGGTGGCCTCCAGCATCTTGCTGCAGCTGTAAGACTGCTCTTCATTCGTATAGAAAGTTTCTTATACTGTGCCACTTGTTAAATATTTTATATGCTGCCATTAGATAAATGTAAATGGTATAATAGTGATGGTTTACTGCACTCCCACTATGTGCCTGGGACTGCCTTGTAAACTTTGGAGGGAAGTGGCTGTGTCTTTCATCTTTAGGACCTGACACACAAAGCATGCAATAAGTATTTTCTCAGAAGTAAATGATCTCATCTGATCCCATCAGTGATATTTCATGGCAGGTGTTCCCCCCCCCCCAAAGATTTTATTTATTTATTTTAGAGAGAGTGTGAGCAGGGGGAGGGGCAGAGAAGAAGGGGAGAGAGAGAATTTCAAGCAGACTCCATGCTGAGTGCAGAACCCGATGCAGGGCTCAATCCCAACACCCTGAGATCATGACCTGAGCCAAAATCAAGAGTCAGACACTTAACCAGCTAAGCCTCCCAGGTGTCCCTCAAGGTAGGTGCTTTTAATTTCATTTTATAATTGCTAAAAATGAGTCCTAGAGAGTCCAAATAACATCTCCTAGGTCTATCTGAGAGATAATGGACTGGAAAGTTTAAGGAATATTGTTCCAGGACCAAAGATTTCAGCTCTCCTGGTGAGTGCCATGTAATATTCTGAAACTGCCCAGGTCTCTCCTAATTTGTATGAGCCCTATATTTTGGGTAATTTGCTTTGCAGTTCTCTGTGAAGGGTGGATGAGAGGTAGGAGAGTGTGTATGTGAAATGGGATAGGAGGGGGAGGGGCTATGGATCCAGAAGGGGTCCTAAGATCATCATGAGATTAAAACACATCCCCTCCCCCCACATTGTGAAAGGCTCTTCCCTATAGGAAGTGGAGGAAAAAGAAAGATCTGTACGACAAGTGACTGGAAATCAGCCACTGTACCACCATACCAGTTCTCCCATTAACCCTATGTAAAGATAGAGAGCAGGGGGCATCCATTTGCTAGACATATTTATGGTTTCTAATAGGACTGAGTGTTTGGAGACCTTCTTTGCTATATTAAATAAGGCCTGCGCGGTTGGAGGAAGCTGCTCAGAACAGGGAGCCTGAGGTTCCAAGGACAGCTGTCTCCAGCTTTTTAGTTTGGTTAAGTCTTTTGGTAGCTTGCCCTGGCTTATTTTCATCATCAGAGTTTCATAGAGACAGGGTGCAGAAGCCTGGGGCTATGTTTTAGTAATTACAGTTAATAAAGAGTAATAAAGTAATGTTTTAACTGTCTCATTTTAGAACTTTTGTGTACCTAGGCATAGCTATCAGAAAACTATTTGTGAACCCATAATAATAGCTGTCACTTATTCAGCACCTACTGTGTCCTGGGCTTTATGTATTTTGATCTCATATAATCTTCACAACACCTTTATATGATAGTTATTTTGACCGTGGGAGATTGGATCTCAATTCTTCACTCCCTCTGTGGTTTTACAAAGACTTCTTCATAAGAGGAGTGGTGATAGAGAAGAGCACTTCGCTCCTACTTGACTTTAGATTGTGTTATGTGACTGCTTTGGCTGATGAGATCTTAGCAGACTTGACTTGACCAGGGACTTCAGATGTGCTTGCATAGTTTGGCTTGCCCCTTTGTGCTTCTTGCTCTAAGAAGAATATTACCGGGGTTGTTGCTAGTCCACGGAGAATAGGGAAATATGTAAACTCACCCCACAGCCTAGAGCCATGCCCTGCTGACCCCAACCAATCCCAGTAGACCTACAACTACTGGCAGACATGTGAGCAAGAGAATCAAAGCTTTTTAAGGCACTGAGATTTTGAGGTTATTCGTTATGCAGCAAAAACTGACTAACATACAACACTAATTTCTGGGGATGGATGCTGAGATTTAAAGAAGTTAAGCAGCTTGGGTAGAATTGCTGAAATAGCACTGTAGAGAGAGGCTGGGTTCAAACCATGGTCTACCTCATTTCAAAGCTGTATTATTGTTTGGAAGAAATGCCCCATGTTGGAGCAAGCTTAAGGTTAAATAGTATAATGACTATATTGGAAGTGCCTCCCTAAGCCTTACACCTCATAGAGGTGGGGAGGGTCAGGAGGTAGAGGATGGTTGTCAGAGAGAAGCTGGTCAAACCTCTGTCATCCCTTTGCCTTGAAAATGTGGTTCTTTAACATAGGAGCAAGAGCGATGCTGGAGAGGTTTCAAGTTGCTGTGGCAATTGGCATCCCTGAACATCACCTGGTGTCATCTGCATCACAGCCCCATTAACTCTGGTGCCCCTCCTGGGTCATAACAAGCTGAGTCTTCAGCAAATCTCTTTCCTGAATGTTTAATATACTGGAGGCTTATTGAGATTCTACATGGGGAGCCTCATTTTTCTTTTATTAATTGTAATGAGAGTTATTTTTGTTGTCTTAAATATAAAACCTCCCTCTAGGGAGTTCTGGGCCCATTATAGGCATGAAGAGCCCAACACTCCTCTGTTCTTATAACAAGCCTAGGAGGAAGGCAAAGCAGGAGGCACTTAATCAGAATTACAATGTAAGATGAAACTCCTGAAAGCTTTAAGATGGAAAACTCCAAATGAAACAAATTAAGAAACTAAAGCTTGGCTGTTGTTGTCAAATCAGCCCCACAGGGAAGGGCACAAGGGACACATAAAGGAGAAAAGGAAAGGGAACTAGGATGAAACAGAAAATAGTGGTGGGGAAGGTGCCCAGAAGGATAAAGGCAGTATCTGAAATCCAGGAATAATCTCTGCTTGGTGCGCAGTTACTTTCATGGCTTGCTAGCACACTGCCCCATACAGGTGGTGCCACAAATGAATATCTCTTCAGCACTGTGGACACATCCCCAGGACTGACCCTCTTTGAAGAGATGATGATGAGAGCTGAAGTTGCTTCCCAGGGGAGCAGCAGCCAGCCTGGCATTTTGTGTCCACATACCAATGGCAAAGTTACTTTGGGAACAACTTCCACAGCTACTGTTCTTATCAAACTCTTTTACCTAAATCATTTAAAATTAACTCTTTTCAGCCTGAATGCAATAATTCTACACATCCTGATTTAATCTTGGCTGACCTTCTCTCTATGTCTTACCTTTTCCCAAGGACATACCAGGAAGGTACATTTGCCCAAATGAGCTAAGTGTGAGGCAGAAACCCTCAACAATAAAAATGAGATGGAGCCTTTGCTTTATATATTCTAGGTGGATTTTCTAAGCCCCTCTTTTTTCACATTCCTGGCGATTGCTCTAGGGACATTTTATAACCCTTTGCTCTTTAGCAGAGTACTCATGAATCTGAAACCCTCCGACAGTGAGCTTGGTCACAACTTTGGGACTAAACAAGAGGAGCTGGGAATAAATTTTTGGTAGATAAGAATTGCTGAGCTTGCTACACAGGAGTTCTTCCTCCACCGCCCAATGTAGCATGGCACTGCACTATGGGAAATATCAAGCAAGCGTGATGGTCTCTTCATCATTAACCTGCACAGCATGTTGAAGTGGAGGTGACATGATTGTACAGTTAATCTCAAGTAGTGGTTCTTGATGTTTCCAGAAATTGTCAATGTGTTCAAACTCCCTACTTTCAACTGCAGCTAGTCTTACTTTCTGAAGCTTTGGCCAGAAATCCATGATGTTGGTTGTCTTTTGGGTAATTTTAATACCTCAGCAGTCTCCTACTTGCGACTCAGCATCTTCTACAAGGTGACTTAGGTTGGAGCTATGCTATACAGTGCCACAATTTAAATTTGCTTGAGCACCATCTGGATTCATTGATGCTTGCTTCTGAGGTTCTGCATGTGGATGGACATCTCTGTAAGAATCTGGTTGAGTTGTGGAGTCATCCCTGGAGAGCAGCTCTACCTTGGTAACAGAGTCATGATGGGAAAAACCCTTTAGACATTAGGTTGGTCAACGCAAGATTTTGCAAAAGCTTATTTGCCTTTGGCTCTCTTACAGCCACTTTCTGTGCTCCTTTCTGATCCTTTGATCCCATTTTCCCAATGTCCTAAACTTTTATTTTGCCTCCTGGTTATGCTGCTTCTCTGTTTGCCCTGTTTGCTCTTACCTACTTAACCATAAACCCAGAACCTACTTAATTCCTCATTCCGTCATGCTTCCACTGAAACTCCTGTTAATCATTTCAGTTGATTATACCTAAGGAAGTTCATTTTCCCTCCAACCCACTTGGATCCCACCTCTAAGGAGGAGAAGTTCAGCTCTGCATGGATTGGTCAGGTTTGAGGGCATTCATCTGGTCTCATTTTCTAAAAGGTAGAGCCTTATCTAGAATGGAGTAAATAAGCCCATTTTATGGAAACTGCCCCAGTAGTGTTTTGGGTTGCAGCTTCTTCCTAGGGCCTTAGAGAGTTAAGGCACGGGCTGTGTGGAGACTCGCTATGTTTGGAGGAAGGCCTGGTAGCGTCCATCTGTATGTTTCTTTTTCTCCTTGTATTGTCTATTCTTTGTTTAAATGCTCTGCCCTTTGGGAGACCAGAGGTAGGAAGTGTCCCTTTTCCATGTGGAAGAGATGCCTCCTTTCCCATTCCTTTTAAAAAGCTAAGTGAAGATGTGATACACACACACACACACACACACACATATATATATGCACACATGTATACACACACATATATACATATATATAATGGGATATTACTCAGCCATCAAAAAAATGAAATCTTACCATTTGCAATGATGTGGATTGTAGGGTATTATGCTAGGTGAAATAAGTCAATCACAGAAAGATAATTATATGATTTCACTTGTGGAATGTAAGAAACAGAACAGACGAACATAGGGGAAGGAAGGGAAGAGGGAGACAAACTGTAAGAAACTCTTGAGGAAACAAAATGAGGGTTGCTGGAGAGGATGGGGTAACTGGGTGTTGGGCATTAAGGAGGGTACTTGATGTAATGAGCACTGGGCATTATATGCAACTGATTAATCATTAAACTCTGCCTCTGAAACTAATAATACACTCTATGTTAATTGATTAAAAAAAAAGTTAAGTGAAAACTAGGGTAAGATTCAGCGGAAAGAAAGCTACATCAGCCTTCTTAGTCTGGCCGAGAGGAGTTGTGGCAGGCAGCAGAGCTCACCAGGGCTCAAGATCTACCTTAGGATTTGGGGCCAAAGCCCCAGCTGCTAATAAAGAACAAATATTCTCATCATTGTCCTCTGTGCATATAGGTTTCAGGACCACTCCCCCCAGGGTGGTGAGGATAGCTAAAACCAGGATTTTGGGGTTCTGATACCTCCCTAGACAAATGCTTTAATTTTTTTTTTAAAGATTTTACTTATTTATTCGACAGAGATAGAGACAGCCAGCGAGAGAGAGAACACAAGCAGGGGGAGTGGGAGAGGAAGAAGCAGGCTCATAGTGGAAGAGCCTGATTTGGGACTCGATCCTAGAACGCCGGGATCACGCCCTGAGCTGAAGGCAGACGCTTAACCGCTGTGCCACCCAGGCGCCCCAGTGCTTTAATTTTTGAGATCAGATATTTATGGTATCTGTCCATCTGTAGCTCCGTCTTTTTATCTTCCTCACAGTCATTGGAAATTGCTTACAACAAACTTTTTTTTTTTTAAAGATTTTATTTATTTATGTGACAGAGAGATAGCCAGCGAGAGAAGGAACACAGCAGGGGAGTGGGAGAGGAAGAAGCAGGCTCCCAGCGGAGGAGCCCGATGTGGGACTTAATCCCAAAACGCCGGGATCACGCCCTGAGCCGAAGGCAGACGCTTAACGACTGTGCTACCCAGGCGCCCCACAACAAACTTTTTTATAACTACTTTATGATTGAATGATTGAAAGTCCACTCCTACAAGTACTGTTTACATTTTAAATGGCCAGTCATTAACCTTAATTTTTATTCTATTTATTTGCATCACAGTGTACAAGCAAGGGAATAATTTTGGGAAGAGTCAGAATTTAGGCCACAATAACCTATTTTAGCATAAATTAAGCCATTTGTCTATTTGTGGTACAAGGCTCGCACTTCATTTTTGATCACCCAGAGTAGGGACTGTGTTTTATAACCTTGGCTAATGATCACTTTTAAATAAAATTCTGCCTGTCTGCTCTCTCACATGTAGCATGCTTTCATGAGGGAATCCTGGTATAAGTGTGGGATGACTGGGGCATGGGCTGGGGGAATTGATCATCCAATCTTTCCTTAAGAGGGAAAGATCCTTTGGTACTGGAATAAAGGCAGATTCTTCATTTGAATCCTGAGTCCTAATTTCAGGGAGTTTTCAAAATGCCCAAAAAATTTATCTTTGAGAGGCAAGCTGGGGGCTTTTCCGTTTTTAGGGTGCTCCAACAAGTGAGGTTTACTGTTCTGAAATTTTATAGTCCTTTTTAGATAATTTTGAGTGGGCAAATTATTTGAGCTTGTTATTTTTGGATGATTCTTTGAAGTTCTTTTAACCCTTTTTAAGTCTTTTTCTTTGGTCTAACCTAGGGTTTCTCAAACTTTGTTATTAGTATTGACATTTTGAGCCAAATAATTCTTAATTGTGGGGAGCTGTGCTGTGCATTGTAGGAAGCTTAGCAGCATCCCTGGCCTGTACCCACTAGATGCCAATAGTAGATCCCACACCCATGAGATGTGACAACCAAAAATGTTTATCAAAATTTTGCCAGATTTTGACATTGCCAAGTAGCCTTGGTTGAGAACCATTTGTTTATCAGCTTCCTTTGGGGGTTAACATAGGGAAGAGCTGTCTGTCTCACAAAGATGTTTTGACCTCTGCTGGCATACTCCTGATCAACCAAAATGACGAGCTTCCTGCTCTCTTAGATGCCATTTTAAAATGGCACTGTTGCAGACACACACACACCTACACAGTGAAGTATTTGGGAAGCTCATTTTTTTAGGTTTACTTACACCTGGCACAGTATCATGGGCAAAATTATTTAAGCATCTTAAGGAACAAGGCATTAGTTATTCCCTAACAGCAATGCAGAGGGTGATATGGCGGAACACATGTCATATAATCAGATTTTTAAAACTCTAACTCATCAATTGATGATGATAATATACTTGGGCATTGCCCATGTTGTTAACCTCAGCAATCAAAATAAAGTAATCATGCTAATTACAACCCTCTCAAAACCCAGCTCAGTGCAGTGTCCTTGTGCATGAGAGGCAAACTGTGCCACAGTTGCTTCGTGGGGCTCTGATACCCCATAAAGGTTTTAGTAGCTCATCATGGGGCTAGACTAGTCACTCTGTCAGGGAAAGGAGAATTAGAGGTGAGTCCACGGGGAGACTGATGGTCTTTTCACTCAGGAATGGCCTTATACACTGGAAATAGTTGCGAGTAGCCGGCTGGGCTCGATGGTCTGGAACCAGAGATTTAAGGTGCATCCAAGCCCAGCGAGCTGTGACTGTCCGAAGTATTCTGGCTGACAGAGTCAGTCATCCACTAGTGCTGGATGGCTGAGAGGGCATTAAAGGAAGACCCAGTAAATCCACAGTTATTGGAGACCTCTCTATTGGGAATTGGGGTGGACGATGTGCAGACCTGCAGGGTAGCCACACTTTATTACCAAATATCTTGAACTGACAGCCAGGCTAAGTGAGTAAAATGTGGTAAATCTGAAACTAGTCATGGCAAAGAGAATCCTAGTTATTGAATCAGAGACGGCAATACCATCAGATGTGAGAGCTTAGATATGAGAGCAACGAATAAAAATGTGGGTAAGAGCAGAGAGTGTTGTACTGCTTGAAAAAAAGGAAGGAAAGTAGAAAAATCCAACTAAATTCAGGTTGTTTTTAAAAACCAAGCCATCCAACAGTTGTTGGCAAGAATTACGTTAATTGTGGCCTTGAATTTCTTTCATAGCCTGACCTAATAAAAGACATCATACCTCCCAATTTTTCTACTCTACAATAATTAGACTATTATGCATTGCTTCAATAGCCAAATGACATGGCAGGTTTAAAATAATATGGATAAAACATTTACTATTGGATTGTTACAGCAGAAGGAAAAATGACTTAAATTAATCCACATCATAGCAGTAAAGGGGTGAATAGGGTGAAATGTAGTAAAACAAAGGGACAGAAATTTGGCAAAGCCACCCAAAGCCTGGGAAGACTTATGTGGTATAAAAATAACCATGGATCTGACAGACTAAACAATAAAATTGCTTAGCTAATTAGTATCTTACATTGAGTGACTTAAGTGAAGATAAGTTGATGGGTATAATTGACAAATGCACACAAAAATTAACTTGGTACTCAAAACATTACAGAAATAGAAGGATGTTCAGGATTTGAAAAATTAAGTAATTCCAGGGTAACCAAATAAAATGTTCTTGGGCTTAACAATAAATAGCACCAATTAGCTCTCACTGAGTGTGTTCCTCAAATGTGTGTGATTGAATTATTGGCAAGTGTTTGTGAAGCTCTTGATACTGAATGGCTGTGGCATTGTGGTTGTGAGAGCACCAAGTGGGGAAGATGAACCATGGGATTGTCAACCTATTGTCATATCTGAACAGGAGGTTGCTGAAGCAATCCAAAGAACAGTTCACTAGAAAGCGGCAGGTTCTGACTTGCAAATAGTCTAGTCCAAGAAGCTCCCAGTAACACATGACAGTATTGCAAGATGTTTCCTGCAAACACCACGTCAGTCAGACATAAAGGTTGATTCATGACATCTGGAAACAGCTGCCTTTTACTGAAAGACAATGAAGTTTCAAATTGCATTAAATATAGCCTGCTCATATGCTTACCTGCCATCCACAAATCATTGGCAGACATTTGGGGCTGAGAAGATTTCCTCACACTGTCAGAAAAATCATCTCGTGACTAATACACAGAAAATATGTTATAATTTGGACAACGAGGTAACAACAGATCCCCCAGAGGTCAAGGACAGTGAAGCCAATCAGAACTGTTTGGAACTGTGATTGTAGTTATTCAAAAGTGATGGGTCTGGGGTTCTGCATGAGTGGACTGGCCTATAATACTGCTTCTTAATGGTTGTTTCTTTTGGGAGAGACCTGGATAGCCTGGGACTAGATCAACATCCATAGACAGCACCCAGGAAACTATGATTAACCTAACATATTCCTATCTCCTCTAAACCTTGATAACTGCTAATATACGTGGTACTTTTTCCCCAGAGCTTAAACTTAGGAGTCAGGAATAACTGGGTTCAAATGTGAGCTCTTAAGTGTTATATTCCTAAGATACTATGCTTCACTAAGTCTCATTTTTTTCGTTTTTAAAATGGGGATGATGGTAGTTCCAACATCTTTGGATTCTTATGAGGGTTGGATCAGATTAAAATCAGGTAATGTGGGGCGTCTGGGTGGCGCAGTCGTTAGCGTCTGCCTTCTCCCATCTTTCTGGGATCGAGCCCTGCATCAGGCTCTTCCACTAGGAGCCTGCTTCTTCCTCTCCCACTCCCCCTGCTTGTGTTCCCTCTCTTGCTGGCTGTCTCTGTCAAATAAATAAAATCTTTTTTTAAAAAAATCAGGTAATGTATGTAGAATGCTTTTTAGCAGCTAAACTGTAAAATCTAGCTGGGTGGGGAATTTTTTATATTTTCCTAAAACTTACATGTCCTATTCTTTCTTTAGAGAGTGAAAAAACTTCTACAGGTCTGTGGACTGGTGCTGAGGTGTAGTCCAGTGATTAAGAGTAGAAATTAGCTGAGTTGTCAGGTTCAGTGGCCAGAGGAGTGAGTACCAGTCGTCAGGGTAAGAGACAAAAAGGCTAGTGTCAGGGTCAGACCAAGGAGGATGGAGGGGTAACAGCATGGATAGGGATGAATGAAGCAGAGATTGAGAGCTGGGCCGTCAAGATTGGGATAGGAAGTGGAGTGTAAGGTGGGAAAGCTCGAGTCCAGGAAGGCTGTCAGGCAAGGGTGTCAGGATTTTGTGCCTACTCGGTGCTGTTAGCATGGTATGGAAGTGGTTAGTGGGCTCAAAGTGCATGATTGCAGTAGACAGTGCAAATCATAAGGGTTGCCTTTAACAAATCTTTATACTATTTGATGGGTTGCTAATAATAGTGCTTGCAATATAGAGATTATTTGGAGAATTCTCATACCTTTCATTCTTGAGACATCTTCACCGTAATGTAACTGTGTTGATAATGACCTGAAACCTGATCAATTGACTTTTTGTTTTTTTTTCTGGACAGCCACTGTAGCAGAGACTGCTAGGTGCTCACTAAACTCATTTCTTCTTCTTCCTGAGCATACAGCTCAAATACATTTCCAAGCCTCCCTTTTGTGGCTATGTAACTGTGTTCTAGCCAAAGCAATGTCAGGAGAAGGTAGTGTGCACCGCTTCCAGGCCTGGCTTATAAAATCCTCCCACAAGCATCTTCCAAACTCCCTTCACTGGCTTGATAGAATGACATTGACTTTTATGATGGCTTTGGAAGCCACATGTTGAAGATAATAGAACCTGAGTTGGGAAGGAGCCAGGCCCTTGCTTTACTCCTTGGGGGATAGCCACTCAACCAGGAATGCTAAATTGAACAGCTATTTGAGTCTACAATTACAAGCCAGTGAAATGTTTGGGTTAGTTTGTTATATCAGCTAATGTTACCTTTAAGTACTGTGGCTACCTAATGAAGATGTTGGGTTTTTAGGAGGCCATAAATAATACCCCTCTCTTCTTTGCCTGATTTCAGAGCCAAATGAAAGGTCCAACACAAGAACCAGTCAGATGGAAATCAAATGGTTAACTTTAATCATTATATCAAATGGGCTTGCTAATATGCTCTGCTTTCTTTACCCCACACCTCCAGTTTAGATGCCAGGATTGTCCACTTTAAGTGAAGTTAGAATTTTTAAAGCAGATATACTCATCTAGGATTGCAGCATCACTCTGGTCTCAGGAAGAGGAGAAGAAAAGAAACCAAATTCTTAGGGGTCATAGTTCTCTCATAACTTAGAAGTGTGGACCAATAGTTTTCCCTTCAGTCTGTGGACTATTTATGAGGAAGGGGTGGTGATAAGTTAGACCAGGAGTATTACTGTAATGGATGTCTCTCTCTGCATGTCAACACAAGGATTGAAGTCCGTGTCTGTAAACCACACGTGCTCTAATGGGCACAAAAACATGTTCCTTTTGAAACTTGTTTTACCACCAAGGCCTTTCCATGAATACTTTTAAACCATCCAGAAACACCCCTGGTTTTTGTCTGCTGTCAGTCTCCATTTGGGGAAGTCCTTCCCGTTATTGACCAGGCTAGCATGTGAGGAATGTTTGTAGAGCAGTGAGGAAGGGCACAAACCTCTAGTTTGTCAGATGAGCTGAATCGTTGTTCAGAAATTAGGAGGCGGCATGTTCAGGTAGTTTACCTTTAGTTTTCCATATCTGTACGACTTGGGTGCCAGTGGATTTTGTTACTGTCCTGTGGAACATTTTTCATCATAGTTATGATTGATTTGGATCATCATGCCAATTGCTCGTGTGCAAATTGACTATTAATAAGGCCCCAGAGTCAGAATAGGTGATGAGATGTGTCACCCAGTCACATAAAAGAATGCAAATTTGATCTCTTACACTTATTAGATGATCTGTCAGTTTATAAATCCTCCAGTTCTTTGTTTTGTTGCCAAATGGAATGAAGCATTATTAAAGCTTTCAGCTTGCGAAAGTACCTTCAAATTAAAGGCTTTACTCCTTAAAGCAGTGACTGTTTCAGGAAGACTTGCTTGGTCTATTTGTTTGTTTGTTTGGTTTTTTTTTCTGGCTTGATGGAGAAATAATTGACATACATCACAATGTTTAAGGCATACAGCATGGTGGTTTGATTTACATATATTGTGAAATGATTACCATGATAGGTTCGGCTAACATCCATCTTCTCCTGTACAGTAAAAAGCAAAGAAAGAATAAAAGAATGAAGTAAAAATAGATTTTCTCTTTGTGATGGGAACTCTTAAGATTTACTCTTTTAACAGCTTTCCTATATATCATACAGCATTGTTAGGTATAGTCATCAGGTGGTACATTTCATCTCTAGTACTCATTTATCTTATAATTGGAAGTTTGTACTTTTGGACCACCCTCCTTCAATACCCCCTCTCCCTAACCCCTGCCTCTGGTATCCACAAGTCTGATCTTTTTTTCTACGAGTTTTTTTTTTTCCCGTGGATTCTACATATAAGTGAGGTCATATAGTATTTGTCTTTCTCATTCTGAATTATTTCAGTTAGCATAATGCCTTCAAGGTCCATCCATGTTGCTGCAAATGGTAGGATTTCCTCATTTTTTATGGCTTAATAATATTCTATTAAATACATAATATTCCATTGTTCCATTATTCCAATGTAATATTCCATTTTATATACATATCTGTCTCTATTTACAACAACTTCTTTATCCACTTATCCATCAATGGATACTTATGTTGTTTCCATGTTTTGGCTGTTGTAAATAATGTTGCTATAGACATGGAAGCACAGATATCTTTTCAAGTTAGTGTTTTCCTTACCTTTGGATATATTCCCAGCAGTAATTGCTGGATCATATGGTAGTTTTATTTTTAATTTTTTGAGGATCTTCTATATTGTTTTCCATGGTGGCCATACCGATTTACAGTGCCACCAGCAGTGCCCTAGTGTTCATTTTTCTCTGGATTCTTGCCAGCATTTGTTACCTCTTGTCTTTTTGGTGTTGGGCATTTTAACAAGTGGAAGGTGATATCTCATGGTGGTTTTAATTTGCATTGCCTTAATGACTAGTGATATTGAGCAACTTTTCAGGTACTTGTTGGCCATTTGTACATCATCTTTGGAGAAATCTCTGTTCAGGTCCTTTGTCCATCCATTTTTTAATTGGGTTATTTGGTTTTTGGCTGTTGAGTTGCATTAGGATTTTTTTTTTAAGTATGTTTTGGGTATTAACCCCTTTTTAGATACATGGTTTACAAATATCTTTTCCCATTCTGTAGTCTTTTTTTTTTTTTTTTTTTTTTTTTTTTAGTTTGTGGATGGTTCCTGTGTAGAAGGTTTTTGGTTTGATGTAGTTCCACATTTTATTTTGATTTTGTTGCTAGTGCTTAGGTGTCACATCCAGAAAATCAGGCCCATGTCAAGGAGTTTTGTTTCCTATGTTTGTTTCCTTCTAGGAGTCTCATGTTTTCTTCTAGGAATCTCACGGTTTTAGTTCTTACATTTAAATCTTTAATTCACTTCAGTTTAATTTTTGTTAGTGGTATAATATAAGCATCTAGTTTTATTTTTCATGTGAATATCCAACTATCTGCTTTGTCTTTTATAAGTCTGCTTGTGGAGTAAATCCATAAAGAATAAAACTAAACAGCACTGACTTAGGGTTTAAGATCAGGCATAAAGGGCAATATCACTTCATAAGCCATTTGCTGTGCATGGCTAACTTTGAGCTCCCTGCCAACTCAGAGAGCAGTGATCTAGCTATTAAGCAGAATAAGAAACTTGGAAATGATCTGCAATTGGAGTAGGATATCAATGAGTGCAAGTCAGTCCACATGATGGAAAGAGATTCTACTCTGATGTTCAGATCATGGTCAGGAAATTGAAATCTTTTGAGCTTAGAGGACTAATAGGGAGTTCATCAACATCTGGATGTGCCAGTATTCAGAAGAGCTGGTCACCTAGAAATAAAAGAAAAACTGAATAAAACATTCATCATCATCATCATCATCATCATCATCATCATCATCATCCATCATCATTATTAACAACAGACTTAAATTTTCAAGGCTTCCTCTCATTTAAATGAAAAAATACCTTAAATGCTATGAAGCTTTATGTGCTAGTTAATATTCTGTTACTTAACTTGAGTTTTACAACAATCCAGGCAGGTAGAGAAGAAAGGAGACTATATTCAACATATGTAAGGAACAAGATGTGGGCTGTTGTTGTGTGATGATACTTGTTGCGGAGGACAGCAAACACTAAATGACTCAGTGCAGACTTTGAGGTCCCCAGACAATGCCAGAGAGTACTGGGAAAATGATCTGAATTGACTATGTGAGTAGCAAGGGGAAGGATCCTTGTGTCTTACAGGCAGGAGAGTCAGTGAAAGTCTACAACTCATTTTCTGCACAGATTGCAAAATTGAATGCTGTAAGTTCAAACATTTAGAAATTGACCTGTACACATGCCCACAGAACTGTGGTCTGGGCCTGGTAATACAAAAGTAGCACTGACCACTTCCCCACAATTTTATAGCTGAGTCAGGTTTAGAAATAGAAGATACGCAAATGTTTTTGATTAGCTCGCCAAACACTGGTTAAGATGAGCCAAAAATGACACTTCACAATGAAGTGTTGGTTATAGGAACTCAAAATAGGATAGTGTGGAAAACATTGGCTTGATATAATTGGATGCAGGAGTAGAGTAGCTAATGAGAATTACACTTGGAATTAGAGGAGCACATCACTTTTTTTTTTTACACAAGACAGGCTCTACAAACAGATTATAACTGGGTCAGTGAGTGACTGGAGTATAAACAAGGCACTAGAGTATAAAACAATATTTACAAGAGCACAAATCATAGGGAGACTGTACATTGAAACTATATCCACATATTTGGACCAGTAGAACATAGGGTCTCTTGTTTATTTTTAAAAATTATCAAAGTCAGTATTATTCCTGTTCACTAAACCAAAATGTCCCATGAACATACATGAGAAGATAAGAAAGATAAGTCAAATTGAGACAAATTTGAAGATTGCAGTTCAAAAGTCAGGCAGTTCATTAATCCGGCTACCAGCTTGACCATGAGTGAGCCTCTTTGCCTTGGACACTGTTTAGAGAGCCACACAATGTTGTCCCTTAACCACAGGCAATAGTCAGTCTTGATATGTTAAAGCCATGCTTTTATTTCAGAGGGCTGTAATTCTAGACGTCTGACACAATTGGGATATTAGGAAGCTCAAAACCGGTTCAATACAGTTCAAGTCCACTTTGTTATAAAGTGATTCATGAAACCAGATCAATCTGAGACATAAATATTAAATAATAATAGAACCTAGAATTTATAGGACACTTGCCCTCCCAGGAGTATGAAATGTTTTCACACATACTCTTTTTGACTTAGGTTGATATCCTCTCCATGAAGTAATGCAGGGAAGTGGAATCATTCCCATTTGAGAGACAGAAGGACCAAGATGTAGAGAGGTGAGGTGGTTTAGCCAGCATCTGAATATCAGAAGCAGAACCAGAGGTTTCAGTTCATCTGCCACTTTCCCACAAATGCTGATGGTCCAGACTCTCATGGATTCCAGGGGCACCAAAAGCACTGTAGAGGGCTGAGATCTCATCTGGTTCCTCATACTGTTGTAATGTCTCTGCCGGTTCTTCGTCCTTTGACTTAAAGATTTCTCATACCTCTGTGAGAGAAATAGAAAAAGAGTTTCTTTGGAAGTCAAGAAAATTATTGCTGTTTTGTGGAAGGGAGGACAACTTGGTTAATTGCTGTGCTGCCACATTGGGAATGTTGAAAAATCAGTAGCAAAGACTTAGTTAAAGCTTAAAAAAAATAACTGCAGGGTGATAAGCCACCTGCCATGGCTGGGGGTGCCAGGGCAGTAAATCCAGGAGGTGGTTTTCATGTGCAGTGTATAATTTGGGCCCTGACAGAGCTCGGATGAGGAATAGGCCTATATAACTATTGATCCACAGAGCTATCAGAGACATCATTTAAGTTGATGGCTTGTGTTGGTCCCTTAGGATGTGGAGTCAGCTTTAACCTGCAAGGAAAAAAAATTAAAGGTAAATGAAAGGAAGAGAAGGGGAAAACCATGGAGAGTCTTCCATACTTTCCCTTTTAATAAGAAACATTTTCAAATGACCCTGCTTTTCAGCTGTCCTGGTAAGTATTGGTTTATTTTATTCATTTAGTTACCTAATTATATTGAGAAATGCCAATCATTTAACATTCTGTACACATTTATAAATATATCATCCCACCTAGTCTTCAACAGTGATTACAGCCAAGGAGACAAAGGGAAACAGGCTACCCCTGGCCGCAATCAGGCACAATCACAGGCTAATATGAGACTCCAAAGGGGGAAATGGGATGCTGCCATCAGGCAGGTGGAGTTGGTTGACAGTCAAATGTAGAGGTATCTCCTTTCATGGAGACTTTGCTATACCGGGAACTGCAGAAGCTGGTGTATTTTAGGCCTTTGATCCAGCCCTACCATTCCTTTAGATCATCCAGCATATTCTTGAGCCGTGATTCTGCTCCCACACTTAACCCATCTCTGACACTTGTGCTTTCTTCCTGCACCCTTGCTCTGGCCCCCTTCGCATTCTTTCTTCATTCTACTTTCCTACCTATTTGCCCTTTTGCTGTGTTCTTATCCCCCTGCTGAATTTACTGTTGATGGCTTTGCTTCATCCTATTGACCTAATAGTTTTGGCTCTTTTCCTCCTCCTTTGACCACAGTTCAGACTGTCCTTCCAGTTATATTGCTTTCAGCTGCCTTTGGTAAACACTCCATTTGGTACTGGCCACATTCCGGAAACATAAACCTCAGTGTATGCTTTCAAGGAGTTAATGCTCCTTCTGAGTTCACATCATGATAGGGGAATAGAACTGCACATTTTAAAGCCTAAAAGATCAAAATCCTAATGCAAATTCGTTACTACGATTTGGTTTATTTCTATCATTAACTTAAATAATTTTTTAAATAATTAGTTTACAGTCATTTCTCACTGTTGGCAACAAATAAGATGCTTGCATGTCATATTTATTAATGTACACACCTTCCCTCAGACCCAAGGTCCTTGAAAGTGAGGACAGTCTCTTGTAGAATTTGTTATTCCTTTAAAGTGTACTCTCTCATTTTAAGTTTTTATTTTAATTCCAGTTAGTTAATATACAGTGTTATGTATGTGTGTTTCAGGTGTACAATGTAGTGATTCAACAATTCCATATGTCACATGATGCTCATCACTACAAGGTACACTCTGAATGATTATTTCGGATTGTTTCATTGAAAGAATTTGTGAATTGAAAAAAAATGTTTTATGTGTTGCATCTTCTAAAAAGGGAAACCTCCACTTTCTCTTTTTTTTTCTTTCTTTTTTTTTTTTTTTTTTGGCACCCTGGCTCCGTGTTCTTTCAGTTCTTCATCCAAGTCCCTGACCTTTGTCACTGCCCTTCTCACCTTGTCCTCAGCACTCATAGTCTGGTATGCTTCCAGGTCTGGTCTTAGCAGCCTTCTTATTAGCTCACATAATTTCTCTTATGATTCCCTAATCTATAGATTGAGTCCGTACCTTTTCCCTGTTCTATCCAAGTGCCTAATGGACATCTCTACTTGATTATATAAATAAATTTCCAACAAAAAGTGCTCAAACCCATACTCAACTTCTCCTTTCCAAATCTGATCATCAGCCTGTAGTCTCACTTTCAAATTGTACCTCTTTCTTCTTTCCCGCCTTCAGCTGAGATGGCCTCCTCCCTGGACTCCTTGGCTTCATTTTTGTCTCCCTTATCCCCACTATATACAGTATGTGATAGGAGTTCAGTAGATATTGAATTAGTGAATGAATAAATCCATATATTAATGGTAAGTAGAGAACAAAGCCTTAGGGGTGAATACAAGAAAAATGTGAACAGTTAGGTTTCAGCTAGGTGTGGTAAGCACATTTCTATTCCCTTGCCAACTAGGATCCATTGGTACTGATTGTCTGAAGCACTGTGTTTTAGGGATAAGGTAGGGTTCAGCAGGTTATAGAGTACAACGGTCCAATAGGAGGGCATAGGAGAAGAATGCTGCAGCCCTCTTGCCAGGAATTTACCACTTCTACTCTGTAGACAATAGGATTTCCTTCAATTTATAGAGTAGTATGAAGAACATGACTCCGAGAAATATCACAGATAGTTGTGTAGGACGGGTTGGGCTGGATAAAGATTGGTGTGAGCCTTTATTGTGTGAGTATGTGTATCAGTATGGCTGTGCTTATTGGGTACAAATGGAAAGGATTCCTTCATCTTGATTCCTGTACTACATAATTTTCACATGTCTGTATCCCAGTTAGCTCTTTTGTTTCTCACTTCCTGGAAGGTGGACATCTCATTTCTGAACATTTTTTAATGAAAGCTTTCTTGTGTTGTTCCGTCCTCATCTTAGTAGCAGGTGACTTGAGGATCACTGGCTTAGGTGGACTGCCCTACAATGGATTCTCCTAAGAAGCTTCCAAAGCTGGAAATCCCCTTGCTTTATTACTTATGTCTCCCAAAAGAACTGGTAGAAAGTGAGTCTTTGTTGATGGGTGTAAACAAAAGTCGTGTTATCAGAGTTTACCCATGCATCCTGAGGCTAGAAGTTGTGTTGCAGCAGAATGAGTCTAAATGGTCCAACATGTCAGGAAGTGTGTATGTTTACACACCCGTATTATATGCACAGAGGTACAACATATTTTATTTGCACAGTAGCCCTGCCAGAGCATTTGCGCTGTGTATGGGCAGAGTCATAAAATATTGCTGAAACACAGGACAAATCAACACCAAAGCTTGATTTTCCTCCTCTTCCTACCCTAAGAAACAATTTCCCCCCTTTCCAAATGAAATTGCTGTCATGGAACTCACCTAGTTAATATTGGAGGGAATAAGGGTCCTGTATGGTTGAACATAGAGAAGAGAGCAAGGCTGACGTTCCTAGGGGCCCTGGTGACTTTCTCATCTCTTAAGATTTATAGAACTTAACATGTTTAATATTTACACTGGAAAATCTGAGGATCCAGAGAAGCTCCAGGTTATAGGACTGGGGTATGCTGCTGGTTGAAGGTAAAATAGGGTAAACTAAGAACAGTCATCCGAGATTGACAAGAGACTATACTGGTGGCCTAAAAATATGTGACTACAGCATATGCATTTTTTTAATTTATTTTTTTATTATGTTAGTCACCATACAGTACATCCCTGGTTTTTGATGTAAAGTTCGATGATTCATTAGTTGCGTATAGCACCCAGTGCACCATGCAATACATGCCCTCCTTACTACCCATCACCAGCCTATATCATTCCCCCACCCCCCTCCCCTCTGAAGCCCCCAGTTTGTTTCTCAGAGTCCATAGTCTCTCATGTTTCATTCCCCCCGCTGATTACCCCCCTTTCTTTATCCCTTTCTTCTCCTACTGATCTTCCTAGTTCTTATGTTCCATAGATGAGAGAAACCATATGATAATTGTCTTTCTCTGCTTAACTTATTTCACTAAGCATTATCTCCTCCAGTGCCGTCCATGTTGCAGCAAATGTTGAGAAATCGTTCTTTTTGATAGCTGAGTAATATTCCATTGTATATATGGACCACAACTTCTTAATCCAGTCATCTGTTGAAGGGCATCTCAGCTCCTTCCACGATTTAGCTATTGTGGACAGAGCTGCTGTGAACATTGGGGTGCATATGGCCCTTCTCTTCACTACGTCTGTATCTTTGGGGTAAATACCCAGTAGTGCAATGGCTGGATCATAGGGTAGCTCAATTTTTAACTTTTTAAGGGACCTCCACACTATTTTCCAGAGTGGCTGTACCAACTTGCATTCCCACCAACAATGTAGGAGGGACCTCCTTTCTCCACATCCTCTCCAACAATTGTTGTTTCTTGCCTTGTCAATTTTTGCCATTCTAACTGGCATAAGGTGGTATCTTAGTGTGGTTTTGATTTGTATTTTTGATTTGAGAAAGTGTCAAGTATATCCTGTGCCATCTTGGTATGTAGGCGATAAAGGCCAGACATCTGCTTTCCATCTCAAATTGTCCATTTGGAGATCAACACAATTCTCCACACTTTAGCATAATTTCGAGGTAACTATAATTGAAATAGAAGTTAGGAGATGCAAATTCTGTTCCAGATGCTGCTCTGCTACTAATTCGTTTAGGATAAATCACATAATATTTTAATGTATCTATGTCCTGATCTTTAAGATGGGTACAGTACCTACTCTACATACTTCACCTCATCATTGTAAAGATGAGGTGAGCTTTGCCTGTGAATGGGCAGTACATGTTGAGATGGAGCTAGCCAGGAGAACCTCCAAGTATGTGAGTGGAGAACTATGAGGTGTCTTAGTGGTACAAATGGAAGACACGAGGAAATGGAGGCAGCTAGAGAAAGCAGTGTGAGTATAAGGCATGCAGAATATGGTACCAACCAAATATTGAGTACTGTTAGGAGAATGCAGATATTTGCCCAGCAATATTTCTTTCAGTCAGTGCACCGTCCACAAGCACCATATTCTTACGCATCAGCAAAGGGAAGCAGGAGATGCTCAGTGCAGTTGGTGGCCAGACTTGCCTGATTTGCTCCCATTCCAGTCCAGTTCATGTGAACATTGGCTGGTTTTGACATTTTAATGTGGCCCTCGGCTTGACTCTGCATGCCCCTTGTAGGAATCTGACTTAGGCTTTCCATGGGGCTGCCTTGTACTAAGGTCTTGGCAGCTGCCTGTTGGCTATGGCCTGGCCTGGGCTGAGCTTACCTTGTTCTCCTAAGGAGTGAATTAAAAAGCAGAACTGCAGGAATTTAGCTGGGTCCCTGAGATTTTCTCATCTGTCATTTATTGTGACAATATGGGAATGCTAGTGGTCATTCATATTGGGACGCTGAAGATAAAGTGTTCTAGAATTATGGCATGGTGTAAAACAGGAAGGATTTAGGGAGTGAGAGCAGAGGGAGAAAGCAAAATATGGAGGCATTGCTCCATAGGAGCTGAGATGCCCTTCAACTTATGCAACTCCTGGGAGGGGAAAAAGGGGCAGGAATCAACCTTTGGGACATATGCTGGACTTGAGTCTTGGGTCTCCCTCTTGAGGCAAAAAGCAACTACTCAGAGAGACACAGTAGAGTGTGGGAGCCCTGATTATGAATTCAGTGGAAGGATGCTATTTATAGTGTACATATTTCTGCAGGCAAGGAGTTCACTGTGAAGTCCCACAGAGGAATTGGATTTGGCGTAGAGGTTCTGCCAGCAGGGAAGGACTGCTGGAGGAACGTGGTGGGCTTTAATCAAGCAGGTCAGGGTCAGAGGCTCTATTCATTCTATTCATGAATGAAAGGGCAAGTATAGAAAACACTGGGACTTTGTTTAGGAGGGATTTGCTTGTGGTAACAGTTCCAGTAAAGCAGCTTGGTTTGAGGTTTGAACTTGGCAATCTGAATGGGAAGTTGGGCTGTAGCAAGTTGGAGGATGGTTTCTCCTACCTGCTAGGAATGTTTGTTTTTGTTTTTGTTTTTTAAAGGATGGAGAAGGGGATCATAACTGGAACAAGGATGAATCAAAGAATGAAAAAGTGAAATCATTTGTGCATGGCAAAGAACCATTAAATCAAGTGTTTTGATTATGGAAATTAAGGATACTAGATCACTGATTTATGTAAGCATTTGAGAAGGAGATCCTATATAAAAATTGTTTAATTTTTAGTTAAAAAAATGAAATTAAGCACTTTTAAATCTTAGTTCAAAGAAAAAGAAAAATTATAATTCTTAGGCTATTTGGACTTTGAAATGAGATTATCACACACAAAAACTTGTTGTCAAAATTAGACGAATTTCTACCAAGAGATGCTTTAATAGATCACTTGGTTTCCAAAAATATTTTTTCCTGGCTTGATGTATTTCAGCAGCTTTACTTCCTTCTGATAATTGGGTCGATTACCCTGGTAATGCAGTACCTGCTGGTCTCTTAGCACGAGTATCCTAAAGTGACCAGATGGAAGTTATAGCTTAGTGTTTACTGGGATTCTTTCTTGTTACCTAATGGATGGAAACTTTTCTCCCCTGGGACCCAGGATCTCTAAACCTACAGAGCTCAGGAACAGGAATCACATATTCTCACTGGAGGGTCACTGAAAGTGATGGTAAGTGGTTTTACTCCTCTTTCAGTCTTTTTATCTTGAACCTGTATATTCTGTCTGTGGAGATTCAGCAACATATACTCTGCATTGATTTAGGATGTGTATTACATGCTAGAGAGGATGCCCCGTTCTCTCAGTGTGTCATCTCCCGGCTGGCATCCTAACTGTACTTTCAAAAGGCCATCCCCTTGCTCTGTCAGGTCAATAACTTCTGGGTGATGTGATAGGACTAGTGGATGTAATGACCATGTCTGCACCCAGTGTTGTATTTTCTTTGCTGTAAAGTAGGTATGTTGGTCCAGTGTGATATTTGTGGAACCTTGGTCAGCAGATCAAATATTGTACCCTAAAATAGTGGTGCTGGCTGAGGCCTACAGACGGAAAAGGCAATCGCATACCCAGAATGTGTTTCAAGTCCGTTCAAGATGAATCCTGCCCCTTCTAGGATGCAGTGCAATCATTGGTTGACTTCTTGAGGGATGGTACCATTTCAGAAACTCAGCATGCATGTCTCTTTGTGGTAGGTTAGATGTTTGGTGGCAGCAGTAGCTAGATCAGTCCTGGTGACTGGCTGCCAGTGCTGTTAGGCCTATGCACAACCCCTGTCCCTGTTTCTATGGCTGCTCTGTTCCTGTACACATTTTGCAGCACTGGGGTAGCTGATGCAGAGACTGGCTAACATCAACTAGGTAAGTCAGTCATACTGTTTGCCTGGTTGTTAAGTCCTTTTTCTATGGTAGATACTCTCTGGTGGTTTAGTTAACATGAGAAGTAAAGGTCTTCACATTTTATACTGACTTCTGTAGATGCATCTTCATTCTTCTTCCCCACCTCTCCTTGTTTATGATCTTCTAGTCTTTTTCCTTCAGGTTCCTGACACACCACATAAGCCTGGTACACCATTGGCCTTAAGTTCATATATGTTCTTACCTTGAGTCACTTCTCATTCCACACAAAATGCATTACCAGGTGCATTTTCTGAAGCTCCACTCTTTAGGAAGATTTTCTATACCATTGACTTTCTAGGTCATCTCTGAGTGGGGCTGTTGTATAGTAGCTATTCATTTTCACCCCAAACCCACATATTGAACAGACACATCTGTGACCCAAGTTCAGCCATTTTTCTATTGCCATTTGGGCATCTTCCCCTGTGTCAGCACATCCAATTCCATGAGGTCTTCCTGATAATATTGACTAAGTGGCAGGCCTGCTTTTTTATAACTGGTACTGCCTCGCAGAAGCCTTTCCTGCTCTGGGACATACCCGAAACTGTACATCATGTCACTGAGTAGGGGGATCAGAGCAGTATTTTCAAATATGGAAAATGCTGTCTCTAGAATCTGGACTATCCTCCTTATGCACAGGAGGTGTGAGATGCAGAAGTTTGTCCTTTACTTTGGAAGAGCTGTATCAGCGTCCTTGGATCTCCAAAAAATTTCCTGATATGGCAAGTCCCTGAATCTTCAGAGTTTTTCTCCCACCTTCTGGAAACATGTTTTCCTAAGGCCTCCGACATACTTAGTACTTCTTACTCATCTTGCCCAATATGGTGGTTCAGTGTGATATTCTGAAAAATGTCCGATAGATTCCAGTCTCTTTAGGTTACAGTATGACAAAAGTTGGGAGAGTTAACATAGTACCAGGGCAAAATGGTGAATATATTCTTTGGCTTGTTCCAATGTAAAAGAGAACTATTTCTGATCCTTCTTCCTAATATGGATGGAAAACACCACATTCATCAGACCAGTGTCTGGTTACCATGTATTTAAGGCCATGTTGATCTGTTCTAGAAAAGACATCACATCTAGCACAGCAGCTATAATTGGATACTACTAGGCTGAATATAATGTCCTCTTCTAGGATCTGTCTGGTTTTTCTGGTAGCCAGACTACTTAATTAAATGGGAATATAATGGGGACTCCTACCTCTGCATTCTGGGTCATGATGAGGTCTTTAGGATGATACTAATCTCTATCATTTTCCCCAGGACACAGTAATGTTTTTATTTATAATTTTTTGCTGGAAAGGGGCTGTTTCAGTGGCTTTCACTTGATCTTCTCTACTATAATAGCTCTTACTTACTCCAAAGGCCAAGGAACCCATGTAGGGATTATGCCAACCACCAAGCATGTCCATTCCATTTATACATTTAGCATCCAAGGACATCTTCACAGAAGGAATCTGTGAACCCAGTAGAAGCAAGATTGCAAGCAAGATTAGGTCCAGCACTCCATTTATTACTTGGCTCTCAGAATTTCACATTTTAATGGAGCCATGAATATGTTTTATGTGCCCAGATATCAACTTTGACCCTTTGTACAATAGTCCTTGAAATGTTGGTGTATTTTACTTTTCCCTGGTATATGATTATCAGAGTAAGTGGCCATAGGTCTTTCTAGAGAGGAATTGGGGGAATTATTGTGCTTACTTGCCTTGCTGTTGCAGAGTCTTTCCTTCTGAGTATCTAGCCCCTCCTTGAGTTAATGTCTCCCAAGTTAGAAAACCAGCCCTCTTTGTTTGGTTCTATCATCTTCACTGCTACCAGTGAGCCTGATTTTTTAATAGTATTTCCTTTCCTCTGCTCTGGCCTGCAGTGGACAGCCTCTTGTACCAGCCCATGCATTATTGCCTTATTACTTTGGTAAATGGGGTGTCCTCTGGACCCCACTGCAGAACATAATCATCAGGTGGGCTTTGTGGGCCTGCCAAGTATATCCATTCTAGCTGCTTTCTTTTCTGGATTTTTAAACCCCTCATTTTACCATCTGTTAAGGCAGGTTTGATATTTGTACTTCATTTAGTATGAGCTCTTTCTTTCTCTGATCCTCCAAGAGCAATCCTAGTAGTGTGCTAGTACCATTTCCTAGGCCAGGATATGAAATTAGATCCTCTAATGTAGGAGAGTTTCCTCATGCTGATAAAGTCTTTCTTTCCCTATTTGATGTTCTTTACTCACTCTTGTTCTAGCACCCTCAGCATCGAGTCTCATACAGATGCTCCAACTCATGTTAGTACAAGTTAAGCTAGGTCTTACAGTATCTTTGGGATATAGATTCCTCCCTTTGCACGCCCAGCATCATCATCCAGGTAACCTTATCACTTGACCTATACATCGCTCTCTTGTCCAACAGGTGACATGGGGAAGGAACTTGAGGGGAGGGTATGTGTTGCTTTGCCGGACAGAAGCCTTTGCCTTATCTTCAAGCAAGAGGTGCTCTAGACTACTAGGGAGCAGTGGGCCACTTCTGTAGGCCCAGAGAGGTTAGGGGGATCTGGAATGTTAATGTTTACAAGTGTATTGATCCAAATGATCCACTTCAAATTTCAGGGTCCCACTCCATCCCCAAATCAGAACCCTGACCTTGGTATAGCAGACTTACCAGGGCTGAGAATTCACTTTATCTGGAGCTTTGCTACTCATATAATTAAGTTGTGGGCCTGATCCTTAACCTCCTCCTTCCCCCAGAGATCAGGAATCACAGCCTTTTTACATGCTGCCAGAGAGGTCCTCTGATTTTCACTCTTAGCTTTCAATTAGTGATTAATTACTCTTAGCCTTTTCTTGTCTCTCTCCCACGCCACTCAGCAAGCCATTAGATTCCATTGTGCTTATAATTAGTACTTCCTCAGAACCTCTTAAAACTTAAGCTACTGCACCTGCCAGTGCATTTTCTTCCAAGGGTATCCTATCCCAGGTTGTCAGTGGTGAAAAGTTTTAGCAATTGCACTGCTACGGGAAGCTTGTAGTTTCTACTGCTACACCTACTGCTAAGCATGGGGCCCTCATTGCCCGCGGGTTAGCAGGTGATCCAGTTCCAAAGCTGCACTTTAGTCTTCTTCCTCAGATCACTCCTGGCAACAGCTGTCTTCGGACTGGTTCCCTGGGAAGTAAACTCTGATATGGAGGCTTACATGTAGGAAGTTTATTAGTGAGTGCTTTTAGGATCAATACCTTAGGGGGAGTGCAGGGAGGTGTTAGACTGTAATGTAGTTCCCACAAGAACCACATCCATTTCCATGAGGAGCCTTGAAGCTGAGATGGTTCTTCAGAATTTCCTGCTTTGGTGCAAGGGGTCTGGACCTTGATGCCCCTAACCTACCAGTCATTGGGCAAGGACTGTCTGTGGGAAGAGTGTGGCTTGGAGCAAGGCAGCCCTCCTGTTAAGGGCAGTTCCAGAGAGGAACTCAGCTTAAATATGCCATCCATCACCACCCAGCAGCTAGGGAAGTGAGTGCACAAGCCACAAAAGGAGGATCTGAGCAGCACATCACAACTGTCACTATAGTTCCTGTATACTAGTGACAACCCAATAAAAAGTATGAGAAAGACGGTCCCATTAATAGTAGCAGTCAGAAATATAAAATGTGTTCATATAAATTTAATGAGACATGTTAAAGACTTATTTGAAAAAAATAAATTTTACTGGGAAATAATATCTTGATAAATGAAAGTACTTATTACCTCATTTCTGAATGAGAGGACTTAAAAGTGCTAATTCTTGTCAAATTAATAGGATAGACTATCCAAAAACAGACTTAAGTATATATAAGAATTTGCATATGATAAGAATGTTTCTCAAATATCACTGGGGAAGGAAGGATTATTTAATAAATGTGTATATTTATTTATTTTAATAATTTATTTGAGAGAGAGAGAGAGAAATCATGAGCAGGGAGGGCGGGGTAGAGCAAGAAGCAGACTCTCTGCTGAGTAGGGAGCCTGATGTAGGACTCCATCCCAGGACCCTGGGATCATGACCTGAGCCAAAGGCAGCCACTTAACCGATTGAGCCACCCAGGAGCCCAATAAATGTTTTTTTAATTTAAAGATTGATTTATTTATTTGAGAAAGAGAGAGAAAATGTCAGCGGGGGGGGGAGAGGGAAGGGGGAGGGAGAGAGAGAATCCTTAAGCAGACTCTCACTGACGGGGCTCAATCCCAGGACCCCAGGATCATGACCTGAGCCAAAACCAAGCGTTGAACACTCAACGGAAGCCACCCAGGCATCCCTAATGAATGGTTTTGAATAAATGGCTAGGCTTTTGGGGCACAATTAAGATTTCTTATCTCGTGCCATATGCAAAGTAAGTTCCATATAAATTTAATATTTAGTAGGAAAGAAGAATCCATAAAAAATTAGAACAAAATATGGGTGTTTTTTTAAAAAAAATCATCTTTTGGTGAGGAAGACATTTAAGACATAATCCAAAAGGCAGATCGTATATAAGAAAAAATACATTTTATTTGCTAAACAAAGGCTTCATAAAAATAATGAAAATTTAAAAGTAAGTGAAAAATAGGAATAAAATATTTAGAAGAATAGGTCTAATATAATTCTGAAGGTATAAAAGAAATTCAACATTGTAAGAAAAAGACAAGCACCCTAGAAAGAAAATTTCCAAAGGATTATGAGCAGATAATTCACAAAAACAGAAAAATAAAGTCAATAAAAATATGAAAAATTTTCATACCTACTAATAAATATATGCAACTGAAAGCAACAAATGCAATTTTTTACCTATAAAATTGGTTAAGGTTTTTGAAAATTTTTAATACCTACTATTGTGGAAATACACGTATTCATCTCCAGAGAATATAACCTGGTGTAAATTTACAGAGACTATAAAGCCCTTATGAAAGGTAATTTTTATGTGTATCCTCAATTCATACCTTTTTCAAAAATTCATACCCTTTGACCTAGCAGTTCCATTTGCAGGACTGAGTCCTAAAGAAACAGTTATTGATATGCACAAAGATGCTCCTACAGCAATGTTCAATATGCAGTTGTTTCTAATACCAGATGTTAAAAATAGCCTATGTCTCATAATAGGCACTTGTTGAAATAATAATAGCTTATCTATATCATGAAATACTACGTAGTCTTTAAAAATAATGTTGTGGAACAATATTTAGTGACATAGAAAAATGTGCACAGGAAGATGTTAAGTGAGCTTAGCAAGCAGTAAATGGGATGCATAAATGATTTCCCCTTTTCTTTGTTAATGCATAGGGGGAAAGAAGCCCTACATACACGGGTACAATGGCAGTGGTGATTATTCCTTGTTGACCAGGTTTGGGATAAATTCAAATTTTTTCTTTTTGTTTTTTTTCTGTATTTTCTACAGTGTTCTATGAATCAAGTTCACAAGTACCTTAAAAGAAAATGAAAACAATTTCTATGTTAAGTTAGTCCTGATTTCACCCTGATACTATTCTAATGATTTTAGAGAAATGGATCTAAGTGAAAAAGAAAAAGAAAGAAAAAAAACCCATAGAATCCAGGTTGACTCCACAGGTCCTTCTCTGAGCTCAGATTTTTAAAGATGTGTAAAAATATAAAAGAATAAAACCCAAACCAGGGATGCATAAAATAGAACATCTAGTATTTTTTTAAAAACGAGAAGAAAAATTTAAAGAAGCCAGAAAGCTGAAGCTCAGAGTGAACCTAGGCTTTCAAAAATGCTTAGCATAGGGAAAAGGATTTAAAACTAAGCATGGAATAAGAAGAAAAGAATCCCTTTGGCTGAGTGCTTGGCAGCACCAGGATACTGCTGATGAATGGTCAGTACAGTGCAAACTCCATCAGAGCTATTTTACATTCATCTTTTCTGCCAAAAGGAACGATGCTGGGGCTGTAAAAGGAAGAACAAACATAAGTAGGAAGGAACTGAGACCTAACGTGAATGAACAGATCCGGGGACCTCCCTGCTCTGGATGAATTCTAATTTCCTGGCTGGAGAAGATGCCTTTCTATGTTCTTGCACAAGAGAGAGCAGGTTACTGCCAGTGTTCTTGGACCAACTGTGGTGGGAAGCAGATGGGATGTGGGCAAGCACAGATCCTTGTTTTAAAAAGGAAAAGAAGGTGAGGCCCTTAAATAAATTATTAAAGGGAAGGTTCTGGGGAGACCCAGAATAAGAAGCACATACTATCCTAAATAAAGGTGAACTAAGTGGGGAAAAAATAGTACAAATGAGAGACATCTGTGTTGACACTGTGGGTGATGAGAGATGAGAGCAGGTCAAGGAATAATAACGATGCCACCTACACACAGCTCGTAGGGTGCTAGGAGATGGTATATGAGAGAAATGGAATAGAACAAGAATTTTTTATGTAATCGTTTTCAGGAAAAGTGCAGGGGATGGGGCAGGGCTGTAGACTAATTCTGGCATTTCAATCAAAGATGCAGAAATTGGTGTTTCAATGCAGGCATCTAAACTTAAGAAATGAATTGGTCTGGAGGGGTGCTCATGACTGTGGGCCTCACTGCAATGCTGCTTCATTCGGAATTAAGTTTGTTGATGGTCTGGTCCATTTTGGGGGCAGCTGTTTTCAGTGGCTAATTGGAGAAAGATGATGAAATAACAAATAATAAAATGAGATGTTGCAACTTTTATAGAAAAGAAAGATGAAAGGCATTATAAACTCCCAGTTTAAACCTTTTTTTTTCCTTCCTCCCTTCCATCCTTCTTCAAATATTTATTAAGCTACTACTGTGAACAAAGTTATGTTAAACACCGAGAATATTCATTCATCTAACAAATACTTAAACATGCTTACTGGGCACTGAGGATTCGGCAGTGGTTAAGACTGTCAGGGTCCCTGTTCTCATGGTGCTTAAAGATTGTCTAATGTGGTGGTGAGGAGGACAGTTGGGAAGGGGCAGAGGCAGCATAAGCAAATGGGTGCATAATCTATGAGGTTTTGATATTTGAACTGCTGGTGAGGAGAGGGCTGTCTGAAAAGGTGACATTTGAGCAAAGAACTGCAAGAAGTGAGCATGTGATCTGAGGGGAAAGATTTCTAAAGTTCCTACCTGAATGATGAATAGGAGCTTGGCAGTTACCCAAATAAAATGGAAGGGGGAAGATCTTGCAGCCAGAGGGAATAGCTCCTGCAAAGGGTTACAGGTGGGAACAAGCATGACTCATCTAAACGACTGAAGGAAGGTTGGTTTGAGATGTAATGTAACGAGTGGCCAAAGATGAGCTTGGACATGAGGTGTCAAAACACAGCCTTGCAGCCCTACTTGGGGATCTAAACTTTCTCTTGATGGCAGTGGGGGACTCATTGATGGTTTTAATCAGGGTATTGAAACGATCAGATTTTAATTTTAAACGTGTCTGCTGCAAGAGGTGGTTGCAATTGGATATGGACAAGAGGGGGAATAAGGAGACCACTTAGGAAGGTGTTGTGGTAATTCAGGAAAGAGCTGTTGGTGGCCGAAACAAGGCTGATGAAGGAGAGGCTCGAGAGGAGACAGATTGAGAGATGAGCTGGGGATGAGGGGAGAAGAAGGAGAGGAATTAGGATGACACCCACATCAACAATGACATCTGGTAGACGGTGGCATATTCACCAAGGAGGCACAGCAGGTTTTGAGGTGAGAAGGAGGGGGGGGGCACTGGTACCGTGGGGTGGGGGGAAGAGCTCAGTGATGGCATCTGAATGAATTCAAAATACATTTGGGCCACTAGGTGATAATGTCAAATGATTTCTGAGTATAAGACTCCGATGGGAGAGGTGACTGGGCCAGATATCCGTATATGTTGCAAAGGCCAAAGCTGATGAGGCCTGGGTTTGGATCCCTGTTTAGTCACCTTCAAATGAGATCTTTGGATTAGATTTCATAGGTCCCTTTCAACTTTAAAATCCTGTGTTAGGGATGAAGAATAAAAGTTTGTTAAGAAGAAAGTTTGTAAGAAGAGTTTGTAAGAAGAAAGACTTTGGAAGAATTTTCTGTACAATAAGTAATTTCCATCTTTGAAGCTGAAGGCTTGAGCCTAACATCAGCTTACCTTTGTGGCAGTAGAAATAGAACCAGGGTGAGGAAGGGCAAGTAAATACTTTCTATACAAATCACAAGGAAAACAGGCATAGGTACTGAAAGGATATGGCCAGGAGAACGGGGTTATGAAGGCAAAACAAAACACAATCTGTTGTGAAACATGTGGGCATCATTTGATCAGGGTATGGGAGGACAAAAGAGAATTTTAAAAAAAGAAAAGGAAAATGAGGGAGATTTACCATCTTATGAATAAAGATCCTCAGAGGCAACGAAAATGCAAACACCTGTACATTTAACAACAATAATACAGGTTGTAAAAGAGGCAGGAATGATCATAGGAGGGGAAAAAAGCTTTAGGGAAAAGGAAAGGGCAGTGGATGGAGAGAAAGATCTTTTGACGTTATGGGCAACTGGTAATGTTTATAGAAAAACTGTTGTTACAGTATTAGGATGACTGTAAATACACATCTTATTTATGGACTTTAATGCCTGTGAGCATCAAATATTACAGCTGAGTGTTCTTAGAATAGTATAAAGTTCTATACACGTGTGAGGAATTCTTCTTAAGCTTTTTCAGGTAGAGAAGAAAAATATTCTTTTTGATGAGGTTGTATGACTTGATCTTCCCCCACTTAAAACCACAAGGGAGTAGATCAGACAAGTAAAGGTGTGTTTGTTTCTCACGCAGTCCCCAGAGAAAGAGACTTGTTCATGTGCCTTAAGTGGGGGAATTTGGGCAATTTATTCCAGATAATTTAGGACAATGATATTCAGGTTCCACCGCGTGTCTTAGCTGTTCTACAGGGAACTGCTGCATCTGTCAGTTCTGGTAAAGTCTCAGTTTGAAGATTGTTTCATTCCTGCGAGGTCCTTTGATAAATCAATGAGTGTCTTAATACTCTGTAGACATGAGCAAATGTAATTTGAAGAGAAATAACACTGGGAGGTAGAATTTGGAGAAGATACCATCCTCCTTTATGGCTTTCCCAGCTGACAGTGATTCAGGCCAATTGATTGAAAGAGAGACAGACCCATTATATTCACTGGAGGGGAAGCACATATTTATGAACGTATTTTTTCTGTTAGCCAGTTAATGCAACTAATACATTCTTAATTTTTCTTCTTGGCCTTGCATAAACTCCTTCAGGTCCACCTGGATGACCATCAACTTAGGTTCTTCTTTATCACTATCTCGTGGCTCCTGCCAAAGCCAGTTTCTGTAGGCAGAGTCATGGGCTGCCATGTAGCATTATTTATGGGAAGGAGAAAAGTGGACACTCTGCTTCCAGGTTTTCCCACATAGGTTTCTCTTAGCTTCTCCTTGCTTTCATGTTGTTTTCTTTGATATGTTTTAACCTATATTTTTCTAACAGTAGTGACGTTAACCTACCACTTTAAGAACTTTTTCTGAGGAGTGCCGCTTTTAGAGATGTGCGTCCCTTGTACCCCTAGCTATGCTTCTGGAAGAGAACATTCTTGCCCTCTTTTCTCCTTCCCATTCATTATTGTCTTCTTTCTTTCTTTTTCTTCCCTGTGCATTGTTGGATGGTCAAGACTGGAGCAGTCAGCGTTACATTAATACCTGCCATGAATTCGTTCCTGATCCTTCTCTTCTCTCCTCTCCCCCTTGGATCTCTGAGTCAAATGTCTGGCTGCAAGAATTTCCCTGGAGGAATTGTTCCCTTCCTCCAAGGTGGTTGAGTAACATTCTACATGTGGCAGGCACATGACTGCACTTTCTGCCTTTGCATGGGATTGGATGTTGATTGACAAGGCACCAATAGCAACTTTATTTTATATTCCCAGAGCTCAGCTAAGCCGTATTCCTCACCAAGTGGCAAAGGCTGGACTGAAGGCCTGGAGAAACTGGGAGTGTCTGAGTGAGTTTTGATATTTAATTTTGCTCTGATTCATTTGAGAGGCCAAAAGGGAAGACTGTGGGTGGTACAGAGCCTCTGGGGTGTAAGTGACACTCTGAAAGCATTCCTTCCTTTTCAGTGGCTGTTCCCTGATCTAACAGAAACAGAGGGCCACAGAGAAAACTCCTAAGCTTTAAAATTTAACTGGTGTGTTTGGGAAATTGAGAGAGGGGTGCATTCTTCCAAACTGGTAAAAAGACCTCCAACATGGAAGTAAGAAAAGCCCTTTAAAATAGCTGAAGACATATTAAAATAAATAGGGCCACCTTGTCTTTCCCCTTTCTGACAAGATTTTTCATGTAGCCACACAAACATGATCACTGTGCCTGGGAATCTCGGGGACTCGACAAACAACTGATGAATTGAAGACAGAGGCTTGGAGGGCTGTGCTGATTGTGGTTAAATCCCAGAGAAGACATAGCAAAGTATTGTATATTCCCATGTATTATAGCCCCCCTTCCAATATACAATATTTCATTGCGTCTAAGATGCCATCAAATGTAATAGATACCAATATTTTATTTTCCATTAAGAAAACAAGTTATCAATGAAATTATGATACGTTCTCACTGTAAGATGCATCCTGATTTTAGAGATTTTAATATGTGAATAGTCTTAGGGATAGGTGAAATACAATAATAAAAGATTGACAAATCCCAGAAGGGAAGAGAGACTCTGTACCCCTTCATCCAGTTTCCTTTACCAAAACACTGAGCTGATTGCCTTCACTTCCTTGGGATTCTCTTTAGCAGGTCAAATAGACCTTAACTGGTTTACCTTACCAAGTTGATGCGTAGGAGTCACTTTGGCCTTCTGCATATCTTTTATACACTTTGGAAAGTTAGAATTATCTCCTAAGCCCAGAGATGAGCAAATTTGTGAAGCAGATGGTGTATGCTTTTCAGATGTCTGATCTTGCTGAATCCGGTTCATTTTTGTGACACTCCATTTATTATTCTCCCCACCACTATGTGCCTTCATGTCCCATAATGACTGTCCAGGCTGCACTGTGGAACCCTGTCAGGGTGCATATTTTGAGAAAGAACCCCAAATTCCTTTATTTTTCATCTTCCATGTCAAAACTTACCTGTCCTGGATATCATTCCCATAGGCCCTTGTTAGGTGACTAGCTAGTTACTCTGAAATTGAATTAGTGATAAGCTGATAATAGGTTAGGTTATTCTTTCCAAGAAACACATTTTAAGGTGAATTGGGACCTTGTTGAAGATTGTTAATCCTAGAAGTGATTTTAGAGAGATCACAATAGTAGAATATTTGACCTTTAAGATATACTAGATTCTTCAAATCAGAGTATAGGACTCTTGAATAACATGGGTTTGAACCGTGTGGGTCCACTTCTATTTGGATTTTTCAGTAAATTCTTTGGAAAAATTTTTGGAGATTTGTGACAATTTAGAGAAAATTGTAGACAAGCTGCATAGTCTAGAAGTACTAAAAAAATTAAGAACAAGTTAAATATGACATGGATGCATAAATATATGTAGATACTAGTCTATCACTTGATACCATAAAATATACACAAATCTGTTATGAAAAGTTAAAATTTATCAAAACTTACAGTCACAAACACTGTATGTGGTTCCATAGTTGAGAGAAATGTAAACAACTGTAAAGATTCAGTATTAAATCATAACTGCATAAAATTCACTATAGTACAGACTATATACTACTGTAATAATTTCATAGCCACCTCCTGTTGCTATTGTGGTGAGCTCAAGTGTTGCAGGTATCTGTTTAAAATGCCATGTGATACTAATCACCTCCACGTGAGCAGTTCATCTCTCCAGTAAATTGTGTATCGCAGTAAAAAGTGATCTTTCGCAGTTCTTGGCGTATTTTTCATCACGTTTAGTGCAATACCATAAACCTTGAATAACACCATGGGACCCATACAGCGTGCCACGGGTAATGCTGGAAGTGTTCCCAAGAAACAGAGAAAAGTCATGACATTACAAGAAAAAGTCAGATTGCTTGATATGTATCATGGATTGAAGTCCACAGCTGAGGTTGCCCGCCATTTCAAGATAAATGAATCCAGTGTAAGGACCATTGTGAAAAATAAAAACAAACCAAAGCAAAAGGAGATTTGTGAAGCTATGCCAGCTATACCAGCAGATGCAAAACACCTTGCACTTTTTGCAAAATACCTTTTTATCTCATATGGAAAATGCAGCTTTTATGTGGGTGCAGGATTGTTATAAGAAAGGCATTATTTATAGACTCAAATTAATCATTTGAGAAAAAGCGAAGTTGTTATGTGACAACTTAAAGCAAAAAGAAGGTAAAGGATCTAAGCTGGAGAATTTAATGCCAGCAAAGGATGGTTTGATAATTTTAGGAAGAAATTTGGCTTAAAATATGTCAAGATAATAGGAGAAGCAGCTTCTGTTAACCAATGGGCAGCTGATGAGTGTGTGCATACCATTAAGAAAATCACTGAGGCAAAGGATATCTGCCTGAACAGGTGTTTCAATGCAGACTGAAGTGCTCTATCCTGGAAAAAAAAATGCCACAAAGGACATTTATTAGTAAGGAAGAGAAGTGAACACCAGGATTTAAGGCAGGAAGTGATAGGCTGACTCTACTGTTTTGTACAAATGCAGTCTGCTTTATGAATAGTACTGCCTGGCCTTATCTGTAAAGCTGTTAACCCCTGTGCCTTGAAGGGAAAAGATAAACACCAGCTGTCAGTCCTTTGGCTGCACACCAAGAAGGCCTGGACAACAAGAACCCTTTTTCTGGATTGGTCCCATCCATGCTTTGTCCCTGAAGTCAGGAAGTACCTTGACAGTAAGCCTTTTAAAGTTCTTTTGATATTGGACAGTGCCCCTGGCCACCTGGAACCTCATGAGTTTAATACCAAAGGCGTTGAAGTGATCTGCTTGCCCCAAACACAATGTCTGTAACTCAGCCTTTAGATCAGGGGGTCATAAGGACCTGTAAGGCTCATTACATACGTTACTCCAAGGAAAGGATTGTCAGTGCTGTGGAAGGGAACCCTGATAGAGCATCATGAAAATCTGGAAAGATTACACCATTGAAGATGCCATTGTTGTTATAGAGAAAGCCATGAAAGCTGTGAAGCTTGAAACAATAAATTCCTGCTGGAGAAAATTGTATCCAGATGTTGTGCATAACTTCACAGGATTTATGATGGAGCCAATCAGGGAAATCATGAAAGAGATTGTGGATATGGCAAAAAAGGTGGGGGGGGGGCGCGGAGGTGAAGGGTTTCAAGATATGGATCTTGGAGAAATTCAAGAGCTATTTAATAGACATCACACCAGAGGAATTAACAGAAGATGACTTGATGGAGATGAGTGCTTCTGAATCAATGCGGACAATGAGGAAGAAGATGTAGAGGAAACAGTGCCGGAAAATGAACTGACGTCAGACAGTCTGCAGAAGGAGGCCAGTTCTTCAAGACTGCTTTTGACTTCTTTTATGATGTGGACCCTTCTATGATACGGGCACTGAAATTAAAGCAAACAGTGGAAGAAGGATTGGTACAGTATAGAAACACTTTTAGAGAAATGAAAAAGCAACAGTCAGAAATTACATTGTATTTCCCTAAAGTTACACCTAATGTGCCTGCCTCTCTGCCTTCCCTTCCCTCCACCTGTTCTACCTCTGCCACCCTGGGACAGCAAGACCAACCCTGCCACCACCTCCTCCTCATCATCCTACTCAGTGTGAAGACAATGAGGATGAAGATTTATGATGATCTGTTTCTGCACAGTGAATTGTAAATGGTCCTCATCCTGTACAGCTAATAAACTTATCTGTTGTATATGTGTACGAGTGTCTTCATGTGAAAATCTAACTGTACTTCAAGAACTGCATGAGACTTTTGTTGTCATTATTGCCTAAGTATTCATCGTGGAGAACACTGTATAGAAGTGAACAGCCTGTCCTTACGTAGGCATAAGGTGAGTGATACTTCATATAAAAATAACATGTTTTGTGCTATTTTATAACTTTGTTTTCAAAGAATTACCTTAATGTACAGTATGCCTCTTTCGTAATTGGAAAAACTGCAATCCTATCATCATAGGTAAGTGGCTTTTTAAAAAATGTAACAAATGAATATAACTATAATACTGTATGCCGTAAAAATTTTATGATGATTCATTCATTAGTGTATAGGCTAGGCTACCGCAAAATATTTGTATCAATTACACTAGGCTACCATAAAGCAGTCCAATCACTGCCTCTGATAATGATCAGTGCATGAATCATCATACCTGTAAGTAAATATGAATTTATTTTTCACATTATCTTTTCATTTTTGATGTCTGGTGTTAGTAATATGTATAACATCTACAGTGTTTTGTATCATACAAAACGATATTGATATAGGTACTGACAGATGATTCATCTTGCAAACAGACTATGTAGACTTACACTATCAATAAATACAGTACAGTACTGTAAATGTATTTTCTCTTTCGGATGATTTTCTTAAAATTTTCTTTTCTCTATCTTACTTTATTGTGAAAGTCACTATATAATACATAGAACATACAAGATATGTGTTATTTGACCCTTCTTGTTGTTGGTCAGTTAATAGTAAGTCAATAGTAAACAGTAGTTAAATTTGGAGGAAGTTAAAAGTTACATGGGGAGTCAGTGACCCTAACTTCTGTGTTGTCTAAACGCTATATATATATATATGATAACACACACACGTATGTTCTAAGGCTTAAATTTACCATGTTAGTACACAGACTGATGGAACGATCTAGTGAAGGTCTATCAAATATCAAAAACTATTCCACACCCCTGAGCCTATGGTACACACTATTATCTGATCACAGCCCACTTCTTATTGAGCTTAGATATGACCTCAGAATCCCTCTTAACAGAACTCTCACACCAAGTGATTGGAGTTGACCCATGAAATGAAGTCTGCTTTCTAGCTCTGATATAAGTCTTAGTGGGGGAGGATATTTATCAGCTCACATATATTTCTCACTTATGAGCACAGCCAGTTTCTTTTTGTCTGGGATCTCTTCATCTATTAGGTTAAGGTGAAGGAAATAGTAAGGAAGTATATGAAATCTTGTTTTCAGAAGTATTTCAGTGTAAATGCAGAGTATTTTTCAGAAGTATCGGAGAAGGTGTTTTGAGGGTATAATGTGTGCTTGTCTGAAGCTCTCCTGGTTAATGTAAACACAGAATGAGGGCAGGTGTTAGGCTAAACAGAACAAAGGGAGAAGATTGAATGGCCGAGATGGCATCTGTGTATGGCAGTGTTGAAGAATGGATTAGCCTGAAAAGAGTCTGACGGATAACCTAGAGTGATCATGCAGTGTGGTAAGAGCGTAATTATAGAGTGTGTTTGTCAGCTGTTTTCCATCTCACTGAAGATGATGGCTCCCAGGCCAGAAGGAAATGCAGGTTTGCTTAAAGGAGGAACTCCCAGGCCAGCCCACGTAAGAAATCACATGTTGAGTGGTTAGCATGTAGTAGGTGCTCTTGTATAGGGGGTGCCCAACTGTGGTTAAGTTCGGGGCTACAGATTTCCCGCTCTCAAGCAGCAGACTGGTGTGGAAGGAGGTATCCTCTTAATAGTGAACACTTACATAGTGCCCCTATGGAACTTGTAGGCACTTACATACATTAACTTACTGTCCCCAGTTTACAAATGAGGAACTAAGGCCTGAGAAGTTCTGTAAATTGCTCAGGATCATACAGCTGGCAGTGGTTTATAAGCTACTTAGAGACAGAATTTACGCCATACATTCGGGCTCCAGAATCCTGAATCATAATACTGTGCTATCTCTCCTATCACTGTCTCACTGGGCAGAATGAATTAATCTGGAAAAAGAGAAGTATGAAAGAGAACTTTTCTGGGTTACTTAATTTGAGCTCACTGGGATGCAACTGTGGCCACTGAGAAATTCTTACTCATGAGCTATGTGGGGTTTTTCTTTTTTTGCAAACTTTGAGAATGGCTACATCCTATTTGCATCCCCAATGAAAAGTGCAGTCTTTGATAGGAAAAATGAAAGGTTGAATGAATGAATGATTACTTGAGTGTATGTATGTGTGAATGTATATTTGGATGGATGTATGGTTGGATAGATATATGTACGTATGGATGGATGTTTACAGTTGTTGTCAGATTAGTTTTGGAAGATAAACTAGGGGAGAGAAAGAACCTCTGTGGTTAAGAAGGGACATACCTTTCTGTCCTATGGTTGCAGACAATCTGTGTAAGCTTAGCAACAGCCAGAATTCAAGACTGTTCCTTCCAGTGAATTCAAAGATCATGTCTTGTTAAGACTTTCTCCATCACTTACTTTCTCCACAAAGACCTCTCAGGCTTAATCCTTCCATGCCAAAATTCTGATTTTCTGTTGTGTCTTTCATCCCTTCTGTATGCACTTTGTACAACTAATACGGACTTCTAATGAATTCTAGTAGAAAATGAATTCTGTGAGGTTGCACATTAACTCTTCAGTACAGGTAACAGTTCATGTCTTATTTCTTTCATTCCTTGACTAGTGTTTTGGTTTGACTCAAAATGGGTATTTGAGAAATACCATTTATATTAAATAGATTTGAATATTTCTTCCCAATATCAAGCACATGAACCAATGCCAGGCCCAGAAAGGGGACTTAAAGCACCACACCAGGGTTATCATAATACCTGATCCTGATTTTCATTGTTCAGAAAACAAAAATCTGGATTTTGCTGCTGTGATGTTAATCACCCCGTGTAATAATACCTGCATTTATTAACTCATTTTACTGCAGAGAATATATTCTGGGCCTCTTAGTTCTTAATCCTCTGCTTGTTCCTCTAAACCAATATTCTATTGGAGACTAGTCTAGAAAGTCTTGGTAAATGACAACAGCCACAAGAACACTTATTGATCACTAATAAGGTAGAATCTTCAGGGAAACTATCCAAGGCAGTGGTTCTGAAAATTTAGTCTGTGGGTCACGTGCCATCTGAATCAGCTTGAGTTCTCTCTCATTTAAAGTGCATATTCTTTCTCCTCACAACTACTGAATCAGAATACTTGCAGGCCAGCCCAGGACTCTGCATGTCCCTCACATTCACCATGTGATACATCCACAGATTTAAGGGATCGGCTGGTCAAATGTTTTCCTACAGTAGAAACCAATTATTGAATAGGCTTTTTGCATAAAAATGGCCTTAGAAGATGATTTAGTTCCATTCCCTTCAGTTATTTTTAAAGAGATTTTTCTTTTTGTTTGTTACTTATCATCTTTCTGGACATTTAAAATGACATTTAAAGGGAGTAAAAGAAGGGGTGCCTGGGTGGTACAGTTGGCTGGGCATCTGACTCTTGGTTTTGGCTTGGGTCATAGGATCGGGCCGCATGTTGGTCTCCTCTCTCAGAGTCGGCTTGACTTTCTCCTGCTCCCTCTGCCCCATCCCTCACCTCACTGTTTCTCCAAAAAGAAAAAAGGAGTAAAAGAAAAACTGCAGTTTGGGCTGGGTCGTATATATGTACATAAAAATTGTTTTCATATACATATAAATATAATTTGTTTTCAATTTGTTAGCCTCATACACTTGTGATGGACAAAGTACATGTACAAAGAGGTTCCCTCTGGAAGCTGGCTTACTTAAAATGGGTAATCCTACATAGAAGTAATTTGGAAAAGAACACGTTTGGAAGAAGCTTTCTGTCTGAACTGGTTTCTTTTTGAATGGTGTTTTAATGCCATTTCCCACAGTCCCTTTCCTTCCTTTGATTTTTCCAGATGGCTTTTCATGTAAATTCTGAGACGGCCTCTACTCAGAGCAGAATTTGCAGAGAAGCACCATAACCAGTGGTCAGAGGTCTGGGACCCAGAGTCTGAGCCCCTGTTCAGGCTTCTTAGCTTTCTCACTCAGGCTCCATGGGTATGACTCCTTCCTCTTCCTCATTTTTAGGCTCTGCCTTTCCTCTATAGGTGCATAATGAGACACTCAAGAGATCGTTCCAGGCCTCCATTTTGTCATCAGTATAAAAGCAAAATGTACATTCCATCAAAGCATCATCAAAGGTACCGCAAAGTTTTTTTTTTTTTTAAAGTATACTCATAATATGCTGATAAACAGGAGTTCCCTTGCATCAAGAGGGTAAATTTTCTGCTAGGAAGATAACAAGACTGACCTGTTGCCTTGTTGAAGCCCATTTTTTTTCCCTTAGAGACAGTTTCAAGTGGGATTAATATTGGAATCTCAAAAATTGAGGCTCTTTTGGCTAAAAACAGATACTAGAATCCAAATGTGTAGTGGGTACACTGAAGCTCAGAGAAAAAGGATTTTCCGAAGTTACATAGCTAATCAGTGGCAGAGCTGTTGAATCAAGTCTCTCAACTCCTGATCCAATGTTCAGTTTAGAGTAGCACCAGAAAGAGGCCTGTCTCTTCTGTTGCAGATCTTTTCTGCATGCTCATTAGCATGGTTGAAAAGTGAAAGAGGCCACAGCTGGATTTCCAGGCATCAATGATTCAGGTCCAGAGGATGGCATCCCTCAGGCAAAAATGCACCTGGAGTCTTTTTTTTTTTTTTTTTTTTAAGGACAGGCAGAAACATTTTTTTAAAGCAAAAATTGGCTGTTATACAAGTCATACTATCCTTGTAAATTGCATGTGTGCTAAAAAATTAATATATAGACATAGTTTGTTTTTCACTTGCATTGCTGTGTGTTTCTCCAATTAGAAAGTGACAGCCCTTCCAGTATTAACTGTGTGCTGTTGGTATAGCTACCTCCCCTTCTGTGTTGTTCTTTGCTCATCTTTAAACGGGCCTAAGACGATCTGCTCTACCTAGTTTCTGAGACAGTTGTGTAGAAGAAATGAGAGAACTTTTATGATTATATTTCAAAAACTAGAATTCTTGAGATCTGATACAATTGTTGTACATTTCAAGAGTGCAACAGCCACTGAAAGACTAATGAGGAAGTGAAAAAAAAGAAGACAAGAATAAGAGAGATGGGACTACCACTCATCCACCCTTTACAGCTTTCACGAGCTGGCCAGCCTTTCTAAAGTCTGCATTTTAGGTGAACGGGTGGGTGAGATGTCCATACATCATTCTCAGTTGTTTCTTGCCCCCCACTTGTTCAAAATTCAAAATCATAGCATCTTCCTAGGATATTTCCTTCCTTCCTTCCCTGTAGTTTGAGTGGAAAGCTCCAGAAAGGTACAGTGACTACCCAATGATGTAAATTTTTCCAAAGATTCAGAGAGCCAAAGTCAGCCCAGTGAAAAAACAAATAAAGAAAATACTAAAATAACATTGAGGGCAGAGGCCCCCATAGAACCTGCCAAAAAGATATGAAGTTTGATTAGAATAATTATTTTAATTGAATTATCATTTTAAATCAATTAAGGGGAAGGATTTCAATGGAAGGATGCCAAGCCCTACGCATGGGATCCATTTGTTGGGCAGCATGTTGGGAGCCTAAATAATTGTACACTCATGCCCTCTTTAATAAACACTCACACACGTTCGAAAAACCTCTCACAATTGATCTTCACACCCAGGGCTGCAGACCTTGGCTCTGCTGAGCCCTGTAATGGGATAACTCAGGATGATTATGTGGTTTAGTAAATATCCATAAATTAAGGATAGTGTTTGAAGGCTGCCAGTAACGACCTCAGCTTCCCAGTATCCCCCAGAGGAGTGAATTAATTCTTCATAAGAGTTTGGGGCAAAGGCAAGCTAGGATGGAGAAGATTAGCTCCTTCTATTTCTCCCCTCCCATAATTGGTTACTTTCCTGGTCCCTCCCAGGACACTGGAAGTGTTTCACCAAATCTCTGGGTCTCAACAATAATGTACTTCGAAAAGGAGGCTGATTACATTGACTGAAATCCATCCTGGCAAAAGGCTTTTGCTGCAGCTGGTTCCATTTACATTTTGTATTTTTGGAGCTTGTGCCTGTTCCAGGGAGGGATGGGATAATTGATTTAAATCAAATTATGAAACGTGATACTTTGAATTCCTAAAAACATGTTTCCTGGCACTGCATTCAGCAGTGGAGCCCTCACAGGTACGATGGAATGGGATGGGTTGAGGCTGAGCCTCTCTTATACCACATGCAGGGTGTGTGTGTGTGTGTGTGTGTGTGTGTGTGTGTGTGTGTGTGTGTGTGTGTAGAGATTGGGCTGGGGTCTCTGCCTGAAATCACGAAGAGAGTCTTGTCTCCCCTTGTTGTAGGTGAGAAGCAGTCATCACATCTCTGCTATACCCCTTGCCAAATGTAGCCATTGATTTTAATAGTGAGCTTCTCGAGTTGCATCTCTTTGATCACAGAGCTGAAATTAAAGACGCTACATCCTGTAAATGACAAAGAAAATAGATGGGCGCTCAGGAAAAATGCTAATAACTTTAAGACTTCACTGTGTCACACATTCATTTCCATTTGGAAAGACAATTTGCCTCCTAGATTTTAAAAGCTATTTTAGAACAGTTTCAAAATCAAGATCCTTAATGTTGCTTTGCTCCCATCTGTAGCCTAAATTATTTGTAATTAAGTTAAATAGCTTCATATAAATAGTAGACCTATGCAGTCGGGGGAATGATTGTTTCACATACTTCCACGCTTTGTGGAATTGTGAGTAGCAATAGCATCTTTGAAAAGCAGTCCCCACTCTGTTTGGTGCAGCACTTTGATACGGAATTTTGGAAAATTATTCTTCCTCCAAATATTATCAGTGATTCACTTTAGACCCCGAGTCCAGTGACATAGCTAGATTTGAATTACATCTGTGTAACTTACTAGTTTGCAACCTTGAGCAAGGTATTTAACCTCTTTGTGCTTCAGTTTCCTTATTTGTAAAATGATGATCATAATAATACCAACCACATGAGATTATGCATAAAGTGCTTAGAACAGTTCCTAGTCTGTAGCAAGGCTATTATTTCTTTTTTTAGTCATTACTGAAGAAATAATAACATCCATCCTGACAATCTATAATTCTTGGAATGCTTCCAGCCATTTATTTGAATGGCTTGTTGGGCCTTGACATTTTCACTGACATGGCTAAGCACTCTTCTTTTCCGGAGACTCAGTCCAGCCCAGGGAGCAGCTTGGGAGGGTTGGAAGGTCTTGCAGCTTTGTAGCCCACTTTGAACTGTTGGACCTTGGAGTTTTATCCACTGCAGATGAGGCCCACTGAAAGGGTAGGTCTTTTTGAAACTCTGTCTTGACTGACATTATATTTACCTATGGGTAAACTTACGAGCAAAGATGTAACTCTCAGACCAAGAGTTAATTTTAGAAGACCAGTGCTTAATGTGGTGCCAGGCATTGTAATTTATTCAGAAAAGTGTGTGGCTTCTTCCAGCTTCTCCCCAGCAGCTGTCCCAGGTTTGGCTCTATAAGGGGTTTATTTTTTAGATGAGTCAGACTTGAAGACACTGTTTCCTTCCTAGGGGAACCCAGACATCTTTGCTCAGGCTTGACATACAGCCCCACCCCTCTCACTTTCCTGGGCCTTGGGAACACCAGGGAAGTCCAGGAGAAGGCTCAAGAGATAGGATAGGAAAAGATTTATACAACTTTGCCTTCCTGGCATGGGGTCAGGAAATATGGGGGGGACCTAATCTAATGCTCAACTCTTTTAAGATAGAAATATCAAATAAAACTAAGTGCTTAGAGTCATTATTAAAATTAATTTTGACCTAAGTGATATATGCACATAGTTAAAATCAAATGGTACTAGCTAACATATAAGAGAAAGATCAGTCTGTTGCTCCCATTCTCACTTCCATTCCCCTAGAGAAATCTCTAAACTGTTTCTTCTGGTGTTTATCTCCATATTGCTAAAATAATGTTTTTTTTTTCTATTTTTTCATTTACCGAATTTAGACATTATGTGTTGGCTCTTTTTGTGATAAAGATTTAGCTCTCTTAAACTACCAACCTTACTTCCTCTTCCTCCACAACCTCTCAATATGGTCATATCAAAAATTCTAATTAAATTAATAGAATTCCCATTATCACAATGATACAAATATTATCAGTATAGAATTAGTAGTATACTATGACTCTAATAATTGCCCTATTTTTACGCATATGTGGATTTGTATATACTTGTCAAGATGGGCTACATTTTGTTGGGTAACAACCCCAAGATCTTGTTGGCTCAAAACAACAGAAATTTATTTCTTGCTTATGTTGTAACTCAGCTATGGGTTGACAAAGGGGGGTGGAGGAGGGACTCTACTCATTAGAGTCCCTGAGGGTCCTCAGCTTTTGGGGCAGCCACCATCTTGAACCTAGTCAGTCTTCATGCCAGAAAGAAAAGTACTCTGTAGGAGATAATGCTAAGCGAAATAAGTCAAGCAGAGAAAGACAATTATCATATGATTTCTCTCATCTATGGAACATAAGAAGTAGGAAGATCGGTAGGAGAAGAAAGGGAAGAAGAAGGGGGGGGGTAAACAGAAGAGGGAATGAACCATGAGAGACTATGGACTCTGGGAAGCAAACTGAGGACTTCAGAGGGGAGGGGGGTGGGGGAATGGGATAGGCTGGTGATGGGTATTAAGGAGGGCACGTATTGCATGGTGCACTGGGTGTTATACGCAACTAATGAATCATCGAGCCTTACATCAAAAACTAGGGATGTACTGTATGGTGACTAACATAATATAATAAAAAAATATTATTAAAAAAATAAAAAAAAAAAAGAAAGAAAAGTACTCTGGAGGGCAACAAACCAGCATTTAAATGCTCTGGCCCAGATGTGATGCACATCACTTTTGCTTACAATTTGTTGGCCAGAACTACTCACATGGCTCCACCAACCACAAGATGCCCTTGAAGAGCAATTCTACCATGGGTCTGAAAGGTGGAGAGCTAAAAATATTTGGTGAAAAGCATTTAAAATTACCACCGAATTTTCTCTTAATTTTTCCCTGTTGGTCCGTTATACACAATTATTTGTGTTCCCCAAATGTTTAAATTTAAATTGAAGACCTTCTGCACAGTTGCCACAATGGAGATTTTCCTTTGCCATTCCCTACTTAAATGTTTTTCCTTTTTAGTTTATTCCTTTTTGTCAGTGGGGTACTATTTCAGTAGCTTCATAAGAAAGCGTATAGGGGAGCTAAAAGATTCAGGGAAGTTATAGCTGAGTCTTTCACAGCAGTCTTCCCTGCTCTTACCTTGAACTAATTTTTAGTTTGTCTGTGTAAAGAATTTTGGGTTGGAAATCACTTCTCACTAAAAACTTTTTTAAAGATTTATTTATATATTTTAGAGAGTGCTCGAGCAGGGGAAGGAACAGAGTGAGAGGGAGAGAATCTCAAGCAGACCCCCCACTGAGCATGGAACCCAACACGGGGCTTGATCCCACGACCCCAAGATCACAACCAAAGCCAAAATCGAGACTCAAGAGTCAGATGCCCAACCAGCTGAGCCAATGAGGTGCCCCCTCATTAAAAATTTTAAAGAAATTTTTCCCTCGTCATCTAGCATTTTATTGCTGTGACGAAGTCTTATGTCATTCTAATTCATGTGACCTGGATTTTGCATGTGACTTAGATTTTCTGAGTGGAATCTTTTTTAGAATTTTCACTATACTCTTATTCTGAAACTTCATAATGATGTGCCTTGGTACAAGTCTTTTAAAAATGATGTTTTTCCTCAGTATTCCATGTTCACCTGGGGTTCTAAGAATACGGGGCCATCAGAAGATTCATAATTTTAGTTTAGAGAAATTTTCTTGTATTTTATATTTGCTCATTTCCATCTCACCATTTTTTTGTTTTTGTTTTTTTTTATGGAACATTTATAAATTAGATGTTGGATTAACCAGGTTTATCATCCATGTCTCTTTCTTTCTCTCCTATTCCCAATTACTCTATCTTCTTTCTTTTTTTTTTTAGGTTTGCATAATTTTATCTTCCAAATCTTGTCCTGATTTTTAAAAAATGGGTTTATCATAATTTTAGTTTCCAAGAACTCTTGTTTTTCTCTGATTGTTCCTTCTCTGTAGCATCCAATTGTTGTCTTATGGACGTGTGATAACTTTTTATCTCCCTGAGGACATTAATTATAGTTTGTGAAATTTTGTTTTGCTCCTATATTATCTATGTTTCCTCTAGGTCTCTTTCACTCTGTTGGCTGTTCTCTCTTTTATTATGGAGACTTTTCTCAAATCTGGTCATCTATGAATGTCCATTCTCATTTAGGAATGGCATTGAGAGCTTTGCGAGCCTGTTAACAGGTGAGCTTCACTGCAATGTCATTGTATAGACAATAGCTTTTTTTTTTTTTTTTTGAGAATGCTCATATATCAGCCTCTGGATGTCTGGAACTATTCCCCATCTCCAGCAAAGAATCTGACAGCAAGAACTCTGAGGGTGGGGCATATATATTGTTTGCCGTAGGAGTTCTTGAGACAGGACAAGTAAAGTAGCCTAGTTAACAGGCTCACAAAACTTCCTTAATGCTCCAGTTTTTACTTCCTCATCCTACCTATCCCTTCACTATGGCTGGAATCTCTCTATTCCTTTTAGAAGGACACACTTACAGTCTTTTTGCCTGGGGATTATGTGGTGTGAGGAAAGAGATTAAAGTAGGCAACTAATTTGTATGCATACTTTTACCACTCCCCTCACCCCTGAAATCCCTATTTAGACTTGAGCCTCTCCCAGGCCTTATACAATACCCAGCACTGTTAGTTCCTGGGCCTCTTAAGGATTCTGTAAAGGATCATCACTCTGTTCCCATTGTGGTAGCTCCCTTTGCAAGGACTTCCGGTTTCAACTTTCCCCACTCAACTAGATTGGTCACCACTTCTTCTTGCTGTATTTTCCTTCTAAAAATGTATTAAATTTCTCATCTGCTGGTATTTCCTCTCCAGCTTTCTTGTCCTGAAGACTTATATTGTTTTTATTCCTTTATCATTATTTTAATGGGGACTGAGGAAGAAGAAGGGTTAAATGTTTGTGGTCAGGATGCCATATTTAACCGGAAATCTCTTTAATAAGATAAATTCATAGCTTTGGTGACATAGTGCTCACATTCCCATATTGTTCAAAACTGTTTTCTCTCTAGGCATTCTGATCCCTGAGCAAAAGAAGTCAGCCCTTTCTCAGGAGAACTTCAAATTCTAGACCTGAGACTGTGGTAAAATCTAGTGTTCTGGCTGAAGAGTAGCATTGCTTAGTTGTTTTAAAGCATGGGCTTTATCTGAGAAGGCTTGGTTTTGCATTTCAGTTCCATAGCTTTCCAGCTGTGTGACCCTGGGCAAGTTTCTTATTCTCTCTAAGTCTGCTTTCTCAGTTATAAAATATGGGCAATCATAGTGCCCACCTCCTAGGGCTGGTATAAGAATTAAGGAAGATAATACATGACCTGTAAAGTGCATAGCATGGTGCCTACCACATAAAAAGTATGTAATGATAGTAGTCCTTATTATCCTTATTTGAAATATTAGTATTTCTGGTTATATTGTGCCTAAAAGAAAAATTTGTAGCTCATTTCAGAATTCTCAAAAAATTGCAGGCTGAATCTATGACTTCAGATCACTCTCAGCAAGCACTGCTCTTGAATCTGAGTTTAGTTCATTTTCTAGAATCTGTATTCTGTCCTGCTTAGGTAGTAAGCTTATTTTCACTGGCAAGTTTAATTTAATGCTTAGTGATCTTTCAAACTCAGAAAGGCTGAGCCATATCCCAAAAGGTTGAAGTTAGTGTCAACCCATAGTTTAGAACAGATGTTGGCAAACTTTTCCCGTAAAGAGCCAGATAATAAATATTTTAGTTTTTGTGGTCTATACAGTCTCTTTCTTGGCTATTCATTTCTGCCATTAGAGTGTGAAAGCCTCCATAGACAACAAATAAACAAACGGGCCTTGCTGTGTTCTAATGAAACTTTATTTACAAAAAATGGTGGCAGTTGGGTTTGGCCATTGGTTATAGTTTGGCAGTCCCTGGCTCAAGGCATAGTGGGGAAGAGAGGGAGGCAGGGGAAGGTGTAACCAGATGAACATGAGTTCGCTTTTTGGTGAGTCAGAAACTGTACCAGGTTGAGTTGTTACACAAAGAAAACTTTTATTTGTAGCAAATAAGGAGATCAAGGGAAATGGCTTCCAAAACTGTGACTCCCTGAGCAAGGGCAGATGGGTTCCTTTTATTTAGGGTTAGGATGAATATTTAGATAGGGAAACCTTTGTCATTGGATATAGAGGCAGGCATAAGTTTGTGCATACACCGTAAGGAAACATGCCTATACACACATCGTATGTTATATAAATGAGGCTTGTACTCCTTCTTGGGCATAGATTTTAGTATTATAATGAGGTAAAGCTAGTTGTTGTTCATTCTAGATGTCACTCCATGGTCTGTCTGCAGGCGTGAGTCAAGGGTTAAACTCAAACTGGTTTTTGTGTGTGGACTAGCTGGAGGTCTTGTCAGGGCAGTCGCTATTGCTAGAGGGGTGGTTTTGCTTTCCATCTGTCTGAGTTAAGAGATAAACTGGAAAGAAGAGCTTAAGGAAAAATGTGGGACAAAGGTTGGTGAGTACAAGCAGGTGGGTAGGTCTTGGGGTCTAGTTGGTGACAAAGTGTGGAGAAAAGAAGGAAACAAATATACCTATGAAGAAAGAAATCATATCTCTCAAAGCAGTTTGGTGATTTTAAGGAAGCTTAAGGATGCTATCATGAAATTGCTTGTACTTCTCTATCTGGTTGCCTTTTAAGGGGTGACCCTTGGGAAAAGTAAGATGAAGGAAACCTTTTTTTCTTTAAAGTTTTTATTTAAATTCCAGTTAGTTAACATACAGTGTAATATTAGTTTCAGGTGTACAGTATAGTGATTCATCACTGAAAGAAATATTTTTGAGTTGCAATATAAGGATCTTTGTGCTTTTCTCTTTTCCTTTGCATTCTTCTTTGACTCCCCCTCCCTTGGTTAGTGACTTCAAACTTCTTCTCCTGTTCCTAGCAGAGCCCATTAATATGAAAGGGTAAATTACTAGTAATAGTTTGGATTATGACTCCTTCTAAGGAATTCCTACTTTAAAAAATAAAATGAAAGAACATGACATTTCCTTTTAAGGAGTAGTTTTGGTTTTTTGGTTTTTTTTGTAATGTATGCAATGGGCGTACCTCATTTCTGAGCCTCACCCCATCCATAATCCTGTCTGGGGGTGTGGTTCAGAGATTGGGTGGGGATCCTGGTTTCTGTTGCAAATATTACTTGGAAATAAAAACAAATATTCAGTAATTTCAGTTGTTTTGAAATGGTCATGTCAAAATGTCCTTTTTCATCAAAAATATAAGCTTAGCTTCCTCACAGTGATTTGATTGGATAACCCCAGTGGAACATACTCCAATAGAAAAAATAACCACACACACAAAAAAGTCTTAAACTTTTTGGTAATCATATTATTGGTGATAGTGCTGATATTGCTATCCTGCTGTTGCTGTGTATGTATATGGGATAATTCAAATGGGTTTTTATTTTGGTTTGTTTTAAGTTGACATTTTCATAGTAGTTTATTTAAAGAAATAAAGGTGAAATCAGTGAGATAAAGTGAAAATCCCATAGTCCTGAATTTGAATCAGAGGAATCAGTGTAAAACTGTAATATTCTTTCTTTAAAAAAAAGACATGTTTTCAAACAAGACTTGGAAATAATAATTACTCCATGCATCTGGATTCTGGTCACTAAATACCATTTCTTACCAAGGGATGAAATCTCCTTGGAGAAATGGATAATTCCATGTATGGGGAAAGAAATGTACAGGATTAGCTGGAACATCTTGTTAGACCAGATAGTAAAAAAACTCTCAATAATATGCGGATTATCTTAAAAAGACTCAGGAGACAATTTAAATAAACTACTTAGGAAAGATGGAACAGTTTTAAGCATTAATAAGAACTGAATGCAATCGATTTAATCATACAGAATGTGTTTAAATCCATGCGTTCATAATGGAACTTTAAAACAACGCATGCATGCGTGTGTGTGTGCGCGCGTGCGCACACACACACACACACACACACACACACAAATACCCTCAACGCCTTACTGGTAACCTTTGGAGAGTACTAGGAAGCTACTTTACATTAAAAACTGGTAAGTAGAGAGAAAGAATCTAGCATGGATCCTGCTGTTCCTAATGATAACCAGCTAATTGATAAGAAGTTTCTCTTTATAGGAATGTTTCAGTTAATAAAAAAGAAGAAATAGAATTAGATTAGAAAATCATGATTTTTGCAAAACGGATGAGTCAGCAGACTTTTTTTGTAAAAGACCAGATGGCAAATGTTTTAGGCTTTGTGGGCCCTATATTCTCTGTTGCAACTGCTCAAGTCTGCCGTGGAGTGTGGAAGCAGCCATTGGCACTATGTAAACAAATTGACATGATTGTGTTTCAGTAAAACTTTATTTATAAAAACAGGGTGCACTGGTTGGATTTTGTCCATAGGCTGTAGTTTGCAGACCCCTAATCTAGGTAATGATCATCATATCTGATAACGTCACAATAAAAGAGACCACCAGGTTTTATGCCTCCTAATGGAAGTACACAGTTCTATCTTGGGGGGGAAAAAAAGAAAAGAAAATTAAACCAGAATCTGATCAAGCATCTAGATTTAATGACCAATTTTAAGAGAATAAAAGGAACAGAGGACCATATTAGAAAACCCAGGGAGAAGCAATTAGCAAAATCTAGACTCTGGGAAACTCTAGGGAACAACTGATTTCTTAAATACACAAAAGTTTCAAGAGGAAAAATAATATGGGGGAGTAATCTATAGGTTAAAAATGGCTTAAGAAATATATTAATGTAGCTTATAGTCCAGGGCCTGTTTCCTTACAGCAGCTCTATATTGCTGGAGAAGGAGAAAAGTGCTCGCTATCATTTCAGGATTAATTTATTCAAAAGAAATAACAGAAAAGTACTCAACAAGCAAAAAAGTCTTGTGAAGGAAATGAAGGAAAACCACAGAACATGCCAAAGGTGGATGTAGACCCCCCCCATCAGAAGATGTACCACAGAAGGAGACCTTAGAGAAGGGCTGACCCAACCTGGCCAGGGGTTTAAAGAGGAAACTCCAATGAGGAATTTGGACCCTGAAGAAATGGTAAGAGGAGTAGCTGAGTCAGAAAAGCTTAGGGAAGAGATAAGAGTAAGAAACAAGTTGTGATGATGCATTGGAAGCAAAGACATTCATGAAACTGCCCTTTATCCTGTGTGCTTTGGACCTTGAATCTTTTTTTGTCTGATATTAAAATCTGGCCCCTGCTTTCTTTCTGTTAGTATTTTCTGATGTATCTTTGACCTTCGTTTGACTTTTAATCATTTGGTGGAATTTTGTTTTAGATCTTTTCCTTGTTACTAGCATCTCACTGGATTCTGTATTTGACCCATTGTGCAGGTCTGTTTAATTGGAAAGTTTCACATATATGCATTAAAATATATTCATTCTGTATCATAAAGTAAAACATAACAGGTTACAAAGCAGTATATTTAGTATCAGTTCATATATGTAGGATTAAATTCCAGATTGTATGTATGCATGCATGTGTATATACATACATACATATATCAAAAACTTAACTGCTTATTTCCTTATGGTATGAGCTTTTTCTTTTTGATTATATATAATTTTCATGAATACATGTCATGTCACACACAAAGAATTAAAGTTTTATGATTAAGAGTCAAATAATTTGTAACCAGCTTTTAAGGGTAATGGGGGCACCTAAATTCTTCATAGAATAACTATAAAAAACATGTAAACCTCAAATTACTTCTAGATCTCTTAGCCAGGGGGATAAAACTGGAAATTATTACAGATTTAAAAAAACATATCAAATAATTTCAGTGGGTAAATATGGTTGTTTCTCTGTAAAGATGGTCACCCATAATTTCTCTGTTCTCTAAACAATCATGTCTTTAAAGAGTTGTGTCCTCCTCCTTTTAAGAAATGGGGTCCATTCCCTTCCTTTTGAACCTGGATTAATTCTAACTTACTTTGACCAGCAGAATATGGTAGAAATGACATTGTCCTGGGCCTGAGTCTTAGGAGGCTTGGCATCATCTGCTTTTGCTGTCATGGGGCTCTGAGCCATCAGGTAAAGAGATACAGCTGCCCTCCTGGATTGAACACCTGGGGGGAGAGAGAGAGGGGTTCCAGACTTCTAGACATTCTCACAAGACCTTCAGCATGAGAGTGAAGCCTTGCTCATTTCCAGTCCAGGCAAGATACAGGCTGAATAAACCTGTGTGAACCATGAGAAGAATCCCAACCAACCTTAGCTTCTTAGCTTACTATGGAATTAACCTTCATGATTGAAATCCTTCTCAATCTTTCAGGTCAAGTTCAAAGTCTCTCTCCCTGTGTGGCATTCCTGGATGCTCCCTAACTAAATAATAATTATAAGTGTAACAGACATGATCATGAAATGCAGAGAGTTTTCATGCCTTTATGTTTTATCTTCTGGTTAGTTATTCATGGGTTTTTCTTTCTTTGGAGATTGAAATCTGCAGCGAGTGGTCAAAACTGTCTTGATTTTTTTAGCTTCAGATTGTCTAGCAGATTATGTATTGTATGTTGATCCCAATGAATATTTATTAAGTTATAGCTGTTTCACCTCCAGAGCTCCCCTGGAATTGAGAAGCAACCATAGCCTGGTTCTAATGTGGTATAAAAAGCCCTCAAAAGGCTTTACACTGTATTTTATCAGAATGAAGCACTACCACCCTCATATTTCTCTTCTTGTAAACTAGAAGTGTCAAGGACCTGCTAAATATCTTGGGTGCTTCCTTCTTTTTTGCCTCCCTTTTGGCTCATTGCCACTGCTTGCTTATACGGTCATGTTAGAAAACTCCCTCAAACATGGGTCAAACCAAAAAGTGTTTTTTTTTTTTTTTCACATTCTTTGAACTCATCTTTCTGCCAATTTATTGCAACTAAACTGGGAACTGTGAAACTTTTCTACATTTTTCATTTTTGTTCCTTCTCTTTTATTTAAAAAAAACATGGGTGATTGCCATTCTATAGCTCTTTTTTCCTTGGAGTTCTAAGGTTTTTGCATTTCATCGTTCACTGCAGATTTTAGTATAAAAAGGTTCAACTTTGTTTTTTCTGAGCTTTCTGAAATGTTCTGATTGTAGCATAATAGACCAGTAATTAAATGCTGATTTAAGGGAATGATTTTCTTTTGTCCCATTTCATCATCAAGGGAGGAAAACAGTCCTAGCCATCAATCCGTGGGGCTGTATGGTGCTAATACAAGGTTTTGATTAGAAACTTTTCATCCACCATTCTCACACCATTTTATCAGCCCTTGGAATTTTCTCTAACTTTGCCAAGGCTTCCCAGGGGATTCCCTGTCATGTCTTTTAACAGCTTGGAGACAGACAGGATAATGCTGCACACCTCAGGGTTTCTTCACATCATCACGTGTGCACTCCTTACAGCCTTTGGGTCCAGGTAAAATACTGGCGCGGGTGGCTGGTTTGAAACATGAGCCTTCTACACATCTGCTGAGGACACTGACTATGGCAGAGAAAGTGACCCTCTCCTAGTTTTATTTGAGTCATAAAAATTCATGCTGTGCACCACCTCTTTAAGAATCTGTGCCATTAAATGTGGCTAGATCCAGAGTACACTCTGGAGGAAGCCAGAAAAGACATTAAAATGCTTAGTCTATGACACACTTCCTTATTTTTGTCATTTTGACATTTATGTGTTGTTTCATTAGGGATTTTTAAGAGAAGACCCTTTTTCGGCAAGAAGTTTTCCCCAGATCTCCATAAGAATCAACAGTTTATAATCAAACAGCTGTCTGGTTTGCATTTAGACTGAGCTGGACCACCTGCTGGCTGTTAACCTCTGAAAGGTTATTATGATACAATTGTTGTTGTTGTTTGTTTAAAAAGTTTCAGAGCTCAAGGAAAATATTAGTAATGAGTTACTTAACCTGCAGTGTTTACTGTTCCCACTCAACTTGCAGATGGTGTTCCAGTGGCCAGCAAGAGGGAGGGCTCATCTGAGGCCAACACTATTTTGCACTTGTTTTGGAGATGAACCATAAAAATAGGCTTGGCAGTGAGGAGGAATGCCCTTGTGGGAGGAGGGTGGGGAGGCAACTTTACTAAAGCCTTTTAAAAGGAAACACAACCATTTCTGATGACTGAGGTTGAGAGGCACAATCCCAACAGAACCCTTAGTTCAGCACACAGTAAACTTGAGGCTGTAATCAGAGCAGTGTATCTTTTGAGCACGTGTGGTTTAGCCTCTACGTTTTGAGGTTTTCTCACTATCTGCTTTCTTCACTTATATGCACACCTCTCTGACTAATGGAAATGATGGATGCAAATTCTCTCAAATGGCCGTGTGGGTACCATTTTCTAGGCCCTGCAAAAATCCAATCCCTGGGCATCCTCACACAGGCTCCGATTACAAAATGGCCTGCCTCTCCTCAAGACTGGGGGTCCAAGAGCATGAGCATCATTTGCAGAGGTAGGGATGTCTCTGTATGAGTGGAGGAGGACTTTTTTTCTGGTTATGGATCTTATGGACAGAGAAGACGACAGGGACTTGCTAGAAATACATTCCATGAGGATCGGGATTTTGTCTGTTTCATTCCCTTCTTTATCCCCAGTGCCTAGAACGGTGACCAGCATGTGGTGAAAACCACTAAATATTAGTGAAAGGCAGAAAGAATGAATGAATATCTTTTCTTTCTGTTTTCTGTTCACCTTTTTATTTATCCCGTACGTAATAATGAATAGTGGTCAGTAAGTATGGTTGGCTCTCAGCACTCATATCACAAAACTGCCAAAACTCTTGCTGGCCATGAATTTCAGAACACCGAAGATGAAGATTTAGGCAAGATAACATCAGGGGCTGACTTGAGATGATATGTGAGGCAGAATAGGATGAGAGAAAGAATTCAGACTTTGGCAAAAGACAGACTTGAGCTTGGAGCTGAAATAGATCTCTTTCTTGCTCTGCAACCTTGAATAAATTAGCCTTTCTGATTCTGAGTTTCTTTATGTATAAAATGGGAATAATGATAGATATCCTATAGGTTTTTGTATTATAGATTATATAGGTAAAACCTGGTATGGAATAAAGGGGGCAGTAAATGATTACTGGGTTTCTTTTTTCATTTTATTTTTTTTAAAGTTTTTATTTAAATTGTAGTCAGTTAACATACAGTGTAATAGGTAGGAGAAGAAAGGGATAAAGAAAGGGGGGGTAATCAGAAGGGGGAATGAAGCATGAGAGACTATGGACTCTGAGAAACAAACTGAGGGCTTCAGAGGGGAGGGGGTGTTGGAATGGGATAGGCTGGTGATGGGTAGTAAGGAGGGCACGTATTGCATGGTGCACTGGGTGTTATACGCAACTAATGAATCATCGAACTTTACATCAAGAACCAGGGATGTACTGTATGGTGACTAACATAATATAATAAAAAAATTATTATAATAAAAACAACATACAGTGTAATAGTAGTTTCAGGTATACAATTTCAACACTATTATACCCCCCTATGCTCAACTAGTGCACTCCTGATTATTGTTAACATTTATATATTAGCATTAGTATACTATCAATACTGTTACAATGCTATTATAATAATATACTATCAATACTATTATGGTACACTAACTGACCATCAAGGAATGAATTCCTTATGCACCACAATATTTTGTGTCAAATTGCCCAGGGTTTGACAGGTTCTAGTCCTATGTCCACCAGTATCTAGTTTTATAACCTAGGACAAGTCATTCAACTTTTGAGCCTCACTTTTCTCATCTGAAAAGTGAGAAAAATAATTATGCTGATACTAGCTGGTAGGGAGCATTCAAGAAAGTAGAGCTATGAGAATAAGTCTTCTATAAGCAAAAGTCTTTTATAACCCTGGAATAATTAATGTGAACCTGCTTGGTCAACTGTTAAATATCACACAAATATCAGTTGTTCAGTTTGTGTCAGCTCAACACATGCTTATTGAGTATCTACCATGTGCCAGGTACTGTGCTAAGTATAGCTAGGTACCGAGAAAATAAGACACGATTCCTGCTTCTGAGGAACTTTCAATCTGGTGAAGATGTTCACATGAACAGAGCACAGTTACTCCTGTGGTGGTGACGTTAATGGTTTTACGTTTTGCTCATTTGTTGGCACCTTAAAAAAAAGGATTTGGTGAAGATAGAAGGTGGAATACCTGGTATAGGATTTTTCCTCTTCTCTTGCGTTGGTCCAGAGCTTTGGCAGCAGGTTGTGCTACCTTATCTCTGATTGCCTTGGAACCATTGAAGGAGACTCATGAAGTCAGTGCCTACACACATCTCATGTCTTTGCTTGGAAGAATGGCAGTGACTTGCAGTCTCCTCTTGGAAATGTCCCAGTGCTGTTAACATCCACCGTGAAGTCGTGGAGAGGCTGCTCAGAGGGAGCTCCAATGTAGCTTATGATGAATGGGTGAAGAATGTCTTGGGGAGAGAGTCCATGTCTTCTCCATATACACAAATTCAACACCAAATACATGGTGTACTACTTGGAAGGTACTGAATGAATGAATGATATAAACAACTGACCCAACCTCTCTGGCGTTCTCTTCCTTCCAAACCTTTCTACTTTGCCTTCTAGAATCCCCCTTTTGGGATAAGTATTTCTCACACATTTTCAATCTCTTCCATAAACTGGAATCTACTTCCTAGTTAGCCAAAAACCTGGCGTTTTCTTGAGCACATGGCTTCTTCTGCAGCTATTTTTCACGACTTCATATGACATAACTCCAGTCTAGGAGATACTATTAGCATCTTCTTGACTCCTTCAGGGTCCCTTTTAGACTATGATCTTGCCATTATTATATATATAATCTCTTTTCCTCCTTTGAGACTCATGCCATCCAATTTACTCTCCTCTGCCTCTACTTATTATACATTTTCACCTTCTGTGTCATTCCTTCTTTATCAGTGAAGACAGTGGCATCTGGCTAAATCTTCCTCTCTATCCCTGGATCCATCATCCAGGGTGAAAACATCATCCACATGATGACCTAGTAACCCCCTAACCACTTAGTTCCTTTATTGCTTCAGTTCCTCATTTTAGCTTCCACTTGCTTTTATTTACCTACTGCCATGGCTACTCTTTAGATTTTGGTGTCCTACTCATCCTGGTCCCATGGTCCAATTTCAGCCACTCTTTTGAAAGCTTCTCTAATTCCTGGGGCATATGCCAAGTAAAACCCCCAGCTATCAGTTCTTGACCCACTGTCTTTTCCATGCCAGGCTGCTGAGTAGCTGGGACTGCTAAAAATTCAAGGTCTCCAGTCTGGATGTGCTTAGGAGTTTTTTTGTTTGTTTGTTTTTCTACTTTCCCAATCAGATCTTTATCTCTTTATTCTGTTTTTCATGACAGCTGTGACAAATCTTCTCTACCATGTTTACCTGTGCTAGCCAACCATCTTCTCACTTGAGTCCTACAGCTTCCTACAACCAAACTTTTCTACCTGCAGCCATGCTTTTCTTGCCCCCACCAAGCCTTCTTCTTCACTGTTGCCAAAGAAATACTTATTTCTAAAGTTCAAACATGATCACACTCCTCTCTGTCTGATGCCCTATTTCCCCTTATGCCCGTGGAAAATCTCCAAGTTTCTTTATGAGGTTTGAAATGGTTCTTAATGATCTAGTTCTGATTTGCTTCATAGCTTCATTTTATGACTAATCCACTATCCCCATATCAGCCTCTACTTTTCAGCTGCACACTTTGGGAAATTCTGTGCATTTTTCCCCCTGGCCTTTGTACATGATATGCCTTCTGCCTAGAATTCTCTCTCCTACCCCTGACCATGCTTATCCAGATAACTCCCGTTCATCTTTAGTGTTCCATCTAACATCTTCCTTGAGAAAGCTGCCTTGCTGGCACCAGGCCCCCAAATGTTAAGTGCTTTTCATTTGTTCTTCTATTCCTGGTTTCAGAACTTCTTGTGTATTTTAATTATCTGCTTGACTATAAAATATAGTAAGACCCTTGAAGGCAGGGGTTGTGAATTATCTCCTGAGTACTTAGAAGAGCACCTGCTACATGGCAGACACTGACAAAATATTTGCAGAATTAATACTGAGTGAGCAAGATAATGTCTTAGCTGAATCTTAAAAGATTGCAAAGTGAAAGGTAACAACATGAACTATCAGAAGGGCATGGCTGACAGTAGGAATTAAGTGAGCAAGATAACTCATGGTATAATGTCTCAGGAGAGGACACAAATTTGGTGAGATGGATGGGTAGGAGCCTAGAGAGTTTTTGAGATTTATAAGATTTGAGCTTCTGGATGTCACTGAGCAAAATTTAACAATTATTTCAGTGAACCAACAACAGATGGTTGACTGGATTAATGAGTTGTCTAATTAATTGGTCAGTTCAGTGAAATAGTACAATTGGCTGTGAACCTTAGATTGTAAAACTCAGTGATGGCCCAACAAATGCCCATCAATATTCTTAAAATAAGGAACGGTTAAGCAGAGTATTAAATTACTCTGACTACCAAATATTTCTTTTTTTTTTTTTTTAAGATTTTATTTATTTATTCGACATAGATAGAGACAGCCAGTGAGAGAGGGAACACAAGCAGAGGGAGTGGGAGAGGAAGAAGCAGGCTCATAGCGAAAGAGCCTGATGTGGGGCTCGATCCCATAATGCCAGGATCACACCCTGAGCCGAAGGCAGACGCTTAACCTCTGTGCCACCCAGGCGCCCCCCAAATATTTCTTTAATTCTGGAAAACTCTCACTTATTATTTCTTCAGATACAAGTTATGTGCCATTTCCTCCTTTTTTTCTTAAACTGGGATGTTATTTCAGGGATGTGCAAACTTTTATGTAAAAGGCCAGATAGTAAACATAAATAGGCTATGTGGGCCATTCTATTCTTGTTGCAATTACTTAGTTCTACCATTGTAGTCATAAATGTGATCATAAAGATTATGTAAACAGATAAGTGTGGCTGTGTTCCTATCGAGCTTTATATATGGGCTCCGAAAATTAAATTTTCATATAATTTTCATGTGTCACATAATATTCTTCTTTTGATTTTTTCCAGTGTTTAAAAACTGTAGGAACAGGGCACCTGGGTGGCTCAGTCATTAAGCGTCTGCCTTCGGCTCAGGGCGTGATCCCGGCGTTCTGGGATTGAGCCCCTCATCGGGCTCCTCCGCTGGAAGTCTGCTTCTTCCTTTCCCACTCCCCCTGCTTGTGTTCCCTCTCTCTCTGGCTGTCTTTCTCTCCGTCAAATAAATAAATAAAATCTTAAAAAAAAAACCAAAACAAAACTGTAGGAACAACTCTTGGATCACAGGCTGTATAAAAACAGGTAGAGGGCTGGATTTGGCCTATGGGTCATAGTTTACTGACTCTTATTACAAAGTATTTCAGTCTATATGATTTGTTCTGGACAAATTCCTCAATAATGTCTTCCAATTCCAGAATTCTGCTCTTGATTTTGTCCAGTCTAGATTTTAACTTGTCTATATGTTTCTTTTATAATTTTAATAATTATATTTATTTGTAATATTTCTAATGCTTTTTCAGACTCATGTTCTTAAATTATTTCTGCCTGTTCTTGTTTCACAATTTTTTGCTCCCTTTTAAACAAAGACTGTTATTTCATTTTCAATTGAGTGCCTTAAACTTAAAGTCTTTTATTCCATAAAATCAATTCTATCTTACTTGAATTCACATTCCTAGTACTAATTTTTCAGGTGTCTTTCTTAGCACTAGAGTACCTCATATATTTTAAAATTTTGTTATATAGGCTCATTCTGAGTGGTTTCCCCCCACCCCAGCTATATTTCTCTTTTTTTGTGATCACCTCTCTCTCCTTGTCTAGTGGGTTTGTGGATGCCTCTCTCTTACCCTTGGCTCTCTCTACCCCAAGTTCAGGATTGGGTCTTAAAATAATAGCATTTTTTACTTCTCTTTAAGATGATATTTGGAATGTGGCAAGTCTGGGCACTGATTCAGTGGATGACTGAGCTCAGTTTTTGTTTGTGAAGCTGAATATGCCTCTATCCTGCTCTTTAGAGCCACAGCCATAGAGGTAGGCACAATAGGGCAGAAGTCTCCCACCCCTCCTCCTGGTTTTATTTCATCATTAGGGGAGTCTCAGCTCAGTCCTGTAATTTCAACTTCTCATTTTATATGGAGTTGAATTCCTGACTCCAGTGCTTGCCTCCACACCTAGAGGCCAGTTGGCCAGTTGGTGTAGCTAAGTGGACTTCTTTGCATTTCAGGTTCAGGAATGTTTAACTGTTGAGCTCAGTTATTACTTTATATTATTTCCACAGATTTAGAGAGAGGGACTGCATCAAAATATTGTCACTCATCACCATCTTGACTAGAAATCATTTTACTCATATACCCTTTGGTTTAACTGCCAGAATGTAAGCAACTTGATGGTAGGGCCTCTGTCTGTTCTGTTGGCCACTATATTGTGGGTACTAAGCACAGAGTGGGTGCTAAATTAATGTTTATGGAAAGAATAACTGTTGAAGAAGTGATATGGATAATGGCAAATGAACAATCTAGGTGTATGTTAAAATCAAATCTTGTTCTTTATGCAAGTTGCAATTTTATTTGATGACAAGCATAATTAGCACCATACTCACCCATCCATTTATTCCATGTATTCAATGCTTGCAGGAGATATTTGTGGAAGTCGGGCATGGCTGTGTATTCATAAGTTATTCTTCCTCCTTCCATTAGCATTAGTCTTTGCACCTGTGAGCAAAAATAAACAGAACTATATAAATACCAAGTACTATCACTTTTATTACAACATTATCATGCTACCAGTGATATCAACTGTTAGGTAAAAATAAAGGGAGTTGAAGCAATGACAGAGGCATTTCTTGATATTCAGTTTGGCTCTTCTTGCCATCTGGGAGGCATATATCAATATACCAATGAAGACCGTAGCTGAAGCCCTAGCACTTCTGTGGCTTTTATAAAACTTCTTTCTGCTTTCATTAAAAAGCATTTGTGAAACATACATAGTCAGGTCCTGACCCCTACCTCAAGACTCCTAGGAGTGTAGAAGTCCTAACTGTCCATTTGGGTAAATGGTCTCCAGCCATTCCCATGAGAATGTCAGCCTTGTGGGATTCTAGGGGATGGCCTGGTAGACTGGCCAGGAAAGACTGCACATTAATAAGTCTAAGACTCACTGTGGTTCCTTCTTTGTCTGATTTGACAAGGTTTCAGGAACAGCAGTTCGCTCTTCTGCTTTTGGCTCTCTTTGGGTCCCAATGGCTTGCCACTTCCACTGAGAACTTTCCGGCAAATTGAGAGGCAGCTGCATTCTTGGGGAAAGGGGTACAGTCTGTCTAGTGCTTGTGTGTCTGTTGGAAGTGTGGAGCTTGTTAAGCCCATCACAGGGAGAGTTATCTAACAGAGAGGCAGTGAATATGTGTTAGGTATTGTTATTAAGAGCTAGCTTGCTCCCATTCCAAGCCATGCTAAGTGCTGGAAAACAATTTATATTGCCAGATAGAATAGTAATATTGGGAGCTTACTGAGATGAGAGAGTAATCTTGTTAGCTATACTACTTTTCTATATTGAAAACATAAAGTATTCTGCATCAAATCATACAATCTACGTTTTCTCTTTCTCTCTTTAATTTGATTATGAACTATTACTATGCTTTGCCATAAAATATGAAAGTTTTACATTTTGATAGTTTTTCAAATGCTGATTTTACTTTCTGTGCAAATACTTCATATCTTTCCAGCATAATTATTTAGCAGCCTTTTCGGGTTAATTATTGTCATTAACAATATGAGTCCTATGAGGGAATATCAATTAAAATATGCACAGCTGAACTTTCAAATGAGTAAATAATTTAGTTTTGGAAAATGACTGGAAACAGCAGGGTAACAGTCAAAAGGGGAACAATTATTTTAATGCTTATTTGACAAATGAGTCATTTTTACAGCAAATTAGATTCTTATCATAGCACCCCTACTGGTTACCACAGGAAAGCTGTTAACATGAGTTTTTAAAATAAAAGCTGTTAAGTTATGCATGCAAAGTTAAGGAAATCATTTGTATGAAGAAAAGGTGATTAGGATATGCATTGTTAGCTGATGGAATACTGCCACTGGGATCTAATTAGGGCTATAAATCACACAAAATGATGTGTGTATATAGGGCTTGAAGCATCAGAGTGATGCATGCCATTGACAGTGAGATGGATGATTCCCCTCCCCCCCCCCGACTTTCATGGCTGTCCTTGTCTTTGTGCTAGCCAGACCCTAAAGTCTTATATAATGATAAGGTGGGGTAGGGGCTTTAGTCACAAGAGGTTACCGCTGTAAAGGATGCTGGGGAAATTCCAAGATGGATCTCCATTCCTTCCCATTAGCAAAAGGCCCAGGAAAAACAGAATGACAGCCTTCAAGGTACTTAGCTTTGAGATGAGTTCCAACTTGTATTTTGTCAATTTAATTTAGTTTATTCTTTTTAATTTTTAACTCAGTGATCCCAAAAGGAAGGAAGAAAAAGAGGAAGGGGGGGGGAAGACATTTATAGAAACCATATATTATTTCTAAGATATAATAGTACCTACTCCAGACCCCATAGGGTTCAGCACAGGGTTGAGGCAAAGCCTTCTAAAAGCAGATAAACACATGCATCTTTTCCCCAGCTCTTTTGAAAGTGTGCTTGAGTTGAATTGCTTCCCTGACGCTGCTTACGCCATCATGTTATGGACCTCTTTCTACCGATCATGGAACTGATACCACATTTCCTCAACCTATGTGGGAAGTTACCTCCTCTCTGCCCTGGATACAGTAAGTTGGACTGAGGCAGCCTACTTGTCATCGAAAGTTAGACCCCAATAAATGATGTAGGGAAACAAACTCCAAGAAGTAATCTAGGCCATTCTCAGATCTGCTATATTAGCATCCCTGAGAAATTGTTGGAATTACAAGTTCTCAGGCCCCACCCCAGATCTACAGAGTCAGAATCTCTAGGACTAGGGCCCAGAAATCTATGTTTTCACAGGTTCTTTTGACATGCACCTTTGATGCATGCCCAAGCTTGAGAAGCACTCGTCTAGGTTCGTGCCTTGAAGAACTAAACTGATACTAATTCTTTCAGGTTAGATTCCAAGAAGTCTCCAGGAATTAAAAGCCCATATAAAACATCAAACTGTAACTTCCAGTTCCCTGGGCCATTCATTGTTAACTACAGGTGTAACCATGTACCTTCAACTTAATGTTTTCAGGGTCTTCATTTTTCATGGGTAAATGATGATGAAACTATCTGTATAGGGAATCAAGATTTTGGACAGATTAATTTGTAAATTACCCCCCAGCTCTTGATCTGATTTTTAATATGTCCAGGAAGATTAAAATAAGTAAGAATACTCTTTTGTTACTGTTTTCTTGAATTCTTTGAAAATTGTTACTTCTGAAGTATCTTTCAATTTACACATTCTTTGTAGAAAACTGCAACTTTCAGAATTCTTCTGGGTAAACATATACTAAGCATTTGTACTTCAGGTCTGAAGAGTCCTTTCAGGGTCACACCTTATATCGGGTTTTTTAGAGCTCTTGGTTTCAGAAAAAGTATCTATGGTTTTTCCTCCTCATACTGCCACACCCAATGGGATTCTGACATAACCCCTTATCATCATCATTGAGAAATACGATGTTTGTGTCTATCTTGAAATCCTGTCCAAATTACATTTTTTAAATTAATTACCTATACTCTCCCCCTAATGCTAGACTTCGGTGGTTTTCTTGAACACTCTAGTGTTGTTGGAATGAACATCCCCACCCACTCACCAAACCAATTCTTCAGAAGGTCATAGCTCATTGGGATGGGGTTGGGGGATGGGGATGGGAGAACGATGCAGGGGGTGGGTCAGATGGGGTCGTATCCACTTTTAACAACCATTAAAGGGGGGTGGTCTACAAAGGGCCCAGCAGGTAAGGTGGACATGGAATCCACACTTTGGAAATGTTATGTTTAAATTTCTCCCTTGGGGTGAAGTATGTAACCCATATTTATCTAATTGAGCCTTGAAGAAGGTCATCAAGATGATCTTTGTTTGAGACTTCCAGAAGGCATCACTCCCCTCACATGACCTCTCTATGGTGATCACAATTTCTCCAACTTCTTTCAAAAATAACATCTTCCACAGAAGAATCAGTGTATTTCTAGTTGGCTAGTAGACCATCGGCTAATTGATGACTTTCATTTAACAAGTGAGGAAACAAAAACCTAATGGATGAAAGGATAAAACAAAGGCCACATGGCTTATTTATGGCAGAGCTGGGCATAGAACCTAGGCTTTTCGACTCCTGGCCCAATGTACCACAAGGGATTCTAGGACCTTACAAGACTTAGTTATCATCAGAATAAATATCACTTAAATTATGGAATCCATGAAACAGTCCTATAAGGTAGCTCTTTATTGTTTGCATTATACAGATGAAGAACTGAGGTTTAGACATCCTGTAGAACTTTTGTTCGGTTACATAGGTGGGTAAACACAGAGCCCGGATGCAGACCCACAACTGATGAGCCTGAAGCTCATTTGTGGAACCACTGTGCGTTGATATGGATCATGGCTTCTTGATTAAATGGGCATTGCAAGTTGCTTTTAAAATTTATTGTTAATTTCCAGAACTTAAAATATATGTGCTTGCTCATGATAGTAGGTAGAATGTAAAGGGACTGATTCAAGGACCAGAGTTGTAGAGATCAGCACAATAAAAGATTAGCACAGTTGGAACCTCTTATATACGTGTAAATAATGATAGTAAAAACTCGGTCTTTTCTCATTGCCCAGGAATTCTTCCCTAGTTATGACCCTTAGAGGCCCCAGGTTTTTATACTTGCAGAGTTCTTAATTCACTCTGGCCCTCTTTGGAGAGACCTTGTATACTCACATAAATACAATAGCTTACACAAGATATTCCTTTGATAGAGAAGTTAGGATTCACAGAATTCTGGTTTCTGTTAAGACGTGGACTACTGCTAGAATCATTTCTAGCATCTCAGGTAGATTCTGAGCACTCTACCCCAAAGACCTTGGTGACAGAAGTAGTGCCCAGGCAGCGGCTGACAAAACTAATAAATACTGGGTGGGAGAGATACTATTTGGATTTGGGGGAGGCACTCAAGACTAGAACCTTAGACTGGCCATGAGAAAGACTGAATCCATATTTGTCTTTCTACCTCTTGGCTCTTGCTATCAATTTCTACTTAACCCAGGCCATACCTCCCCCCCAGGAATACTTCCCAGATCATATGAATACTATGACTGGAACATTGGGTTCTTACCTTTCTTCCTCCTTCCCTCTCTTTCCTTATTTCTTTATTTCATTGGCCTTTCTTCAGGGGTTTCTTTTTTTTTTTCAAATTCAGTATTGGGAAACCGTTTGTTCCCTGCATAAGCAGTACCAGTGATGTGAGTTCATCTCAATGAAAAGTCAAACTGTAGATATAGGTTCATTGAGGAATAAAGTTAACTTAGAGAGGTACACTTACACTAAGCATGGCTTAGTAGTCCAGAGGAGTCAATGCAGAAGTTTGGAGTGAAGCAGACAGGTCCACTGGGTCACTCCCATCTGTGGTGGATGGTCTGCATATGTGAGTTAAACCAGTAGTTTCCAAACAATAATCAGACTTTGTTCCTATCTGGAGGTTTATACTGGCTGGTCTCCTGTAGGTCCTGGGAATTAGATTCACACAATTTCCTTGAATACCGCTTTCATAATCCCAAATACAGCGCATCTATGTTCCCAGTGCTTTTTGTAAGCTGACACCGAGTCCCTCTAATTCTTAAATCACTTTCTTTCAGCACCTTCCTTTCCCTTCCCCTCCCCTACCTCTTTCTGGTTCTCAGTCTTTTTTATGTTCTTGCCAGCCAGAACCTCCACTGGCATGCCATAATTAGCCCTACTGCTCTTACCAGTGTCTCTTAGTTAATCAAAACTTACTCATCTTATATTCTTTCCGCTATAGCCCTGATAGGTAACTAAAACCAACATGACAAATCAATCACCATGAGATGTTAATAATGCCTGATTGCTGTTTGTTAACAACTTACTACATTTTAGTGAGCTGCTGCAATAGACTCCTTGACAATTCAGGAGAGAAGAGATTTCTAGCAAGCAGACCTTCCTACAATGTCAGAATTAGAGTGAGCCATCTGGGCTGCCATGTTATTCTATCTAATTGCTAGAACTGATCCCTGTAATGTACTATCCTTTACTGGTTTTGTTATTTGCTTGGTGGTGCCTGCTTTAATATACGAGTCAAAGAAATTCCAGTTCAGCCTTGTTAGGAAGATTTTTGAAGAATGTCAGAACAGCCTTTGAGGTAGCTCCATGGCAATTGGAGGTTCATGTTGACAGTGCCTCTGGATATGCCCCCAAATTTTCCAATGCCTGTGTCATCTGGGATGGGTAGGGGAATCCTTGATTTGGTGCTCTGGGACAAGTGAGAGGACATCCATCTTTCTAATACATTTGATACCTTTTAACTGATTTTTGACTATCAATTGTTACATTCCTACACATGGAATAAGTAAATTTGTCAGACATTTCTGAATTTGTAGCAGATAGGTACAGTGTGAGTGTGTGGACTAGGAACAGAAATTGAATGAATATTAATTATTGGCCACTACAGAGGCCTTTTTCTTTTTTTACCCCCGCCCCCTTTTTTAAAAGATTTTATTTATTTATTTGAGAGAGAGAGAGACAGAGATAGTGACGGATAGCAAGAGAGAGCACAGAGGGAGAGGGAGAAACAGACTCTCCTCTGAGCAAGGAACCCAATGTGGGGCTTGATCCCAGGACCCCAGGATCATGACCTGAGCTGAAGGCAGATGCTTAACTGACTAGGCCATCCAGGTGCCCTTTTTTACCCTTTTCAATCAGTCACCATTTAGTCATTCAAATAGTCCATGCATCTTGATTGAATACTCATTTCACCAAACTCAAGTGATGAGGTAAGTCATGTGAAAACAGAAGGAAACACACACTGCCCTTGCCCTCACCCTCAAAGATCTCATAACATGATCAGTGTAAGAATTCCCAAAGGATGGTGTGAGGTAAAAGAGGGGTGGCCACTCACCAGAATCCCCTACAGAGCTTTTTTAAAGTAGAGTTGCCTTGGAATCATGCTGTCTCTTCTGAATAGAGTCAACAGGAGCAAAGCCACCCTGATATCAATCTGCATGTTGAAAACACTTTCCCAGGTAATTCTGATGCTTGCCTCTGTTTGAGGACCCTTGGGTTAATGAATTAAAACATGCAGTCATGTGAAAGGTTAGATAGAACATGGGCCATGGGAAAGACTGCCTAGGGCCAAGTGAAGGTGAGTGAAGGACAAGGTGGGAGCGTCACAGATTGGAGTGGTCTGAGGGCCTCGGGGTTGAGAATATGAGTTAGGTTTTGAAGGACAGGTAGGGTTTGCACAGACAAGGTAGGAGGGCATTTCTTCCTCTTTACTCATCATCATATTTCCCAAATTTGTTGAGGCATTAAAATTAGTTTTGTGAAAAGGCAAGTCCCCAAATTTTATCCCAGAACTAAAGGATCAAGTTTTCTTGGAGCAGATCCTGGGAAACTGTTTAAACAATCATAATTCTAATAGTTAAATAGTTTTGTCAATACTGCATTTATCTTGACTTCAGGAATCTTGTTGGGATTTTCATATTGTGTTTGTGAAGCAGGAAGTGAAACAGTATGGTACCAGTGCTTCACTTGAGAGGGTTAGGAGATAATGATGGGAAGGCTGTTAGGGTTCATCATACGGTATGAGCCTTTCTTCCCTATCAGTTCATAACTTTTGAATTTTATGAGAATGCCTTTAAACCTTTTTGAGTAAGAGAACACAAGATAATATACTATTTTGCAATAGAGGTAGAGTGACTGTCTAGCTTGATAGAGCTCCCAAGGGAAGAGGTGAGGACAGGGAGAAAGAAGCTTGGATAGCCCAAATTAGTGCAGGGAAACTTGTGTTTGATGTGAAGAGCCTGAGAAAGAACTACAATGTTGTAAGATGCAGACGGGAACTTACAGTCAAAGGGTCAACAGTGGGATAGGCACAGTTGCTTTCATCTGACATCCCATGGAGAGGCCTATGGGTGGCTGGACACAGTTGGACACTCTAGGAGTCATGTTCCAGGAGAGGAACTCTGCTCTCCTGTTTCTCTCCCTTTATAAAGTATTTTGCGAGTGGGCAGCCTATGAGAGTGAGGGCTTTTGCTGTCATGAGGGTCCCTGCTAGAGGGGACAGGGGGCGCCTGGGTGGCGCAGTCGTTAAGCGTCTGCCTTCAGCTCAGGGCGTGATCCCAGCGTTCTGGGATCAAGCCCCACATCAGGCTCCTCTGCTAGGAGCCTGCTTCTTCCTCTCCCACTCCCCGTGCTTGTGTTCCCTCTCTGCTGGCTGTCCCTGTCAAATAAATAAATAAAATCTTTAAAAAAAAAAAGGGGGGGGGGGGGACAGACATCTTGTCGGCAATGTCAGCTGCCCAGAGGAGTGACAGAGCTGTGCTAATAGCACCAACAAACTTGGTGGGAAGATGAAATAGCTGAGATGAGCAGGAGAACCCCTGGACTAGCTAGCACTTTGCCAGGCAATTCAGAAAGAGCAGCCAGAGTCAGTCAGGGATAAACCTAGTTGTTCTTCTAGAGCAGTCACCCAAGGTTGGGAGGGGTAGGTGGGCTGGGAGTGGAGGGTGTACTTTTTCTCTAATGCTTTTTCTTAATCTAAATGTTAGGCAGTTCTGTAAAGGAACAATTAAGGAGCAAAACTTTCCAGGAAATCCTTCAGTGAAAGCCACTTCTCCCACTTACATCATGGGTGTTTCAACAGGTAGGACAATCTCTGGGAGCTTTTTGTGAGAGGAGGCCGCACCTTCAAGTAAGCCACTCTTCAAATTCCTTCCCAGGCAGACTCAGCACTCTGTAAATAAACTTGTAGTCACTTTTACATAAAAATGTTTAATATATTAGCGTCTTCTCTGAAGATTGGGACAAAAGAAAATAGTTGGAATCTATTTCTGTCAGTTAGGATTGTGTTCATCTGCATGCTACAGAAAGCTGGATTTTGGTGGCTTAAACTAACCAGGAGTCTGTTTTTTTTTTCCCATAACAAGAAGGTCAGAGGTAGGTGATAGCTGAAGTTGTTTCAGAGGCTCAACAATGTCAAGGCTGACACCTCTGGGGTCCTCTTGGTTGGCCTTTTTCTTATGGTTCGTGGCAGGTCCAGCCGCACATGGGTGTTCAAGGGAGGAGGAGGGTAAGCAAGGAGAGGCACATTAGGCATAGTTGTCTCTTTTTATCAGAACAATGAAAATATTGAAGAAGCCTCTTCGTCTAAACCAGCAGACCTCTGACCTTTGGCCCAGAGGTGGGCACATGATCTGCCCTTACTTTAGTGAAAGCTGAAAAAAATGAGTCATTTCTCCTTCTAAGTTGGAGGGGAGAGAAGTAGCAAGGGAGAAGGGGGCTGGAAATGACTTTTGGGTTGCCAAATATCAGAGTATGCCTTACTACACAGGTCATTAAATTAGAGCAGGGATTCTCAACCCTGGCTGCACATTAGAATCAACCAAAGGTACTTTAAAGATCCAGGAGCCTGGACCACACCCCCAGACCAATTTCATTCAGATCTCTGGGGGCGGGACACAGGCATCAGAATTTTTTAAAACTCCTCCGGTCAGTTTAGTGTTCAGTGAAGGTTGGGAACTATTAAGGTAGTCCACTCCCCACAATTTTTTTTTTAACAGCTTCCCCAGGTGGTATTGGTATAGGTGACTCATAAGTCCTTTTGAAAAACATTGTTAAACTCTCATTCATTGGCAACTTTATTTACTAACTCAGAAGTATCTACTGAATGCCTCCCATGTTTATGGATATAGGAGAAAAGTAGGAATGGATTTATGCTTTATGCTCTTCAGTTACTTCTAATATCTTCTGATAGTATAGTACTTTACAGTGAAAACACTTCTATGTACACAATCTCATTTAAACTTCAGAGCTAGACTATGAGGCACTGTAATGATACAAAGAAACTCAATACTCAAGAAGGCGAAGTGAGTTTCACCAAGTCATTTAGCTTTGAGCTGATGTGTGCCAGAGGTGTCTGTGGAAAAGAGGTTTTCGGTCTTTATATTCAGTGGTCTGTCCACAGGAAGATAAAACCCACATATAGACTACAGCTAAGACATTGTGCAAACTGAAATACATTTTGCAAGTGTACCCAAAGTGAGAGATGCTGGAATATGGCAAACATTGATTGACCAGTTACTATATAAAAACAATATCGTTGGTGCTGTATTGTGTGCACTTTTAGATCTTCATAACAAGCCTATTGTCAGCTGCTGTTATCTCCACATGACTTACGAGGAAACCGAAGGCTTCATTACTTGTCTGAGGTCATAGTGTTGCTGGAAAGAGGAAATAAGATTTGAACCCCTGCATCTGGTTCTAAACCTGTGCTCTCAACTAAGAGCTGCCTTATATAGGTTTTTCACTGCATAAAGGGGCCCAGCCAAGAGCACTAATGGGAGCTGAAATTCAGCCCAAGTTCAGTTTGCCAAGCCTCCACTCTGGCACAAGGCTGTATACTCCCAGAGGGACAGTGTTTTCTGTAATTCCTTTGCAGATAACCTGTAGAATATATGTGTTCTAGTCTTAACCACTACCCGTTGCCTTTTTTTTTTTAACATGACTTCATTTTATTCATTCCTCTAGTCACTTCCCCACTCACTTGTTCAGAAATATTTATAGAGGACCTTCAGGGCTAGGGAATCTCTGGGAGATGTTGACCAATATAGGCCCTAGGCCGTTCCTGCCAACATATGTACATCTTACTCATTAAAATTCATTAGCCATACACCAAAGGTATAATTGTAGGAATTTTTTTCTTTTTCTTATTTTTCATCAAAGCAATATATTTACACAGAAGCCAGATTGTTCAGAAGAATTATGATGAAAGGCAATAATCTGCTATTCTGCCCCAGCCCAACCCTACCAGAGGTTTTCTGGTTTTACACTTGCTAATTCACAACACATCCTGTGCCTTGAAGATGCTCTCGGGCTATCTACTAAGTCCTATTTGGCCAAGGGAGACCACTGGGGTTGAATCAGAATGTGTGAATCTGGCTTTAACATAGTGAAAGGTATTGTAACTTTCTAACTCCCCATTTCTTTACCTTATCTTTTTCTCTCTCTCTAGCTCTGCTATGCTCTTTACATCTAGAGTGGTGTTTTACACACAGTAGGCATTTAATAAGTATTTGTGAATGAGTAAAGAAAGGATAGCAATTATGGCTAATATTTTTGTAGCACCTGACAACTTTCAAAGTACTTTTCACATAGCTAATCTCATTCAATCTTAATGACAAGTTTTGGATTTAATATTATTAATATTGAATCCATCTTCTGTATGTGGAAATTATGTTTCAGTGATGGAAAATAACTTAGCCAGATGGCAGAACGGTGGGCAAGTGCCTGAGCTGACCCTCCACTGAAAATAGCTAAATATGCTAAATACAAATCTAAGAAGTTTTTATGTAATTTGTCCATGAGCTTGCAAGAAACTGGGGAATATTCAGGCACAGAACTGAATGAAGGTGGGAGTCCAGTTACTGTCAGGGGTGAGGGACCGTCTTTGTTGTGTGAATGAAGGTCTCAGTCCTTGGATTCCCCACGAGAAGATTTACGTGGGGATCCATGCTCAAATAAAGACAGCCAGAAGGAAAGTAGCAAGTGCAAAGCAGTTTATTCAAGTGAAAGTACACTCTCAAGGTGGGAGATCCAGCAGGCTCTGTGAAGTGGAACCTATCCTTAGGTTGTTTTGGAATTGGATATTATTGAGTTTCTCTGGGCTGGGAGGAGTTGTGACTACAGTAGGGTGGTCCCTAATGGAGGCTGCTTCCAGTCATTTGGGAAACACCTCCCATAGGTTGGGAGGGGAAGTTTTTGACCTTACAAGGTTTGTACCAGAACCCAAGGCAGCCTTTCTCAGTGTGGGGGGAGGGACTGTACCTGCAACGCAAATATATTATAATGAGTTTAGGAGTTACTCTGGGGCAGAGGTGGAAGAGGAGAGTGTATGTTCTGCACCTGTGGCTCTTAGGTCTGTCAGGCCCAAGGTCTTGGAAGCCACAAGGTCCTTGCCTCCAGCTCATGTCTTCAGGGACTTGGGACTCTGCCTTGGGGCATTCCTTCCACTGCTCAGGTCTAGCTTCTATTTAACAGTACCATGAGGGCATTTTTCTGGGTAAAACTAATTATTTTGCAAGTTCTCATGGGCCTTGGGGTTTGGAAGACAAAGCTCAGGGCACACCCAGGGTAGGGAATCCGGTAAGAAGACACTCCAGAAACCTGGAGCTCCATGGAGCTGTACCAGCAGTGCCAGGGAGAATTAAAAATAAAACAGTTTGTCCACTCAGGGACTACAAGGAAGACTGGCTCAAACTTTGACAGTGAACTAGTGGGGGAAATTTTTTCCTTGAAAATTGGTAATCATAAGCCATATGTCAGGAAGTTTTTAGACCAAATTCATATCACCTGGGGGACGTAAAATATCTCAAGCTGGTAGCTTTTTTTTGAATTTTTTTGGTATTGGTAATGTCTCCATTCATAGACAGAAGCAAACGCTAATCTCTTTTTGAGGAATCCACCTTTATCCTAGACCTCAAACATTTTCCACAGCTAAATTTCTACAGGTAATTAGCTCTTTATAGTAAAAGATCATTAAACATACGAAGAAATAAGACATTATTAACAGGAGCCAGGAGAAACAACAGATAATAAAATAAGACCTTAAAAAAACCCTTCAGGTTTTGGCAATATGAGCCACAGAATACAGAGTAATATGTTTTGTAAGATGGAGCGAAATATGGATAAAGAGCAAGCAGATTGATACAAAGAATTTCTAGAAATAAAAAATATAATATTCTAGTGATGTTTTTGCATTTAATGTTAGAACATCAATATATTTTTTATGTTATAATTTTTATACCCTTTCTATTACAAAGTCTTAAGCTGTGTACAACATTCTATTGATAGGATATTTGCTTAACACATTTCCTTTTCTCTTTCCCTAATGTTTCTATTTGGATATCAATTTATACATGATCATGATGCTCTCAGTTTTAAGAAACAACCACAGTAAAAACCAGTGCGCATTTCTCTGTAATGACTTGATAGTTGTCTCTGGCAGGTAATTCCGTGTGTGAATGTTTATTTACTACAAGCTGTGGTAAAAATACCACTTTTGTAGAGTTGTTCTCAGTAGAGTGTAGTGATTAAGACCTTGCCTACTGGAGTCAGACTGACCGGGCTCATATCCTGTCTCTACCACTTCCTAGCTGTGTGACCTTGAACAGGTTTTTCATTCTCTCTTGTACCTCAATTTCCTCATTACCAAAAATGGGAATCTGATAGTACATGTCTCTTAATGTTGAAGTGGTGAATGAGACAATGTGTATTAAGTGCTTTGCATATGATTGGCGCACAATGGATGTTAGCTGTTATGATTATATAGTGTATTAATGTCTGGTACATAGCAGGCAGCCCATAAATGACATTCTGTTAGTATTTTTTTGAATCAGAAATCGTTTGAATATCTTTTTTTAAGGATGGCATCTGTTAATTTTAAGCTGGAAAGTGCTTTATATTTCAACTAGTCCAATCCTCTAACTTAACAGGCAAAAAACTTCAGAGAGGTGGAGTTTGAGTCAGGGGCAGTCTTCCTGTCTTCTGAATCTGTAGAAATGGTAGAAAAGGAGAGATAAAACAATATATAAAGATTTTAAACATTAGTGGGTGAATCAAACCTTTATTCTTCTGCAATAAAAAGACACATTTGTGTTTCAACAGACTTTTCTCTCAGGGAGCAGGACTGCCAGTGTAGCTGCCTGAAATTGCCTGGCACAGGCAGAGGTTTTAGGAGATGCTGAATCTGGGAGCTGCTCTCCTCTCCTGGGAGTATGGCTAAAAGCAGGCTGGGTGGTGAGCCCTGCCAGTGAAGTGCAGGCAAAGCCAAACATTGGGAATAGGTTAAACAGAGAAAGGAGAGGTTTATGAGAGACCGAGGAAAGGGAGGTAGTGGAGGAAGAAGTTGGCAGAGGAGGGGGTGGGAGAAGAAGGTGAAAGAAAAAAAAAAGGGATGTGTAGACCTTCTATATTAGGGGAAGAGAAACTCTGTGGCCAATTTATTAATATTACTTTTAAAATCACCCCATTTTCATATTCTTCTAGAGGCTGTGCACATAGTTGTTTTGAGTTTGAATGGATTATAAACTATGCCCCCAAAGCAATATGAATACTCCCCTGTCATGAAACCAATTAAGTTTCTGTCCAAAAAATGTAATAACTTTTCATTGTAAAAGAGATCTGTTCTGTGTAAGGGTTATAGGTGCCTTTGGAAAGCAGTTTCTGCACTGCTGTTTTTTTGTTTTGTTTTGTTTTTTAAGCATCATTGAGATAGTTTACAAGGCTGAAAGATCTGAGTATATTGCTAAGGTAGTTCGGAGCTTGATGTAACTGATTAAGTCCTCTATAGAAATTAGTTCTAACAAGTTCTGCCAGATGCTCTTATTGGAAATAGCTGCTTCGGGATTAGGAAAGTTGGGACAAAAATGAATAAAGTGGAAACTTAGCTACTTGTAGTTGTAGAGAAAGACAAAAGAAGGCTTGTGTACTCTCTGCTGTCACATGAAGAGAAAGGAAGAAGAGGCTTTGAGCACTGAATTCATTGCAACAGCCTGGATGAGGTACCTAGAATACCTGTTAGTGAGACAGAGAGAGAATATATGGTTGTTAGCAAAGCCCAGAGGGCTGTTTGAATGTGAGGGAACTCAGAAGTTTTGGACAAATTGCTGAGAGGGGATTTTTATGCCAAGCTTAGCAATTTAGATAAGGCAATTTAAGGAAAAGCTAAGAATTAGTGTAAAGGTACAAAGTTATACCTTAGATGTTAATTTCTTTACAGTTTGCTCTAAAATACAATCTTCGAGATTATCCATTTAACATGGCAATTGGTATCATATATGGAAGACAATTCTGTTTCTACTTAGCATTTTTATTCTGAAAGAATTTATGCTAGAGGACAAGGAAATTTATTATCAGGTGACTGTAAGTGTAGCTCTTTTTGATGTATCAGTGGTGGGTAAATAAGGTGATAAATAGGCCTAATAAGTCTATAAAGAGAATGGTATTAATAGAGATCTACTTCTGAATGGCAGGCAAAACCAGAGGTTTTTGTTTGGCTTAGGTGACTGTAGCAGGACTGCCACTTGGTGGCAGCATACTTAAAATGTGCTTACCAGTTTTTGAGTTGGGGTGATGAATAAAGTTCTTTTAAAAGTTAAAACTGTGAAATAAAGGTTATGAAGTGACAAAAAAGTTATAGCAATAGTGCTTGAATGGCTTAAACATGGCCAAGAAAATATAAAGTATCTCTTGTGTTACTAAGAATGAACACAGGGCTAGAAGATATAAATATATATATTTGGTCATATTCTGTTCAGTTTTTGAAATTGTGTCTATTTATTTTGGGTTTCTGCCTTGAATTTTTTATTTTGAATATCTATAGCCCTTATATTTGAGTTATTTTTGAAGTTGTCACTTTCCTTCCTTTTGGGGGGGCAGGGAGGAAAAAAAAACCCTTGAGTTATGATTAATTGATCTTTTGTAGACTGGGGAAATTATTCTCTTTTGGCTCTTTAATCACTGGATCACAAAATTTAAGTGAGGAAAAACTGTGGATATTTACTTTTCTTTAGAGAGGAAGAATATTTCAATGTCAGAGAGATGTTTTTTGTTTGGTAGCTTGTTTTTATTTGTTCTTAACATGAAAATCCATGAGCTGAACTAAGTGAGCTACTGGCTTGTTTTATGCTTAGCTCAAAGAGTATTCTGTTGTTTCAGATTTGTCTAGTTCAGTAATGTGGGAAAAATATATGAGGTCAATACTAACTGGAACCAAGGTATGGCACTGAGTCTAAAGTTTGGGGAAAAAAATATTTCAATTGGTGACTTCACTGAAAATGTTAATATTTGTGTTTGCTGCATTTTACCATAGTTTTGTGTTCCTAGTTTGGTAGATTTAAGTTCCTCATAGGAAATTACACAAATATAGGAAATATAAATGTAGAGATATAAAACATATTTAATTTATGATATCCTGAAATTATTTTTGCTGTACTTACTGAAACATACTTAGTGCTGCTCAGCCTTTTCCTGTACCATACCACATGATGATTTGTAATCCTAGATTTACTGTGCTCACCTAGTCCCTTCTCTCTAACAGATGAGACTGAGGCACAGAATGTCAGTGCCTGGCTCACCGGCAGCTGCCTTCTTAAGGTGGCAATAGGATCTGGTTGACAAAGTCTGTGTACAAGTCAAGCATGGAATTGTTATCTAGAGCTAATAATTGGGTAATGATTTGTTGTAAGAACGTGGTTGGTTTAGAGTGGCTTCTAAATAACTAATGCACAATAAAATGAGAACACATAGTCTCTGTCTGGTCATCTTCTGTGGTCAGGCCATTGTGCCTCCGTGACAAATGTCCTCTGAAATGAAAGGGAAAAATGATCATTTAAAGCCAGTGCTGACTTGAGCTTCTTCTGTCCGTGGAGGAAGGTGATATAATTCACATCAGTGGGGCCAGGAATATGGACACTGTGTCCTTCCTATAGTCAGTCCTAATGGGGGGCTAGAATGTGGAAGGCCTGGAGCAAATGTTGCAGGATGTGCAGAAGGCTTTGGATGTGGCCAAAGTCCAGCCTGGGGGTGGGGACTATAGGGAGTAGACTTATTCTGCAAAATGAAAGAATTCTTTTGTTTTTTTCTTTTTGTTTTGAGCAGCTAGAGGTCAGGGAGACAGGGAGGAGAGGGGAGAGTCAAGTAATGTGACATGAGATTTATTGACAGAGAGACCAAAAACTGCAAGAGAAATAGGGGTCAACACTAAAATATACATTATTTGCAGTGCTGTGCTGTAAACATCCTTCTTCACTACAGATCCTTCAACGAAGTCCCCAACACATACATGTTCTTTGTGAGAGTGGTTTTTGGTTTTTGGTTTAGTTTTGTAGTATTCAAGAACAATGCTGAGTTCTCTATCAGCCATGCAAAACATGGAGAAAGGGGATAGCTGTGAATGTGCGCTGGTGTGAGATGGAGGATGGTCCCCTCATAGAAGCTGACACTCAGCTCAGAAGTGTCCACCTAAATCCCAGGGAAGGTGCAGCCATCATGGGGAGGACAGGAACTGGAAGCCCTGAGCTTTAAGCATAGGTAGGTAATAAATAGGTAAATAGGTTATTTCTACCAGTATGTGACTGCCATGTTAGATACCATGCAATGAAAGGAAAAGATAACACTTGGGCCATTCCCTGAAGAGACCATGAGCTCAATTGGGAAAGTCAGTTGACCTTGTATGTCATGGTAACAATATTGTTTCTCATGTTTTTGTACAGTAGAACAAAGTGCTAAAACAGAAGCAGCTTGAAAAAAATTAAGAAGGTAGGATCTTTGTGGCTTTCTTCTAAGTAGAATTAGAGTCAGTGAAATTATGGAAAATTTTGTTCAGGATCATGAATGAAGCTTTATATCTCTGTAGGACTTGCCTCTTCCCCCATGCTTCCTTAACAAACTCTAGAAAAGAACACTGAGAATTAGCAGTAGCTTCAGACTAAGGAAACGCGTGGAGTAGCTACCATCTGATACCAGCCTAATAATGACAGGTCTAACACTTGCTTGGAGCTTGGTTATCTAAGCATGTTACAGTTATTAGTGCATTTAATTTTCACAAAAATATCTACGAAGCTCAAAGAGATACAGCAAACTATTGAAGATCATACAGCCAGTTCACACCTAAAATGTAATGGTTAGCTATCTGGTTCATCAGTCTATGTTGGTATTTTCTGGGTATAGAGAATGAAGAAATAATTATATGAATGCTCCGTGTCTGCAATGAAACTAGATAAATTTTGAAATCAAATTCATAATAAGAGGCTCTGAAAGTTTGTGAAGTAAATGTAAGGTAAGGTGTTTTGTTTTGTTTTGTTTTGTTTTTTTGTTTTTTGTTTTGGTTATTTCATTTTTGAACCGCCAGGTTGGTCTTTGGTGTCTCCAAGATGTTTTGTTCTCTTGAAGGCAGACCTAGTTGGGGGACAGCCTCTTCTTCTTTTGGAATCCTGCACGAGTTGACAGGCTTGGGTAGATCTTCTCCTTCGGGCTAAGGAGAGGCCTGGTTAGTGTGGTAACCAGCACCCCCTGCTTCACTAATAATAGTCTAATGGCTTAGTCACCCTGAGAGCACACACTCCACCCTGCTTAAGATATAAGAGAGGGAAAAGAAAATCATGTGGTCAGAGATAAAGTGAAAACCCCGTTTCAACAAATGCCCTTGCAGCTTCTCGCAATCCATGGTACAGCCCTCACTGACCCATATATATGACATATATGTGCTGAACATCCACTCCATACCTGGCACTGTTTTCTAGCTGTTAAGGATGGGAATGGTAGGTTAGAAAGGTTTGTGCCTTCAGAGAGCTACAGTTTAGGGTGACCAGAGACAGTAGACCTGGAGGCAAATGCCCAGGGTAAGTGCAGATTGGGAAAGGTACATGGAGGAAAAGAAGACAGGGCTATAGGAGCGAATGAGTGGGAATGGGGCTATTTGGATTGGGTGGTCAAGGGGTCTGCAGTGATGAGAGGACCTTCGAGAAAATTTAAATAAAAAGGAGACAGGGATGCTAACATCTGGGGGTGCAGTGGTCCAGGAAGGGGCTACAGGAAGTGCCCTAAGGTAGGAGTGAGTTTGGTGTGTTCAAGGAACCCAAAGAAAGGCTGTGCATCAGGGAAAGTGGGATGAGATGGGAAAGGCAAAGGATAGGCCACAGAAAGAGTCTGGTGTTCTAAAACTGCAGTAGAAAGCCACTGCAGTGCCCCAAGCAGGGAATATTATGATGGAACCACTCTTTCCTAAGATCAGTTTAGATGTAAATGCATAAAGAGATTGTGGTGTGTTCATACCATGGAATACACTGCAGTAGAGAAAACAAATGAACTATAGATCCACACTAGTAAAAATATGGATGGATCTCAAAAACATAATGTTAAATGAAAGAAGTAAGTCACAGAAGAACATATGCAGCATTATGCCATTTACTTAAAGTTCAAAAGTAGACAAAACTGAACCATAAATCTTGGGAGAACACTTTGGGTTCACTAAAACGTGAAAATAAATAGCACCTTTCTTTGGTATATCCATGTATGTAAATACCTAGGAAAAGGACTGGACTGATAAAACCCCAAAACTTATGACCATGGGTACCCCAGATGAGTAAAATAGAATGGGTGGGAGGAGAGGGGATGGTCGAGAGGTATTTAAACCTTACCTGTAATTTCTGAACTGTACACTTAGAGTACAGGTACTAGTTTCCTGTGGCTCTGTAGCAGAGTGTCACAAACCTGGTGGCTTAAAACCACACATATTTATTTTCTAACAGTTCTGGAGGCCAGAAGCCTAATCTGTTTCACGGGGCCAAAACTCGGGTGTTGGCAGGCCTGTCTCTCTCAGGAGAGTCTGTTCCTTGCTTCTTCCAGCTTCCGGTGGCTGCCTGCATTCCCTAGCTTGTTTCCGCATCACTCTATCTCTGCCTACCTCCATGGTCACATTCTCTTCTCCTCTTCTGTGTGTGCCTCGTAACTCTCTGCTTTTCTCTTATAAGAAGAGGTAGGTGTTTGAGGCCCATTCAGATAATCTAGAATCATCTCTTCACCTGAAGATCCATAACTTCATCACATCTGCAAGGACCTTTTTTCCAGTTAGGTCACATTTATAGGCACGGGGTTAAGACATGGATGTCTTTTGGGGGACTATTTTCAGCCTCCCACAGGGCATTTATGTACTTGTTTACATAATTAAAAAGAAAAAAGTTTTTGAAAAGTGGATGGAAAACAGTGCCCCTGGCTGCAGAAGATCACGTAGGAGGTGATTGGGCTTGCCCAGGTGAGGGGCGATGGTAGCCTGGATTGGGAGGTGGCAGTAGAGATGCGAAGAGCGGAAGAAATTGAGATACTGTACGGAGCTCAGGTTTTGGAACAGCCAGTGGGTCAGATGCAGAGGAAGACGGACAAAGGAAGAAACAAGGATAACGTATGGTCATCGTTCGAGAAGCTGAGAGGTGCCATTTACCAAGGTGAGGAACAGGTGGAGAGGAGCAGGTTTAGAGAGACAATTTGGAACTTCAGGTATGGCATACTTGTAATATGCTAAATATATTTTCCGCCTTTTTAAAATTATAATAATATTTTTTTATTATAATAATATTTTTATTATATTATGTTAGTCACCATACACTACATCCCTGGTTTTTGATGTAAAGTTCCATGATTCATTAGTTGTGTATAACACCCAGTGCACCATGCAATACATGCCCTCCTTACTACCCATCACCAGCTTATCCCATTCCCCTACCCCCCTCCCCTCTGAAGCCCTCAGTTTGTTTCTCAGAGTCCACAGTCCCTGATGCTTCATTCCCCCTTCTGATTACCCCCCCTTTCTTTATCCCTTTCTTCTCCTACTGATCTTCCTAGTTCTTATGTTCCATAGATGAGAGAAACCATATGATAATTCTTTCTCTGCTTGACTTATTTCACTTAGCATTATCTTCTCCAGTGCCGTCCATGTTGCAGCAAATGTTGAGAAATCGTTCTTTTTGATAGCTGAGTAATATTCCATTGTATATATGGACCACATCTTAATCCAGTCATCTGTTGAAGGGCATCTCCGCCTTTTAAATCATGATCAGAATTACTGAGCTGGGAGAATTTAGCATTTAAATAAATGGAGTGATTTCTCTTTGTGGGTTATCAAGGCCTGGGAAGGAGGTTTAGTAAGATACAAGGAAGGCAAATGTTGAGTAGATAGTGCACAGAGCACAGGGCTCCTTCAGCACATTGAGGGAAACAAAGAAGTATAGACAATGGCTTCTCAAATGGCAGCAAATGAAAATGGGCCGGTCTTGGGCTCTGAGACCTGTAGGAATGCTCCCCAGCAGCTTACCTCTGATATTCGCTCTTCACAGTGACTGGAGCTCTCATTCTGTGGTTTCCACCTGTTTGTAGAACACTAGGACAAAGGAGTATTCTATTTGCATCTTCTCACCTTACCCCCTAATAGCAACAACACTGCTTATAGAAAAATTGTTTTATTTTGCAAATTCTGTACTTTTCTCTGGCCTAGTAGGGGCTTTGGAGTCAGACAGATGAAGTCCCAGGTCTGGAGGCCAGCCCTGCCACTTACCATGTGACCCCGGGCTTGTTACCCAGTCTCTCCAGGCTTACACTTCCTTGTGGGGTTGTTGTGAAGGTCAGAGTATGTGCTCAGTAAATATTTGATATTACTGCTATTACCAACTTGGCTTCATAGCCTTCAGATGTCTCCCTGAAGTTTACTTTTATTTGGAAATGTTAAAATATAACATTTTCTTCCTAATAAAAACAAGCCAAAATCAATTCAGATACCTTTTCTCCTCCACCCTGTGCAAAGGCTACCTTTAAAGAATTTTTACAAATGAACAATTGTGGTATTCCTTCCAGTGGCTTTGAATATTTTCTGTTTTGATAGGTATTCTTTCTTTTTTTTTTTTTTACTTGTCTAGATACACTCAACTGCAGTTATCTGAAAATTGATTGCAAAATAACCTACCTGCTTTAACGCAAGTTCTCTAGACCCCTGAGGCGAAAACGGGGATAATTACTAACGGGGATTGTCACAAACAGTGACACCTAACCCTTCTCTAGGATTCCCTAGTGCAGACTTTGCAAACAAATCAACAGAGAGCTTGTGAAATTTCCTGTGGCTTGAGATTTCTTTGTTTCTAATGCTAAATAATGTCCTGATAACCTCTTTAGCCGCCAGCCTCTCCCCGCCAATTTTTTTTTTAAAGAAAGCAAATTTAGCAAACAGATTCCATGCAACCTCAGCCATCGCTATCATATGAATTATCAAAAAAAAGTCTGGTCTAAGTTTGCAAGTAAAGAAAACCCAAACTGAGTTTGGAAACTTCTTATTTGTAAGCATTAAATAGCCGAAATATATGACAGAGAGTTGTTTAAAGATAAAAGACATTGTCACAGAAGAAGGAAGAGCCATAACATCGTGAACTTTTATTTCTGGGGTTTCCCCCCGTTTTGCTCTTCAAGTGAAATGAGATCCACCCCCCCACAAATGTGATGTTAACAACTTGGTGCGTTTTCTCTCAGATGCTATAACTTCTGAGTTCCAGGGTTGTTTCCCTTCTCAGTTAAGAAAACTGTCCTTCCCTTAGTCGTGGGTTGAGGGCCACTGTGAAGATAGAAGGCTCCTCTAACAGGGGATTTCTTCCTTAAAATGAGCTCCAGATTTGGCCTTGGAGAGACCTAGGCTGGCCCCTTTTTCTCTCACACTTATTTCCCATGATAGCTCTGATGGAGTCCAAGAACTCAACATCCTTCAGGTCATAATTTAACTGTGTCTAAAGAAATAGAAGCCATAGACTTAGCTCATGGGGTCTCTAAATGCAGTGCTGGGACCAGCAACATCAATACCACCTAGGAACTTCTTGGAAAGGCAAATTCTTGGGGTGCCTGGCTGGCTCAGTCAGTGGAGCATGAGATTCTTGATCTTGGGGTTGTAAGTTCGAGCCCGATGTTGGGTGTGGAGATTACCTAAAAACAATTATCATATGGTTTCACTCATTTATGGAACATAAGTAATAGGAAGATCGGTAGGAGAAGGAAGGGAAGAAAGAAGGGGGGGTAAACAGAAGGGGGAATGAACCATGAGGAACTGTGGACTCTGGGAAACAAACTGAGGGCTTCAGAGGGGAGGGGGGTGGGGGATTGGGGTAGGCCGGTGATGGGTATTAAGGAGGGCACATATTGCATGGTGCACTGGGTGTTATACGCAACTAATGAATCATGGAACATTATATCAAAAGTAAGGATATACTGTATGGTGACTAACATAACATAATAAAAAATTATAAAAAAAATTAAAACAAAATATTTAAAAAAGAAAAAGGAAAGAAAGGAAGGAAGAAAGAAAGGGAAGAAAGGGAGGGAGGAAGGAAGGAAGAGAAAGAAAGAAAGAAAAGAAAGAAAAGAAAGAAAGAAGAAAATTCCTGGGCCCTCTCCCAGATCTGAATCAGAAATTCTAGGGCTGGAGCCACTTTGCTTTTACAAGCCCTACAGGTGATTCTGATATATGCTGAGGTTTGAGAGCCACAGGTCTAGTGTAGTTCTTGCAAAAATTCAGATAAATTTAATCAAGTTACTTATTTTCACAATTTCTACCAGTTCCATTTTTAGAGACATTCAGATTGGACAAGCAGAGTCATATGCCAGGCAAAGTATTTGATTCTGGCAGATTCCCTAAGGCTGGCAGAAATGCCCCTCTCAGGGTCCGACCTCTCTATAAGACAAACATCTGGAAACTTTCTCTGTGTTTAGCCCGGGTGAGTGGGTGGTAGAGGGGAAAATAACTATCCCTTTCTGTTTGAAAATATTTAGCTTGAGTGATGTGAAGATTTCAGTAGATCCGTGACAAGATCAAAGACCATAAATTATTTAACAGTGGTTCTACTTTTGTGAAATTATTTAAAGTATCATAATTGCAGTTCAGCTTCCCAGCCTTCATTTTCAAGTCTGGAATTCTGTTGGGAGCTATCATAATCACTGAAGAGTATAATATTACAGGCTGGGTATAAAAATACCTTTTTAATGACTAGCTAATTAGTGAAATGTCTTGACCTGAGTGGAGACCAAATAGAAGACTGTGTTTTTATGAAGGAAGAAAAGACTGAATTGTCACCACGTTATTATTCTTATTGAATTAGCCACTCCTTAATTTGTAACATGGTGCATCAGTATTAGCAACAAAGGGCCACATAGCATACAGAGGTATCTTGGAACTTCTGCAGTTTTGTTTTGGTTTTAATTTTAGCATTCATAGTCTGAAAGTCAACCTCGGGTGATTCATCAGTGATCCCATATGGATGGTTCTGAAGACTCTTCTTACCTGACCAGGACAGTAAGATCAGGGCTCATAGGGGTGCCTGGGTGGCTCAGTTGTTAAGCGTCTGCCTCCGGCTCAGGGCGTGATCCTGGGGTCCTGGGATCGAGCCCCACATCGGGCTCCTCTGCTGGGAGCCTGCTTCTTACTCTCCCACTCCCCCTGCTTGTGTTCCCTCTGTCGCTGGCTGTCTCTCTCTCTCTGTCATATAAATAAATAAAATCTTAAAAAAAAAAATCAGAGCTCATAGGTGCTCTCCCATCTTCTCCACTGGAAAAGGAAGGAAAAGAAAAAAAAAGGCTTTCTAAGACACTAGGCAGATGGGCCCCTTTACAATTTTCCCCTGTAAATCAAATAATTACCTGCTACACATATTTTCCAGTTTGTTATAACTTCTCTAGCATTTAACCTAAGGAGTCATAAATTGAGCTGTGTGGATTTATGTTTCAAAATAGCATGTGTTCTGTTTATAGCGAAGGCAGAACAGGTTTTGCCAAGTTTATAACTTCACAAGTTTAAAATTTTGAACCCCAAACTTGAAGTTCTTTTGTTGTCAAGACTACTTGCAAAAGCAGCTGAGATTCTAAAGAGATGAGTCTTGACATCAATTAACTCTTTCTGAACCAGGGTCTTATGAATTAATTTTAACCAATCAACCACAGATGTACCACAGTTCCCTTGGAACACATGCATTCAAATTGAAGGGTCAAATACATCTAATTAACTCAGGCATTTGAGGCTTTATTGACTCTGTACTTACTTTGTAAAAACTTAGAAATAACTAATATACATGAAATGTGTCTCATGTTCAGTGGGCCAAGGACAAGAAAGTAAGAATTTCTTTTACAGTCTATAAAATGCTGTCTGTATTATCTTTTAACCCACTGTGCCTATGCCTTGTGCAAATTTATTCAAGGAAGATACTTTGTGCTAAAAGCTGGAATATTTTGTTAAATTTTCCCCAAATAGTTAGGCATTGTTGGGCAGATGGCTAGTTGTTTTTTCGAGAGGGTTGCCCCCGTACCTGCCCCGGACCTGCATATGCCCTGGTTCTGAGAATGAAGGGCCACTCTTGCCTGCCTTCCCTCTTGCCCTGACACTTTCTTCCTTCACTAGCAATAATTCCTCTGTTAGCCACAGGTGACCCCAGGAATCCAAACCCATATGGGTTCTGTTGATCCGGAGGCAGAGTCAGTCACATGATTCTCGTACCCATGTGAGATGATCACAGGCTCCCAGGAGAATAGGGACCTGGGAGTTTACCCAGTTTTTTGGTCCATTTAAACTAGCTCAGAAAGATTATCCAGAGACTTTGAAAGCATTTGGTGACTCATTCCCCAACAAGGGCTTGGTTTCTTCCCCCCTCCTCTTTTACAACGGTAGCTCTGTACTAGGGCGTCTTAACCCACATCATCTCAATTAATCCCTTTGTTTACATATTTCAATCAACTAATGGAGCCCAGATTTAGAACTAGGGACTTTGATTCTAAGTTCAACTTCCTGCTATGCTCTGTTGCCTCTTAATAGGTCCTAAATTCATAGCAACTACTATTTTGAGGGTGCCTCCCAGTTCAGGGACACTTTCTCATATAGAACCTGATGGATGTTACCCTCACAAGGGCAACATGAGGTGGGTGTGTTAAATCTTTTACAAGTTAGGAGCTTAAGGCTTGAAAGCTTATGAACAACTTGCATAAGATTACCCAGCTGCGAGGTGAAGTTAGAATGTGACTCCGATTGTTCTTACGGTTGTGACAAAAACCATTTTCCTTCCATGTTTATAAATTTTTCTGATGCCTAACCTGAAGCTTGTCTGCCATTATTGTTTGTTCTTATTCTTTCTTAAGCAGATTCAAAACACATTCAGGATAGAAATTCTGGGGGCTGAGTGTACACCATTTGTTCATTTACTAAATGAATGAATTGCATATATTTAATTATATGTATCAATTCATTAAATATATTGAATGTATAAAATGAGCTAATGCATTTACTTGCTTACAGCGGTGCCTGGTGCATGGTATACACTCAGTAAATATTAGTTATTTTCATTCATTTATTTATCATTTATTGAGTTCTTGCTCTGGGACCATCACTGAGAAATCCCTCTTGGGGAAACCAAAATAAGTAATATGTGTCACCTTCGACTTTCCTAGCATTCTATTTGCCTCTCATCTCCTAGATTATAGTCTTTATGGGGTCAGGGACATATCTGTATCATCCCCCTTTGTATGTCCAGTGCCCAGAACAGGGCCTGATATATTTTTAAGTACATGAAAAATATTTGTTGAACAAATAAATGAATGCTTAGACATTGGAGATTTGGTAAATTTGTTTAATCATCTCAATCTAGAAATTAAATCATACCATTCAGATTAGGTCATCATGATTATTTTCTTTGTTTTGTTGGCTGGCTGAATGGCATCTATTCACAGTGTATCTGGTGAACATCCCCTTCTTTCTATGCTGTGGAGACACGCACTCATCCTTGGCAAGGCTCAGAGTGGTGGTCTCCAGGCCTAATTCCCTAAAGTCCCTTACAGCCATAGGAAGCTGGGGTGGGGCCAAGTGTAGTTGGGGCTAAAGGAAGTCTACTCAGGGCTGGAAAGGCATGCTTAGGAGTAATTTGTTTGTAGTTTCAGCCACTCCCTAAAGGCCCTGCTCCAGCCTCCCCAGTCCTGAGATGGGAGCTTCATTCCAGAACTCTCCCAGTGGTTGCTTCCACCCCTCACGTTTCTCATTTTGGCTTCTCTGGAAGGGTGGTAGTGCTTTGACCCTTGTAGATTGGCAGGTTGGTGGGGGTAGGTATAAGATGTGGAGGGAAGAGGTATTTCTGAATGCTTTGACAAACCTTGCAACTGTTAGCTCCAAATAAACTGAGCAGCCAGAGTGAAGGGCCAATCACAGCTGCTGCCTTTGAGTGTTGTAAGGGCTGGAGTCCAGCTCTAGCTTGTGTGCCTCCTTTTGTATGCTGCAGTCCTTGGCAGCAGGGCTCCAGCCTGCGTAATGATGTGCTGCTGCCTAACTTCCATGGAACAGAGATCACAAAGGTGGAAATTAGCCCAGGGATTCTTCCTCAAGTGTAGCATGCAGCAGTGAGCATGGCTTAAGCAAGTGAGGGAGACGTCAGCCTCACTGTGGCACAGAGAAGGAAAGCGGCTAGTGCACCCTGGCTCAGACCTGAGAGGAAGCCAAGGAACATACTCTTTAACCTTATCATTATAAAAGCTGCCATTTTTGAACACCTACTGTATGTCATGCACTTACACAGATCATGTCATTTAATCTTTTTGCCAATCTTATGGAGTTTGAATTGAGAACATTTACCTTCTGTGTACTTTTTTTTTTTTAAAGATAAGGCGATTAAACCTTGGTGAGGTTAAATTCCCTGTAGATTATAAAGAAGAACTGGGATCTGAATTCACTTTTGATTCCAGTGCCCTGTTCTGAATCACTTTACAATCCCACTTCATTTTCCATGCAGCTCTCCGATAGAGCACCACCACTTTGAAGCTAATAGAAGAGTTGAGGACAGGTATCTTTGTAGCTATCTTATTCTTCCATGTTTTCTTTCCTGAGAAATATTGATGTTGGGCCACAGAGCCAAAGTTGCACAAACTGCGAATGGTAGAAAGGAGCTGTCATGTCTTATGTTCTCTCTAGGTTGACTTCTAACAGATCTCCATAGAAACTCTTATTATATACACGAGAAACAAAAGTGATGTTCCCTCTCCAGCTCCCCCTAAGCCCCTAAAAGTTACCACATAAGAGTGAGAGCAGGAACATAGTAAACCTGTTTCTCTGGATGGTCATTGCAAAATGTACTTAAATTCTGAGCAGAGGGCTGGGTGAATTCTGATATACTGGTTTAATATAAAAGATCCCCAGATTGTACTGTGCTACTGCAGCCAATCAAAAACCAGATGTCAACTCTTCTTTCATGGTTTAGGCATTTTGCCATCACACTGACAACCTCATCTTCTGCACCTCAAACTCTGAGGAAAATTAGAAAGTTCTTCCTTTCAGTCTTGCTTTTTTTGAGAAAGAAATGTCTGATTACAGTTGAGCTGAGTGGAAAATGATTATACAACCAGAAAATAATGTAAAATTTAGAACATTCCTTCTCTCTGTAGTTGGTTTAGCTTCCAGGTAGTATAAATGTAAGGAGCAGTTCGATCAAGAAATTGAATTTCTATTAAGACAATACAAGAGAGCAGGAATTCTGAAATATCCAGAGATGACACTAGACCCCCATTTCAGGGGTTAGATGGCAAAGTAAGGAAGAGGGGACAGCATGGGTCTTCAGAGCCAGATACGGGTTCATACCTTAGTGTTGGTCTTTCTGCCTATATGATGTTGGGGAAGTTACTTAAATTCTCTGAACTTTAGTTTCTTCCTCTGCAAAATGGAGAATACCTACTCCCCAGGGATATGGTGAATATTAAATGACGAAACATAACAGCGTAAAACCCCTGAAATATAAAGTGCGTACTCAAGAAATGTTAGTTCTTTCTCTTTATTCCCTTTATTCCCTCTCTCCTGTGGGAAAACCCATCTCTCTGTGTTAGAGGATAACCCTTCCAGGGTGCATTAGTTTGCTAAGGCTGCTGAAACAAAGTTTCTGAGGCCAAGAGACCATGATTGAGGTGTGGACAGTGTTGGTTTCTTTTAGGACTGTGGGGAAGTTTCATGCCTGTCCTCTAGCCCCTACTAGTTTGTTGGCAATCTTTGGCATTCCTTGGCTTGTAGAAGCGTCAGCCCAAACTGTGCCTTCGTCTTCACATAGTGCCTCCCTCTGTGTCTGTCTCCAAAATTCCCCTTTTTATGAGGACACTAGTCTTATTGAATTAGGGCCCACCCTAATGACCTCACTTTAACTTGATAACCCTGTAAAGACCCTGTCTCCAAATAAGGTCACATTCTGAGGTATTGGAGGTTAGGACTTCATATGAATTTGGAGGGAACACAATTCAACCCGTAACACAAGGCAAATGGGAGTGATGCTGGTTGGAGAAGTAGCTGTATAACAGATTGGAATTTGAATTTTCACCTGGGGATTTTGTCTATGTTAGCTGCAGGCTGATTAAGCTACATAGTGACTTCCTTTTTATCATGGCCCCTTTGGGGAAAATGGAGTTATGGCAACAACAGCAGGAAGTATTTTTAGTGAGCTATAGGGACAAGCCTCATCCCTATAAGTATTAAGTCTGACTTTACACATACGTTTTAAGATTGGGCAACCAGAGTGAATATTGCTTGTAGGGCTTATGAAATGGTTGAAGCTAGGAAGTTGTACCTTCAGGTAGTGGAGATAATAAAAGTAATTTGTTTTGGTATAAATTTTTGGCTGAAATCATATACTTCCTTCCAATTCAGTCATAAAGTTATGGCAATTTATAGTTGACACTTTTTAATTGCACACCGTGTAATAGGAACACTTACGATATCTTGCTTAATTTTTAAAACTACTTGTAAGGTGGTTTTTTCCAAGAAGGAAACTGAGGCACAGAGAGATTAAGAGACTTGAGAGTTGTCGGCCCTCTGACCCCAAGTGCTCTTTTTTATACCGTAGTTGCCTTCATCCGAGGGTCTTTCCCTGGGTGAGAGTCCAGGGGAAACATGTTCAGATACAGTAGCACAGGAATTTAGCAAGCATCTCTGCCTTGATCAGAATTACAAGGCCTTTTGCATGTGGCAATATAGCCCATGGGAGACTTTCAGTTGCAACTAAGCCAATCTTATCATCCATGGTTTGGCTACACAGTAGCGTAATTGGCAGAAACACAGGGGTGTTGGTTACTCTGATTACAGTGACTTTGGGGACCATGACTGATCAGTTTAGACCAAAATTCCAGCCACGATACTTCTGGAAACTTGCACCACCGTGGCAAATGTAGAAAGAGTCACAGTCAGAAATTGCATCCATCGCACATACAAATATTTTGTTTATTGTCAAAACCTGAATGGAGTGGTGGTTTTGACTTTCCACCGTTGTCATTACACCTAAGACAAGAGCTCCAGCCTCCTGTTGTGTGAAACCATACCTTGAGGGCCTTCATGTCATGGCTTACTTTCTGAATAAGTTTATCAGTGACAGGCTTGGTAGGTGCCTTTTAGATTTCCAGTTGACGTGGTGGAGAAAGGGACCTCACTTGTTCTAACGTCTATGGACAGTGTTGCTGCTGAGGACTCTTCTTTTGTTACTTTCTAGAGCTTTCTGAGTTTCTCCATTGTTTTTTAGACTTAAATGCATGAGATTCCCCTGAGAAGTCCTTATCTCAGAAGGAGAATGCTATAATAATTGGCAACTGAAGTTTGAGAAACTGCATCATTTAGCACTGCCATGATTTAGAGTAGCCCACCTTGTCAGTGTCCCTGCATTGAGACCCAAAGTCATATTTTACCTTCTTAGATTGTAAACCTCAATGGGAGCAAATCACTTTACAATTAGAGCCTCAGAACTTACTGAAAGCTACAGGGGCAACTTTTTGTTGTTTACTTCCCAAACATGGCAGTTTGGCATTTTATGGCGTAGTTAGTGGCTCTGGTGTATATTATATCCTCAGATTTGACAAAGGTACAAGATACAGGTGGTCACCTGGGGTGTCTCAGGTACCACGTAGACTCCTGCTGTTTCTGCTTTCCTTGACTCAATCTCAGATTTGAGCTGACATTCCTAGCCACATGGGGTCCATGTGGCAGCTGCAAAGCCCAGATGTCCAGCTGGAGAAATGCAGCCTGTATCCTGTTCATCTGACAGACTTGTGAGTCTGGGACAAGGGAAGTTGGCAGCTGAGTTGTCGTTCCTTGTATTCCTTTGAGTTAGTCTTGAGTGGGGGTATTAGGAATATCCAGTCTGTTTCTTTCATATCCAGAAAGGTACAATAGAGAACAATAGAAATGAAACATCTGTTCAAATTCAGAAATGATTTTTTCTGTTGGGTTAATGGTCAGTGATGAAAAATTTTAAGTAGCTTTTCCCAATTATTGACTGTCCAAATGAGAAAGAACGGCATTTAAATTAATGGGAAAACCCAAACCTAACTAATAAATATGACGTGAGCCAAAAAGGAAGATATGGATGGTAAATATGTAGAACTAATTAATGATTTAAAATATTTCTTTATGAACTAAGTTAAGGCTTGAACTCTAGTTCATGCAAAAGGAGATTCATAGTCCTGGAAATCAGTCTCCAAAAAGGTGAAATGTCTTCAGCACTGAGGCCTAATAGTACCCTTATAGTCTACCAGATTTCACTGCCTTCACAATTTGATTTTACGTGCTGCTTATAGGAGGGTATTTTCCATGTGCCGTTTGTATAAGTTTCAGATGCCCTTTTATAAAATATTTTGAAGTTCCTTACTGATTTGTGAATCTGTTTATATCCCTATCAGTTACACTGAAATCTTTTATCCTTTTTAAACAAGGTGTTAATGACTGATGAAACAACCAGGAGAACATCAGTTATGATTTAAAATTGCACTGTCCACTATGGTAGCCATTAGAAATATGCGACCATTTAAATTAAAATTAATTAAAATCAAATGTACTTTATAGTTCAGTTTAAGTGTATTGGACCAGTACAGATACCAAACTTTTCTGTCAATGCAGAAATTCTCCTGGACAGCTCTGATCTAGAAAGCTTCCTGGTCTTTTTAATCTAGAACCTTTGAAAACTGCTTACCTTTGCTAGACAACATTTTTAAGAGCTTCCTGCTCAGTCAAAAATAACAGAAAAACGGGTCTGTATTGTCAAATAAGAAAATACCAAATACCTTTTCCTTGTAGAAAACATGATTCTCCATTGTGACTCGATATTTGAAGGTAAAGCAGCAACTAGTTTGTGGCAATCTGTATTAATACTGAGAATTGGCATCTGTGAATCTTATACATGGTTCCTGCTACCCTAAACTAGAGGTTAGGGAGCTTTTCTCTGAAAGGGTCAGATGGTAAATAGTTTAGGTTTTGTGGCTTGTTCCTGTCTCTATCTTACTTCCTCAGCTCCACCAGTGCTGTGCCAAAGCAGCCATCGACATCTGGCAAACAAATACATGTAGCTGTGTTCCAATAAAACTTTATTGACAAAAGTAGGCATAGGTGATAGTTTGCCTATGCCTATCCTAGAATGCTTTTTATACTGTCTCATGTCTTAAAATTTGATCAAGAAGCAATTAATATGTTGGCTGAGATGAACCAATGCTTGCTCACTAATTCTCACTACAGGGCTTTGATTAAATTATAGACAGCCATCCATTTTAAACTTGCTGCCCTTGGTTTGACTATTTGTTTCCCATGTATTGAGTTTGAGAAGTTCTTTGTAGATCTTGGATACTAGTCTTTTATCTGTAGTGTCATTTGCAAATATCTTCTCCCATTCTGTGGGTTGCCTCTTAGCTTTTTTGACTGTTTCCTTGGCTGTGCAGAGGTTTTTATCTTGATGAAGTCCCACAAAAAATGGGCAGAAGATATGAATAGACACTTTTCCAATGAAGACATACAAATGGCTAACAGACACATGAAAAAATGTTCAAAACGATTAGCCATTAGGGAAATTCAAATCAAAACCACATTGAGATACCACCTTACGCCAGTTAGAATGGCAAAAATTGACAAGGCAGGAAACAACAAATGTTGGAGAGTATGTGGAGAAAGGGGATCCCTCTTACACTGTTGGTGGGAATGCAAGTTGGTACAGCCACTTTGGAAAACAGTGTGGAGGTCCCTTAAAAAGTTAAAAATTGAGCTACCCTATGATCCAGCAATTGCACTACTGGGTATTTACCCCAAAGATACAGACGTAGTGAAGAGAAGGACCATATGTACCCCAATGTTCATAGCAGCATTGTCCACAATAGCTAAATTGTGGAGGGATTTGAGATACCCTTCAACAGATGACTGGATTAAGAAGATGTGGTCCATATATACAATGGAATATTACTCGGCCATCAGAAAGAACGATTACACAACATTTGCAACAACATGGACGGCACTGGAGGAGATTATGCTAAGTGAAATAAGTCAAGCAGGGAAAGACAATTATCATATGGTTTCACTAATTTATGGAACATAAGAAATAGGAAGATCGGTAGAAGGAAGGGAAGAATGAAAGGGGGGTAAACAGAAGGGGGAATGAACCATGAGAGACTGTGGACTCTGGGAAACAAACTGAGGGCTTCAGAGGGGAGGGAGGTGGGGGATTGGGGTAGGCTGGTGATGGGTATTAAGGAGGGCACATATTGCATGGTGCACTGGGTGTTATACGCAAATAACGAATCATGGAATATTACATCAAAAACTATAAGGATATACTGTATGGTGACTAACATAACATAATAAAAAATTATTATTAAAAAAATAATAAACTTGCTGCCCTTGGGAATCTGGCCAGATAAATACATACATGGTAGCCTCCCTGCAATGTCTGTCTTTGACATCAGATACATTATTTTATTTGTAGTTGTGTATGTATCCTAGAGTGCCAATCTCAAAATAGCAAGAATCTTAGAAAAAATGGGCCTTGGGGGGGGTGCATGGGGTATTCAGCTGAGAATTTTTTGTTTGGTTGGTGTTTGTTTTTGTTGTTATTGTTATATCAAGGCCTATATTACACGAAGATGCTAGTAAGACTAATTTTACTTTGAGATGCTTTCAGAAAGAGACAAATTACTGCCTGCAGTAGTCACTTGTGTTTTTCATCATTCCCCTTGGGTGCCAGTATTAGATGGTTCTGGGAGGCATTCTGGAAGGCCTGGTCCTGAACCTCCTCCTTCAGCCCATGCAGTAATTTTGAAAGCACCTGATTCCCTGTGTTAAGTCTCTTCCTACTTAAAATACCCAGAGTATCTGTTTCCTACACTTAATCCTGACAGATATAGCAGTGTATATCATTTTTGTAAATTTTGAAATGTGTCTTAATTAGTCATGTGTTTTGGAAGGTTATATCTCTAATAGGGTTTCCAGCTCCAGTTTTCTGAACCCTAACTTTGCCATTTCCCCATCCTTTTTGAAGTGTTTTGGATGGTAATCCTCACCCACTTCCTAGATGGGGAATTCTTCACTGAGGAATGGCAGCCTGAATGGCTCAAGAGAGTCAGTTGGGAACTTTACATCCTGTACATAACAAGCCTTGGACTGGATATGAATGATGAAACCGAATACTAAGGTTATGTGCTGTGAGCCACCCCCCCAAAACTGGAGACCACAATTCATTTGAAGCAACCACCTATCCATCTTCAGTAACATGTATCCAGTACAGTTCTGTGGCATACTTATGCAGTAAGCTTCAAAGCCTTTGCTATGTTTGCAAAATGCATTAAAGAAACAACTCATCACCTGACTTTTATGTTTGCAGATGAGTTTTCTCTACACAGGGATCCAGCCAGCTCATATGGGTCTTTCCTTTGACCTGCTTAACATTTCCCAAAATGCCATCCTGACCCCTCTTATTTGGATCCGTAAAAGAGCAGAGGTTTTCAGTGTGATCCTTGGGTAGACTTGTCCAGAAAGGATTTCCAGCCCGAGCATTTACATGATATTCACAATGCAACGCAGATAGCAGATAGCTTTTTCTTTTTAATTGTGATTCAGTGGAATGCCAACCAGAAGTTTAAAAAAAATTACAAAGCATAAAGCTTTATGATTAATTACCTTGAGTTCAGATATAATTTAAACATATTGACTTGTCTGAAATAAGTGCCAGACAGTGGAGCTGGGGAGACAGGAAGTGCCTGGGTGAGACTGCTGAAACAGGCTGGAAGGGAAGTCAAAGGGGGGTAAGGACACCATCATTTAACTATTCTCTACAGCCAGGCAGAAAATGGCCACAACTGCTGATGGTCAGTGGAATCAAAGGGATAAATTATGGCTGAGCCTTGCCTTTGAAATTAACAGAAAGTTAGTCGATACTTCAACTTTGCACAATCCTAAAAATTTGGTTCCGAGACAATCCATTACAAATGATTTTTTTTTTCTCCTCATATACATGATCTGTGCAGAGATTCCTGCAAGGGGCTAGAGCTGCTTTGCTAATGCTCAGCATCCTCATTCTGAACTGGAGGGGTTTCAGAGTCCCTGTTTGGCTGGGACCCCAAAGCTGGAGCTAGGGTGGCACTAGCAGTGGGGTTGGGCTGCAAATTCCTCAGCATGAATGAAACCTTAAGGCCAGCATGATGGCCCTTTAATTTGGGTAACCAGGCTGCTCCCAGTGCTTTCTGTAGCTGGGCAATGAGAAAGAAGGAAACTGATTTCTTTGCAGCAAACTGGGACCAGATGCGTTTCTCTGTGTAGAAAGTTTAGAAATCCAACCAGCTGCTTTCAGTTTTTGATAATGGATTATGGTGTCGAGAGGCCTATGCTAACTTTAATACCCATGCATAGGAAAGCAGAATGTGAACGTTTGGGCTAACCTCACCAGTAGATTTTTAATACACACCGAGCACACGTGATTCAGTGTTCCCTTGAAGCTGAGCGTAACTGTTTAATGCCATCTGGGTAACAGCGACGTCATCAGAGGAGGCCTGGTCACAGACTTCCATTCATCCTTTAGCTTGCCTTTATGGTCCTTGTGGCGGCTCCTCAATTCAGTACTGAGGCTCCTTGAAGCCCTCAGCTGTGCAAAAATTTCACACGTACAGTGAGAGTAGCAGCATTTGCCTCTTGGCTGGCTTTTCAAATAAACTCCCCGTCCTGTTTCTGAAACTAAAACCCAGGCTCTAGGCGATGTGGGAGAAGGCATTTTTGTAGGTAAATTCACCCTTTCTGAGTGAAGTGGCAAAGGGAAGGAGGGTGGGAGTCCATTCAACTGCTTGAGATCTCTGGCCAAGATCTGGCGGTAAAGGCTGGGAGTAAAGATGGGTTTCTTCATACAGAGAGCCTAGAAAACCATAGAGAACTCAGAGAAGGTTCCAGAGGGATTTCAGGAACTCATTTCATAATGTAAAATAGAATTTGGCCATCTTACTTGATAAAATTATGGGAAAAAACCTATGTGTGTGTGTGTGTGTGTGTGTGTGTGTGTGTGTGTGTGTGTGTGTAAAGAAATTTATTTTAAGGATTGGTTCACATGATTATTGAAGCTGGCAAGTCTGAAATCTGAAGGGTAGACCAGTAGGCTGGAGATCTAGGGAAGAGATGATGATGTAGCTTAGGGACCTCAGTCTGTTTCTTTTAAGGTCTTCAACTGATTGGACAAGGCCCACTCACATTGTAGAGGGTAATCTGCTTTATTCAAGGTCTACTGATTTAAATGTTAATCTCATCTAAAAAAATAACCTCTTAGCGACCTCCAGACTGGTGTTTGACCAAATATCTGGCTTCTGTGGCCTAGCAGAGTTGACACATAAAATTAACCATCACAAAATCCAAGTATGAGAATATTTATATTTGTTTTTACCTAAAAGCTAAAAGAATTGGACTACAAAGTAAGAAGTGTCCATATCACACAAGGTGGCAAAATCAAATGCATTCATCATATATCCATATATGTGCACACATGTGTGAGCACACACACACACATACACACTCCCCTGTGTCCCCCAAGCACATCCATGTAAAAGTATAGATGAGTTTCAGGGCAAAAGCAATCAGTAAAGAAAGGAAATCAAAGATACACAGCCCCCTGTGTCCCATACATTTCCTCTGTCTGGATAAGAAATGAAAAAATTAGTCTTGAAAACTCTCCACAACCTTTGCTCCTTTCTGTTGGAATTTCCTAAGGTGAAAGTCTGATTTTTAAAAACTATTGCAGCTCGCATGTTACCATGTCCTGGGAAGGAAGCTTTATACAGTGATACTCCCTTTTGTTTAGGAAAGTCCTTGAGGATGATGGATCACCATAATGAGAATTCTCTTCAAAGAATTTTAACTTCATTTTAAAGTGCACCAGTGATCCTCATTCTAATGGGAAAAAAACCTTGCCTGAGAAATGACCAGTGTTGTGTTTTTGAAGATGCATATTTTTGTGGAATTGGATATTCCTTTATAGTAAAACTTAATAATGAGCAAAAAGCTTTCTCTTCTTTTCAAATATCCAGAAGAAAGCACAGCAAACACTTAGTGATGTTGAAGAAAAACTACCTGCATTTTCTTCCCGTGACTTTTGGTCAAGATTTGGACTGGTGTTCTGTAGCACAAACTCTGGATATTTCCTCTTTGTCTAGAAGTAAGATACCAGACCAGGGGCTTATCTTCAACCCCAGGTGCAGTGATTTTTTTTTCAATCTGGTTATAATTAAGTCACTGCTTAGGCCATTTCTATAGTATTTCGGCAGGGAATGGGACTAGATGGCTTGTAAGGTTTCCTCCCAGGCCCAAACCACTGATTCTGTTCTCAGTTAGATTTCAGCCTCCCTGCATTCCTGACAGTTGCAGTGTCCCTTAAACTTTACAATCAGAGGCAGACCTCTGAGTGGAGTCTAAAGGTGGGAGAGGGCCACTTGTTTCTTTCCTTCGAGTTAGAAAAAAAAAATAAAACCCACAAATTGCCACCAAGCCCCTGGCTGGTTTTCTCCTGAATGGTTGCCAGGTTTGGCAAATAAAAATGCATAACAGCCAGTTAAATTTGAATTTCAAATAAACAATAAATAATTCCTTAATATAAGTGTGTCCTATGCAATACTTGGGACACATTTATGCTAAAAAATAGTCACTATTTATCTGAAATTCAAATCTCACCAGACGTTCTGTAATTTATATGGCATTCTTATCCTTGAGGAGTCCCATATCAGTTTCACCCCAGGGTAGCGTGGGTCTCTTTTTATTGCCTATACGTTTGTTTCCCAAGTTGTTTTCCCATGACAGTATCTCTGCTTTCTGCTATTCCACAGAGTTGCCTAGACTTTATCTCCACCTGGGATATTTAAATCACCAGTCTTCATTCTTAGTTTTTCCCCAAGATGCCAAGAGGATTTCAGAGCAGTAGGGATTCTGTGTTCTGAAAAGAGACTGTAAATGCAAACGCATTCAGGAGCCATTAGGCAATATAAATGTTTGAAGCAGGACAGGTGATGTCCAATAGATAAAGCTGGAGTCTGTGGCCACTAGCAGAGTGCAGGCCCTTCCTAAAGACATTTCCAAAAGCTTTAAATCACTATGCTAGCCAATCAAGCATGTCTACTCAGCTAGTGGGCTGTCATTTTGCACCTCCTGGTTTAGGGTAAAGTACTTCCCAAAGTCCTTTCCTTGGAACACTTGGGTCTTGGAAATATTAAAATAAGCTTGAGGAACATTATGTATCCTCTCTTGAGTATGAATGTAAAACTTCTGAGTAGATCTAGGTTCCAAGAAGGCAGGAATGACATCTGTTATATTATCTGTTTTAACCCCAGAGCTTAGCATATAGAAGCCTCTCAATAAATATTTATTGAATGAACGAATGAAGAATGAAGTCTTAGTCTTTTTCTATTCTCCACTGTCTCATTCACCATGAGAAACCAATATTTTAAATACAGACTTTGGATGAAAACCAAGTTGTACAAGATTTTTAAAGATTCTTGTGGTTGAGACATTAATTGAATTTAAGATATGATACCTAAATTTTGAACCTGCGTCTTGCTAGCTGAATCTGGCCCTGAGATGTATTTTATTTGGCCAATGAAGTGTTTGAGAAAAATGTGAACTTTCATGCCTTGAGACAGACATGAGTCGATAGCTCACCAATGTCCTCACTACTCCCTATTTTCTCATTAGCTCTCTCCCCTTACATCACTTACCTGGCTTCTAGAGGCATTTGAATTTCAGCATCTGCTAGAGGATGATTCATTAACTTTAAGAACACAGATTTTGTTGCAATCTGGTTGAAGGTTTAGAGTCCCACATCTTCCACTCACTGACTGTATGACTTTGGACAAGTTATTTACCTAAGCCCCAGGTTCCTCATTTGCAAAAAAAAATAAAAAAAAATAAAAAAAATGTGCTGATGACAAAAGTACTTACTGCATTAACCAGTTAAGAGTATCAAATGATATAATAAATGAAAACTGTTTACCATGCATCTGGCACATAGTAAATGTCCTACAAAGGTTATTTATACAGCAATAATAGTTGCTCTTATTGTTGTTTTGGCTTTACATGTATGAAGGCCAGATTCTAGAATTAACAACAGAATGAGTTCCAAGAAGCCCAGAAATGAGAAGATGTTAATCTCTCATTTTCAAAGTCTAAAAAGACAGATGATGAATAAATATACTTGCCTGTTGTCTAGTTTTGCTCACTAATATATTCTAAGCATCTAGAAATGTGCCAAGTATATAGTAAATGTTCAATAGTTATTTAGTAAAATAAATGAATGAACTGTAGACTTCTGGATGGGTCTTATTAGGGTCACAAAACCTCACAAATTCAAGTGTCTTGACTTCTTCTAACTAAGCCCTTGGCCTGGGCAATCAGGTCTCTGGGTGAAGATAGTACACTGCCTCAAAATGGGAATTAGAGCCAACCTCTGCATTTAAAATAGCCAGGAAAGCCTCCAACAAGATCTCCATTGATCCTTATAACCCCTTTAATAACCCCTTCTACTTTGAATCAGGGGTGATCTGTATGACCAATAGAATACAGCAGGTGACTGTGTGACTTTCACAGCTCTGTCAAAAAAGACAAAAGACAAGCTTATGTCTTGGTCTCTTGGATCCCTTGTTCTGGGGGGTGGCTGTGAAGATATGCAGCTTTGTGGAGAGGAACTGAGGCCTTCTGCCAATTGCCAGCAGCACTTCCTAGCCACGTAAGTAGGTGCTTGGAATAAAATCTTCCAACCCCCGTTAAGCTTTCAGGTGACAGAGCTGAGGTTGATATCTGATCTGACGCAACTTCAGGTGGCACCTTGAGTCAGAACTGCTCAGCCAAGCTACACCTGAATTCTTAACACACAGAAACTGTGAGGGATACTCTTTTTAGAAAAATAGTTATTAGTGTTATTAGTTTTAAGCCACTAAATTTTGGAATAATTTGTTATGCAGCAATAGATAACTAGTACAAAAGGGATTTGATTCTGACTTGTGTTTCAGATAGATTATCATTGAAGTACAGTGAGCACTGACATAAAATAGTTTTATGTGCATTATTGACAAGTATTTCATAGACCTTGTCACATTTGTCACTGCCCCCAAGTGGTCCCAAGATGCATGTGGCTTGTGCAGAGCAGCCTTACCATGCTGATCTCAATTCCTGAAGCTAGTTCTTTAGATAATTGAGAGCATATGAAGGACCCCAAGGAGTGATAACAATATTACTGAACAAATGAGTCAAGGGATCAGGAAACAGCATCAAGCACCTTCTATTTGCAAGACCTGTCTACTGGGGATAAAAAGAGCAATGAGTCATGCTCACTGTTTTTCCATAATCCGTGAGGGACAGAATACATACATGAGTTAATTAGCAATTCATGGTAGTCGGTCTATGGCTAGTACTGTGGCCTATTCTTTTATATATTTAGAAGGTCCTTGATAAGAGGACATCCAGGGATGTGCTTTCTGAGAAGACGGGGGTCTTGAGCATGGAAGAGGGGAGCCCAAGCAAAATGCAGATGATTGCCTTCAAATACCTGAAGGACATCACAAGGAAAATAGATAAACCTTCTCTGACTTGTTCTTGAGCACAGAACAAAGATCAGGAACTGAACTTACATGAGTGTAGAGTATACCTCAACAATGAAATTTTTGTCAAAGCTGCCTCGCATCACCAATGAATAACAAGCAGTGGGTGATGCTGTAAAGGGGCTTATTGCAATGTGTGAGAGGTTAGCTGACCTCTGAGTTCCCCACAATTCCATGATGTCAGGAGGCTATGGCTGAAAATGGTAAGTAGACAGGTAAAACCTCTTGTGTCACATGGCAGAGTAGGAAAAGCATGAGCTTTGTAGGCAGAAGGGGTTTAACTCCTGAATTTACATGAAAAGCTATATGAGGTTTTACCTGGTCATGGGCTCATTGTGAAAAGCAGACATAGTAAGATAGCTTGTGCCAAGCATGTGGTACCTTAAGGATTTCACTAGGTGGTCACTCTTAATGTTCTATCATGAGATTTACTGGGCTTTCACATAGCAAAAATCATAGCCACCTCACTGCCGGCCTGGTCCTTTGGGCAGTTGGGGAAAGCTATGACTTCTAAAACTATAAAAAGAAGTCTCCCCTGTGTTCTTCCTAGATCCTAAATCTACCTGCTCTGCCATATTTGCGAAGACCTACTGATGCCTTCCATAAAATTGCCAACATACTTTGTAAGCATTGCCAACAACACACCTTTCTTCCATTGGTCCTTGGGTCAGAATATTAGGTGGCACAATCTCTCTACATAACCTGCAGGGCTATTTTTCAATGGAATAGAAGGTGAAGAGAGACAGGAAGTGCCTGACTCCATTGGCATGCTGAGGATGTGGCTTTGCTGCCATTGTGGAGGTTGACCGACCTCAATCAGGACAGTGGCTTCAGACAGCCAAGGGAAGCCAGTGGCCAACTTTCTCCAGCCTGTAAGCCACTACCAGATACATTTACATCTTACTAGAACACAAATCCAGTTGTCTTTCCTGTTCAGAAGTAATCAATGGCTTCACAGACTGCCTACTGACTTTGTTTTTCCTCTTAAGATTCGAGAAACAAACTGAAGGCTTCAGAGGGGAGGAGGGTGGGGGAATGGGATAGACCGGTGATGGGTAGTAAGGAGGGCACGTATTGCATGGTGCACTGGGTGTTATACGCAACTAATGAATCATCGAACTTTACATCAGAAACCAGGGATGTACTATATGGTGACTAACATAATATAATAAAAAAACATTTAAAAAAAAGATTCAAATACTCGCACACTGTAGCTTTTGGCTTTCCAGCTTTATTTTCAAGTGTTCAACTCATTCTGTGTTCCAGGTAAACAGAATTACTCACTGTTCTTTCAGTGTACTTCATGCTCCTTAGCCTTCAAACCCTACTATTTCCTCTCATTTTGTTTTTTAAATTTAGATGTATAAAAGTTATATGTACAGCTCAAAGATTAATAAAATTAATGACTGTGTATCCACCATGAAGGCTACGAAATAGAGGCTCACTGAATGACCTTCTATACTTTTATCTGCTGTTCTCTCAGATGAGGACATTTTTGTTTTCCTCATTCCTTTGGGCTTTTTCTTTTCTCTCCTTTTTTGGTAGTTATTTCACCTACATCTGTGTTCCTGTACACACACACACACACACACACACACACACACACACAGGCACAAACCAAGCTGTGTAGGAAAAAGGGTAGTAGTATTACCACTTTCTGATGGAGGACCCAGGAGAAGCTGAATAGAGTTTCTGGGTCATGTCTGGTTTGAGCTCCTTCTGGGGGGAAGTCAGTGGGCAGGGCGTCTGGCAGGGCTTTTGTACAGTCAGAAATACGGTGAGAGGGAGTGTTTATGGGCTGAACAGAATTCATATGTCAAAGCCCTGACCCCCTAGTACTTTAAAATGTGACTGTATTTGGAGATAAGGCATTAAAGAGGTGAATAAGTTAAAATGACGTCTTGAGGGCAGGACCTAATTCAATCTGACAAGAAGAGGAAATTTGGACACACAGCCATTAGGGATGTGCCTGCATAGAGGAAGGACCATGTGAAGATACAGTGAGAAGACAGCCATCTGCAAGTGAAGGAGAGAGGCCCCAGGAGAAACCAGACCTGTTGACACCTCGATCTTGGATTTCTGGGTTTCAAAATTGTGAGAAAATAAATGTTCATTGTTTAGGCCACACAGTTGGAGGTATTTTTGTTGTGACAGCCCTGGCAAACTAATACAGGAAAGGATGCTCTATCTCTGTTCCATCTTACCTCCAGCTCTTAGGAGCAGGTCTTTAGTGCATGAAATGGGCTTCCTCATCTGGTCCAGACAGCAGGCATGGAGAACAGAAACTTGACTTGCACAAAATAAAGACAGGCCAAGTACAGATAAGAATCTGTGCTAGGTGCACCAAGGCACTCTGTCCTGGGATTAAAAAGACAGTACAGTATTGTTGGAGACCTGGTGACAAAAGCCTTAATAGATCTTTCCTTGAGTCAAACTACTCTGACCTGGGTAAGTCATCTCTGAGTCTAGTGCCTAGCTATTATCCTGGATCCCCTTCATCATCCTCCAGAATGATCTTGTTGGAAGCTGGCAGGATTCGCTTTCTGTGGCTGGTGTTCTGAAGTTTCCCAGTGACATAGGTCTGTTTTCACCCTATGTGCTAAGTACTTAGTGAGCCTGTCGGCCACACCACTTACATCCTGTCATTATGGGCCTTTTCTTTTGGTTATTGATGGTTTCCTGTCCTCTGTGTTTTTTCTTTCTTTCTGAAACTCTACTTATTAATATGTTTAACTCTGCGATTTGGCCTGTGATTGTCTTGTTTGTTTTCCAACTCTGTTTTCTTGCTCTGTTTTCTAAGAGGTTTCTTCAACTTCATACTCCAGCTGTTACTTTGCATTTTAAAATTTTATATTTTTAATTTCCAAGAGCTCTTCTTTATTTTTTAAATGTTTCTTTTTTATATCTTTCTAGCTTTGCTTCCTAGATATATTGTCTTATTTCTCTAAGGATATTGATTTTTTTTTTTTTAAGTTTCTCCAGTGTTGAGTGGCTTTGTTTTGGTGTCTGCCTTTCATATTAGAAGCTTTCCTTAGGTATCTGGTCATTCTTGCCTGTCTGTTCATGCCTTGGACTGGAGAACTGTATAGATGATAGAAATTCTGGGCGTGTGTGTGTATGGCTTGCCCACTTAAAACTTCACTGTAGAGTAATTATGCCTGTTTGGGGAGAAAAGCTTGAAGATAGGATATATACACTTTTTTCGTTGAGCTGATCAGATTCCCTTGAGAAGATTTTCCCATCTCTTCTATGGAAGATGAGAATTTGGCTGCCATGTTCTGGGGTCTCAGCATCAGTACACACATGGTTCTTTTGGCACAGTACCCATGCCCTCAGCTGTCATGGCATCCGAATCCAGAGGCTCTCTGTTACACCTTCTCCAGAGAAAATTCCTCTAGGCTTCTCACTCAACTGCAGAGGGGAGGCCTCACAGCATCTTGGTGTGTGAGAAAGAAATTAGGGATTATAATACATCTCTGAAAATAAAGCCAAAAATATTTGTCAACCAGCTTTTCCTAATCTGTTTATTTTAATCCTCCCTCCATCACTAGTGCTAGAGGGATCTGGTGCTGTTGTACACTGTCCTATCTTTTGAGGATTTTGCAGTGTAAATGGGGTCAGTTCTCAGCTTTCTCCACTGCTGGTTTTAGGTCTGCTCCACCACTTACCCGCTTTTCAGCTTTCAAAAGTTAGTTGCCATTGCGTCCTCTTCCTTGAGGTCTTTTGCAAAAGAAATCCTTTTACCTTGGGTTTTGGGGTTTCTGGAAGGAGCAAGATCAGATGAGTATTCCACCATACTAACCCACTAGTGTCCCTATATCCTGACTGTGTTCTCTCATCCTCTGTATTATTTCCGTCTATTTTGGCTTTTAAATCTCAGCTATTGTAAAGGTCCAGCTCAAATGCCACTTCCTCTGTAAAGCTGTTCCAACTGTGGAAAGCCTTGCTATTTTTCTTTTCTCATAGTACTTCTTTCTCTGATATCTTCCCCCTCTCCTGCCATACACATGTAAAACAGGGTTACAGGTGAATAAAGAAATGGTTTATTGCTCTTACTTTAGGGTACATGATAACATCACATTATCTACTTTTTCAGATTTTATGGTCACTGGATTAAAACTTCTTGGGATTATGGACAGAGCATTGTCTAGTTTCCAGGGTCTGGCAATTTCTCCTTATAAGTCCTTGGGCAAGTCAGTTAATCTCTCTGTACTTTAGTTTTCCTATTCTAAAATAAACCTACAAAATCAGGAGATGAAAACAGAACCTACAGAATTAGTCATAATGCAGAATCAAATTAAAAAAAACACAGGGAAGGAACACCTTCAGTGTGTGTATCACCTGCTATTACTATTAACATCATTTCCTTTTTCCTTCACAGTGTTATTTTTGAGGGGGGGTGTTGGTTTTTGACTCTCCAAGGATTTTATTGAATGTGGCAGGCACCATGGTAATGTAATATGCTCTAAGATATCAGTATTTTTTTATGACTCATCTCCACGCTCCCTGAAGAGCCCCGCAGATTGCCTTTCACATAGCAGGTGTCTGAGGAATATTTGTTGAATTGAATATAACATCTCAATATTTAAGGAGATTTTATATATGAAGACACAAGTGCACAGTCATGCATGTGTGCTTTGGTTGTTGGAAAGGTTAGTATGCTCCATCTGCTTCTCAGTATTGAATAAAAATACATCTGGCAATTTAGTCTGTTTTCTTCTGAAGGCCCTATAAGTGTATGCTTTTGGCTCAAATGCTGTTGTCCTCCAGAGCTGGAGAAAGCAAAAAGTAGGGTTTATTGTAATTGTAAGCAAAGGTAGGATGAAATACTCTCTCATTGTTTTAGGAGCTTTTTAAGCCTTGAAGCATTAAAGACAATTTGCAACTTTGGGAAACCTCCCTGTTGAATCATAATGATCCCAAAATCTGTCTCACCCTCCCTCTTCCGTGTTTAATGTTTAATATTGATGTTTGCGTGTCTGCAAGGGTTATTTATGTGAACATGGGTAGCTTTGCTGCTTAGGAACACACCAAGTCTTGTTGCTCACCCTTCACCTGTGGTCTTGATTCAGAGTTTGTGAAATCATAATCAATTGCCATGGAGATAATCATGCTAGTCCCAAACTGAGCACAAGTTCGGGTAGGTGGAGCAGATGGACTCCTAAGCAACAAAGACCCTATCATCATGTAAATGTTCTTAGTAACCAAAACCACAGAAGGAGAGACGTGTAATATAAAGACTCATGCATAAGTCTTCACTGTATTGCCCAACATGATCCTTCTCAAAGCTTTTCATGAAGGATTTGTGTCTTGTTAACATAGCTGGTAAGAGAGAGGTGGAGGAGGAAACCACAACAACATGATCTCTCTTTTGAGCAGCAGAATTCAAACACTCAACTTTAAAGGGTTTGATTAGTGAGTTTATAAAATACCTAGGTCTCTTGTGTTGTTAATTTTAACACTTGGTTTTGTTTGCCTACCTTTTCTCCCTGTAATGCTCTAAATCAGTATCTCTCCAACTTAAATGAACATGTGAATCACCTGGGGGTGTTACTAAACTACAGATTTGGAGTCAGCAGTCTGGGATGGGGCAGGAGTCTACGTTTTAACGAGCTCACAGGTGATGCTGATGCTACTGGTCCTCAGACCACTCTGAGTAGATGAGGCCTTGGAAATGAAAATCCAAATTTTAAGTCAAAATAAGGATCTTATGGCTGACAAGCTTCCAGGAACACTTACCCTCTGGTTACCAATAACACTACTGTGTTTCCCAAATTCTAAGCCACATGTTTCCTCACATTTTAACTTTTCTGTATTGGTGTGTGGCAATCATATTAAAAAAATTTTACAGCTACTGAGCAGACAAGAAAGTTGTGACATATGGGTTATCTGAACATATGTGAAATTCATGGTTGGTAGAATATGTCATTTGTTACCTCAGTTATCTGCATTGGTAGCATCATGTGGGGGTCAAATTTTAACTTCACATTTGTTCACAATACTTTCATAACACACTTGGTTCCACATTGAATTCGTCTGGAAAACTTTAAAAAATATTGATGCCTGGGTCCCAGAGGTTCTAAGGCAGTTGTTCTCCTCAGATGATTCTCACATACAGCAAACTTTGAGAATCACTATCTTAAAATACCTTTGCAATGATCATGCAGTTACAGAACACTGAAGCAATATGTTACTGTGCGCATGTCAGGCCATGTAAGGCAGGAGAAATTGCCCTTATCTTTCAGAGGAGATCATGGACTTCCAAGACTTGTAGAAGCTGGTTGTCAGTTGAGCAGGACTCTCAGCCAGGTGGTGATCGTCTGTCAATGGAAGCTGTCCCACTTTGTTCCAGAGATGTTGTTTTATATCCAGTGATATATCAAAACCATGAGTTTGCCCAAGTTGAGAATGTAGATGAAATCCTGGTTTTAATCAGTATGCCTCAAAATCATGCCCATCCTGAAGAGGCAGAGGTCAAAAGTCATGAGCACAGGTTATAAAAAGCTGCATGTTATGGTACTAAACATGGCTGCATATGGCCAAGGATGGGCCCCAAATTTCTTTCATCTTCATGTGAAGAGAGCTGGGATTTAACTTTGACTGTGATACTAAATAAGAAAGGGCCCTTGCTGCAAGAGGCGTGCTTCGTGAGTCAGCTGAAGACAAGGTTTCGGCTGCTGTTGATGGACTAGCTGAGCCCCAGGAGCTCCTCCTTTCTGGCCCTGCAACACCCTCTTTGATTGTCTGGCCTGATTCTCCAGAGAATAATCGAGAAAAGGGCATCATAGGCTGTTGCTCTAGTGAGGTAACATTCAAAGCTGGAGGCCCTGACTTGACAGTCACAACTCATGTCTTTGGGTGGGTCAGATTTTCAGTCCTTATGGAGTAGGGATGGCCGACATTATGTCTCCTGGTCCCTGATTTGGTGGTGGTCAGTATGAGCCTGTGATCCAGGAGCCCTACCAGTCATTAGACTGTTACAGATACTAGAAGGAAGAAAACTGGTTCCAGTATGTCCTTATGCATACACACCAACCCTTGGAAGAGGGGCTAGCCCTAGAGGGGGAGCGGTTGGAAAGAACTTCTTTGCCAGGTAGGCTAGGCCCTGGGAGGAATACAAGCAGCTCCAGGAGGAGGAACTATTGAGGAGATTCCCTAAAGAAGGGGAAGTAATTGGTTTGGCAGGTTGGTCTAATTGAGACCCATGGTCAGCAACTCCATCTTGAATATGACCCAGGGCTGGGCTGGACCTCAGAGGGAACTGGTGCCTAGAGAGACCCTCACGGCTGAGTCATCGATGGGGGTTGAGGGTCTCTGGCCTCAGCAAAGACATGTATGTAGATTCTGTGAATGAACTGTCCCATATGCCCCTGGCTACAGCAGAGTTCACCAGCAGCCACATTGGACAGGTCACATAAAAGCTGATGACTCCCCACCTCAGGAGCCTGACCCTATGAAGGCCAGCTTTTCCTCTTGTGCTCTAATTGTTTACTTTTTCAGACTTCAGTTTTGCAATTATTATTGTTTTCTTTCCAGTAGTCAATTCCTCCCAATTTAGATTGTCCCTATTAGCATATTAAAAACCTTGGTATCATCTCTTTAAAAAATGACAAAAATCTTTTCCCATTAAAATTTCCCAAAAATACTTCCTAAAATTAGTTTCCTACCTCTCATTCTTTCTTCCAATTACCCAGGCATTCCACCACAACTCTGAAATGGCTGTCACGGGAGACAACAATGACTTTTTTTTTTTTTTAAAGATTTTATTTATTTATTCGACAGAGAGACAGCCAGCGAGAGAGGGAACACAAGCAGGGGGAGTGGGAGAGGAAGAAGCAGGCTCATAGCAGAGGAGCCTGATGTGGGGCTCGATCCCATAATGCCGGGATCACGCCCTGAGCGGAAGGCAGGCGCTTAACCGCTGTGCCACCCAGGCGCCCCAACAATGACTTTTTATTTATAATCAGTTGTCCTCATTTTACTTTCAACAGTTTTTTGATATGGTGGGCCACACTTTCTTTTTCTGGATTGTCCTAATCTCATAAGGTCTTCCTTCTGCCTCTTTGTTCTGTTCTGTTCTCTTCATTCCTCTCAAATTCCAAACCTCTGTGTGTTGAAATGCCTGGGAACTTTGTCTTTAGCCCATTTGTCTGACCTCTTTGGTGATCCCATCAAGTTCCTGGAGTATAAATCCAAACCATTTCTAACTGAAATTCCTGACCTTCAGACTCCCATATGTAATGGTCTACTCAGTACCTCCATTTGAATATCCATGAGACATCTCAAAATTAATGGCCAAGAAATGGTCAGTTCTAAAGCTACTCCACCATCCCTACCCCTTGTTTTTTCCATCTTTACTTATTGGATTACCATACTTCCTGTTGTTCAGGCTTAAAATCTTGAGGTTAATTCCTTTCCGGTATCACATCGTCCCCAGTAATCCCACCAGCTCCCCTTCAAGACTTTCCTGAATCAGAACATGTTTTATCATCTCCACTTCCACAATCCTGGTCCAAGGCGCCCTCAGTCTAAACAACTGCAGTGGCCTCCTAATTGGTCTGCCTGCCTCTACTTTGCCCCCTGCTTCCCTTTCCTCCTTTCACAGGGCAACTGGGGTATCTTCTAAAACATAAATCAGATAACCATCATTGCTTTCTTTAAAACCCTTCCATGCCTTCCAATAGTCTCAAACTTTTTATAATCCAAATTCCTTGCCATGGTTTATAGTACTTTGCATAACCTGGTTTTGGCTTACCTCTCAGTTTTTGTTTTGTCTTTGTATTTGGTGAGTATTTGTCTAGAAAGACTTTTTATGTTTTTCTGCTTGCAATTTTTTGTGCCATTATATTTTAGATGAATGTCTTGAAAACAGCGTATGACTAGATTTTTTAAAAAATCAATCTGCTGAACACTGTTAAAACTAATTTATTGTAGGGGCACCTGGGTGGCTCATTCGGTTAAGTGTCTGCCTTCAGCTCAGGTCGTGATCACAGGGTCCAGGGATAGAGCCCTACATCGGGCTCTGCAGGGAAGCCTGCTTCTCCCTCTCTCTCTGTCTCTCCCCTCCGCTTATGCTTTCTCTCTCTCTCTCTCTCTCAAATAAATAAAATCTTTAAAAAAACCCTAATTTATTGTATTTCTTGCCATTAAATATATTTGGATTAATTTCTACAGTCTTAGGTTTTGCTTCTTTTTTTTCTTTAGATTTTATTTTTTGGAGACAGAGAGCACGAGCAGAGGGAGAGGGATAAGCAAACTCCCCGATGAGCAGGGAGCCCCACAAGGGGCTCGATCCCAGGACCTCGAGATCATGACCTGAGCTGAAGGCAGACGCTTAACCTACTAAGCCACCCAGGTGCCTTATGTTTTGCTTTTTTTTGCCCCAATTTTTCTGTGCATATATTTCTTCTTTGGGTTGTTTTTGTTTGTTTCATCTCTCTACCCCCTTTCTTGTCTGGAAGCTATTTATTTGTATCTGGTCACATTAACATGTTTCAAAAGTAAAGTTTATTAAAGTAAATTTACTCTTTTTAGGTATACGATTCTATTAATTCTGATAAATGTAAACACTCATATAACCATCACAACATCAAGATGTAGAATATTTCCATTATCCTCAAAAGTTACTTCATGATCTTTTGTAGTCAGCTCTCTTGTTCCATGTACACCCCTAGCTGTGATTAATCTGTTTCCTGTGCCTATAATTTTACCTATTCCAAAATGTCATTTAAATGGAATTATAGAGGATGTTACCTTTTGAGTATGTCTTCTTTCACTTAGCATGATACATTTGTGATTCGTATGTGTTTCATTTATTAGTAGTTGCCTTTTTTTGCTAAGTATTCCATTGTATAGATACACTATTGTTGTTTATCCATTCACCAGCTGATGGGCATTTAGATTATTTCTAGTTTGGGTTGATTATGAATAAGGCTGATATGAACATTTTGCATACAGCTGTATATATTCACATATGTTTTCCTTTCTTTTGGGTAAAAACCTAGGAATAAGATTGCTTGATTATGTGGTGCCTGGGTGGCTCAGTCGGTTAAACATCTGCCCTCAGTTCAGGTCATGATCCCAGGGTCCTAGGATTGAGCCCCACATTGGGCTCCTTGCTCAGCAGGGAGCCCGCTTCTCCCTCTCCCTCTGCCTGCCACTCCCCCTGCTTGTGCTCTCTCTGTCAAATAAATAAATAAAATCTTAAAAAAAAAAAGATTGCTTGGTTATATAATAAGTACAAGGTTAAGAATATAAGAGGCTTCTAAACTCTTTTTTAAATTGACTGTACTATTTTGCATTTCCATGCTCAATGAATTAGAAGTTCCAATACTCTGTGATGTACTGTATGGTGACTAACATAATATAATAAAAAAAAATCTAAAAAAAAAAAAAAGTTGAAAAAAAAAAAAGTTCCAATACTCTGCCTCCTTGTCAGCACTTAGTATTCTCAGGGCTTAAATTTTTTAGTCGGGCTTAAATTTTTTAGTCATTCTAATAGGTATAATGTATTTTATTATGAATTTGATTTACATATCCCTGATGACTAGTGATATTGAGCATCTTTTTATGTGTTAATAGCTATCCCTATATTTTCTCTGATAAAGAGCATCTCACATATTTTGATATGTTTTTATTTAATTCATTTCTGGATATTTTCTAATTGCTCTTGTGACTTCCACTTGGAAGCATTAGTTATTTAGAAGTATATTGCTTAATGTCCAAATATTTGGAAATTTTCTAAATTTCTTTTATGTATTGTTTTCTAGTTTAATTTCATTGTGATCACAGAATGCATATTATACAATTTCAGTTATCATTTAAATTTGTTGAGGTTTGTTTTAATGCCCAGAGTATGGTTTATCTTGGTGAATGTTCCGTGTTAACTTGAATATTTATTCTGCTTCTTATACTTGAGGATTCATTTCTGCCATCAATCCTAGAAAATTCCCTCATCAAAATTTATTCTCTCACACTTACTAGGATGACTATAATCAAAAAGTCCAATAATAGTAAGTATTGGCGAGGCTGTGGAGAAATTGGAACCCTCATACACTGCTGTTTGGAATGTAAAATGGTGCAGCCACTTTGGGAAACAGTTGCGCAGTTCCTCAAATGATTAACCATAGAGTTACCACATGACTCAGAAATTCTACTTCTAAGTATATGCCCAAGAGAAATGAAAATATATGTCCACACAAAAATTTGTACATGAGTTTTTATAGCATGATTATTCATAATAGCCAAAAAACAAAAATACCTGAAATGTCCATCAACTGATGAGTAAACAAGATGTGGTATAATCCAAACAATGGAATACTATTGACTATAAAAAGGGATGAAATACTGATACATGATTGATATGGATGAACCTTGAAAACATGCTAATCTATAGAGACAGAAAGTAGATTAGTGGTTACTTAGTGCTGGGGGTGGGATAGAGTGGGGTGGATAGGGAGGTGATAGCTAAAGGATATGGGGTTTATTTTTTTAAAGATTTTATTTATTTATTATTAGAGTGCATGCATGAGTGGGGGGGGAAGAGAAAGAGCAGGAGCAGGGGCAGAGGGAGAGGGAGAAGCAGACTCCCTGCTGAGCAGGGAGCCTGATGCAAGACTCGATCCTAGGACCCTGAGATCATGACCTGAGCCCAAGGCAGATGCTTAACCGACTGAGCCACCCAGGCACCCCCAGGGTTTCTTTTTCAAGTGATGAAAATGTTTTAAAATTAACTATGATTGTGGCATATATTTTATGAATATATGAAAAACATTGATTATACACTATAAATGGAGTGAATTGTATGGTGTGGGAGTTATATTTCAATAAACCTGCTGCAGAAAATAATTTGCCCCCTTCCTTTCTAGTCTCTCCTTCTGGGACTACAAGTAGACATATAAGGAATTGGTTACAACATCTTACTGGTTACTTCTTTATAATAAGAACATTAATAATAGTTTAACACTTGGATTTGATTCATAGTTCATATTTGTAATTCTGCAATTATCAGTAAAATTTCTTTTACAGTATTTTTTAAAAAACAGGTCCAGTCAAGGTTCACAAATTGCATTTGGTTATTCTTTTTAGACTCTTTTAATCTAAAAGAATCCCTTCTCCTTTTATTGTCTTTTGTGATATTGACCTTTTTGAATAATCCAGACCATTTGCTAATGGGAGATCATCCTTTGAACATCTAATGTTAACCTTTCTTTTTTTTCTTTCTTTTTTCCAAATTGATCATTTGAAATGCTTGTTCTTTGCTCATTTTTTTCTGTTTCACTTTTAACTTGTTTAAGTATTTTGTGCATAGTTATTTTATATTCTGTGTTAGAAATTTCATCATCTGAGATTCTTGGAAGTCTAAATGTTTGTTTGTTGTTTCTAGTGGCTCTTACTGTAGCTTGGTTCCTTAGAAATTCAGTAATTTTTAATCAAGAGCTCCTATTTCACTGAAGTAGGATCCTGAGGGACCTAAATAGAAGGTACATTCCTTTAAGAAAATTTGTATTTCCTTTTACAGGAATCTAAGGGGACAAATATAGGACCATTTTAATTTAATTTCTCAGCTTGAATTTTCCTTACTATCCAAGATAGAATAAATTTGAACCCCAGACTATTTTCCAAATGGAATTGCAATTGAGAGAGAAAAGTTTTCACTGTGGCTGCTTTTTCTAGCCTTTTTTCCCCCTCTAGCCTGTTTTTTTCACTGAGGAGTGGAGGCCTCGTCATCTTCTCCCCCATCTGTATGTGCCCAATGTAGTCTGTTCCCCCATGTGATCGTTAATTCCCAAAGCTCTAGACTCCTAATAACATTTGCCCCAGGGCAGACCCAGCTTCCCCATTAGCTCACCACTCTGGTTTCAGTTCACTAGGCAGCTTTTCACCCATGTGGATCTACCTTACTTTCATGCAATTTCAGCTATGCATTTAAAAATATGTTGTAATTGATTCAGCACTAGGGGTTCTGCAGCAGGAGGATTTTCAGAGTAGCTGCTCTGCTGCACTGCTGGAAGCAAAATTCCCTACCTAACTCTGTGACCTCATCTCCCTTGAGTCTTCCCTTTTTCCCTGGGCTGTGGCCACATTGGCCTTCTTTCTGTAACTCAAACACATAAAGCTCACAGATGTCTCAGAGCCTTTTCACCTGTTATTTTTTTCCTTAAAAGGTTTTTTCCTTCAACTCACATGGTTGCACTTTATCAGCATTCAGGTCTCAGCTTAAATGTCCCATCTTCAGATTCTTCCCTAATTACTCTGTTGCTTTCTCTCACCTTAGCTTAATACGTCTTCTACATAGAACTTTCCAGAACCTAAAATAAGTTTGTTTATTGATTTATGTTTTATTTTCTAGAATGTAAACTGTTTAAGGACAGAAATCCTGTTCTGGAAAGTACTTGGCACGTATAGACACTCTGAAAGTAAATATTTGTTGACTGGTTTGGTAATATTCCTTTTCTTTAACTTCTGCTAAGATACCTCCCTATGATCTCTTTTAGTCTGGAAACCAGGGCTATTTTCATAGTGACAATAGCCAGCCTACTATAGCAGGGTCACCATGGAAGTGCCATCCTGTGTATTATAAAGGGAAAATACTCAAACTATGTGTGTGTATGTATGTGTAAATATGTTGTACATGTAGAAGACATATGTACCTGTACAGCTCACACCCATAACTCCTTGAATCATCAAAAAAACAAAAACTACGATTTAATCTCTGCCTTAGCACCCAAGGGAAACCTTAGAGAAGGGATACGGTGGAATGATCTCTTCTTTTTCTTCTTTTTTTGGCAGACTAATTTTTTTCGTAAGGAATATTACCTTTTTAGTGTTGAAGTATAATTGACATACAACATTATAAGGTGTATATTGATTTGACCATTCTATACATTACTCAGTGCTCACCACAATAAGTGTAGTCCCCATCTGTCACCATATAACATTATTACAGTCTTATTGACTATATTCCCTGTGCTGTGCTTTTCATCTCTGTGACTTATTTATTTTGTAACTGGAAATTTGTACCTCTTAATCCCCTTTATTTCACCCAGACCCCCATCTACCTCCCCTCTGGCAACCTAAGTTCTCTGTATTTATGTCTGTTTTTTGTTTGCTTATTCATTTTTTAGCTTCCACATATAAGTGAAATCATATGATATTTGTCTTTCTCAGACTTATTTCACTTAGCATTATACCCTCTAGGTCCATTTATGTTGTCACAAATGGCAAGATCTCTTTCTTTTTGTGGCTTAGTAGTATTCCATGATCTATCTATCTATCTATCTATCTAATCTATCTATCTATCTCCACACACACATACATACATACCATCTCTTCTTTATCCATATGTCTATGGGTGGACACTTAGGTTGCTTCCATATCTTGGCTATTGTAAATAATGCTGCAAGAATTATAGGGGGGCATATATCTTTTTGAATTAGTGTCTTTGTTTTCTTTGGATAAATACCCAGTAGTGGAATTACAGGATCATACAGTACTTTTATTTTTAATTTTTTGAGGAACCTCCAGATTGTTTTCTGTAGTGGCTGCACCAATTTACATTCCCACCAACAGTGCATGAGGGTTTTCTTTTTCCATATCCTCACCAACACTTGTTATTTCTTGCCTTTTTGATTTTAGTTTGTTGAACCTAAGGTATAAGTGGCCAGGGAAAGGTCAGCCAAGAGGAAATGAAAGAAGGCAGATGCTCTTAATAATTCACAACCTGAAAAATCAGAGTGAGTACTCAGTATCCACAAACACTGAGTCTTTTGATGGAACCCAAAGTATGGCAGGTATGCTGTTGTACTGTGCATATCTTATCCAGATATAAAGTCCTGACACCTTTCCTGGGATCTTCTCAAACACTGAGGATTCCAATTATAGGATTTCCAAAAATTTGGCCAACACAGGGAATTAGTTGACAACCATTATCAAAAGGCAATAAAAATATTTTTTAAATAACTGGACCTTCAGTTAAAAAAAGAAAGTAACTTTTATTTCATCAAATGTCATGAGAGGAGGAGATGGGGATAAATTTGGTATTTTGAAGAAGGAAAGAAACAACAGAAATACTGCGTTTGCAGTAAGAGGAACAGCAGCTGAAGTTTAGGAGGGGGGTGTGCTAAGAAAAGGGCAGGAAAGAAAAACTGTTTTACAAATGAGATTTCTTTAGCTTCCAGAAATAGAGAAAGTAGTTTACATACTCCTGCACATCTGCGTAGACTTGCAAAATGTGCTTTGCCTAATTCTTAGGTTGTACTGTTTATGCTATTGGTATGCAAAAGACCAGTGCCATTTTAATATTTATGATGTTAACAAACTCCTCCCGTCCCAGCTTCTGCTTATAATGGTGGATCAGGACAAGCACTAGAATTTCAAAGATTATTGAATTTAGAGTCAGAAGGGACACTAGATATCAACTCCTGTTCTTTGGAAGAAAAAAAAAGATCTCTTTCCTAGCTTCAGCAGAAAATGCTTTTATTTTCTAGGTAATGTAAGTAAGATGGTCACAAATCATATTGAAGGAAAAATTCTCCATTGGAAACTACAGAATTCTGTGTTGAACACTGCACTTAGATCCAAATGTGATGCCAGGTTATCTTAAGGATGTTCTGCAGAAGAGAACCTCCTCCCAGATGGAATGTCCCACCCAGATTTTCCCACATTGTTTTTGTTATTGTGGCTTTTCTCAAAGGTTTCAAATACTGCCGCAGTTTCGAGATCTTATCCTGCTTCTCCACTTCCCCTCAGTACGTGTTGTTTGCCCTCCATGTTCAGTTATTTGTGCACATTCATCTGTTTAGTTCCTGCTCAGTGCACAGTTCTTCACTCCACATCTTTCCTACGGATCTTAAAACCCCTTTCTCTTGTCCCAGGGTGTCTGTGGCAGCAAAACTCAAGCCCTGGGCCTCTGCTGCTGTAAGTCCCATAGCCCTTTCTGGGGAGGATGTCTCCTGTGATCCCTCCTGGCTCCCCATCTCCATGACCATCTGACCATGTGACTGGCTTGCTGCCTCTTTAAATGTGAGATGAAGTATAACCAAGCTGTCACTATTCAAAAAGAGGGCGTTGCTTACTCTCTTGAGTTTTTCTGTTATTTCTTAGGTGTAGCTAGAGCCCCCATTTCATTTTAACTTCTCTTAAAAAGGAACCTGTACTGATCCACTTAATGCATTTACCAGTTCATTTCACTTTTGATCCAACAATTATTTCTAACAATCTAAAGGAGCCTGTATTGGCTGCTCAGAAAGAAGTGTGTGTGCAGTGAAAGCTGTCTTCAGGAGTAGATAAAGAGCAGAGTAACTCTGAGGAACTCTGTGACCGCACAGCCTCAACTCCCCACTTAGCAGTTCCAGGCTGCATTTTAGGCTGGAAGGGATCATGGGCTCGGCCTCATGGTAGTTTGCACATGTTTGAGGGGTACACATTTTCACAGGGCTCCTCTCTGATCCTGATTCCTTTTTTCTCTGTTATTCCCCCTTCTTGTTTGATCTGGGAATAATTTGAAAATGAATGAGAAAAGCAGCAAGACAAGTAGGTGTTTCTTCTTCCTTCTTTCCCCTTCACTCTCTTGTTCTCTACTCTCTTTGCCTTCACCCTCTCTTATGTCTCAGCTTCCCCCTCTGTTCAAAACAGAAAGCTCTGTGCTGCCCTGAAGGTCCATCCAAGGAGGGCTGAGAGGGAGGCAGGACATCAAGTGGGGAAGGTCATTTCACTGCCTCACATTCGCTAAGACTCAAACTCGGAAGTTCCCTCCCCGGGGACTGAAAGAAGTGTGGTATGCCTTCATTTAAAAAAATAATCCCTAATTATTTATCAAAGAAAACAATTTGTGAAATACAAATGTATACAATATATGAAATTTTTAAATTTCTTTTTTATTTAATATATTCCAAGCCTCTCCTCCCCCTAAAAGGAGAAAGGAAGACAGTAGTTAGGAAGGAAGGAAAGAAAGGAAGACATGGGCAGAGACCAGCCCCTTCTCCACTCTGAGGTGCCCTGGTTGTGGAGTAGTGGGAACAGGGAAGGATTGGCTGACTTGGTGCTTCTCCTGGCTCCACCATGACTGGCATGGGACCTGGAAAATACCCTTATGTTGATCCTTGCCATGCTCAAGATTCAGGTGATAGACTGGAGGTCTTTATGGTCTCCTCCAGAGGCAGCAACTTTCCATGATTCTGACAGACCCTTTGAAGAAGGGATGTGTTTAAAGTTAGGGCTTCACATTCCAGATTTTTATGGAAAAGGGAAAAAAAAAAAAGAAAAGACCTGATGGTTTTTCCCTGCCTTGCCCTGGAGACGCTTAGAGAGAAAGCATTTGTCAAACATCACTTGGGGCAGCCAGGTTTAGCAACATGGCTAAGTCAGGCTACCAGGAGTGAAGCCAAGCACGGGATGGAGGACTTAACTAAATTCTCCGGCAGAGGCCTGGGAGACAAGGTCTTTTAAGAAGCATTGTCTGTATCAGGAATTGAAATGAGCTGGAGTGGCTAGTGAAAGCAGGATTTCTCATGACAAATGCAGATGTGACCAGCAGGGGGTTTGCCTACAGGAAGAATACAGAAGGTGGTCCTTGGAGAGGCATCCGTCATACCCACAAGTACTTCCTTAAAAGCTACCTTTAAATAATGGAAAATGCATGTTAATATGTGTAGACAATGGAAGCCTGGGATAGGCCTCCTCTTGTACAGTGTATGGAGAAATAACTGAGCCTCACTGGCCATTGAGAGGTGTGAGATGTCTTCAGGGACCAAACCTTACTGTGAAATACCGGCTTGCTCCTCACTTTGTCCATCATAGCTATTGTGACAGTGAATAATTTTCCATTCCCCCTTCAGGGTTTCCCAATTCTACACCTTTTATACATTTAACTAGTTGTGGTCTCAACATTCTAGTCAGTCTTCTGTGCCATCAACATGAGTTAGATGGAATGCCCTGGAACCCAGGATGTGGGAGGTGAGCAGGTTCAGGCAAGGGGTGTCACCGTGGTTGGGTTGGTATCATCTGGAAAGCAAAATTTTGTGCAGCGTATTCCAGTAGAGTTTTTACTGATGTTCTTCCAAGATAAGTTGTCCATCTAGAAATCCAAAGTCAGGACAAAATGTTGATGTTCCTGAGCAAGAAGGACTGATACAGTCTTTGTATCACTGTGATCACACTTTGAGAGTGTCTTGCCTGTGGAAATCATGAACTGAACCAGGAGATATTCTGTGGTCCCTTTAAAGATGATGATTTAAGCATTCAGCCCTATTCCTTAAGCCAGGCAGTGCAGACAAAAGGGAAAAATGATATTTTTATGTTTCACTTATCTAGGGCTTACTGTGTGGCAGGCACTTCACCCACTTTGTCCTCTCTTTTCCCCCAAAGAACTCTGTGAGGCATATACAGTTATTCTCTCCATCTGGCAGATGAGAGTACTAAAGGTTTCTCATACAGCTGGTAGGGGGCAGAACTAAAATTCAGATTGTGGCCTGACTATAGAACATTTGCTCCAGCCATCGTACACTGCCACCCCAACTTTGAATTCTGCTACTCCTTTAGAGAAAAAAAAAAGATGGAGAGAGAACAGAGGATTAGATCACCAGAGCCCAGGGTTGTAGTTGAGAATCCATCTGACATTCTACCTCTAGGATATCTGAGAAGGAAATTAAATGGCTCATTGGTCACTTAAGGTTGTGAGTCAGATCTTCAGGGAGTTTGTTTTTGGGGAGGATGCTCACCAGGCCATCAGCCACGCTGAGTGGCACAGTCAGTCTCTAAAGTTGCCAGATTAACTGTCCCTACTGGGCCTTCAGTGATGTAATAACATCAGGCATCGGAAAAACATGTGGTCATCACCCATCCAGAATCAGTCTATGTGGAAGGAGAAGCTTTAAGTAGATGGGAAGAAGGAATTCTTGGGCAAAGGGCTGGTCTGGGTAACTATCAAAGACTGTGGAATCTCCACCTTAAGATCTCTGAGAAGGGGTAGGATACCATCTGTTTGGCGTAAGACTGAAGACCAGGGGTCAGGTACTCATATTTGTTCCCTTCCAATTCTAAAATGTCTTATCAAAAGCCTCCCATTCATGAAATCCCTTAGGAAAGTTTTACTCTTGTTCAAGAGCCACAGTGGCTGCATGTAACTACCTCATTCATTGTGACATTTGTTGGCTACTTGCCTGAGTATATTTTTAGCTTCACATAGATTGTAAGGGGCTGGAGGGCAGGGGTCATTTCTTAAATTCTTTTGTAACCATTCTTTCCCAATGCCTAATATTCATTCATTTAATAAATATTTATTGAGTGCCAACTCTGTGTCAGCCACTGAGTTTATAAAGCAGAATAAGGTTCAGTTCCAGTCATTAGAGAGCTTACATCTAAGACACAGAGCAACTAAGTGGGATACACTGATTAGCATTAAGTATATAGAGTTCTTATGGAGAAAAGAGTTGTTTTGTATTATGCACAGAGTAGATGCTCAATGAAATGTTTGTTAGATGAATGAAATATATGCTTATGAAAGACAACAAGTAATGAAAGATATGCCATCCTAAGGATTATTGTGGCAGAAAGTGTTCATTTTGGGTAGAGGACAAAAGACTGTTTGTATCCCACTTATCCTGCGCCTTATAAAATACTAAAATTGTAAGGTCAAAGGGGGCTTTATGTCATTTAATTGGACCCCCACATTTTTAGCAAGGAGAAAACTAAGACCCAGAGAGGTTGCCTTGCCTCAGTTTACATCATCACAGCAGAAGCTGCATTTTCTCCTTCTTCACCAGCTCGCTCTTTTAGACAACGTGAACTCAAAGGACCACAGGCTAATGCAGCATCCTTAATGACCCTAGTTATTGCCTTGATTGAGCTTTTCCTAATCAAAGCACAGCCCTTGTAGTAGGGAATTTCCAAAAAGCTGCCTGAGGCTGCTGATCAACAATTCATTTTTAGCATTTCTTTTTAAATCGCTCTAAGTCGTTGCACCTGGGTCACAGTGACAGCTGAGTAAGGGGGCTGAGCAGCAACGTTCAGGGCACCAGGTTGGTGAGCCCCCTCTGCCATGTATATGCATGAGCTCTCCATTTGCATAAAGTGAAAAAGCATTGCTCCCATTAATCACCGCATTCATCTTAATAATTAGTGGCAATAATGTTGAAGAGCGGTGGTCTCCACATCGATCTCCGAGGCACCATGGGCTATTTCTGTTGCAGATGAATGATCATCAAGAGTGACAAGTTGATGTCTTTGGATCGACCACCCCAGTTCCAGGTGCTTTACAGCCTGGCAGCTGGTCAGGAAGCTCGGGTGATCTGTGGGGCTAATGCTGTCCCTCTAACAAGGCCAGTAAAAAGGAGTGATGTGACACCTGGGAGGGGGCTTGAGAAAAAGTCCCTGACCACTTTAAGGGGCCCTCTTTCAGCCATATGCATAGTAAACTAGCCGTAACTGCAAAGCAAGAGGCTATTTGTCATAAAGATTATGACTCCATGGTTAAGCACTTGAAAGGCTACCACTTGCTCTCAGACCTTCTCTATAAAAGATTGGCTTGGGGTCTGTAATTTGCCTATACTTCTGGGTCAAGAGAAAGCCGTTTCAGATCAGAAATGTAATAGAATGTTTTAAGGCCAGTGGTACGGTGCCAGAAAGGATGAAAGTATTAATAATTTTCATGGGTTTTTTTTTAAAGGCCCTATCAGGTAAAAAAACAGAAGTCACAAAGGAATCCACTGGAAGATTTGAAGAGAAACTACAAAGGACTTCATTAATATAAAAGGGAAGATTAGTCAGAGAACAAAAGAATAAGGAAGGAGGCAGGGAATGGAGAGAGGGAAGGAATTATAATAATGTGAGACAGGGAGACTGGTGGGTAAAAACTAGGGAGGAGTTAAAACAAAGACTCCTCGGCTTTCTAGATCCACAAGATCATCCTGGATATCTCCCCTCTGTGACAAGATGAAGACAAAGTGTGAGTGACAGGGAAATTCCAGTTTTAGATGTAAATGTTTAAAAAAGTAACAACAATTAAATTTCTCCTGAGGTCTGGGTTAGCAAAGCCATAAGCACAGTGTTAAGGTTGATTTGGGAAATTTGATAGTACTTTTTCTTTTGCTTTCTTAGCTTATATTCACTAGTAAAGGTTTGAAACTACCTTTGTGAACTCTCATTCTGCCTTCATTACAAAGTGAGGTTTATATTATCTACAACAAAAATTGATTAAAAGCTCCTGAAGGGAGTGCAGATGTATCCAATGGCTATTTGTTTTCTTAGGGATTTTTTAAAATATAACTGTCTTCTTCCCTCTCCCCAGTGACATAAAATGAATCCTCTGCATCCCCTCCACTGCTTATTGGGTCTCTGCACTTCCACATTCTCTGTGAGAGGGTCAACACGTTGAATTTGGTCAGCATGTGCGCTGCCTACTCAACTTTGGGACAAGATAATGTGACTCGAAACAGCACTTAGAGAATTTTTTTTTGTTGCTAATATATCTTTCCCCCTCTTTGTAGCATTATCTAATTTTGGTATCTAAAGAGAGACTCTGTTATAGCTCTGTGCTGGGTTTTGGGGGAAAGGAAGGGTCCACTGTAAAACATCTAATAAACATGTGTGTGAGTAAACACTAGGGCTGACACATCCTCCTAAGTGAAGCTCATGAAGATCGGGTCTTGCACAATCCTTTGAACCAATTCCCATTCCTCCTTGGAGATAAAGGATGCTAAAAGAAAGGGTTTCTTATCTACAGGTTTGGAAGAAGGTCAAGGATTCTGGGATGTGAACAATAGTATTCTTCAAGAGCCCTTACTGTGTTGTAGCAGGAGAGAAAAGGAGGTATGCTAATACCTGATGGCAGAACCTGGTATCTTTGACCTCGAAGAATTACAGCGTCTGAGCCAACAAAGGAAGATCACGATGGGGGTCATTGGTCTGTCCATTTTGATCTTGGAGTAGATTGACCTTCCTCAGCCAAAATGGCCACATTCCTAGGGTGTGGAGCGCTTGGCTTGCATCTTCTGGGTAAGCTGTGGGCATTCTGCAAGGCTAGATTTTCCCTTTGGACCCTCCTGTCCAGTGCATCTTGCTGTGCCTAGTTCCTTTGCCCTACCTTTCAGTGTCTGGAGTGTGCACGGGTGTTTTTAATTGAATTTTCTGAAATGCATTTCTGACACTGATTTGGTTACATTATATTCTATTCTGTTATCAAACAAATTTGCTGTCAAACAAAAGATCAATGTTATTGTAATGTCCTACTTGATGGATTAAATAGGGTATTATTCAACTCTTATTAAACAATCAAGAAAAACACACTGGGACATGCTTTCATTTGCAGCTGCTAACAAATACATTGCATGTGATCTGTGATTAAGAAACAAAGCAGGAGCAGTTATTTTCAGATTAATTAAACAAACAAGTAGGATTTAGGGACCAGGATTTTTAAAACCCAGTACAATTCTTTGAAACATGTTTGGAAAAGGACATAATTTACTTTAACTACATGAGTGAACACTTAAGAATATAAAATCTTTCAGTGACGCAATTCTGGATTAATTGCCCGGAATTATCGCAGTGCCATAAACAAAACCGTTCTAGGGATGGACCTTTCAGAAGATTTTTTTTTTCCTTGTGAGTAAATGTCCATTTAGAGAGCTTTTCTAAATTTAGAAGCAATGTTCATCAATCATTTATAATAAGCGCCAAGTAACTCCACTCAGCTGCCTGCCCCGAGATGCACCCCCCTTGTGGAGTGCGCTCCCCTCAGCGTGCTTGCTTTGCTAGCCTGGCATTCACTCCATTACGAGGGCCTGACCTTTGTGTTTCTCAGACTTTGCTCTCAAGATGCCCAGAGAAAGCAAATATTAAATCAGTAGAAATCTCTCTCTTATCTCAGCCTGCCTGGCTCTATATTATCTTTAGCCCCCACCCCCACCCCCATCTCCCAGCTTTACATACAGTTGGCTACATTTTGGCTCCTTCTGTCTGATGCTGTTTCCGCTAATGGCTGAAGAAATGGAACATTACACCATTTAACGTGTGTGGGTCACATTAATCACAGAAAATTCTTTTAATGTCTCAGAAGTAACTGTCAAACTGGACATACTGAATCTATTTAAACTAAAGCATGCCATTTTTTATCTACAGTGATCTTTAATTCCCATAAAAGGGTCAAGAAAATGTGATTAAGTGACAGTTTTAAAATGTACTATAATATTAAATAGCTTGATTAAGTGACAACTATAAAATGTAATACAATATTAAGTATCTGGCTATGTCCCAAAAGAACTTTAAAGTATTTTTGAACGGTTTGGGAATTCACTAACCCATAATGGGTTACTAAGGAATTTTTTTTTTTTTTGGTGAAGACATAAAAATAGTTGAACTTAAAACACACACTCAAAAAACAAAAACAACAACAAAAGCTCACAGCATTACAGATAACTTAGAATTGTAGTCTCCCCTTGGTTAGAATTGTAGTCTCTCTTTAGAGCACCAAGGACTGGGCTTTTGGCAATAAGAAATGATCATTTTAGGGTTCTGAATTTACCAGTGCTTGACTGGAATTGTAATGCCTGTAACACGAAGAATAGAATCAAAAATAATTGTGACAGAGAGACCTCACAGCTGAATGGAAAGACCACAAGCTAGTCAGTGACCTCTCAGGCTACCTCCAAAGGGACTGATCCTCACTCTCTGGGTGCCCAGCTTACCTTGTGTATTATATCTTGGCTCCTATGGGGGGCATAGTAGGAAATGCCAGCTTGGCTGAGCTCAAGTCCTCCAGCTAGCCAGTTCTCTCCAGTAGAATAAGCCATTGGAGATGCTGATATATGAGATGGGGCCTATACAAGGATCCTTGCTATGCCTGGACTTTAATGGAGGCACTGTGTGGGGGCTGAAGGTGGACGGGAATAGTTCTATGCAATGTCTAGGAAAAAGTTTGGGCCAGGTGCCCAGGACAAATGAGTAACGAAGTTTATGCCATTATTCAGACAGTTTAGTAAGTCTTGGGCCCTGAATATTTGGTCATATATTAGCTTGGGTTCGACTAGAAAGCATAACTTGTGGCAGAGGCTTCTGGGCTATGATGCTATCAGAGGATTCAACCCTGGGGAGCAGGAGAGGAAAGCAGAGTGAGGCGGAGAGAGCCAATATGAGGATGCCTTATCCTCTTGGCTGCTACTGATTGCTTGATCTTGATTTTGCGGGACTGCCCCACCCCCCAGGAAACCATCTAAACTGCATAACCATGTAGTCCGTCTAGAAGAGAAAGGGGAAAGACTATCTGCCAGCTCCCATGGGTCAGTGTTTTCTCTGTTGTACCTCAACTCATCACTGCTGGTTGCATTTGGGTGGGTGCATGGCAGGCTCTTGAGGCATCCCGTACCTATACAGCAACAGGGAATTCCCAGAGCAGGAGGTGAGGTAGGTCAGGAGGAGCCTATTGTGATGTCAGTTGGAGCTCATGCAGAGTGAGTTGCTGCAGTGGCATTTGGAACAAGGAGAGTCTGAAGGGGTCTGAAGTGGCACATAGGAGGGTCCCTGTCCAGGTCAGAATCAAATAGAGGGACTCTTCATGCAGTCAGATTCACCAGAACATTTCCATATGCCACTGAAAGAATGTCAGTTGAATTTTGAAGTGTCTTCCTGGCTTCATAAGCTCCTCTCTAACCCCAGGGAGATTTTGGTCTGGGTACCATGGACAAGTACAGTCTGCACCTCTAAAAATTTGTTAAGTAGATATTAAATTTTGGTGATGGTTAGAAACTGGCTATGCCTAGAATTGCAGATATAGGCCACATGCCCCTTAAGAGCCTCCCAGTGTTCCATCAAGAAAAGTGTTGATTCTGACTTTTAAGGACACTCTTCAAGAAAAAGATGGAAAACTGTGCTAGATATCACTGCAGGTCCCACAGTGACAGAGACAAATGGCCATGACACATTTATGTAGGCTCACTCACTCTCAGGGTGGTGATGAAGCTTCATCTGGAAGATTTGCTCATCTGTCTAATAAATCAGCAAGGAAAGTTTCCCTGATATTTACTTGGGACTTTCTTTCCTGTCTTCATTTCATTCCATTCCTCCAGTTGCTCACCCTCGTACCAGGCTACATAAATCTCTTCTCCTTCTTCTGCCCCTTTGTCAACCATTAGCCTGCTCCCCCTCTGTCATTGTTTCACCAGACCGTAGATGTAACTCTTCTAATCTTCCCTGATAAATCAGGCTCTTGGAATCACTCCTTGTTGCTCCCTCAAACTCCCTGGAGCTGGGATATAGGGCTCTGAGTGCCTGGTGCAGACGTTTCTTTTATAATGGGCCCTGAAAGGTTGTCAGCTGCAGATAATTAGGATCTCACTTCCCGCCATCGAGCTGCATATATCTTCCATGCAAAGAACCCCCATCACCTTCAAAAGAATTAACACATGCAGAGGAGATATATGAGGGGGCTGGGTGACCGGAGGATGGGGCCATCTCTTCTGAAGGCCAGAACTGCTTCATGTTTCCTGTGAGAGAAAAGCACTTTCTCTCAGGAGAACCTGACCCTTCTCACACTATTTTATGGTAAAAATCTCATGCCTTGAGTGTGGATTGTGCAACGCAGAGTAGTGAGAAGAGTATCTTTGAAATAAATAATTTTATAATAGTGTTGTGCCTTTATTCTCTACCATATTCTCTCTCTCTCCCTGTTGAACTAAAATTTAGTCTTATTGGGGCGCCTGGGTGGCTCAGTTGTTAAGCGTCTGCCTTCGGCTCAGGGCGTGATCCCAGCGTTCTGGGATCAAGCCCCACATCAGGCTCCTCCGCTGGAAGCCTGCTTCTTCCTCTCCCATTCCCCCTGCTTGTCCCCCTCATTGTCCTCCCCTTTGTGCTCGTGCTTGTCCCCCTCACTGTCATCCCCCTTGTGTTCCCTCTCTCGCTGGCTGTCTCTCTCTGTCAAATGAATAAATTAAAAAATCTTAAAAAAATTAGTCTTGTGATGAAAACTCAAGTATATTTTGTGTGTAATTTTTACATTCTAACTCTGGTGATAACTGGCCCGTATCACTGTTAGATGTACTGTTCAGTTTTTCTTTTAGCGGTTGCTGAGAAATATCAGGGATGTAGCTTCAGAAAAACTAGGTAGGCTGTCGGATGGGTAGGACATCAGAACAGAGTGTCAGCCCCAAATCCAGCCTGGCACAGAGAAAATTCTTCTTAGCAAATGATCCATGAGACCTTAGGGCCTACCATGTTTGGAGGTGGGGATATTATTCACAGGGGAGGGAGAAATCAAATAGGATGAGTCTGAGACTCTCTCCCCACACTTCTCTCAGAGCGGATTTATTTTTGTCCATGCTATATATTCAGATTCCATGTAATTTTGTATTTTTAAAAAGATGGAATTAAGTTTGAAAATTTTTGATTCCATCACCTTGTCCGTGAGGAAAGAGCCGCAGAGATGTTAAGGTTGTTAGTGCTGTAAGCCAAAGGGAGAGTATAGGACCCCCAATCCCTGGGTTTTTCATCTTTCCCTACCACTGTGCTGCATCATAATCTTCATAATGTTCTTGAGTATTGTATTGGGATCATTAGGAAATAGACAGGCCTATATATTCCCAGGCTAATGTTGATAATAAAGTACTATTTGTGGTCTGAGATGCTGTCACTGACCTGTGCATTTGGAGTGAATTTTCTGGTAGTGGGGACAGATGTGCACTGAGTCACCCTCACAATTGCCATCATCTGAGAGATGATTGGTGAGTCTCAGGGGTGTGATCTTTGACCATGAATCTCAGCAAAAGGAACTAATGCCTTGAGGGAGAAGGCACAATTTGGCCTAAGCCTCATCAGAGTCACTGCTAGGGCTAACTATAGAATTTTAGAGTTAGACTGGATCACAGCCATCCCCTAGCCAAACCCATTCTTTTTAAAGGGGAGGACAATGAGGGGGAGACAAGCCAAATGGTTTTCCCACACAAAAGAGGAGCAGGTTCAGGACTGGTGGGCAGTAGACATTGATTCTTGTAGGTATTGATTCTTGTTTCTTGGCTGGAGGGAGCTGGAGCTGGATTTGTCCGTTGTCTTTCTTTCCTTTCTGCTGGGACCAGTCCAAGATAGTGATGTGGGTAAAGGTGTCTGCTCTGCAGACTAAAACTCCCTTTGGGCTGGCTGTTCTAAGGTCTGGATGGGAGAGAGAGAGGGCCATGTGGGAAGTTACCACGTCTGTTTGCTTCTTAGTCCAGTCTGTGTCCCTCCATGGGTCTTATCCACAGTAAAAATGGTGGTCCAGCCTCTGCATGTTAACTCATTTTTCTTATTTCATTTGATTCAGAACTTGGGTGAGGAAGAGTCTCAACATCCTACTCTCTGGAACTTATATTGCCATCAGTCTGCTGGCTGGCATCTCCATGAATCTAAACTAACCTCCCTGTGGAGAATGGAGCCAGCTGGAATCACTCTTAATAAGAAGCCCAGTGGTTGGCATCATTCGTTGAAATGGGTGAAGACCAAAGTTGTAGGGGGTTTTGACTGAGATTCTTTTTCTAAGCAGGGTTTTTAAAAACATTTCTTAAGAGCAAAACTTGAAACAAATGGGAGGCCTTATTCCCACCAGGACTTAAAATACCAACATATGTATAAAGAATCTATTCAATTTGATAAGTCAGTTCAAAGTGACCAGGAAATAACAATAAGAAGTCAGGCATGGAAACCAGCATTTGGTGTTTGGAGAACATTAAATACCATCTGTACATGGGTTGTTCTCCAAAATCCTTAAGTTCTAAAACATTTCTCCTCCCCTTCTGGTTTTTCTTTCTTGTGAGACATTCACTTATTTTTAGAAATGCAGAGGTCTTTCTCTGATTAGGTAAAGGTGTCACATAAAAACAAAAAGGGGGTCTGCATAATAAGAAAATATCTTGGCTGAAGTTTGGTTGAACAAGGGAGGGAAGCTCTGGAGAGTTTGAGAGAGATAGTCATTAATTAGGGTGAAGTTATCTCTGAGAAAGCCACGTTGCTGTGAAAAGAAAGTAACCTATTGAGAAAAGTAATGGTTTTAAATAAATTTCCTCTACTGGAAGGATACTAATGATACCTACATCACTGAGTTGATGTCAGGGTAACATGAGGTAATTATGGTTAACACTTCATGAACTGGAAAATGCTATGAAAATATAAGATTAAGAGAAGTTGTTTAAAATCCTAAAAACACCATAGCTTCCTGGCGGAGTAGATAATAGATGTTGGCATGTTGTAAGATATATATTCTGTAAACTGATTCACCAGAGTTCTCTTGGTCTGCTTTTCTCTCTATAACTCATTAGAAAATAGAAAGCACGAATACAGCTCACTCTGAGGGTAGGCACCGCCTCCAAGTAGCTGTTATCTAAAAAAGTAAACTGACTAAGAAACGAACAGTGTATCTGCCACTCACTGCATGGTGTCCAGCCTTCCACCATCCTGAGTGTCTCCTTAGGCCCCGGAAGATGGGAAGGCCTCCCTCTAAATGGGAATGGCTGAAGGTCGCCTGTACCTGCCACACTGAGGTTTCTGCCTAGCCGAGGAAAGAACTAAAGAAGCAACTGAATGATAGGAATGAGTGTGGGAGATCTCACTCAGCTTGATACCCACATTAGATCAGAGCTGGGGGGTGGATTTTAGTTTCTTGCCTATAAACTAGCTTGGTGTTGATTATAATTGAATTAAGTTATATTAACATTTAAATTTAACAAAGAGCATCTCTCAGAGTTCAGGTGTTTGTTTACTCCACCAGTATTTCTTGAGCACCTAGTACGTGTTGATCTCTAGATAGGAGTTGGGAAAGACATAGCTGTGCAGGGGATCAAGCCCCATTGACTTCATTTCCTAATAGGATGACAAGAAGGCAGGTACCATTTCAAACCAAACACAATTTGCCCTCACAAACCCTCAAGGGAGCTGTTCTGGGGTTCTCCTTAAGGAGCATGATCTGTATGGCTTGATTCTGACATCTAAAGCAGGCTAGAATTTTTCACTTCTTGTCTGTTATCCCATTTATTCTTTATGCTCTTTTTATTTTTTAAAATCAAAGAAAATTGTTTACTTTGCAGTGCCATTTTAACTTGTTACTAGCAAGCATCTGGCCTGGGTGTTTTCCATTAGCATGAAAATTCAGGAGGCTACAGAAGAAAATACCTACAACTGAGCAGTGAGGGAGCCACTTCATTTCCCTGCGTCAGACAATGTGTCTTGCATTTCTCTAGTGTAAATAAAACGATGATTCAAAGAATGTTCCCCATTAATGAGTATCTGATTTAGAATAAAATAAAATCCATGCTGGGAAGTTGATGAGCTTGATTTTGCTGAATTGCTTCTAGCATGCAACTCATATTTATTGGTCCTTTGCCTTTGACAAGTGTCACCAATCGTCTGCTGTTCTTTCTGCTGCATGGAAAGGGAGAGGGCTTGCAGGTTGATTTTAGTTCCCTGTAACTGGAGGTGACACTTGAAAGCTCAGAGCTATTGAAAAGGTAGGTGATTATTAAAATGTAATGTGTTTCTGTTTTCCTGATTATGACCCCCCGGTCTTGCAATTTGCTGCCAAGCGTGTTCTAAAGCTGGAACACAGGTGGTGATGTGTCTTCCCAGCTTCAGGAGAGTTTTAGATCATATTAATCACCTACTTGTTCACCCTTCCTAATTGTTTCCAATAGTAGGCTTGCTGAAAAATTAAGATACAGGGAGAGAGAAATGGAAGGTTATCTATGGTGCCTTTAATGAAGGAGGAGGAAATAGGGGGAGAGAGAGAAGGGGGGGAAGAAAGGAGAGAGAAAATAGCACATAATTAATCAGAAATAACACTTAGAAAAAACAATTGCTGTGGAAGAGTATTTCCCTGAAAAGCAATAGAGTCCATTCTGAGCACATACTCCACTTGCATTAACTGTGCATTAAAATTAGTGGCAATTTACTTCTGCACATTCTCTTTCGGTTCCCAGTTAGGTTCCAACTTGCTACTCCAAAGTGTTTATGCGATGGAATGACTGGATGTATTATAGAGGGCAGGAATCATGGTCAAGTGAGAAAACAGTTTGGAGATAAATGATGGGTAGCCTGTGCAAATGCTAGGACCCATAATTATCAGGACAGCAGCATGGTGCCTTCTGAGAGAGCAGATGGAAACGACCAGTTAATTCTCCTAAGCTGGGGCAATTTAAAGAGCAGGAGCTCTGGAACCTGTTCGCTGTTTGAGGTTTCTTTGCCTGTGGAAGCTTCTGTTTCCCCATATTTAAAGTGGGTGTAATACCTGTGTCGAAGGAATAAGTAAATAGGATAATGTTTCTAAGCACTTACAATAATTCCCAGCACACCGTGCATGCAAGGTGTAGAAAATTCATACTCTTAGTTATAGGCTCTCTATAAGGGATATTTAAAAAATTCTGCCCTTTGGTATTTCATCAGATAATTCAGAAATTTAAATTAGGGTAGGTTCCAAGTGGGAACGTATTCTGCTGCATCATAGGCAGCAGAAGGACATAAGCAGCAGAAGAAAGGACAAACAAAAGAATTCATATCCTAAGCCTCCTGCCTTTATGGCTGTTTTCTATTCTTATTCTTAGGGTCTATTCATTTGGTGATTGATTTATGTTCATAAATCCCATTCCCATCACCCCTTCCCAACGCCCCTGCAAAGCAGTGTTGAATTAAAGGCTACCAAGTCATTACCCCTTCTTCTGAACTGGGCAAGGTATATACAGAGCTAAGCCCTTCCCTGAAATGCAGATAGAAGCTAGGGCTGACTGACTGCAGACCTAAAGAGTGCACATCCCTCCCTCCAGGTTCAGGTCAGATGTCTTTCTCATCCACAGAGGACACAGTTGGGTCCCTTAGGAGGCTCTTCTGCAGATCTGGGTGGGAAGTGTGGGGTCCTTTTGGTTTTCACGTGCATCTCCCTGGACAGCTCAACCCTCTCTGGCTCTACATTGTGACTGTGCCGCAGGCTGGGTCGGAAATCCCAGGAAAAGAACGTTAGGCTCCAGGAGGGAACTCGGATACAACAAAAGCCACCCCCTCCATGAAATTGGATCCATCTCTGCCCCTGTGGGGCCAAGTGGCAGTTGAATGTGCTTATAAATGACATAAATCACTTGCAGAACCTCAAGAAACAATTAACTCTGGTTGAAAATAGCTGCTAAGGTTTCAGCTCCTTGTGTGTTTATGTCCCTTTGCTTCAGCTTTTCATTTTAAAAAAGGGAGGATTAAGATTGTTTTGAGGGCCAAATTGCAAGGAAGGGCCAGTCTTTAACTGTGGCATCTGTTTCACATTCCATGCAATTTGAATACTTACAGGTTTGCATTCTTAAAATAATTGTATAATTATTTTTAAAAAGGTTAAGGCATCCTTCTGAGACATCAGCCTGGTAGTATGGAGTGGATCAGTTTGTTCCAATACAGAGAAGGGAATAAATAGATAGATGATAAAGATAGATAGGCAGATAAATAGATGAAAGTCTCAAAAGAATCTTCTAGAAAGAAACCATGCTAGCAACAAAGACTTTCTGCGTCTCTTTAGATCCACCCACAGCCCTGTGGCTCCCTCACTTTACATTCTGTGAGGCATCAATCACTCAGCCAATGTAGAGCACAGGAAGAGCTCAGGAAAATGTTGAGGGCTGAGTGTTTCATTTCATAAAGAACCGTGCTAAGAGCAATTGCCTTCTTTTTTTTTTTTTTAAGAATACTTGGTTTTGTTTTGTTTTTTAATCGTAAAAACTATAAGTTCGTGAAGAAAATTTAGAAAATCCAAGAAATATTTTAAAATATTAAAATCTTTGGGCACCTGGATGGCTCAGTGGGTTAAGCGTCTGCTTTCGACTCCGGTCATGATCCCAGAGTCCTGGGATGGAGTCCCCACATTGGGCTCCCAGCTCAGCAGGGAGCCTGCTTCTCTGCCCTTCCCCTGCCTCGTTCTCTCTCTCTCTCTCTCTTAAATAAATAAATAAAATCTTAAAAAGCAAAAAAACATTAAAATCCTCTCTAGGTCTACTCCCTGACATTTTGATGTGTTTCTTTCCAGTGGGAAGGTTCTTATACATGACTATAGCAGGGAGGGAGCCAGAAGTGGGTAAGAACTTTGGGAGGACTTTGGTTGAGGCTCAACTTTGGTTGAGGCTCCAGATCTGGAGGCCCTGCTTCCTGGTCAACCAGCAGAGATTCTCAAGGCTGGAGCCTCAAGGGGCGCTCTGCTCTGTCCATTTCTTCATCCAGAGAAGGATGCTTAGACTGCATTCTAACCATAGGCCCACTCCTTAAGTTCTGCAACTTTTTATGAGCAGCTGCAATTGCCCCAGAGGTGGGGGGAAGCAAATCTAATATCTAATCTGTTTTGTTTGTTTTCCTCTCTTGGATGCAGGATGTCGTCTTTCTGTACTCTTTGCTCTCTATTTGGCATCACCTAAAAGCCCTTCTTTTACGTTGGGAGGAATGCTTTGATAGAGCACAGAACTGGGAAGCAGGGCTTCTGGTTTTCCCTTCCCCTGTGTGAACTTGGGCAACTTGGCAGCAACAATGGTATAGGTTTGAACATCAGATTGTGGTGGAAGCCTCTGAGTAACTTCAGGCTCACCCTTAGCCAACATACTAAGACAGCATGAATGGGTCTCATGAGTGAATGAATGAATGAATGTCCTGACTTTGGATTCCACAGAGAAGAGACTTGAAAAACAGTACAGGGAAATCCCTCATCATGTTGTATAGTATCACTAGTCCAAAAAAGGGAAGGAGGTGTTTCAGTCTGCTCAAGCTGCTATAATAAAATACCATAGACTAGGTAGCTTTGACAAGAGAAATTTATTTCTTAGTTGTGGGGATTGGGAAGTCTGAGACCAAGGTGCTAGCAGATTTGGTGTTGGGTGAGGGCCTTCTTTGTGGCTTGTAGATAGCTACCTTCTCACTGTGTGCTTACATGGCCTTTCCTTAGTGTGTGCTTGTGGGGAGAGAGATCTTCTCCCTCTTCTTATAAAGACACTAATCCCATCAAGAGGATCCCACCTGCAAGACATAATCTAAACCTAATTAACTCCCAAAGGTTCCACCTCCAAATGCCAACACACTGTGGGGTAGGACTTCATAACGAATATTGTGTAGACAAAGACACTTAGCTCATAACAGAGTGTAATGAACCAGAGGAGTCTCAATAGAGCATTGGGGCTCGACTGCCATGCCTGTGTGGGTTACCTAACTTTCTGGAGTCTTTTATGTTAGTCTGTAAAGTAGTAATACCTACCTTAAGGATTGTCCTGAAGGTAAAGTGACATAACTAATGTTCCACACTTGGCATCAAGACTGGTTAACAAACGTTCAGTCAAGATGACTGGTATTACTTCTGTTACTATTACTGATTTCAATGCTACTATTGTTTCTCATTCCCAAAGGAAGGTTAAATACTAATCACAGTAGAGTTCAAAGAACCTCAAGAGCTTCAGGGCTTTTTTAGAGTGATCGTTTCCATCTTGTGTTTTCATCTATAAAGTGCAACCACTCCACAGATTGCATAAAACCAAATGCAAGTCAGTTCCAGATTCTCTCCTTGCCAGTGGGAGAGCACTTGCTGGGATGTCAACCGAGTTGGACTTCCGAGTCCCACTAGTTCCTTATGGCAAGCCTGAATCACTCATTCTTATCACTTTTTTTTTTCTTAATAGGACCGCGCTGGCATAGGCGGGGTGGGGGAGGGGCAGAGGGATAGAATCTTAAGCCGGCTCCATGCCCAGTGTGGAGCCAGATGCAGGGCTCGATCTCACGTCCCTGAGATCATGATCTGAGTCAAAATTAAAATCGAGAGTCAGATGTTTAACTGACTGAGCCACCCAGGCACCCCTCTTATCACTTATTTTATAGGGTGAGAGTTGATCATAAGCCTCAAGTGAAAGATAGCATTGGAGCCTGGTTGCTTACTGCACAGAATGTAATTTACAAAAGGTAACTATGTAAAAAGCAAAAAAGAAGCCCCTTCTCTTCTTGCAGGAGTGTTTCACAAATGTTTCTGTGGTGATGTTTTTATGAGTTGAGCCACTATGGTAGGTTTTTGTGTTTGTTTTGTTTTGGTGTTTTTACCTTAAGGGAAAGTTTGGCTTTTTAATTATTATCACCATGTACTGGATGGTTGGAGATCTCTTGATCATAGATCAACTTTACCTTAGTTATATCTGTCCTTAATTGGAATGGACACAATGTTTAATCTTATAGACTTAAGAGATATGACTAAGAAATCTACTTCAATATTCATATAAAATTTTCAAGGTATACTGGGAAAAACTTTTTTTTACTGTGGTATAGTTTCTTCATAAAGTGGCTTAAAGAACTCCTAGTTCTATCACATTGAAACTAGAACAGACTTGCACTAACAATACATTTGCATTTATGTCATTGGGTTGAGGGAATTTGTAGATGAAAATATTACCTGAGTTGTCACCACTGGCCATACTTTGTCACCCTTGGTTAATTTGAAGGGAAAAGAGAAAAGGTGTTCCAAAGTTAAACCATGAATTAGAGAGAAACAGACCAAATTTTTTGCTTAGTTTCTGATTATCATTCAACATACACCTTTAGGTTCCATGAAAGGAATGAGTTGTGTTGAATTAGCATATTTTATGACTTCCCTTGATCATCTTTCACCAGATTAGATGAGGACTTACATAACCAGGAAAAAACATTTTTAGGATACTGTTTTCACTTTGTGTGCATTTTTTAAAAACCACTAATCTGTCAAACCAAGTTGGGCTCTGCCACTAGGAACAATGGATCTGAGCCATTCCTGGTTAGAAGAGCAGGTTTGGTGGGGAGTCATATTCCCATTAGTCACTGACAAATATGTTCCTCTCTAGGTGATAGTGTAACCACAGAGCCATTAGACCACTTCTCTAGAGCCTCCTGGCATTGTTTATGCAGCTATGCCTCCTGTCACATTTCTGGGGTCACAAAGAAGAGGAAACAGGAATTCTGATCTGACCTCCACAAATGCTGAAGTGCCATCACTTGCTATTTTGACACTAATTTGTCAAATTGTTCTTGATATATAAGTGCATCAGAATCCCTGGGTGATAATGTTAAAAAAGGAAAGTCCCATGTTCCCCACAAGAGGTTTTGATTTAGCAAATCTGAGGCAGGGCCTGGAATTTGCAGTTGTAATAAGAACCTGGAGTGTTTTTGTTGTGTATGGTACATTGACCACACTTTTGGAAACGTCAGCCTAGCACAGTGGTTCTGAAACTTGAATGTGTATCAGAAGCGCATGATGTGTTTGAAGCACCTGATGTGTTTGTTAAAACACTGATTAATAGGTTCCCCTGCCCCCTGCATTTCTAATTCAGTAAGTGCCTTGGAGCCCAAGAATTTGCATTTCTTTTTTTTTTAAGTATTTATTTATTCAACTTATTTTTTTTAAATAATAATGTTTTATTATGGTATGTTAGTCACCATACAGTACATCCTTAGTTTTTGATGTAGTGTTCCATGATTCATTATTTGAGCATAACACCCAGTGCTCCATGCAATATGTGCCCTCCTTAATACCCATCACCAGCCTATCCCAATCCCCACCCTTCTCCCCTCTGAAGTCCTCAGTTTGTTTCCCAGAGTCCATAGTCTCTCATGGTTCATTCCCCTTCTGTTTACCCCCCCTTCATTCTTCCCTTCCTTCTCCTACCGATCTCCCTACTATTTCTTATGTTCCATAAATGAGTGAAACCATATGATAATTGTCTTTCTCTGCTTGACTTATTTCACTTAGCGTAATCTCCTCCAGTCCCGTCTATGTTGTTGCAAATGTTGGGTAATCTTTCTGATGGCCGAGTAATATTCCATTGTATATATTTGCATTTCTAACAAGTTCTCAAGTGATGCTGTTGCTGCTTTGAGAATCAATGGCCTGCTAAAACATAGAGTATGTTTTGAAAAAACCTGTTGGCTAAGAAGACAGGTTACTCTTTGAGAAAAGGAAAAAAACATTAAATGGACTTTACACTGGGTATCTACTAGGAAAAAGTGCCTAGCACTGTGAAATAATATTTTATCCTGGTAACTTTTTATTTTATTTGTATATTTTACAGATGAGAACTCCAAAGGTTAGGGCAGTTATTACCTTGTTAAAGGTCACATAGCTGGCTAAATATTTTTAAATCGTTTTTTTGCCCTTTGAGTTCCTGTAGTTATACATGCAGCAATTTGGAGTAGCCACTGGCCCAGTAAAGAGGCTACTTTTTGCTACTACCCTGCTCAGCTCAGACTTACCCAGCCTAGTCATGTGAAAGGAAAAGGCATTCATGACGCACATTTTCTGTGATCACATAACATCTCTTCTGGAAAGATGGCTGGATTTCATTGCTTACATTTACCATTTCTGGGGCCAAAAAGCTCCCCCTGGATAGAACCACCACACAATTAGCAAGTCAGTCATAAGGTATTAATTTCATTTGTTTATTAATTAATCAGTTCATTTAAATATTTACGGAGAATGGCTATATTTGTGAATTATTTGTGCAAGGCACTGATACAATATACAGTTCTGGAGTGAAGCCAGTAAATCAGAATTTGTGTGCTTCCCTCTCCACTGACCAGTGTCGCATTTCTGGATATGTCCCTTCCGTTCTCTGGATCTCAGTCTCCCTACTGGCAAATTTAGTGAGTGAAACTAGGGGACATCTGAGGTTTCTTTACTTTGGAACACTTGTGAATGTATAATGTAACCCTATATGTGCCTAACCCACCATGTGCCTGCCTAACCCTTGAGTTGTGGGAAGTATGTGTTCACGGGGAACATGGTAGAGGTAGAAAGTAGAAGGAAGAGTCCCTACCTTTAAGAACTGAAAAATCAGAATATGCACACATGACATCATAGCATATTACAATTCATCATCTAACCGCAGGGGGAAGTCAGGCAGTACATCTTGTGAGAGAGGTGGTTAAGTGTGGTGGGATAAGAACTTGAGAGCAGACAATGGTGCGGGTTGGGTGAGTGGAAAGGGAAGGGGAACAAATTCAGCAAATGTGTAACCTCAGAAGCATGAATTGTCATGATTTTATACCCCCTCATAGTCAAGAGTTCTCTTTTCTGTGATGGTCACATCATCAGACACATCTGGGACTGGGTGAGCCATCTGCTTGTGGGTAGTGTTGCCAGGTTTAGCAAATGAAAATATAGGACGCTCAGTGAAATTTGAATTTCAGACCAATAACACAATTTTTTAAAATATAAGTATGTCCCACATATTGTGTGGGACATACATATACTTAAAAATTACGCATTGTTTATCTGAAATTCACATTTTAACTGGGCATGACGGAGCGTCTCTCAGAATCTGGGCATGCCCACAAACAGTGAGGGGACAGCAGTCTCAGTTATAAACATTTTGGCAGTTCCTAACTCCTTGATCAATGCCTCACTCAGAATGCCTAAATAAAGTGCTCTCTGGCCAGAGAGCAGAGGGAACGCAGCTTCTCTTCCTTCCACTGTCCACCTCTTCTCAGGCGAGAGTTGAAAGCAGAGAAGCCCTTGGAATCCTCTGCTCTCATGAGTCTGCTTGCATCAGGATTAACAGGCATCATCTGGCAGAATTAGATTCCTCTAGATCTCTTTCCCCAAGGCCTTAGAGGCTCGTGGACACTCTTTGCTGGCTTTCTCTTGGCTCACTCTTATTCTGCAGCTCAAACAGTTAAGAGTGAGAACAGCTTAGGGAGCATCATTATGCCCATGGTAGGGGTTGACTGAGCTATTTTTCTGTAGTTAATTGTTTTCTTTAAGAAAAAGAGCCCCTAGCTTCCTGTCCTTGTAACCCTGCACATCAGATCATCAGGTTGGGGTGAGATTTATTTCCCCATTTCTCTGTGTATGTGTCTTTGTCCTCACTTCCACATTTTTGAGTCCATTGCCTAGATGAATTTGGTTTTGCCTGTTGGGTGGGCTGTCCTCAAGGACACTTGCAATCTTGAGGCATATTGAGCAGCCTGAACAGGAAAATCCCTGTTTATATCCTCTTCTGTGTAATGCAAGTTAAAGGGTTCCTTTGGGACATAAGATAGCATCTGAGCTTGTTTTCTTCAAGTGAGGCTCTTATGGGCAGACAAGCTCCATTCATTGATTTATTCCTTCAACATCTCTTCAGTGCCTACTTTGTGCCATAGTAAATGTCTTCAAAATGAAACTCTCTCCATGATGGCTCAGGAAGTATACCATTCAAACCTATAATCTACTGTTATGCCTTAGGGTATGATGGAGTGTGGCCCATTTTATTGCAATCAGATAGGGTAGCCTGGAAGAGGCCAGGACTGAGCTTTGGCCTGCCTACTAGAATGGACCAAGTGATAGGAACTCCAGATTGCTGGGTAAAATATGGCATTAGAAAACAAGGCAATAGCAGGTTGTGATTGATATGACAAGTTGTGATCAAGAGGAGAAGGCCCTATAATCCAGAGAAGTCTTTTAGCAAGTAGGCTCCAGTTGTAGACTCAGGTTCCAGGAATAGGACCTCTGCTGACAGGAAGAGAAGCCAACAGGGGTGTGGGCAGGGCCTAACGGGCCCGGGTAACAACTTCAGACAGAGACCCAGTTACCTGACATAGGGAATAGAGGGGCCTGGGTCTCAGAAATAAGAAAAATGCCCAACCTTGGCAACACGGGGATGCAAATTGGGAGCCACAGAAGTGAGTGATTCGGGGTAATCCGTCTTGAGTTAGAGCTGCTTAAACTAAACTTCTCCAAGATCAAAATTGTTCCTTTGGGTTCTACGAAGCGGAGGCTGCAGGTGTGGTTTAGGAGCAATTAAAAATTTATTCAGATTGGAGAAACAGACAGATAGTTCCTGTTTACAGAGGCTCTGGCTTTTTCTATAAACAGGAACTTCAGCTTGGTCCCCCAGTAAAGGAAGAAAAGTAGGAAATGACCCTAAAAGAAACCATTGAAGCCTGATGTACGTTTAGTTATGATACAGATCAGATAGGTTTTTGCCAGCCTGTACAGGGTCCTGTTCTCCCCAGAGCGTATTGGTCTTTGCACCATCAGGAGCTGGCTAGAAAAACTCGCCATGGGTACAGTCCCTCAGAGGAGTATGGGAAGATGTTGCAGTCATAGGCCTGTGGGCCAAGCAGGCAATAGCAATGAACTAGCAATGAAGCAAAGTGCCAGCAGGTGCTTCTCCCCCACTGAGCTCCTGGAGTCATAATGAGAAGAAGCCAGCTGTGTCTCTCGTGACGAGTGTTTTCAAGCTCTCTAGAGCACAGAGTCATCCAAGCACAAAGATCAGTCCACGGTTGAGTGCAGGTAAAGCAGTGCCCAGCAGTAGCCTGAAGGCCTGGGTGAAAGATGCAAAGGAAGGACAGCAGACGTCCACATGGTAGCACCTGGTCTCCCTGGCCCTTGTCCTGCCTACTCTGTCCCCGCAAAACATCACACAGCAAGCCCTGGGTCAAAAGAGGATCTCAGTTCTTACACACTCTCAGGAGTTGGGACGATATTTCAAAGGCCCCTAAATAGATATTTATATATTTTTTAAAGATTTTATTTATTTATTTGACAGGGAGAGAGACAGCCAGCAAGAGAGGGAACACAAGCAGGGGGAGTGGGAGAGGAAGAAGCAGGCTCCCAGCAGAGGAGCCTGATGTGGGGCTCGATCCCAGAACGCTGGGATCACGCCCTGAGCCTAAGGCAGACGCTTAACGACTGAGCCATCCAGGCGCCCCTAAACAGATATTTATAAATGAGGCTTCCCTTTGGGGCTGTGTATTACAACTTACCTGGTTTATAAAGATTATAAGAAAATGTATCTTACCTGTTCTATATATTGATCCACATCCCAGGCCGACCAGATGTACCAAGTAAACACCCTGGCCTGACCCACCCCAAGCTGATGGCTGGATTTTGGAGGTCTGGAATTATGAGGTTACAGATTTTTCAGTGAAAAATTCTGGAAGTCAGGGACACGATTCTTTATCTTCTTATGCTGGACCGGAAGGGGTTAATGCAATGTCAAAAGATGCTTAGACTGGAAGAGGATATTATGATAATAATCCTGAACACTTGCCTGAGGTCTTTGACTTTTCAAATACATATTGACATCTATTATTTCTGCTTGATTCTCAACAATTCCATGGAGAAAGTCGGATCACTATTATTATCTCAGTTGTTTGTGTGAGGAAACTGAAGCCCAGAGGGGTTGAGTGACTTGCCTGAGGCCCCACAGCTAGGACTCAGGTAAGCCAATGGTTCAGTGCTCTTCTTAGCAGACCGTGAAGGCTCCTACAAGCAAAAGCATGTTCCAGTCTCCTGGTGGGTTGCTTGTTCACATTGTTCTTTACCTTCTTCCCCCACAGTCATTTAGAATATGTGAGCAGGGTTGTTGACCTTGTGTTCTGGATTGAAACCCCTAGAGCTGGTCTCCTCAAGGATTTTGTTTCTGGAACCTCTTCACTCTTTTTCATCTCATTCACAGCTTTAATCCTGGACAAGAACCTGAATTTTCATTCAAGCTTTTACTCAATGTAAGAGACTATTATTAGTTCTTTACTAATTCTAAGTCCTTTGTTCCTCATTATAACCCAATCATCTTCATTTTCTGAGTTTAAACCAAGGCCAGAGACATGAAGCAGTTGCCAAAGATCCCAGTCAAGAGGTGGCAGAGACAGGATTTAATTTAAGTTGGCAGAGTTCAGAGTCCGTTGTCTTAATCACTATGCTGAGTCACCTCTTTTAATCTACATCAGTGATTTTCAAACCATAGTGTACATCAGAATCTCTGGAGGGTATGTTAAAACCCAGATTTTTCTCAGATTCTGATTCAGTAGATTTGGGGTTGGGAGACCTGAGAATTTGCATTTCAGACAAGTAATAATGCCGTGCTGTTGGTGGGGAGCCCGCACTCTGAGAACCACTGATCTGGGGACTTCAGTGCATCTGCTTGAGAATTAAATGGGCAAGTGTTTGAAAAATGAAGGCTCAAGGGCTCCATTCCCAGATATTTTTATTTACTAGGCTTTGGAAGAGGGACTGGGAATCTGTAGCTTTACAGAGCTCCACTGTTATGCAACCAGGTTAATCTCCTGGTGACTCAGTTTTCCATCCAGAAAATTAGCTGAAGAATTAGTCTACCTACACAAGGTTGTTGACTAGCTCAAATGAGGTAACCAATGTGAAAGTGCTTTGCAAAGATAAAAGTTCTAATTAGAAGCACTTTATTATGGTTGTTAGGCAGTTTGTTGAGGATTTTTGTAGTTGGACCAGCCTGGTTTTCATTTTAGCTCTTCGTTTTCACCTGTGCATCCTTACCTCTAAAATGGGAGTGATAGTGTTTTTATAGACTCTTGTAAATAATACTTCTGTTGTGTCTAACACATAGTGAGTGCCCAGTAAAGCATAACTTTACTTTGAAAGTAATGCATCATTTTTTACTGTCCTTTCTTTCATGCTGATAGCTGTGTTTATAAAACTTGTCCAATTAATGTGCTTTGAAAGACCTCTTCCATCTAAAAAGCCTATCCATTCCTTGAACTAGTCCAACTCTTTATTTGCTTCATTATATGTTGGCCAATCCTCTTTTGAGCATCTCTAAATGTTCATACATTATCTCACCACAGGATCTATTTATTTTGTAAACTTACTGACTTTTTTGTAGACTTATGGATTTTGATCACTGTTTGAAAAATGGTCACTTGAGCTACTTCTGAACTCTGTTAGAAGTAATCAGTTTTTCAGTAGATTCTCTTGGGCTTTATTAGCAGAAAAAATTAAATAATTTTTAATAATGAAATTTCTTACCCTTTCCAACAATTGAATCTAAACTATTTTTTCTTATTGTATTAGCATGGATACTTATGTAGAATTTAGACTATGAGGAAGTTGGCTTAGGTTAACTTTTTTTGAGAGAGAGAGAGAGAGAGAGCACGTGCATGCAAGCAGGGGGGTGGGGAGGAAGAGGGAGAGGGAGTGAGAGAATCTTAAGCAGGCTCCATGCCCAGCACAACATGGGACTCAATATCACGACCCTGAGATCATGACCTGAGCCAAAATCAAGAGTCGGATGCTTAACTGACTGAGCCACCCAAGCGCCCCTTAGGTTTACTTTTTGTCAGGGAGACTCAGTATATTCTGAACTTTAAGCCCCATGAATCAAGTTAACCTTCATGGCTTTCAACAGTCTCTAAAACAAAAACTTTTGAAAGGTTTTCTTGCTTTGATAGGCTTCATAATGTATGGTTTCGGTATATTATATAAGCTTATTCAACATTAACTAGAAACAAAGAGGATGCAGTTCCCACATGTAAGTGGCCATTCACTGGCTTGACTGCAGGAAAGCAAGCAAAAGTTATTTCTGGAGCAGTAAAGTAAAATATGCCGACAGTAACTATGATCAAGCTGACCTATTTTTTTCATTTATAATAATTGGTATGGTTTTCATATACTTTAAAAGGAGTGTGACTTTGTAGCACTTTGTTTTCTAGAGTCTTTGGGACGGGACTTAAGATTGTCAAACTTAATATTTCTGTCAATAAGAAATATTCAAATATGTAAATACTTACATCAAAACATAGAAATTAAAACTTTAAAAATTTAAAGGAGATCAGAGTTTTTATTTTAAAGGAGATCAGAGTTTAAAGGAGGAAACTGAGGCCCAGAGAACTGGAATAACTTGCAGAATATGCAGCAATGTTAGAAGAGAACTAGAAGCCGTATTTTTCAACTCTCTGTATTCATCCATATTCAGACCATATCTAAAATATGCCTTGCAGGTAATTACCATTTTATTGATTCAAAATATGGTTAATTGCATTAATGGTCCTCAGGCTTACTGAATCCTCAAAACCTCAAGCAGCCAGTACTTCATAGATCATTGTACTTCATACTTCTTTTTTTGTTTTTAAGATTTATTTATTTGAGATAGAGAGAGGAGGGAGAAGGGGCAGAGAGAGAGTCTTAAGCAGACTCTGTCCTGAGTGCAGAGCCCAACATGGGGCTCGATCTCATGACTCTGAGAGCACGACCTGAACTGAAGCCAAGAGTTGGAAGCTTAACCGACAGTGCTACCCAGGCACTCCTGTACTTTATACTTTTAAAGTTTCCAGGGGCACTTCTCTGGAGTAGACCTCAGCTCATGCCTTTCCAGATCATGCCAGTCTATGTCTACTACTCCAGAGAATACAGATGCAAGAAAGACTATCTCATTTGTCTACATACGGCGCAGAATGCTTGTAGAAGAGGAACAACCCTCTGCCCCAAGTCACAGGCAGGGAGCCAACAATTAGGTTAGTTCTACTTGTTTATGCTTAGTGGAAACATGATAGTGTTACAAGTATAGTTATTAGTTACCTTTGGAAACTCCTAACCAATCTGAAAAACAAACCAAAGATCTTCCACTTCTACCTTATTAGGTCAAAAAGTGGCTGCCAGAACTGTATTTTATTTAAAAATCCTTATAGCAGACATTGTAGATTGGCTCACTCCAACTTTCTTTTAGCTTTTCTTCATTTTTCTCTACCATGCAGGCTGGAAGGCTGAAGACTACGTTTGCCAGACTCCTTTGTAGCTAAGATACAGACAAATAGCCTTTGTTCTATCCATTAGAGCCATCCCATTTATGACTTGGAGAAATAAGAAGCAGCAGTTATGCAAAGAGAAATTGAAATTGGTTACAAAGACTTCTCAGATAGCAATGATAAAGCTCTTGGATTCCAATCTTAAGGGAAGTTAGTGCGTAGAGATGGACAGTAGTCTTTCACTGTGACAGTTCTGGAGTGTAATTGGGTCTTAATCCTGGGTGTTTTCGTTCTGACTATATCATGAACAAGCCTGGTTCCCTGATTATCCTGAAGATTCTATGATCTTCTTAGTATCCTCTAATATCCCCTTCTGCTTAAATCAACTAGACTTGTCTTTCTTGATTACAACTGAGAATCACAATTTATATAATCTTAATAACTAATGTAAAGTATATCTATATAACATTGTATATACAATACACTATTATATATATATATGTATGTATATATATATACACAAATAGTAACATTATTTTGTATCTGCCTATTGTGTACCTGATATTCTTCTAGACACTTTGCATATATAAACTTATCTAATTTTCACCTCTATTCCTAGGAGCTTAGTACATTATCCCTATTTTACTAATGAGAAAACACAAATGGAGAGAGGATAAAATAACTAAGGTCACAGAGCAAGCAAGGGAGAGAAGTTCAGATTTAAACAAAGGCAGTCTGGCTCTACAAGCCATGACATGACCCCCATGGAGCTCTTCTGCCCTGCGACTCTAATGAAATAGGTATTATTATTAGCATTTTACAGATGCAGAAGTAAGGTACATTCAGAGAGGTTTACTTACAGCAGTTACACAGCTAGTAGGTGACTGGGCAGAAGTAGGCCCAAGATCTCCAAACTCTACATCAAGGAGTCGTATGGCTACACTCCAGTGCTGGTCAGACTTCACTGTATTATTTGTCCATCCATTTACTTAGACTGGCAGTTACTCATGCATCACTCCATTCATCCAACTGTATTATTCTTGTGAAACTACTCTGATCTTTTCTATTTCTGGAAGAATATGGAGCTTGTGGTTCCAGGGCCTCTTCTTATAATGTGCTAAGACTCACACCTCATTTCCTTTGGGGTCCAATAGAGGTGTAGCATGGCCCATAAAAAACACCATCTCTGCTCATATCTCATGATTTTTGCAAATTAATGATCTAAGTAAAATGGACCATTGCCTTTAAAAGTGTGCAATAAAAAATGATAATAAATGCCAGGCTGAGGATCATAATGGAAAAACAACTGTTTGGGGTATTTTGCTATGGTACGGTTCCCCAGCCTGAGTGCTTTACGTAGAGTTGGCTAGATTTTTTGGGGTTCCATGTTCAATGCCTCGAGTCTTTACACTTGGCTGCGTGCAGAATAAGAGCTGCCTGTGAAGTCAGAACAGGCTTAAAGGTGAGGCCTGCCAATAGGCATATCAATTAGATAGTGACCCAGAAATTCTTGGAAGGGTGATTTTTGACCTCTCCTCTATCTCCTTGAGGGTTCCTTCCCTTCCTTCCCACCTTCCGTGACTTCTTGGTAGAAAACTGGAAGAGCTGGGATTTTTGCCCAGGAAGGTTTAGGAAAACAAAAGTTAACTGCTATAGCATTGAGAAGTAAGTTGCTCTGTGAAGCAAAAGAAAAATCAAAGATCTTGGGAGAAAAATGAAGCCAGTTTCAATTATAACTGTTACCAGGTTTAGATCCAACTTTGGGCCAAAGTGTCATCCAGACAGATGTTCTTACAATTTGGTTTCCATAATAAATGTTGTACTCGTGAAAATATTTTAATGACATCTCGGCACTTTACTAGGCCTCAAATTCTAGAGGATTTTCCAGGTCAGACAGGGACCATTTGCACCATCTCACCCAGTGACCTCTTTCATTCTGCTGGGCCTTACGGAGAACATTAAATTTGCAGATGCAATTATTGCATAATAAAGTATTGATTTCCTAAGAAACCCTATAATGTTTTCTTCTTAATAGTTAGCATTTAGAAGGAATACATCCAAGAACTTTTATAGAGGATTAACCACCTATTGCCACTTGAATGAGATACTTAGTACTTTAGTTAAAAAATAAACAGTATTAGAAAATAGCTTCATTTTTCAGAACTGCAGATCAGTTGCACATCCCTTATGAGAGTTCCCACAGTGTCTTAGTTCAGATTTTAAAATAGTTTCGATGTATGTATAAGCTATTCTGAAAATTTCATTTAAAGGCAAATTGAATTATTTTCTCACAGCTGATAAGGACTATAGTTTTGTTTGGCGATGTGATAACTCATTTGCTGAACTATCTCCTATGGACAGCTTTCATCTGTTAAGGCATCAGAAACAAGAACAATGCACAATTATAAAATGAAAGTCCCCCTAAAGTCAAAGAAATTTACAAGTGCAATTTAAAGATAATTTTTCCTATGTAGCAACTGAGGTTATTTAATAATCCAAGTGAACACAGGCTGTGATGACTGGATATACTCATGAGAGGAAAGAAGTCATCTGAACAAGATGTCTTTCCACAGGTTTCTGGTTTGCTCCTGCTGAAATTAGGGGAGTGCCTTCATGTTCTTCATCTATTCTGTTGGAATTGTCTCCTGAATGTGTTGAAGTTAGCTTTGGGGGAACTTTAGACACCAGGGTCACTGAATCTTGAGAAATAGTGTGCTAACATCAATACAGCACCAGCCAAGCTAGACTCCCATTTCTAATCATACCACTGATGAGTCCTGCTACTTAAAAATATTGCCTGTGTTTAGCTGTATGTTTTAACTCTACTGTCTGTGCAGCAACTTGGCATTGGGCTTAAAATCAGGGAGACTGTGGTACCACTTATTCCTTCTGTATCTCCCAGAGGAGAGTAGGAGGCATTCATTCAATCAAATGAAAAAATTTTGTTGAGCTCCTCTTACGTCCTCAGCCTTGTGTTGAATGACATGTAGAGCCAGAGTTAGAAAGGAGACATCTCTTGTCCTCAGGTCACTGACAATGATCGATCATGCATAACTGTATAGTTAGAGCTTTTGCTTATGCTCTTCTCTTTGCCTGAAAGGCCTTTGCCTTTATCTCTTCAGCCTAATATGAATCGTCTTTTAAGATGTAGCTCAAATCTTCTTCCTTCCAGGAATCTTTCTCCAAACCTAATGCTGGTTGCTTCACTATTTTCCAGATTATATTAAAGTTATCCTCCATGGATCTGGCTCAGTTATTAGAATCTGGTTCTCCCCAAATAAGAATTGGTTGTGTTATTTTCCGTATCCCAGGGCTTAGCAACTACCTTAACGGTATTGGATAAACATCTGGCATGGAGTTATGTCTATTTTCTCTGTCCACACAATTCACCTCATGATAGGGTGCATATAACTACCTCGAATTATAATTATTTAGTGTCATTTCTTCTAAGAGACTGAAGAGTTAGTAGTCCTTTGCAGCAAAAAGACAGATGTCTGGACCCTTCTCTACTACTTATTGGCCAAGAGACTGGGGTATTTTATTGAAAAAACAGTATTTACTTCATAGAATTGTTAGGAAATTTAAATGACATGGAAAGTGCCTAACAGTGTTTGACACACCTCATATATTAAATAAATGTTGTTCTTTCAGTACAATATCTTGAATTGTGTACTTAGTGCACATAGTAGATACTAAAAAATAGTGGGTGAAAAGATATGAAGCCAAATGAATTATATAGGCAATAATAGGATGGAATTTCAGAGAAAGATGGTCCTTGTGGGAGCTGTATTGCTCAACAAACACTTTGTTCATGAAGGGAGAGCTGAATGAACACTAAAGGCTGCATGCAGTTTCCAGCGATTACAAATCAAAAATAAATTACCATTTATTGAACATTCATTTTGTGCCAGGCACTATGCAAACCACCCTGTCTCATTTAATCTTTACAATAACTCTGTAAAATAAGTATTTATTATAATTATTATCACTTTATGAGGAGGAAACTAAAGTTTTGAGAGGTTGCCTTAGTTTTCAAGTTCATGTAAGTATTACGTATTAGTCAGCTATTTTTACAATAATGCTGTATAATAAACCACACCAGAACTCAGTATCTTGAAATGGTAATCATTTACTCTCATGCTTATGGATCTGTAGGTTAGTTATCACTCAGCTGAACTAGGCTGGTGTCCAGGTTCTGCTCTCTAGGCCCTGGCCTCTAGCTGTTAATCCTACCGTATCTTCCTTGGACTGTGGCTACATGGAGCATGTGGTCTGCTTCATATGACTCATTCTGGGGCAGAGGCTGAAGGAATCACCATTAACTAGGACATGTTCTTCTCATGATGTATCATGGGAGCACAAAAGGGCAAGCCAAACTGCAAGTACCTTCTAGTCTCATGTGCCAATATGTTTTTGGCCAAAACAAGTTTCATGGCCAACCCCAAAGTTAAAGTGTATTGTAGCAAGGAAGTCTGTATTACCCAACATGAGGTCATGGCAAGGGTGTGGATGTGTCTTTCTATTGTAAGAGAGTGAAGAATTGGGACCCATAATTCAGTTCCACAAGTAATAACTGGCAGAGCCAGTATCTAATCCATACCTATTTAATTTCAGAGCATAACATTTTTTTCTTTATCGTGTACCATTTCCAAAGAGAAGAACGGGGCTTCAGATGGAGGTACAGCACACACAGGTATGTTCTGAGGAGAATAAGGAGCACTTAGCTTAGAGCAAGGAGAGTGGTGAAAACCCTGTAGTGACCAGAATGCAAAAAGCCCTGAAAGCAGTAACAGCAATGCATAATTTAGTAAAAAAAAAAAAAAATCATGATTTTATTAGTAGTAGGCCAGTCCTGAGAATCTCAGAGATCCGTAGGTGATATGGCAAATATTTGTTTTGAATTTCAAAGTGTCACCTGCCACCTATGTTCTTTGCTGACCTATACAGTCCATCTGTGCTGATTAGTAAAAGCTTCCCTATATCACATCCCAGCCAGAAAGAGATGACAGTCAAAAAGGTTTAGTTGAACAGAATGGAATAAAAGGACTATTTCCAGAGGTGTAGCCAGGGAAAAGGGTACCCACAAAGGTTGATGAGACACCCAGGGACTAGCAACAGTGAAAGTCGTTATTGCCCTTAGGCCTGAAGAAACAAGGGAGGAACAGTATTATTAGAACCCAATGAGAGCTAGAGTGAGGTCGAAAGGCTACCCAGCCACTGTCAGAGCCCTGGTGGGGCAGAGAGGGAGCATGGAGCATGACATACACATTGATGTCTTGTCTCCATGGGCTGAAGCCCATTTCTCCAGACGAAACCCTGCTACCTTGGACTTTTCTGGACCCTGTGTAGTTCCTCAGATGATAGTCAAGCCTTCTGTTGTCTGCTTGGTATCAGATCCCCTGTTTTTATCACAGATTAGATCACAGCTCCAAGGACCTACATTGCATCTAAATATCAAGGAAGAGCCTCCATCTCTCCCTGCTGGTTTTGTACCCAGATCACACAAAATTCTCCATGGTCAGGGAGTGAATAAATACATCTTTCTTCTGATATTACAGGGCCATGGGCTTAAGAGGTTTGAGGAGGGAGGAGCCCAGTCCATACCTACAAAATGATCATTTCAGATAGCTTTAAGTCTTCACTAATCTGCACAAACAAGACAGCCTGGCTTTTCTGGGAGTGATTGCATACTTGCCAGTGTTCTCAGGCTCCCAAGATCTCTGAAAGGTAGGAGTAACCCCACCTGTCCTCATTTTTCTCATTGCTTCTAAAAACTCTGCCCTTGGCTGGGCCCCTTGGTATGCAGGACTGTCTGGCTGAATCTCATTCTTTGCAGCAACAACAAAAATCTTAATTGGGTAGCTGCACTGTGGGCTATTTGTAAGAATATATTTTTCTTGAATGTTATAATTATGCTTATTTAATTATTCAGTCTAACATGGATTGCCCTTTGTGTCATGTATCAGCTACTGAGGATACTGGAATAAAGTCAAGGTCTCTGCCGTCAGAAACACACACAAAAAATATACCTTGAATCTCAGGTCTTTAAGCTCAGAAGAACTTAAAGTTCTACTAGGTTATGCCCTTACTTTTCAGCAGCTAAGCTCCCTCCATGTTACCAGTGATTCATGAGAGGGTCAGAGAATTACAGGTTTACTTTGTTCAAGGCATCCTAGAGGACTAATGGTAGCAAGGAGGCTAAAGTGCTGCTCTTTCTCCCTTGTCAAGTCATCTTGGTTAGCAGAGAGGTGCTGAGAAATTCCCATTACCTGGGATTGACTAGAGCCTGTGTCTCCTCATTCACAGGTAGAACTATAAACTGGTCATTCTTGTTATATGTTGCACTGGTCTGTAACACTATTAGATTTAATGGGAAAATCTGAAAATCCAAACTTGGTAGTAACCTCGTTTTCAAGGCCAGCCCTAAGGTCTATTTAAAAAAAGGTCTCTCTGGCTTAGACACATTTCGTACACCTCATTCTTTGGGCTAGAGGGGAAGTGGCTTTTGGCTCACCTGGTAGACCACGTGCCTCTGGGCTCTTCTGGGCTTAGTTTACTTCTTGGTTAAGAGGAGGCACTTGACAATCTCTGGCTCTAGAATGAGGTCCTGGGGCTAAATAATATGGTCCTTGCTAAGAGATGACCAAGAGGGCCTGGCCCCCTGACCTGACAGCTCACACTTGTACCCCAGTGCCCCTGAAATAAGAGTTGAATCCTGATCCACAACCGTCTGGTTATACTTAGTTATGTAGAAGTGTAGTTAATGCCACTTAATGTAAAGTGAAAACAGAATTTCTGCAACTGCCAGCTTTCTCCAGCTCAGCCAGTACTATGTGCTGATATCATTTATAAGCAATATTTTCTTTTTCATCATGCTGATTGCAGAAGGAAAATCACTCCAAGAAAGAGAAACAGAGATCAAACTTCAACTGACAACACACAAAAACCAAAATTTTAGGTTGCAGGTATTGATTTCCATCTAGCATCACGCCAATTGCTCCGTAAAGTTGAAGCCCTCCTACATCTTAGTCAGTGGTCAATTTGAATGCATTGGGCCTATGAGCTCTGCTGGACCCCAGCTAGGGAACTTGGCTGGGCATCATGTTCCCTGTTTCTTCAGTTCATTCCTTACCTTCACCCCATAATTCTCTGCTTAATGTCTGAGAAGAGCTTCCTGGAAATAAGTAAAGTTTTAGTTCTCTAGTCATTCAGTCATTGCTTTGGTTTCATTAGCAAGGGCCTGGCTGCCCCCATAGACATTTTCCTACATTCTATCTACTATGCCTGGGTGTGAGATCAATGAGTCAGCAAGACCTGGATGGAGCATGGTGTGTTGGGCCACAATGAAAGGCATTACTGCCTGCAGAAATCTTCAGAGTCCAAGCAAAGGCATTTAATGCTTGGAAAATAAGGGTTTTCCCAAACCTTGCTTCAAAATAATAGAAAAGATAATGAGTTTTTGCATAAGGCTATGGTAAAGGTGAATTTGATTTTTGTTCTGAGCCAAGCTGCCAGTTAGTGTGTGTGGTTTAGTGTTAAGGAGGGACTTGCACAGCTGTAAGTGCGCACATGTTAATTGAAGTCAGTACTGTCTCTGAAAATAGATGAGAGCTAACCAGGCACCATATTTAGTTATGCAGTACGCACTGCCAGTCAGAATTCCAGATCCAGCTCCTAGCTCTTTTGAACAGTTTTTAATATATCAGTTTCCCAGAAGCAGTTCACTTTCTGCAGTGATGATACAGAACTAGGGAAGATGATAAAAAATCATTGATCTGACTCCATCCTTCAGCATCTTTGTCCTACTCTCTGTACCCTTTGAAGCCAATGGGAGCTTTCCTATCCAAGCAGATGCATTGGAGTGGGAGAATAGACTGGAGATCAGGCCATCCCTTGAAATGGAACACCACCAATAAATATATTACACTCTTCATCAATGCACATTTTCCAAAAGTACTGGAAATCTCTGAAGAGTGCAATTAGAGAACTCTATTCGTCAACAATTGAATTTCCCACATCTTGCTTTAACTTTCAAGACATATGAAAATGCTAATGTCTGTTGTTTATACAGAGAGAAATGTGGGAAAATTCCAAAGCAGTCTCCAGAAAATAACAAAAAAAATGACCTCCACCCTGTCCCCCAGCCCCCTGCTCCCCAATGTTGCATCATTAACTTTGTACATGTATAGTCTTAGTAATCAATTACATTCCAACCTTCATCATCTGGGTCCCCACACCCACACAGGGCAGAGCCAAAGCAGGCTCTCAGAACAGCTGTGACATCAGGAGATTCATGCAGGGAGGGTTGTGGATTTTCTCAGTAGTTATTTCCACATCAAAGGAGGATCTCCCCTGTCTTCATGAATGTGTGCTCTACCAGAGGATTTAACTATACTTATGCAACACCTAAAATGAGGTCCTGCCCCAGGCAAAATAGATAAATTTCCTCTCTGTGCTCTCCCATCCTCTTGTATGTAGTACTGCTTCTCTTTCCCTACCATCCCCCAGCAGCATTTTCTTGTTAATTTTTGTATTAGCCATACCCGTGTACGTCCAAAAACTTTGCCTCTGTGCTTTCTCCCTGACCTCTCCCCTCAAACAAAACAGACTTTTTCTCAGTTCTGTTTTCTTGGTCCTTCTTCCTTTCAATTCATCTGATTAGCTGATTTAAGCTAAGTATTAAGGCCTAAAAATGAATATCAAAGTGGCAATTCAGCCAAGTAACCTGTGTAAGCAACTGAAATTTTTCATTGTTTTAGCTACTAGCATAATCTGTCGGGGAACTTTCATTGGTTGGGGAAAATAACTGAGCCATTTGGAGTAGAAGATGAGACCTGAGGGCAACAGTTACAAAGGAATTGCACATTTTTAAAAAGCCGCTTAAAGCGCTGTGTCTGAGAGACTGAAAGAAATTTATGTTTGATTCCTGTGAGAGAAGGGGAAGAAGAGAAAAAAGAATAGATGGGTAGAGAAGCACAGTGGAGGGAAGAGGATGTGGCAAGAGCTTAAGTTCTTTATGGGGTAACTTGCGAAGCTTCTACCTGGGAATGGGGCAAAGCAGAGTTTAGGAATGAGAGGTTCTAGTACTTAATTTAAAATCATGCTCATTGTTGTAATGCAAACTCCCTTTACAGTTCCTCCAAAACTTCATTTACATCTGTCAGACACACAAATACTTTTTGTGACTGTATATGTGGGTATGTGTAAAATAAAAAAGAATTTCACTTTTTCATCAATGAGATGCATGCAGAAGCAAGAGCTCGTAGGCTAAAATGACCTTGAGAATGAAAATCTGCTTTCTCTACTAGGAATTTATAGCAATATTTGGGAGGATTTGCCTTTCCAAAGAGTATGCAGTTTTGGATTTTACCCGATATTATCATGCTCTAAAGGAGCAGGCAGAGCTGCTGATATCTGACGAATATTTGTAGCCCAGTGAAGTGCAAGGGCGCACAGTAGAATTTGCTGATAGAGAAGGGAGTAAGGGAGCAGAAGCTTTCCCAGAGGGTGAATCAAACTTGTATGGCTTATTAAGACCATCCCCTTTGAGACAAGAAAGAGGGAAGAAATCTGGGGTTCCTGAGGCCTTAAGCGGAAGCTAGGAAGAGTCCATGTGGTATGAGATGGGACAGCCCCTTCATTCTGCCTGGATCTGTGCAAATAACCAACTTTATGCAGTATGGACTAGAGAGGAGGATTCTGCCTTGGTGGCAACACATACTAGAGCCAGTATGGGACTTTTTTTTTTTTTTTTGGCAAGAATAGCAACATGGTGGACCAGGTAAGTTAGAACTGGCTAAAGGCAGTTCTAACCAGGCAAAAGCAACCAGGCAAAGGCGCAAGAGCAAGGAATGACAGCAAGTGAGACATTTTTCCAGGTCTTCCCTCTGCTTCTGGGTCAGCAGTGAATAGGATCTGGAAGGAGGTGGATTTTCCTGTCATTGACAAACAAGATGAGGAGATACCTACTCTGTTACAGAAAAGCATGTCTCCAGGTATAAGGTGGAGGGAAAAAATCTGTTGTATCAACAGATTGTAATGCAAAAGAAAATTTTAAAAACTCTGTGGTCTCTCCTACTACACCCATTTATGGGACAACCCCCATGTGCCAGGTATATGGATGAATATTCACTAAACTTTATTTCTAGGCTTCATGACAACTCAAAGAGGTAGATATATTTTACAGATGTGAAAACAGAGGCTTCAAAAGGTTAAAGAATATCTATCCCCAAGGTCAAGTGCTAGGAGGCTCAGGGGCAAGGGAACTGCAGTCTTTATTGATCTGGCTGCAGAGTTGTCTTGTGGCAGGAGTCAGCATTTACAGTGGTGGCCAATGATCTATCTATTTATGCCCTGTGAGCTAAGAGTGGTTTTTACATTTTGAAAGGAGTATTTTAAAGAAAGAAGTATATAAGGCAAATATCATATGTGTTCCACAAAGCCTAAAATAATTACCGTTTGGCACTTTGCAGAAAAAGTTTACTAATCCCTGTTTCATGGCATAAACCTACTCTTCTTTCTCTGAGTCAAGGCGACTCTGAATATGACGGTTGGTAAATGTAAGCACTACCTCTGCCTATTGACATGGAAGCTCAGGTATTCAGGTACTTGGCGCTTCTTAAAAACCCTTGCTGGACCATCAACCAAGATGGCTAACAGCTAAGGCCTTAAAACATCAAAACACAGTTTGTATCAAATGCCACAGAAATGATAGGATTACAAAAGCAGAGGCTTGTCTAGAATGTGAGTTCATGACCTGGAGACTGTGAATCACTAAGGAGTCTAGCACTAAACTTAGAGGTGTGGGACTTGAAATTCTGCACAGATTTTGTGTATATGAACAAAAATGCATTTTCCCCCCTGGGAGTAGACCCTGATTTCCCTCTCATTCTCAAAGAACTGGTTACTTCTAAAAGGTTATGAACCCTGCTTCTAGAGCTCATGATGGTGTGAGAGTATAGAATATCAGAACTGGGAAGAACATTAAGATTAATCCCCAAGGTTCAGACATAGGCCCTTTTCAAAGTCTGTTCTCTTTCCCTAAAGATCCCATCCACATCTGTGGCTTCCTTTATGATCTAGACACATATTCCAGTGATCTAGATTCTATAGCCAATGCCTTCTTTGAAACTTCTGATCTTTTCCTCACACCTAATGTTGTTCAGTGTTCTCATCTGTGTCTACCAGAGACTGAGGAGTCATTCTTGATTTCTCACTCTATGTCATCACTCTTCCCCATGTCCGTATCATCGTCAAATCCCATTGTATTTTACTTCCTGAATGTCTTCGAAATCTGCCCACTCTCCCTGTGTCTCTCTCCATTGTTCTGGACCCAACTGCCACCATCTTTGGTTATATACGTGGGCTACCACTTTCACCACCATCCCTCTCCAGATCACTCACCATGTTACTTCCAGACTATCACAGGTTGGGTTTCCAAGGAAGCCAACTTGAGATGGAGATGGGAATGCAAGCAGTTGATTGGGCGGTGTTTCTTGTGGAAAGGAAGGGAGGAGAAGTAAGCTTGGGCAGAGGGAGAAGTTGAGCTGCAGTGACGTCTCGACTGAAACCTTGGCCAAAACTGGCGATTTCAGAAGATGGGACAGTCTGTCCCAAGGTAAGAAGGAGTAGATTGGGCTTTTATACCCCTGCACTGGTCAGGATGTGAGCCCTAGAAAGGGGCACAACCTTGTGTACTGTAGCTCTGCAATTCAGGCAGTTCCTGAAGGGATGCAACAGCTGTGGACTATCTTCTGGCAAAAGTCTCAGCAGCTGGGGTGATAGATTCTTCATTAGCAAGGGGAATTTGTGTGGCACAGTATCATCCTTTTGTTCCAAACCTCTCAATGACCTTTTAATGCTCTTAGAAAAAGCAAAATCCTCAAAGCTACACATGATTTGACTCCCACCTGACCTTTCCAGCCTCACCTCCATCCTACTCAGCTTTGCTCTCTGGGCTCCAGCCACACTGGCCTGTTTTCAATCCCTCTTATTTATCTTGCTTCTTCTTACCACTGGCCTTTGCACATGCTATTTCCTATTTTGCAATTGTTCCCTCTACTTCTCCTTCACCTAGTAGTCTTTAGATCCTACCTCAACACCTCTTCCTGACCTCCTTGACAAGGTCACTCCCCTATTAAGGACTCTCACAGCACATATTCTTTTGTGCAGAAGCACATGCATCACTTGCAATTTTTGCTTTTGTTGTTGTTGTTTATTTCTTAGTCAACTGTGTCTGTCTTTAGAGGGGGTTACTCCATGAGAAAAAGGCTGTGCCTATGTTTTGGTCACCATTGAATTCTTAAGGCATCTTACAGTTTCTGACTGGTCCATGGTGAGTGTTCAGAGAATATTGGTTGACTAAGAAGTGCAAAAATGCCTGTATTTGGTGGACTGGGACACCAAAGATTGAAGAAACCACATGGACCTGCTCAGAGTCAAACAACTGCTTAGTGTCAGAACAGGAAATTTAAAGTTATATGTGTTATTTGCATATTATTTGGAGATTCTTTGACCTATTTATAGGCAAGTTTACAACTAAAATTTGATATTGCTTCTGCCTTCTGCTCTCTTCTTGAACTGGACCATTGCTTTTTCTCTTCCTAGTGCTTACCCATATTGGCTGTGGTTTTCATTTACATAGTCAAAGAAAAACCTCAAATGGATGGATGAATTAAATCCAATCAGATAATGACTTAAAAAAAATTTTTTTAACCCTACATAACACCAAATAGCCAGTTGACAAATTCTTTTGCTTTTCATCCAGTTGTTTCAACATGATGAAGTTGTAACCTTACTTCATCCAAATGTCCCACCTCCAAGTCCATACTACATCAGAGTGAGAAAAACAGGCAGAAGAAAGGATGTTGGCCTACAAGGTACCTTATATTTCTGGGCTCAAGTTTAAAGAACAATGATTTGGAATCCTGGGTCATAATTCACCAATCAGGCTACATATGCAAATGAGAACATCCTGACTTGTTCAAAAGAGTTCCGTAAATAATATTATTCATCTCCTAGAAGCAAGCCATATTTTTACTGGACTTTTTACTTCATCCCTGCATTACTAATGAGAATATATATTTTTAAAACTCTGTTATTTATTTCCTTCTGCTTAATATTTCAATCAAACATACATTTACTGTATTAATCACAGAACATGATAGTTTTAAAACCTCAGAAATCATTTTAATTGAATACCTCATGTCTGTTTAATCTAAAGTTAATAAAACTTTTTTTTAACATCATTGTATCCAATTTTAATTTCTTGCTGTAGGACATGTACCCCTCCCTCCTTCAATTTTTCTTCAGAGCCAGTCTTATAAAAAATATATATTTTATTTTGAAATCAAAGTTAGGTTCTTTTTGTGTTAGCAAAGCTAACCCGTTATTTACTTAAAGTCAGTGCAATAACCAGTAAAATGGAGAATTATACCCAGTGATGAAAATTTATGATATATCAACTGAAAATATATTTTGAATGAGAAATTCTCAGCTAATGTCAGTTGTTTTTAGACATGAAGACAATTGGATGAGTAGTCTCTTATAAGATCTTTATGTATCTGCATCAGTGGGAGTTCTGGGAATAGGGGATTGCACATGGCACCAAATGGCATTTCTTTCATTAATTTGGCTCGAGACAGCATAGAGTGCAACAATTACAGATTTGAGTATTCAAAAGATGGCACTCTGTGGAAATCATTGTTCTACACATCTATAATGTTTCTAGTCCTTCCCATCTACTTTTGGAGTTGTATGTTGTTCCTGGTCTATAGCTAATAGGTAACTAGTGACTCTTCAGCTATTTCTTCGATTAGAATTCTTTAGCTCCATGTTCATGTTGTAAAGTGAAGGTAAAACTAAGTTAAGAAGGGGCACCTGGGTGGCTCAGTCTGTTGAGCATCTGCCTTCGGCTCAGGTCATGATCCCAGGGTCCTGGGATTGAGCCCTGCTTCACGCTACTTGCTCAGCAGGGGGTCTGCTTCTCCCTCTGCCCTCCCCCTGCTCGCTCTCTCTCAAATAAATAAATAAAATCTTTTTTAAAAAAGAAAATTTTGTCTCAGAAACATTTGGTTTACATTCCCTTGGGGCTTCATATATTGGGGTTCAGTTAGCTGGAATTGTCTTTTAAATTTTGAGTCCAGTACTGCCTAACCAGAGGGATTACCTTCTAACACGAACACATGATTTGCCTGACCAACCATGTGCCAAGTCAAAAAACCCATTACTTTTAGAGAATAATATCGAAATATCATATAGGTAGGGTGACTATATAATTCATTTGCCAAACCAAATGAAAGAGGAATCATTATTAAGTCAAGGCAACAAGTGTAAACCTCAAGCATCCATGGAAAAGCAGCACATCTGGTAGTTCTATCTATAGTGTACCTAGAGTGCCTACCTCTTTTTTCTTCCACGGGAAATTTCCACAAACTTCTCTGCAAAGAGTTAACTCATGTCCTATGCTTATAAACCCAATCTGACATGGGATTCTTAGATCTATCAAATCATTCCCACTTGTAGTGGAAAGTTGCTAAAACTCGAAGAAAATGACCTGATCACTGGGTCCACCTTTAAGTCCTTCTGGCACATGGTCTCACGATCCAAGAAACCCCTAGCCCCAGAGCAGTGATTACAAGTCATTGCAGTCAGCTTTCTGCATAGCTGCATAACAGCTCATCCAGGGCCCAGATCATCTTTTACCTAGTCACAATCCTAGTGTTGCCTGTTTTAGATTGTTTTCAGTTTTCCTGAGCCTCTTATCTGGCATCTCTCTGTAAGGGTGCCAGGATTCCAAAGGTAAGACATCACAGAAAAGTGTCAGACTTTTTTATATTTTGAGACTTACTCTCTAAGAGAGGAATTATAAGCCACCTTGAAGAAAGATATAGCCAGTGGAGTATGGACTTCTTTATCACATTACAGGTCATTCTGTTCTTGAAGAGACAAATTTGTGGCAAACAGTTTGCTTAAGACTACCTTTCCTAGAGTTACGCAAATTTGGTATCAGACCAGAGATCAAATAATACAGTCTTGAATATTTTTTTTTGAGGGAGACATTGTTTAGGAATTTTTCTTCCTGAGAGAGTTCTTTGTTTGGAAGTGACCCGACAGGATGAGTTGTTGAACAACTCTTCTGTCATGGTCCAGTGGGCAGAGAAAAAGCAATGCTCTTGTTACCTTATGGACATTCACAAAGACGAGTGCAATAAGTGGCAGATAATTAACCTGTTCATAATCCAAATACTGGAGACAAATCTCATCAGCCTGGAGCCCTGGGCAGAGGGAATGTGCTTTTCTAAACCAAGCTGTGAAAAGCAGGGAGATTAGAGAGGTAAAATCTTGGCCAATATTTTACATGATTCTCAACCCAAAGAAACCCCAGGCCATCAAAGGGCTTTCTCTTGTTGTACAGATCTATCTTGAGAGAAATAGTAGACACTTCATAATATTGAACATAAGGTAATTAAATCGTTATGTCCCTGCACTTCTTCTGAGCAATGGATACCAGGGGTGAGCTGAATGTGTAACTTAGGAGGTGATATGGTACAATGCAGTGGGTGATCTTTTTGAGCTGGTACTTTAAGCTGCAAATAACTCTTTCCATGAAGAGAGAACTTAAAATGTACCTCCCAGTACTGCATAACAGAGAAGACACTGAATAAGGTAAAAAGAAGACAGATTTTTAAAAAGCTAGGGTTTGAGAGACATAGATCTAAAGTGTCATGCCACAGTTTTTATTAACAAGTACTCAAGCAGTCTCTAATCATTTGCAGAGCATCTTGGAGGGAAGTAGAATTGTTAATAGGTGTAAATTGGTAAAGTTTTAGTGCTTAAAAAGTGGCAAATGCAGACAGAAAAAAACACATTATTTTTTTTCTGTGATTAGTAAGGGAGTTGTAGTAAACAAATAAACAAAACAAAAGACGAAAAACCCAACCATATCAGTGCCAAAGGCTTGAAACAGTAAGATATAGGACATGGAGAAGAGCCTAAAAGAGGATTTGATTCCTCTAGTCACATTTCATTAAAGGTTATCACTAGTTCTTTAATGAACAGAAGTGGAGGTTGAGATCAGGATCCTTTTTACTTTATTCTATATAAATATTTACATATTGTTCTTACCACTTTATTATTCTCAAGCAATTTTATTTTTATCTTCACTGAGGCCCATGTTAATGATCAGTCCAGGTTTTTCTACACATACCAGAAATAGAGAAATCCTGTCTGAATCTGGTGAATACACACAGTATATTCTGCATCCTTAGAGAATGGAATCTAGGTATAGATTTATTAGAGGGAAATCCAGCTCATTCTCCTTCTATATAGGGAAAAGCCTAGGTCTTTCCTACTAGGTTTTTCTTCCTGTAATCTCCTCTACTAGTCATGCAAAACACTTCACTTCTGACACTTTTGGTCACTAAATGCGTGGAAGTATTTCCCCATACCAAGCAATCCTCTGCAACACCAGCTGGGTTTCCTGTAGTTTAGCTTGGTTCTGATATTATCTGCCAGGGATAGCATCAGATCCCACAGGTTAGGGACTCAGTACCACAAGACTGCCCCTGCACCCCTCTAGACTTCAGTCAAAGTCCAGATTATCACCTGTGCTTTTGACCAACCGGAACTATAGGTTAGAGGTTCCCTCCTTGGGCTTGATTGATTTGTTAGAGCAGCTCACAGAACTCAGGGAGACACGTTTATCAGTTTATTAAAGGCTATGATAAAGGATATGGATCAATAGCCAGATGAAGAGATACATGGGGTGAGGTCTGGGAGTCACAAGTGCAGGAGTTTCTGTCCCCGTGTGGTTGTTGTGTGTCAGCCTCCTGGTGTGGATGTGTTCACCAACCTGGAAGCTCTGCAGACTCTCTACTTTGGGATTTTAAGGAGGCTTCGTCTTGTAGGCATGATCAATTATTAATTCCCTTTTCAGCCCCTCTCCTCTCTCTGGAGTATAAGAGCTAGGGCTGAAAATTCCAAGCTTCTAATCATGGTTTTTTTTTTTCTGGTGGCCAGCCCCTATTTAGGGGCCATGTGGGAGTCCACCCACAGTCACCTCATTAGAACAAAAGTTGCTCCTAGTACTCTTATCATTTAGGAAATTATAAGCATTTAGGAACTCTGTGCCAAGAACAAGGGGCAGAGACATATATATATTTTTTTCTATTATCTCAAAGTATTACAAAGACATTAGGTCCCTGAAATGAAAGGGGATATCCTACCTCCTCCTTCTTTCCCATCTATACTTTGTACCCTATAGACATGAAGAGATGTAATCAGAATCTGTTTTGACCCACAACAGTCATTAGGAAGTTTCTTTTTTTTTTCCACATTTAATGTTAGTAGAAATTCTAAAAAGACTTGGCAATATTTACATTAATGTAAAATTTATTTATTTTCAACTTCTTCGCATTTTTGTTGTTAACTTCAGCCTTCTAAGGAGGTCAGAAAAGGCAATGCAATTCTTATTTGATAGGATTCTAAGGCCTGTGGTGGCATCATGTGCAGCCAGTGGCAGAACCGAAGCTATTACTCAGGTCCCTTGACTCTCAGACTTTTCTGGACACCATGTCACACTGCCTGCATTGAGGCAAAAGCAAAGTTTCTCCTTTCATTTTTCCTCCTGGAAGAAAGAGGCATGCAAACTATTATTAGTGACAGGAAAAACAGAAGACTTGGATGGTATCTACTGGTAGCCAAGTTAGCCAAACTTATGAAGATCAGACTACCTGAATTACATGGCATGTTGCTTAGTGACATTACAGAGCATTACAGAAAAAAAAAAAAAACATACTGTCACCAAAAAATTACTCAGAGAAATAATAAAGAGCAATTCAATATAAATAGCAACAATGTGTGTTGACGATGAGGAGAGATATGTGGGGCAGCACAGAGAAGATTGGAATAGGCTTGAGAAAACCAGTATTTTATTTGTGACTTTATCATTTACTAGATTCCAGATTGTGAGCAAAACATTTCATCCCTCTGTGCCTCGGTTTCTTTGTATGTTAACTTGCTATACTCCTCACTGAGTTTGTCAGAATCAGAGGAGATAATGAACATGATTTTCATATTTCTGAAGTGCTAGACAAAGGTAAGAAATAGAGCATTACACACAGTAGGTACTTAACAAGCATTTATTGAACTAAGAAGGCTGTTTCAACTGGAATTGATTATCACTATGCATAATGATTCCTAAGGTTATGTGCCAGTAATTATTGCTTTAATGGAAATGGCTAAGTGAATTAACCTGCTGCCGGAATTATGGATCCAATAACATTTTAGAAAATTGTTATTATTCTTCAGCCCTGAGATATCTGGGTATGGAATGCAGTAACAAACATGCACATTCTGGCCAACAGCCTGGGTGTTTTGCCACTTGATAAAATTGGAATGCTTGAATACAGTTTTTCCATTTGAAAGACACATTACAAAAATCTACCAAGACAAGTTAAGTATGTGTCTCTGGCAAAGGAATTAAACAAATGTAGAGAGTGAGAAACATCAATGCAATGCTAGCTATTTTAGTGCTCTATTATCACCCACAGAGATTCTTAATGCAGTACGAAAATTCCATGATTATAAATTCCAGCTATATGGCCTGCCTTGTAGGCTATCAGGGTCTGTATTGCTAAGAACAGATTAATCTGAATTTTTAAACCTTACTAACCAGTCATCATAAACTTCCATTTAATATGTGTGTGCATGAGTATATACGTATATGTGTATTACATACATAAGTAAATAAGAATCAACTGCTATAGTAAAGAGCAGTATTGCTCTTCATGTAATCCTGTAATTTCACCAACAATTAACTCTGTCCCAGAGAACATCTTGTCTGTAAGTGGCTTCCTATGGGTATCAAATTGCTTTGCTTTTAACCTCTGTGCAGTTTTTTTCTGCTTTGCTCTATTGCTTTGTGAAGAAAAAAAGAAAGAGATGTCACCCAGTGTCGTTGCCTGCTCAGACAAACCTTAGGACCAGATCTCTGGTTTCTTAAGAACTTACTTGGGTGTATGATAATCTGGACATCTCTGCCCACAAAAGATATTAAGTATTTTTAAGGACAAGTTGACCCCTGACCTAGGATACTTCTGTGTTTGAGAAGATTAGTTTCTCATGGGGCATAGGTAATGAGTTTTATAATCTGGAAGTGTGTCTCCATCATCCAGTGTGGGTCAAGTTGTTGCAACATCTGGAGGCAGTTTAGAGGCATTCTGACTCTGAGTGGCTCCTGGGTAACTGGACTCAGCCACTTGGGCTGCACCCACAGGCCCAGCTTCCTTTCTCTTCATCCTGGGCAGTGGCTTTCAAATGCCAACTTGTACAAGAAAATGAGAAAATAAAGGCAATTTAGTAAACTTTTTAAAATTGAATTGGAGTAAAATATGTATAACATGAAATTTATCATTTTATTTTTTAAGGATGCAGTGCAGTGGCATTAAGTATATTCCTTGTTGTACACCATCACCACCATCCATCTCCAAAACTTCTCATTTTACCCGGTTGAAATTCCATACCCACTCTTTAAATAACAACTTTTCATTCGTCCCTACCCCCAGTCCCTGGAATTCATCATTCTGCTTTCTGTTTCTATGAATTTGACTACTCTAGGCATCTCATGTAAGTGAAATACTATTTGTCCTTTGGTGACTGGCTTATTTCACTTAGCATAATGTTCTCAAGGATTGTCCATGTTGTAGCATGTGACACAATTTCTTTCCATTTTAAGGCCGAATAATATTCCATTATGTGTATATATCACTTTTTAAAAATTTATTCATCAGTCAATTGACAGGTTACTTTCACCTTTTGGCACATTATGTGAATAATGCTGCTATAACCATGGGTGTGGCAACATTGTGAGTTTCTACAAAACTAACTGTGTTTAGAGATCTGTCCTTGGTGTTAATCTGTCCTTTCCTTTATGAAATCATGGTGGTAACAGTTCATTTTTCCTTAGTTGGTAAAGTAAAATGTTGACAACCCTAACTCAATCTCCCTTTTTGTTGTTTAAATTTAACTCATCTGTGAAAGTCTGGAAAATACAGAAATTCTTCTCAAACAGCGTTGAACACCAGAATCATCTGTAAAGCTTTGGAAAATATAGTTCTCAAGAGCCCAGACTAAACTGATTGAAACGGGATCTCCCAAGGTTAACTCAGGCTGTGATATTATTTTAAAGCTCTCAAAGTTATTCTGATTTATGGCTAATTTGAAGAATTTCTTATGGCTTTCCAGAACTACCCTACATATCAAACAAGATGAATCAGTTTGGTCAGTGAATACCACTCTGCCACCAGCACATCTATCAGAGGATGAATTCTACCAAATTTCGAACCTGTCCAGGGCTACTAACAGGGAGATTCTGAGCTAGGACTGAGGCTATGTAAAAATTAAATCAGTTGTCCAGAGTGCAATTTTTATGTCTAAATCAAAGTTCGAGTTTGTGTGGTTTCTCCACAGCTGTTTGCACATGTTCTACGGGGAGAGGAAAGAATCTGTTTCCATGACTTCTCTCCTTTCTTCCATCCACTTCCTTAGAATTCTTGAACTTGGCCATGTTATGCTTTCAAAACTACTTTCGACACAAATCGTACAATATCCAACTTCCTTTTTTTGAGACTATAGACCAGGTTGAGAAGGGTTTGCTTCATTCACACATTTATTGATTTTCTTTTCACAACTAAATAGCTATAGAGTCTACCATGTGTCTAAAAGGTCAATAAACCACACAAAGAAGCATGTCAGAAATGATGAAGAAAGTTGAGTCTTGCAAGAATCGTTCAGGTGCCATCCACAGAGTGAACTCATTCACGTTTACTGTTCACCTTCACAGTCTCCCAAATACCAAACATCAGTTGATGGCATGTGATTAGTGAGGAAGCTCTGAGTTGATTAAGTGCAGTGGTATTTTGAGAAAAACAGGACATTCCTCATTATCCGCAAATCTGTGGTTATGAGGAAGAGTGCGAGTTGGCATATTAGCATTTCTACATTCATCTCCCCTTCCTCTCTGCAACCTTGAGTGAAGCAGCTTGCCTTATTAGTAACATGTTTGGGATTAACAGCTTTGCTATTGTGTTAGCATCTCTGTCATTACCCAGGGAGGGAAACTGGCTAGTGCTAAGCCAGTTACTAACAGACCTAAAGCAGCACGAGAGATGAAATTCTCATGCAGCAGCGAACATTGGAGCCCAAAACTTTGCTAACTACAAGCGAGATGTGTGCACTTTAAATAAAAATCGGTTTTATAATTAGGGTCAGGAAATTTTTAAATGTACTAAAACTCTCAAATCGCGTTAAAAAGAAATGCCACTCAGATATTTACAAAATAATGGAATCTCATTCCCATCTGCTCAGGCTTCCTTTCAACACCTCTCCCCTCAGTGCCAAAAGGAGACATTTCTAGGCTTGCAGTGTGAATCATAGGAGAGCCAGCCTGGAGTGTTGGATTGGGAGGGGCTAGACCTTGAAAGTGGCTGGAAATATGAAAAGTGTCTGGTAGGGGCAAAGAGGACCCTTGGGCTCTAGAAGTTGTAAGGTTGATATATAGCGAGCTGGCTTTCTGCAACCATAAACCCTAGCCAAAATCTCTGGGCAGCACAGGGCCCAGTGGAGGAAGCCCAAGAGTTGAAGCTGGGCCAGCTGTGTTTGCAGCTCAAGTCCTTTCTGATAGATATAGCCATTCTGGGAACAGTCTCATTCTTGGATCACTTTCTCTTAAACCAGTTTAGGCTGTGGAGTCACAAGCAGAAGACACAGGTGCTGCAGAGAAACTCACTCACGATTCTGAGCCCAACTAATATCACCATATTAGTTGTCACGTGGTGCTGCTTTGGAGTTGCAAAGAATAGAATGAGCCTCTCCCACTGATAGCCTTCCTCTTTCCTCAGTGGTGACCAGCTCTGCACAAAACATAAAGGAAATAAAAAAAAAAAAAAGAGAAGAAGAAGCAATAGTTCCCCAGACCACTCTGAGACTAAATTCAGGAATCAAGCAGAACTTTTCCCTTCATTACTACTTGAAGGGTCCACTTTCAAATTAGTCTGCCTTGGGCCTAGGTTCTCAGGACATTCCCAGCCATCAATGGAGTAAATATTGACTACATGCCATAATACTCATGATGATGTGGACCTCTCTGCCCCCTTGTTTCTTCCACCACTTTCTCCGTGGAACAAAACGCCCCTCTGTTGGTAGAATGACATTTACATTCACCATCCCTCAGTTCAACACCAAGAGGGAACCCCATGACTGACCTCAAACACCTGTACCCAGGAGCCTGTGATGATACTGGAAGCCATGCTAAGAACAGTAGGGAAAGCTGTGCCATCAGAAGAGAGAAAGGGGAAAGAAAAGCCAGGTTGATGACTTGGAAAGGGAACTTTATTCACTATGTAATTTTGCTAGAAGCAGGTGCTCTTTCTAGTTTGTAGTTTCTAGATCTGGTGATGAAACTTTTTGAACCAGAGATTTCAGCACATTGAGTGAATTTTCTCTGATTTGTGGAATTGGCAGGTTTTTTTTTTATTTTAATGTTTTTTTATTATGTTAGTCACCATACAGTACATCCCCGGTTTCCAATGTAAAGTTCGATGATTCATTAGTTGCGTGTAACACCCAGTGAACCATGCAATACGTGCCCTCCTTACTACCCATCACCAGTCTATCCCATTCCCCCACCCCCCTCCCCTCTGAGGCCCTCAGTTTGTTTCTCATAGTCCATAGTCTCTCATGCTTCATTCCCCCTTCTGATTACCCCCCTTTCTTTATCCCTTTCTTCCCCTACCAATTTTCGTAGTTCTTACGTTCCATAGATGAGAGAAATCATATGATAATTGTCTTTCTCTGCTTGACTTATTTCACTTAGCATTATCTCCTCCAGTGCCGTCCATGTTGCAGCAAATGTTGAGAAATCGTTCTTTCTGATAGCTGAGTAATATTCCATTGTATATATGGACCAAAACTTCTTAATCCAGTCATCTGTTGAAGGGACTCTCGTTTCCTTCCACGATTTACCTATTGGGGATAATGCTGCTATGAACATTGGGGTGCATATGGCCCTTCTCTTCACTACTGTATCTTTGGGGTAAATACCCAGTAGTGCAATGGCTGGGTCATAGGGTAGCTCAATTTTTAACTTTTTAAGGGACCTCCGCACTGTTTTCCAGAGTGGCTGTACCAACTTGCATTCCCACCAACAATGTAGGAGGGATCCCCTTTCTCCACATCCTCTCCAGCAATTGTTATTTCTTGCCTTGTCAATTTTTGCCATTCTAACTGGCGTAAGGTGGTATCTTAGTGTGGTTTTGATTTGAATATCCCTGATGGCTAATGATTGTGAACATTTTTTCATGTGTCTGTAAGCCATTTGTATGTCATCATTGGAAAAGTGTTCATATCTTCTGCCCATTTTATGATTTATTTGTTTCTGGAGTATTGAGTTTGGGAAGTTCTTTGTAGATCTTGGATACCAGTCTTTTATCTGTAGCATCATTTGCAAATATATTCTCCCATTCCGTGGGCTGCGTCTTAGTTTTTTTGACTGTTTCCTTGGCTGTGCAGAAGCTTTTTATCTTGATGAAGTCCCACAAGTTCATTTTATCTTTTGTTTCTCTTGCCTTTGGAGATGTGTCATGAAAAAGGTTGCTTTGGCCAATGTCGTAGAGGTTGCTGCCTATGTTCTCCTCTAGGATTTTAATGGATTCCTGTCTCACATCGAGGTCTTTCATCCATTTGGAGTTTATCTTTGTGTATGGTATGAGTGAGTGGTCAAGTTTCATTCTTTTGCATGTAGCTATCCAATTTTCCCAGCACCATTTATTGAGGAGACTGTCTTTTTCCACTGGAGTTTTTTCCTGCTTTATCAAAGATTAGTTGCCCAAAGAGCCGAGGGTCCATTTCTGGGTTCTCTATTCTGTTCCATTGGTCTATGTGTCTGTTTTTGTGCCAGTACCATGCTGTCTTTGTGATCACAGCTTTGTAGTACAGCTTGAAATCCAGCATTGTGATGCCCCCAGCTTTGTTTTTCCTTTTCAACAGTTCCTTGGCGATTCGGGGCCTTTTCTGGTTCCATACAAATTTAAGGACTATTTGTTCCAGTTCTTTGAAAAATGTCATCGGTATTTTGATCGGGATAGCATTGAAAGTGTAGATTGCTCTGGGTAGCATGGACATTTTAACTATGTTAATTCTTCCGATCCATGAGCATGGAATATTTTTCCATCTTTTTGTGTCTTCCTCAATGTCTTTCAAGAGTGATTTATAGTTTCTAGAATATAGGTCCTTTACGGTTTACATTTTCTCAGTGTCTTTCAAGAGTGATTTATAGTTTCTAGAATATAGGTCCTTTACGGTTTACATTTCCTCAGTGTCTTTCAAGAGTGATTTATAGTTTCTAGAATATAGGTCCTTTACATTTTAACTATGTTAATTCTTCCGATCCATGAGCATGGAATATTTTTCCATCTTTTTGTGTCTTCCTCAATGTCTTTCAAGAGTGATTTATAGTTTCTAGAATATAGGTCCTTTACGGTTAAGTTAATTCCAAGGTAACGTATGGTTTTTGGTGCTATTGTAAATGGGATGGATTCCCCAATTTTTCTTTCTTCAGTCTCATTATTCGTGTATAGAAATGCAACTGATTTCTGAGCATTGATTTTGTATCCCACCACTTTACTGAATTGCTCTATAAGTTCTAATAGTTTGGGCGTGGATTCTTTTGGGTTTTCCATATAGAGTATCATGTCATCTGCGAAGAGAGACATTTTGACTTCTTCTTTGCCGATTTGGATACCTTTTATCCCTTTTTGTCGTCTGATTGCTGTTGCCAGGACTTCTAGTACTATGTTGAATAACAGTGGCGAGAGTGGGCTTCCTTGTCGTGTTCCTGATCTTAAGGGAAAGGCTTCCAGCTTTTCCCCATTGAGAACAATATTTGCTGTAGGCTTTTCATAGATAGCTTTTATGAGATTGAGAAATGTACTCTCTATCCCTACACTCTGAAGGGTTTTAATCAGGAAAGGATGCTGTATTTTGTCAAATGCTTTTTCTGCCTCAATTGAGAGGATCATATGGTTCCTGAGTCTTTTCTTGTTGATATGATGTATCACGCTGATTGATTTGCGAATGTTGAACCACGCTTGCATCCCAGGGATGAATCCCACTTGGTCCTGATGGATAATCCTTTTAATGTACTGTTGGATTCTATTAGCCAGGATCTTGTTGAGGATTTTGGCGTCCATATTCATTAGGGAAATCGGTCTATAATTCTCCTTTTTGAGGGGGTCTTTGCCTGGTTTGGGGATCAAGGTCATATTGGCCTCATAGAATGAGTTTGGTAGCTTTCCTTCTGTTTCTATTTTTTGAAATAGCTTTAGGAGAATAGGTATTATTTCTTCTTTGAATGTTTGGTAGAATTCCCCAGGAAAACCATCCGGGCCTGGAGTTTTGTTATTTGGAAGGTTGTTTATCACTGACTCAATCTCTTCATAATTAATTGGCCTGCTTAAAAAATCAATTTCTTCCTGTTTCAGTCTTGGTAGTTTATAGGTTTCCAGGAAGGCCTCCATCTCTTCCAGATTGCTTGATTTATTGGCATATAGCTGTTGATAAAAGTTTCTAATAATCCTTCCAATTTCCTGGGTGTTGGTCATGACCTCTCCTTTTTCATTCATAATTTTATTAATTTGGGTCCTTTCTCTATTTTTTTGAATAAGTCTTGCCAGCGGTTTGTCAATTTTATTGATTCACTCAAAGAACCAGCTTCTAGTCCTGTTGATCTCCTCTACTGTACTTCTGGTTTCTAATTCATTGATTTCTGCTCTAATCTTGGTCAACTGCTTCCTCGTGAATGGATTAGGTCTGTCCCTCTGTTGCTGTTCCAGCTTCTTGAGGTGAGAATATAAAAACTGCATTTTAGATTTTTCTATTCTTTTGAGTGAGGCTTGGATGGGTATGTATTTCCCCCTTAGGACTGCCTTTGCAGTATCCCACAGGTTTTGGACCATTGTGTTTTCATTCTCGTTGGTCTCCATAAATTGTTTAAATTGATTTTTGATTTCCTGGTTTATCGAGTCATTCCTGAGCAGGATGGTTCTTAGTCTCCAAGTGTTTGAGTTTCTTCCAAATTTTTCATTGTGGTTGAGTTCCAATTTCAGAACGTTGTGGTCTGAGAATATGGGGGATAATTTCAGTCTTTTGGTATTGGCTGAGACCCGTTTTGTGTCCCAGAACATGGTCTATTATGAGAAAGTTCCATGGGCATTAGAAGAGAATGAGTATTCTTTGGTTCTGGGGTGTAGTGTTCTATATATATCTATGAGGTCCAACTCGTCAAGTATGGCATTCAAAGCTCTTGTTTCTATGTTGGTTTTCTGCTCCGGTGCTCTGTCTATTGCTGATAGTGGAGTGTTGAGGTCCCCTACTATTAACGTATTTTTATCTATATGTCTCTTTATTGTGGTTAAGAGTTGGCTTGTGTATCTTGCTGCTCCCCTGTTGGGGGCATATATATTTATAATTGTCATATCCACTTGTTGGATACATCCTTTAAGAATAATATAGTGCCCTTCTGTGTCTCTAACTATAGTCTTTAGTTTAAAATCCAATCTGTCTGATATGAGAATTGCTACCCCAGCTTTCTTTTGAGGTCCATTGGCATGAAAGATGGTATTCCATCCCTTTACTTTCTCTCTGAATGTATCTTTAGGTTCAAAATGAGTCTCTTGTAGACAGCAAATGGATGGGTCATGTCTTTTTATCCAATCTGCAACCCTGTGGCGTTTATGGGAGCATTTAGGCCATTTACATTGAGACTCATTATTGAGAGATATGATTTTAATGATGCCATGTTGCCAGTAAAGTCTTTGTTTCTATAGATTGTGACTTTCTGTTCTGTATCACTCTTGGGGCCTTTTTACTTTTATAGAACCCCCCTTAATATCTCCTGTAGGACTGGTTTCGTGGTTACGAAATTGGTCAATGACAGGCGATTATGGAAGGTCTTTATTTCTTCATCAATTCTGAATGACAGCCTTGCTGGATAAAGGATCCTTGGCTGCATGTTTTTCTCTGAAAGAGCTTTAAAAATGCCCCCCCCCCAACCCTTTCTCTCATTCCAGGTCTGTGTAGACAGGTCTGACATAATTCTGATACCTTTGCCTTGGTACGTGAGAAATTTCTTTGCCCTTGCTGCTTTCAGTAGTGTATCTTTGGATCTAATATTTGTGAATTGCACTATGATGTGACATGGCGTAGGTTTGTCGTGGTTGAGCTTGGGAGGGGTCCTCTCTGCCTCTTGGACACGAATGTTTGTTTCCCTTGCTAGATTAGGGAACTTTTCAGCTACAATTTGTTCAAATATCTCTTCTAGACCTCTGTTTTTCTCCACCCCCTCGGGGATGCTGATGATTCTGACATTGGAACGTTTCATTGAGTCGGTAATCTCCCGTAACCTACATTCCTGAGCGTGGATTTTTTTGAGTCCAGATTCTATTCTAGCTTTCTCTTCTACTAACCCATCCTCCAATTCGCTGATACGTTCTTCTGCCTCATTTACCCTGGCCGTCAGAACCTCTAGTTTTGACTGCATTTGGCTCATAGAATTTTTAATTTCTGCCAGATTTGCTCTCATTTCTGCCCTTAGAGACTCTATATTCTCATTAACATTTTCGTTAATACTTTTTTCAAGTCTACACATCATCTTGACCATTGTTACTCTGAATTCCATTTCTGATAATTTGGTTATATCCATATCCATTAGTTGTGTGGCAGAGGCCACAGACTCATTGTCTTTTCTTTGCTGGGGGGGATTTCTCCTTCTCGTCATTCTGATGAGGAGAGGTTGCGGGGTTGTCCAGAGCCCAAATTGTTGACCGGGACCCAGGCTGTGCGCCCTTGTTTTATAGGGATCTTAGGGATGTGGGCTTCTTGATTTTTCAGCCTGCCTTCTGGGAGAGGGGCCTGCCTCTCCGATACTCAGGCAACCCTGTTTGGGTAGAGTCTCCGTGTTCCCTGCGAGGGGGGATGGGAATGGGCACACTGTGAGCCGGTCTTCCCAGGCTTTTGTTCTCTGGCAGCTTTCCCTGGCGGTGCTGTGCCTCTTCTGAGAGTCAGAGCAGCAGTGGCCGAATCTCAGCCTCTGTCTCAGAACAGAGGGATCGCGGACTGTTCTCCACTGATGTTCTGGCCACTTTAACTCTGTTTCTGTTGGTGCTGCTCAACCCTGCAGCATCCCACAATGTGCACCCCACACCCGGCGTTCCCAGCCCTCACTTCCAGGGCCGGCGTGTCTCTGTCCTTTGTGTTTCTAACACTGCCAGCCGCCAGCCCCCCCTGCACGCTCTGAAGCTCCGCCCCTCAGTCTGGTTGCGTGCGTTCCTGGCTCATGGTCTCAGTCCGCTCTCTCGCGGGTGCCGATCCACAAGTCCGCCCGCTCCCCCGTGCAGGTGGCTACCGCTTTCCGGAGCCCAAATGTGGCGGCTCCCTCGCCCTTCCTTTATCTTCCGATATCTGTGCGCGGTTTCATGGCTCCCCGCTTCGTACCTCAATACTCAGCGCTGGAGATGTTAATTTGTAGAGATCCAGATGTATCTTCCTGCATCTCAGGCTGATTCCGTGGATGTTCAGGCTGGTCTGGTACCTATCCAGCTTGACTCAGGGGACAAGCTGAAAAAGGGGTCCCCTACTCCTCTGCCATCTTATCTCCTCCCCTATCCTGGCAAGTTTTAATGCATAGCCACGTGGGCAGACCACTGAGACTACAGTGCCCGAAGGCATGTTAGGTTGAAGACTGGAAGCTTCTCCCCAAACTCACTGGATTCCTTCCCCTCCAGGGCCTCCACATCCCCTTGCTCTAGTACTAGAATGAAGAATTACAAGGACAAAGGCTTGAGAGTTCCAGTCAGAGCTCTGAACCATCCAAGAAGCTGCTCATTCCTCCAAAGGGTTGTATTTTTCTTTCTTCCCAGAAAATCATTTTCTCATTTCACCATCTTCCAGGAGCAGGCCACCCTGTGCAACCCTTTATCTTCCACCTAGGAAAAGAAAATGTTTTGACTCTGGGAGGAGGAAGGTGGGGAAGGTAGGGGCTCCTCTAGGCTCCCTGTGATGTCCAGTGGCTTTGGCGAAGGAGTGACTGAGTGGGCAGCCCGCAGGCAGGACAGGGTATTCATGGAGCACAGCCACTGACCTACTGGTTGATGTGGTCTGTGAATTGAATCTTTTATACTAAAAAATTAATTCATTGTTTCTCAGAAATTCAATGGTAACTGGGTGTCCTCTACTTCTGTTTGCTAAATATGACATCCCTACTCTGACATCTGCCAGGAAAATAGGGAGGACTTTTACACTTATAGAACAGAGCTACCCTGCTCCTTCAGGGACCAGCAATGGCACAAATACCAGACCCATTTCTAGAGGACTTTGAGGAACCTTCTTGGAGCCATAAAACAATATTGCTATTGCAATTTGCTTGGGAAGACAATTAGAGCCAAAGGAAAAAATTGGGAGTCTTTCTTCTTTTCTCCTCACATCTGGTGACTGTATTATTTGTTGTCCAAGCAAGTGCACTTCTTTGAGTAACACGTACACTGGGGGCAAAAGATGTAAGGTAGGGCCCTTCCGGGCTAGCCAGGCTGTGTGTTCACTGTCATTAACCGCCAAATTCAACGTATGCTACATATGCGCTTTTTTCTGAGCTGTCAACTCTTTTAAGACAGGAATTTCTGAATACTTCTCTGTTGAATTGAACTGAAAAGTCTTTGACTTCCTCGCCTGTCCCACCATGTTTTGTTCTGGGGTTTTGGGTAGCCAGACATTTATCCACTCAGATGCAACTGGGTTATAAACCCAAACTTCCTTTTTGCCCATGAGAAAGGCTGCAAAGAGGGGGTGTGAAGGCTTCAGTATCCAAAAATCCATTTCTGAAACAAACAAATGTATCTGCAGAACTGAGCATCTTAAAGCAGCACAGCTCTTCACAAGAGCTGAATTATGTCAACTAACGTGTGGTTCTGAGGGCAGGAATATATACCTGAAGACCAATACACAGGTGCACTGAGCCAAACAGCTCATCTGAAGTCCAAATGAGGAACCCAGCTCATGTCAGTCAATAACCCCATTTCTTGGCCCGGTCATCTGATTGAGTGTATCTGCTTCTTACCCCCGAACTGCATGTTTTGTCCCCATGGACTTAATGTATATAAGGACCCAGTCTCTACAAAGTTCTCCTCTCTGGTGGACATTCTGAGAAGGTGGCAGGGGAGTCAAGTCATCGCTGTTCTTTTGTTTTTGCCAAACCCCATCATCCTGGGCAGCGGGGACCCCTCACAAGCCAGAGGGCTGAGCAGCTTCTAATGTGAATGGCACCAGGTCCCTAATGAGATCCCAAAAGTACACTGCCTAGTTCCAGTTATACACATGAACTCTTTAGCACTCAGACCAAATTTCCTTGTTTTTTTTAAGTAAAACCTAGAGGGGTTTGTCATCAGGTACTGGATGGACTGGGGAATTCATCCTTTTTTAGGTTTGTTAAGATAAACAGTCTGAAGGTTCAGTTTGGGCCAGATTACTGAATCCATTTCATCTTGGAGGAGTAAGTTTTTGTAAGGAGGATAAAGTTGCTAAGTTTCAAGGTGGAAACCTGAGGGAGGCTGAGGGGAGAGACACCTGCAATTCTGATAAACATTATAATTTGAAAGGTATAGTTTTATTCCCAGATTTGTTCAGGTGTTTTGGGCTTTAAAGATACTAGAGTCCGTGGTGGAAAATTGTGTGCTTTGAAAGAGCCTGAATTTTATAATAATTCCATATTTTTCTTCTGGTATAATTCAACTTTTGAAAAAAGTAACATCAGAAGGCACCAGTTATATTGCACATTAAAGCTGGTATTAGCAGCTATTCATGGCTGCAAGACAAGCCTTTTTTAGGCAAGCAGAATTCATTCTATTGAAAATGAGTCTATGCTCACCTCATTGAAAGTTTTCATGGTGATTTAAAATGCCAGATTTTAGGAGGGGAGTGGGAAGGCCAAACTCAATGATGGCCAGAGGGCAAAGAACACCCTAGGCCAGTGTGGGCCTGAGAACAATTACAAGCTTTCTACGCAATCAGGGCCAACACAGGGTGGTGGTGGTGGTGGTGTTAGTGTTGTTGTTTCATCTTGTTTTCTTAATTCATTGCTAACTTTGAAGGGAGTGCATTTTTACATAAAAACGCACATTTATGACTTGCTTTGCTTGAAAATGAGAAAGGTCTATTAACCGTGTTCTGTATGGAGACAATATTTGCACACTCAGTAGAGACTGCCTCTTTTTTAAAAAGGACCGAAATAAATTCATTTGCTGCACACTGGCTGAAGCTGTTTGGTGTCCACAGTGTATGGCTTGCTTCAGTCCCTTCTACTCTGTATTACTTCTTAATGCCAAGGCCAAATACCAGTTGCCAGTTATCATATTTGAGCTGGCGGTTTTCTTATACTCAGAAGCTTCAGTCATTTATGTTACTTGCCTGGTCTCTAGGAGCATTCAAACTTTCCATCCTTGATGCAGCATTATGAGATTTGTCTCCAAATATCTGGCTCAGGTAGGCCTAAATGCTACCATTACTACTTACACTTTGGCTGAGGGGCTTCCTCAGGTGATTCTCCATTCAAATCACTGCAGACACTGCTGAGAAAGGAAATGTAGTATTACTTCCCTAATATTTCATTAGTAAAAAATGAATCAGATCACTCTGCCTACTTGTGTCCAAGAAGAGGCATTTCTCCCATGAGGAGTGGGTTTGGGTGGCAGTGTACCAGGTGGAATTTCTATGGCAGGCCATAGAAAAATTCTGCATCTGTTTTTAAGGAAAATGTCTCCAAGTAAATTATATAGGAGGCAAACCTGGATACAGAGTGATGTTGGTACCACTTATAGCATAAGAGATGTCAAAGTGCTGGGTTTTAGGGAACCCAAAGAGTAACAGCCTTCTTCCTTATACACATTCAGAACAGATAAGAGGTAAGCACAGAAGTTAGACAGAGATCCAAACCATTAGCTTTTTATTAATTAAAGGTGGAGTAAAGAATGAGGCTTAAATATGGGACCAAATGGACTAGAAACATTCTGCTGAATTGAATCTGACCTGACCTCTCTAAATCACAGGCCTCACCCCCAGGTGAGGCCCTTTACTCATGGCCCCAGACAGGTAGATGCATCCTTTTGCAGATAGGTGAGTCCAGAAAGTAGAAGACTGGCCTAGCCATGTATGCCCATTTTTTCTTCTCAACTCAAGTCAGTTTTAATATAGCAATCCTTTGGGAGTGGGGTCAGGAGTGGTCAATAAATTAGAGGAGTGGGAGGAAAACCACAGGGGTTGGTCTATCTGGAATCCCATGCACGGATTTAGTAGAGTGGAGAATAAGTGCTCCCTCTAACGATAACCTGAAGTCTGAGTAGTGCTGGACCCATAGAAATACATTCTTTTCCATCTGGACAAATGGAGCATGGGAAATGGAAGCCTGGGTCTCTGGTCCAAATAAGGTTCTAGAAGAGGGAGAGAGTAGACATGTGGAGCCATGGAATTAAGAAATTCCAGATGGAAAGGCGGACTTGGGACAAAAATTGGAGATCCAGTGTCTCAGTGGGTACAGGGCACAGGAACAGTGAGAAAGATCCAGTGAGTTCTGAGGGATGGAGGAGCAGGAGCCTCTTACTTCAGGAACTTGAGAAAACTCCTTGTTGAGAACCTGTAGTCTCTGAGGAGCCATTGAGAGGATTTGGACAGTATTTGTTTGTATACCCTCTAATGGACATAGTGCTCTATTTTATACATAATAGGTACTCACTAAATGTTGGGTAGAGTGAATTAAAGAGAATCTTCTAAAAATTACTAAAGTAAGGAAATAATAACCCACAGGCTTAACCCTTCTGAGGAATGTGTGCATTTTAAAAGAGGACTTTGTTATACCAAATTCATCTGTAACCGATAGAATATACAGAACATATTTGGGCCAAAAGCTCTTGGGGGAGGCTCTAATTTCTCCCCCATACGCATATATTCCCCAGAAGCCCAAGGTTGGCAGTTTAGTACCTCACTTAGTCAGATCCCTACCACAGTCTGAACTTTATGGTTTCTTGTAAGGAATGCCAGTTGTTCTCTTGTTTTTTCCCGTTGGTCTGCATATAAATATCTACAGCTCTCAGGAATTAGAAATACATATTTATGACAGTGACTCCTACCTGAAGAGTTTATTGGGCAGTTTATTGTTTGTTATAATGATAGAGACAAAAAGTAGGGCCATCGCCACCCAAAAACCCAAATCTTCTCACATAAATTATGGAATCCATAATAAACTGCTTTATATGTGATTGTAAAGCCAGTGGAATGTGATATAGTAAGGATGGGTTTCATATTTATTTTGCCTTTTGTATCAAGTACGTGGGGAGTTGGTGATGTCAGGAAAGTCAGGAAAATCACAGTGCGTGGGGTTCTGATAAATGACAACTGCCTCAGCCAGGACCAATGACCATGCGAGTTCCCACTTCATGACCAGGGTCACTGGGGAGACATTTCTCATTGGATCAGCTTATTGTAAATATTAGGTTTCAGCCTTTGAGCATATATTGCTGGTTTTCAGTTACTTGGAGCTTTAGAACATCTGCTTTTTCATAGCAAAAAAAAATAATAATAATGAAGAAGAGGAAAGAAGAAAGAAATCTCTTAAGGAAGTGTTTAAAAGTCAAGCTGATAGATTTGGCAGTTCTCATTTGTGGCAGGAGTAACAGGCATCACAGGGGCAGTGTGACTTTAATATTAAAGAATAAACACTTTAACATTATTAAATACATCATAGCAGGTTTTATAGCAAGCTTTATAATAAAGTTAGATGTTTCAGTATCAAAAAGGCACACACATTGCTTTAATGTTATCTACATGTTATGGATTGTAACAGCCTGTTATGACATCATCTGTTAGGAATTTACTATGAGTACTTGGGGGGGGGGGATTCAGACAAGCTCCTTCTAATAAGATGCCATGGAGTGTAACTATATCTAATGACAATTGGTCAATTATGAATAAAGCATTTTCAAAGAGAACCGTTGCTTTAAGCTCTATTAAAACGTTAATGAGGCTTAGCAGAAGTCTCCATTTCTTGCCTGCTGTTCTCTCAACTGAAAAGCCACACTCCTGTGTGACTCTCCCCAGCTCCAAGGGACTGCATGGTTTAGAAGGCAGTTGGGGATAATTTGGCTGCAGACAAGGTTTTTGGTTCAGCAGCAGACCCAACCTTGAGGTTGATACTTGGGGGCTAGTGTGATTCAGATGGACTATAAGTTTTTAAGCTCTTTCCTGTCTGATTCATCCTGTTTGTCTCTCTGTGGGAAGCATCTGATTGAAATGAAATCCATTGACCTGAAGCTCTGAAAAGAAAAATTTTTTTGGCTGGGGTGACAAATAAGTTGGCTGCCCTCAAAAAAAGTGTTTTCTTTAATTCTGGAGGTGGTGTGGGGTCTCAAACTTGCCGCTTTGGGGTATAAGCCAGCCCACAGATTTGTTTTGTTTAACAAGTGCTGTGCTTAAAAGATATGGATTTAAATGCCTTCGGGCAGGGCACACCTTCTCCAGTTTATAGCAAGCTTCGCAATGTCCTATTGTCCTAGACCAGGCCCACACATATTCTTTGTGTCCTGCCAGACCTCTGAAAAGTGAGAATTGTGAGCCCTGGTGGCTCACCGTGCCTGATTCATTCCTGCTCCCTTCGCCCTCAGTTTGATTTGGTGTCTCTCACTGATGCCTCCCACAGCTGGACCTTGTTCCTCACAGAGAGTTTTTGATGAAACTAGAGTCATAAAGACAGGATTAAGAACAAAGTCCAAGGAATCCCAGAATCTAAGAGTTTGCAGAAAGACTTAAGAGTTTGGAATACTCCAATTGCAGATGAGCAACATGAGACACAGAGACGGAAAAACCTTGGAAAGGTCAGCCCCAGAAGGAATAGAGCAGAGACCGAAAGTCAGGTCTTTTGATTCCTCATCCTGGCATGCTGCACCCACTACCCCACAAAGCTGGCCTGAACGATGCCTCCTTTCTATGGCCCTTCCTCGTATTCCCAGAGGGTGTCTTTTTCCAAGTCACCGTCTACATACACAGGATGGCACCAGCTGTGCAGCCCAACCCCTCTTACATTGTACTACTATGTCTGGGGAAATGAAAGTCAAGACCAGTGTGTTCACAGTAAGCTTGCTAAGTCTCAAAGAAAAGTGCTTCTCTACTGATGGCAGAGAACTTGGGGCTGGAGGCAGATTAAGGTTTAAAACAAACCCCAGGAGTCAACTTTGCAGACGACTCAGGTTGAGTCCTAGGCCCTTCTTTGTTCAAAGTATACTGAAACTTTCCTTCAGGGCTGGCTTTGGGAGGAGACAGAATGGTGTGGGCTCTTTAAGGGATCTTGTGCCACCTCAAGAAGCCTAACTTCAGCCAAAAATGGCCTTGTAGCTAAACCTTACCATGTCAACCAAGGCAAAATTGTCTGAAATTCAGTTAGTAACTCACACATACGAGCTAAATATTGCCCCCTTTGAGCGCTGTGCTTTGTGAAAACATTGGAAGAGGAGAGCTTCAGTGAGCTTTCTTCATAAGTGGAAGAAAGGAGGGCAAGGAGAACCCTGAATATTAGTGAAAGGCAGGAAAGCAGATGAAGGAAGTGTTGGGGGAGAGACATTGGCTAATAGAGAAGCTAAAAGTGAAGGAGTCAGTGAAGGAGATATCCAAAAGAAACCAGTGGTATCATATACATCTAAGGGCATCAGTGGGCAAGACTGCACGGTCACGGCCACAAAACCTGCTCTGTCAGGAGTTGGCTGTGGCCTGTCATTCAATACCCTTAAAACTCTCAGCCCCCAAATCCTGCCTAGGTTTTCAGCAAATACCCCCAGAAAACTGGAAGAAAAGTTATAAATATCCCAAGTACTAGCTCAGTGACTGGCACATGAGCTCAATATTTGTCGAATAAATGAATCAAATATTTGTAGTGTATACTTGTGCAGCCATCTCTAGGGTAAAGCCTTGTAGCCTGGTTTCTGGAGCACTTGACCAGGGCTTTGGTGCCTATGAAATAGGTTCCAATCCCAGGAGCTATGGAGTGGAATGGACCTGGAATCAGAAGATTCCAGATTCCTCATCTGTCAAATAGTGACAAGACTAATACATACCAGCCTCAGAAAGGCGCTATTTGGCCCTGAACAAGAGGTTGTATGTAAGAGTATTGACAACCTGAACATATTATGGAACAGAGAAAAGTGTTACTTTATCTTTTCTTGTCTGAACTTCGTGGGATTATCCATGGTTGAAGACTTTTTTTTTCTCACCTCAGGTAAACAGCCGATTAGTTTATAGCTCATCCATTTGAACCTTCGCTGTTCCATATCACTTAAAAGTCAGATGGGATTCTTAAGAGGAATTGAAAAGGAGAGCAGGTTGCTCAGTAGAGTTGGAGTGACATCACAGCTGGAGGTATGGAGTGAAATGTAATTTTCTAGAGGTCACAGAGGGCTTCTGGGTTGCAGCTTCCACTGATTCTACAAGGTAATGAGTGGCCATGATTTAAAAAGAAGAAGAGGAAGAAGGAGGAGAAGGAGGAGGAGGAGGAGAAAAAGAAAAGGAAAGAAGGAGGGAAAGAGGGAAGGAAGATAGGAAGATGGTGGGTGTGCTACCTATAGAGAAGGAGGAGAAGGTGGAGGAGGAGAAAAAGAAAGAAAAAAAGAAACAAACAAACAAACATGGTGGGTGTGCTACCTATGGAAGCTTACTGCCATTGTTTTCTTAGAGTGAAAACAAAGCCTAGAATGATTAAGAGGCTGGTTATTGTTATAGCTTGAGCCTGGAGTGGTATAGACCCAAACCAAAATTGCAGGGAAGATGGCAAGGAAAAGGTGGACTCAAGAAATGTGTGTGTGCGTGTGCGTGTGCGTGTGTGTGCGTGTGCGTGTGTGTGCGTGTGCGTGTGTGTGTGTGTGCGTGCGTGTGTGTGTGTGTGTTGGGGGGTAAGGGTGGGAGCAAACCATCAGTTAATCATTTGCAATAGAGGACATATAAGGACTGCTCAAAGACTTGGGGTGTGTGAAGGGTGAAAAAGATTATTAGTAGCAAAAATTGAGCAAGTTTGGGAAGGAGAGAATAAGCTGAAAACATTTTTGGATAATTTAAAGTAAAATGAGCATATCTTGTTTGATTTTTCTTTTCACTTCGTCCATTTGCTGTGGTAGAATATTATATACATTCAATGGAATTTTGTGTTAGAAAAGTGTTGAATGAATCAAAATTTCCACATAGGCCAATGCCTCATGCATTAGGGCATTTATGGGGTGAGGGTCAGAAATATGCACCAAAAAAAAATGCCTATTTCTTAGTTCACAGTTTTATCTTCTTTATCCTTTCTGTTATGGAGCCAGTGTTCTCTGAGTTTTGGAATGCTCTCCTCACTTATGTACTTATTTATATATGCATACATATAACATAAATTAATGAAACTCTTTCCAGACACATAATTCCAGGAATTTTTAATGCATTTGTTATTAGTCGTTTGATAAAATTTTCTAATTAAGTCAGTGTGATACTCAGCCAGAAAAACAGAATTACTTCACAATAGCCTCATATGTTCCTTTTTGTACAGTTTACCCTGAAAGCAAGACAAAGAAATCAGTTTCAGCTGCAATTAGAGGCATTGAGGTTAGACTGGGAGAAGAACTCCTGGACTGCAGGAGTCTGTCTGAATTGCCATGTGGGGAATTTAAAATCTTCCTCTTTAGAGAATTATAGAAAAAAGTAAAATAACCAGTTACATATAGGGTTGCCTCATTACAAGCAATCATGTCCAGTAACATCTTCTCTGCCTGACAAATTTTAATGGCCTTCAATCCTGTGTTGCCACACTATCCCATGACTTGGCTCAGAGAGCATAAGCATTTTTGTAGAGTAATATGGAAGACTTTGGGGTCTCTCTCTAATCCCCAACCCCCAGTTTGTGAAAACTGATTCCTCACTGGAACTATGAGATGGGCCCTATAACTCATGTTGTACCATATGGTCCTGCTGTGCTCCATCCACCACCACCCTGGCTCGGTCTGATTAGAGTAGGATTTGCACCCAATCTGAGAGGTGCCAACCACATTCTATCTTCTTGGAAATGGCATTGAGACTCAGAGGGCAAAATGGCCATGGTTAAGAGCACAGACCCTGAAGCTAGATTTCCTGGATTTGAAATCCATATCTACTACTCATTTGTTATGTGTATTCAAACAAGTCACTTAATTTCTCTGCCTTAATTTTGTTATCTGTAAAGTGGGGACAAACTTTATAGGTTAGACAGGAGGATTAAATGAGTTTATACAATATGCATATTACTTAGAGTCTGGAACATAAGGGATAGCTCACTCTCTAAGGAATAGCTCATTTATAATCTTGGCTGGTCACTTGAGCAGATCAGGAATGGAAGACATCACTGTGGAATGGTTATCTTCTACTTTGGACCTAAGGAGAGAAAGCCAGTTTTCAGGACAAGAAGAGAGAATCAGAATGGAGTGAAAATGTAAAGCAGGAGACCAGAGAGGCAGACAGCTACATAGAGCAGGTGCCTTGATTCTTCGTAGTTTTCTGGCTTCTGGTTCTGGCCTCTCCTAAGACTGACCTCCCTTTGGCCTGTTGATTTCCATGAGATACTCCTGTGTGCTTATGAGAAATGTTGCTTTTTGGCTTACACTATTTCGAATGAGTTTCCATTACTTGGAACTAAGGATCTTTGGCTGGATATATCCTTAGTTCCCCTTGAACACAAATTTCCAAGGAACCAGAACAAAAAGAAGACTTCAAGGGAAAGTTACTGCATATTGTATTTCTTGTGGGGTCAATTCCTCTTTCTTAGAATAGGAGATGCCACCATTTTGACCTATTTTATTCTTTTCAAAAACATCATGTTCTCCATTAACAACTTCTAAACTGAGGGACTTCTTCAACAACCAAAACTCACTTTTCTTCTACATAAAAATGACTTTAGAGTTGAGTGAGCCAAATTTCTCATCTTCTAACTCTGTTGCATTTGGCAATCCAAAAAATAGTGTCCTCTTCCTTCGTCTTGGATGGTAGGAGAGCTCAGGCAGAGGTGGGATGTAAAGCTCACACAGTATTTGGTATTTTCCACTGCCAAATCCAAGTCCTCAGACTCAACCTGCTAAATCCTTTGACTTCAGTCATGAAAAATGACACACATTACTATGCCTCATAACACATCTTCTAAAACCTTTCCAAATAACCAGCCGGCGGGCAGCATTGCCAGCCTCACCACAGACACCATCATTTTTTCCCTTCCCTGTCTGGCTCTGAGTTTTTGGAACAGAGGTGAAACTTAACCTTCCCAAACAAAGACCGTTTACTAGGCAACTTAGGGCAAGTAATTAGCTCACACACCATAAGGTGCCATGGAGCTGTTTGCGGATCTTGTCCAAGTTTGGGTCTTTTTTTTTTTTTTTCTTCCCCAGAAACTCACCCTTTTCTCTGAGAACCCACAATCATTTACCACTGGATGAGGGAACTACACTTATTATAAGACTATTTAAAACCACTTTCAGGGATGGTCAGACACTCTCATAAATCATGTTCTCCCCACTGGTGAGTTTGGATGGGAAGGTCATGTGTTGACACATTTAGAAGCCATCGGGGTGCTGTGGTTTCACAGCTAGGAGGGAAACTTGAGCTTGTTGAAGTTGGAGCTTACTTGTATTTTTATTTATTGAATTAATGAAATCTTGGCAACAAACTATGTTTTACTTTAGGCAGAATGTGATTTTTTTCTACTTGCCTCCACCTACCTTGTCTCCCTCCCTGCCCCTCCCAAATAGACATTTTTATAATGTTTCAAACACTAGAAAAGCTTCCTGGGCAGCCAAACTGAACCTTAATAAAATCAAGATGAACCAATCAATATGTGGAGATGTGGCTTCCATTAAAATTGACATTTGGGTGTTAGAAAAAGAAGAAAGAAACAGCATGAAAGTAAATATTTTGAATGTGTTTACAAAGCTGCTGGATTCTAAGTGTTTGCACATTTATCAATCCATTCGTCAGCCTCACTGGTAGTTTTCAAAAACCATAGATCACCAGAATCTCGTATTTCCTTACTTTTGGTAAAGGGTGTACCAGTCTCACTGTGAAGGTGAATGTGTGTGCATGTGTGTGTGTGCACACAGTAGTGACTAAATAACAAACATTATCGTCACAGTTTTGTGCAGAAGTTTTCAGTTCTAGCTGTAAGCTAATCATCTGGGGAGACTTTGGAAACCTCCCCAGTCTCTGTACTTCTTGAAAGCTTCCCAGTTTATCATTTATGGTCCCAACAGGAAATCAATGGCACATTCAAATTGGGTGACCTGAAGAAAGTTTAATAAAGATGCTCTGTGAAGGTGCCAGCAGGGTGAAAGGAAACCAAAAGTGATAATATAGTACTCTGGGGCTAGGAACAATGGAGTGCTGTTATCATCCTAGTCTCAAGGAGGAAAGGGTAGAAGCAGTCATCAGAACCCAGAGAGAGGGGAGCAAGTAGAGAAGGTCACCTGACAGGAGCTGTGACCTTCAGGCAAAGGATGCAGTCAACTCTTGATAATTCCACAGAAGTCAGCCCTGGAAGGAACCCCAACCATATTCTCCTACCCCAGGACCCCCATCTCCTGCTGGTGCTCTTCATTGACTGAAACCAGTTAGAAGCCAGAAGCTGAGGAAGCAGTCCATAAAGATCAGCTCTCCTCTACCCAGGAAAACACAGGGTGTAGAGAATAAAGAGTGGATCTTGGGGACAGATGGGAGTTGTCAGCCCGTCAGGAGAGTCTCATGCAATCAGATTTAATATCCTTTGGTCTTCAGTGGAATGGGCATTGTGATAGAAGTCTGAAGTCTCAGGACTAGTTCTCGCTTGCTGTGACTTTGGGCAACACATGCCACTTGTCTGAGGCTGTTTTCTATTGAAATAGAAGACATTGGACTAGCTTGGTGTTTTCCAGTGTGCTTTTAGTACTCTGTTCATATACCTCGGAGGCCTCTTGGGGTGGGAAGATGATTGGTTCTAGCCTCATTCCCCATTGCAGTGCACAGTGAGTAAATCAGTCATGTGCTACATTTCTTCTGAGAGTGTTGAGTTATTTCTCTTAGCTTACTGTATGCATTTTTAAGTCAGTGAGCATCTAGACTACTGTGTATGTTCACAAGGAAGAAATTGTGTGTGTGTGTGTGTGTGTGTGCTATTACAGGTGTCTTAGAGATGAGAAAGGAGGGTATTTGTAGAGTTGAGAAAAATGAGACTTAAAGAGGTCATTCCTAGCTTGTTCATGTTTAAGAGGCAAATATACAGTGGAGTCACCCTTCAAATTTATGTCTATTTTGTTCTAAAAACAATGCCACCAAAGGACATGAAAACTGGAAAAAAAATTATACTTACCTACATTCAGACATACACTTTTACGTGTGTGTGTATGTGTGTGTGTGTGTATACATATACACACACACACACATACACACACACACACATTTAGTATGTCTGGTTACCTTTCCCCAGGTTTAAATGTCTGTCCTTTTGCACACTATCCTTGAGGGTCCAGTTCATCTTCTGATGTCTTTCAACAGAATACAAAAGACAGACCATGTGGCAGATGAGCAAAACTATTATTGTTGGATTTATGTAACATTTGAAATAGCTATCCATCCCCATTTTTCCCCAACCAACAAAAGAGAGTTTTATTTTAATACTAAGTAAAGATGCAGCTTTTGAGTGATGTATTCTCTCACTCCATGACTGCCAGGTTTTTCTCAATGGGAAACTGGGCTTTTGAAGCCTCTTTTAAAGGTTCCTATGTTCACAGTTCAGAGAAGATAGAGGTCAGTGAGTAGGAGCAGTGGCAGAGGCTTGGGACTTCAGGGGGTCTTGCAAGATGTGGATGGGAATTTTCACATCCGTTTAGTGTAAAGTTCTGTAAGCCCAGTCCTTGTCTCTCTAAGGAAAGAATACATATAACCTAAGAAATGTAGTGTTTAGAAGGAATTTTCCTGTGTCTTTTAAATGACTGAGCCCCAAAATACCTCAGTCAGCAAATATTTATGCATTAATAATATGTACCATGCTAGATGATAACCACTGGGGGATAATGGTGAAAAGATACATTTCATTAAAAATAATGGCTATTAAAACACAAGGGAGGTAATTGGCATAATGTGAACTTGGCATAAAGAAAAATAGGAGTAGAAAATAAATTCTTATTTCTGCTCGGGATAATGAATAAGGGACGTTTTCATAAGGAAGAATACTTTGAGCTGAGACTTGAAGAGTGAATAAGGTTTTACCTGATGGACAATGAGTTAGGGCATTTAAGGCAAAGGGAGTTGTATGTGCAAAGGCACGGAGGTCTGAATGGTAATTCAATGAATAACAAGTAGTGCAATATGTCTATAATACAGAGTGCAGGTAGGGCCACCTACCAGGCAAAGCTGGCTTGGTCGGTGACAGTCACATCATGATGTGTTTTAATTGACAACTTGAGGACTTTATATTTCACCCCGTGTTTTCCATCATTTTCAAAAACTATTTTGCATATATGCCCATAGATGCACACATGCTGTGTGTCTACATGACATTATGCTGAACAAACACAGCATATCTTCCCAAAGTACCAGTTTTACTGAAAATATTAGAGGAGATTTTTTTTCTAATTTATTTATTCTTACACACAGAGATTATTGTTACATATACCATCTCTTCATTAAAGCTGAGAAAGTAAAACACATTTATACGTGGGGGTTAATAAGAAAGCTTCAGATTTTTATCTTATGAAAAACTCAGTAACGTTAGTGCTATAGTTGAATCATGGTAACCAGGGTGAAAAAAAATGAAACATACTAATATCCATTTGTTCAAGGATGTGGATTGGAATTTCTTGGTGAACTGTAAAGACAGGCAAAGCTAAGATAGTTCAATTACAAATAAGTAATCTAAAAAAAAAAACTTTTGATGAAAAAAATACAGCCTTTACAAATCTGTCCCACTTCTCTCTGTGTTTCATCAAATATTTTATCAATATTTAACTACCCTTAGTTCCACTTGGATGGAAATGACTTTTCAATAATTTGGAAGACCCCAAAATCAAGAGAGAGGGCATTGTCAGCAAGTTTAATGGCATTCTTTATATACATTTGTAAGGTATAATAATTTTTAAATGCATTTTTTACCAGAGGGCAAAAGCTTGAATCAAGGAAAAATGTGTAAAACAATGAGAGAAAGTTTTAAAAAACTAATATCACTGTGAATTATGAAAGATTCTGAAATGCTACACAAGGAATTTTACAACGAAGAAGATAATGGCAATTTGAAAAGCATATTATACACTTATATGATTCTTTAAGATGATAATAGACTTATTGTGAAGATAAAAATTTGCATAAATCTTGGCATTCTTTAGGATAGAAAAGCATCAATTACAATATCAGCACAACATAGCTCTTAAGAAAATCTCAAAAAAAGGAGATACTATATACTGATAAATGAGCAATAAATCAGGAAGGTATATCAACAATGAATATATTTGTATATTGTATCTAACAATATAATTTTTGCATATATAAGTGACAAAAGAACTATAGTTATCTGCAAACTGGCAGATAGTTTATTTCAAATTGGAGTAAATTAGAGGTAGCTATATAGTGCTCTCTGTGCTATTTTAAATCAAGACTTTATTGAGACAATACAAAACAAAAAAACCATGCACACTTCTCTCTCCACAGAAGAATCTGATATATTTTTTTGGTTTTGTTTTTTTAAAGATTATTTTTCGAGGGGCGCCTGGGTGGCTCAGATGGTTAAGTGTCTGCCTTCAGTTCAGGTCATGATCTCCACATCCTGGAATTGAGCCCCATGTCGGGCTCCCAGTTCAGCAGGGAGTCTGCTTCTCCCTCTCATTCTGCATCTCCCCCTGCTTGTGCTCTCTCTGTCTCTCTTGCTCTCTCAAAATGAATAAATAAAATATTTAAAACAAATAAATAAAAAAATAAAGATTATTTGAGAGAGAGAGAGGGAGAGAGAGAGAAAACGCAAGCAGGAGGGACAGAGGGAGAGGGAGAAGGAGAGAGAATTGCAAGCAGACTCTGTGTGAGCACAGAGCCCAACGTGGGGCTTGATCTCATGACTCTAAGATCACAACCTGAACTGAAACCAAGAGTTGGACACTTAACCAACATAAGCCACCCAGGTGCCTCTGACCCATTTTTGACACAGAATTATTAAACTATACCTAAAAAGTACTTTACTTGAAAGGGAAATTGTGTGTGTGTGTGTGTGTGTGTGTGTGTGTGTGTGTGTATGTTTTATTCTTTTTCATTGTTTATATTTTTGAGGTGTTTGCTTTTGTTTTGAACATTTGTTTTCTTTTATCAAAACCTAATTTTTTTTTCAAAATTCTAAGATTCAAAGCAAAATTGATAGGAAGATACAGAGATTTCTCATATGTTCCCTGGTGCCAAACATGCATAGCTTCTCCCATTATCAACATCCCTCATCCTAGTGGCACATTTATTAAAACTGATGAACCAACATGATACCTGATTATCACGCAAGGTCTATAGTTTATATTAGGGCACAATGGTGTTGTCTATGGTATGGGTTTAGAAAAATGTACAATGACTTGTATTGATCATTATGGTATCATAGAATAGTTCCACTGTTCTAAAAATCTTCTGTGTTCTACCTATTCATCCCTCTCTCCCCTCAACCCCTGATAACCACTGATCTTTTTACTTTCTCCATGTTTTGCCTTTTCCAGATTTTCATATAGCTGTTATCATATAGTATGCAGCCTTTTCAGATTTTTTTCACCTAATAATATGCATTTAAATTTCCTCCATGTCTTTTCATGGCTTAATAGTTCATATCTGTTTAGTGCTGTATAATATTCCATTTTTTAGATGCACCACTGTTTATCCATTCACCCATTGAAGGACATTTTGGTTGCTTCAGAGTTTGGCAATTATGAATAAAGCCATTATAAGCATCTGTGAGCAGGTTTTTATATGGACAGAATTTTCAACTCCTTTGGATAAATACCAGGGAATGCAGTTGCTGAATTGTATGGTATAAGTATATTCAGTTTTGTAAGAAACTGCCAAATTGTCTTCCAAAGTGGCTGTACCACTTGGCATTTCCACCAGCAACAAATGAGTTTCTGTGCTCCATATCCTCTCCTGGATATAGTGTTGTCAGTGTTTGGGATTTTGGTCATTCTAATAGTTGTGTACTAGTATCTTGTTTTAATTTGCATTTCTCTGATGATGTATGATGTAGGACATCTTTTGATATGCTTATTTGCCAGTTGTGTATTTTCTTTGATGAGATCCTTGGCCCTATTCTAATCACGTTGTTTTCTTATTATTGAGTGTTAAGAATTCTTTATGTATTTTGAGTAATAGTCCTTTATCAGATGTGTCTTTTGTAAATATATTTTCCCAGTCTTTTCATTATCTTGACATTGTTTTTGCGGAGCATAAATTTTTAATTTTAATTACCAATTTTTTTGAATCATGACTTTGTTATTATGTCTAAAAAGTCATTTTCATATTCAAAGTCATCTAGGTTTTCTCCTATGTTATCTTCTAAGAGTTTTGTAGTTTTGTGTTTTATATTTAGAATAGTGATAAATTTTGAGTTAATTTTTGTGAAAGTGTAACATCTGTGTCTAGATTCTTCCTTTTTTCTTTGTTTACATGTGGATGTCCATTTGTTGAAAAGACTATCTTTGCTCCATTGTATTGCCTTTTCTCCTTTGTCTGAGATTAGTTGACCATATTTATTTGGGTCTGTTTTGGGGCTCTCTATTCTGCTCCATTGATGTGATTTTTCTGTTCTTTCACCAAATACCACAGTGTCTTGATTACTATAGCTTTACAGTAAGTCTTGAAGTCAGGTAGTGTCAGTCCTCCAACTTTGTTCTTCTCCTTCAATATTGTGCTGTCTACTCTGGGTCTTTGCCTCACCACATGAAATTTAGAATTGATTTGTCAATACCTTGAAAATAACTTGCTGGGATTTTGATTGAGATTACATTTAATCTGTAGATCAAGTTGTGATAAACTGACATCTTAATGTATTGAGTCTTCTGATCTATGAACGTGAAATATCTCTTCAATTTTTTAGTTCTTCATTGATTTCTTTCATTAGAGTTTTGTACTTTTTCTCAAATAGATCTTAAATTTATTTTGTTAGACCTATACATAAGTATTTAATCTTTGGGTTGTGCTAATGTAAATGTTATTGTATTTTTAATTTCAAATTCCACTTGTTCGTTGCTGGTAGAATTAGATTTAATAGTTCTTAGAGTTTTAAATTCATCATTCTCAGAGATTTACTAAGCATATAAAGAGAGGCAAAGATATAGAAAATGTAAATAACATGATTTAATAAGCTCAAATATATGAAACAAGGATTTTCAGACATTGAGAAACAGGCAACATGTGATTATGATTTCTAAGGGAAGAGAAACAAGCACAGCCTTCCACTGAACCAGTTGCCAGGCTTCAGCACAGGAAGAGGAACCAAAACCAGAGTCTAGTGGTCAAGTTGAGTTGGAAAGATAGAGATCATAGTTTGGGGAGGTCAAGGTGTATAGAATTTGTAGGGCAGAATACTGGAGAAGAGAAATTGCAGAGACAGAAAGAGAGGTCTAGAGACCTGCAGAAGTTCTTTCAGGTCTTTAGTTGGCTGTTTATCTGTGCATGTATGAGAAGAAAAAAGTGAGGCTAGGGAAAGAAACACTAGAAAAATGTAGGCAGCACATTCCCCAGAACTCAGAGGGAGCTGGGAATACTTTGTATATCAACCTGCAGGATAAAAAGACCTCGTATTACACAAGGTATCAGGTAGAATCCTCAATAGGGTATTGACACCACATGACATTAAGAAGATAAGAGAATATTATAAGCAAGAATAGTATGCCCATAAATCTGACATCTTGGATGAAATGGGGAAAAAACTCCTTGAAAGATATCAAACTTCCAAAACTCACTTAAGGAGAAAGAGATATCCTAATAATCCTATATCTATTAAAGCAGTTTAAGTTATAATTAAAACCTTTTTAAGAAACCAAAAGCCCAGATGGTTTCACTGGTGAATTCTACCAACATTTAAAGAAGAAATAATACCAGTTGTATACAAAATTTACCAGAAACAGAAGTAAAAGGAAGACTTTCCTACTTATTTTATGAGGCCACCATAATCCTGGTACTAAAACCAGACAAAGAAAAGAAATTGATAGACCAATATGCCTCATCATCATGGAGGCAAAATTCTTAATAAAATATTAGCAAATTGAATACAACAATTTATGAAGGGGGATAATGCATCATGACTACTTTGGGTTTATTTATAATGGGAATACAAGACTGGATCAACCTTTGAAAATCAAACAGTGTAATTTGTCATATCAACAGACTAAAGAATAAAAACCAGACAATCAACACAGTAGATACAGGAAAAGCATTTGACAAAATTTAGCATCCACTCATGATAAGATCTCTCAGAAAACTACAAACAGAAGTGAACTTTTTCAGTCTATTCAGTCTAAGAATATCTATTTAAAAAATCTACAGTTGACATCATGCTTTATGGCAAAAGACTGAATGCTTTGCCCCTAAAATTAGGAACAAGGCACAAATTTCATTGTCACCACTTTATTCACCAGTATCCTGGTGATCCTAACTAGTGCAATGAGGAAAGAAAAACAAAAGGTACACAGATTGTAGGGGAAGAAGGAAATTATTTTTATTTGTAGATGATACGGTAGCCAGTGTAGAAAATCCTAAAGAATCTGCAAAAATGCTTTAGAACTAGTTAGTAAGTGTGCAAAGGTCACAGGATACAAAATCAGTATTTAGAAAACTCCATCCATATTTATATATACTAACAAAGAACAACCAGAAATTGAAACTTAGAAAACAGAACTATTTAAAATAACAGCAAAAATATGAAACAAGAATACACTTAATAAAATATATGCAAAATCTGTACACTGAAAACTATAAAACATTGCTGAGAATATTAAAGAACACTGAAATAAATGTAACGATATACCTTGCTCATGGGTTAAGATGTCAATTTGAATGGACATAGATTCAGTACAATCCTGATCAAAATCATGGCAAACTTTTCTGTACAAATTAAAAAGTTCATTCTAAAATCATCAAGTCAAAATGCAGGGAATCTAAAAGATCAAAAACAATTATGAAAAGTAAGAAAGATGGAATTTAGAGACTCCACTGAACATCAGTAGCAGTGTGGAAATTGCATAAAGATAGACATTACGAAAAATGAGCAGAATAGAGATTCCAGAAACAGGTGTGTATATAAATTATCATGTGATTTTTAACAAAAGCACTAAGGTAATTTAATGGAAAAATAATAGTCTTTTCAACAAATTATGCTGCAACAATTGGATATCCATATTCAAAAAATGTATCTTACTCTTAGTTCACATTGCACATAAAAATTAAGTCAAAATGGATTATATATCTAAATGTAATATCTAAAAGTATAAAACTTATGGAAGAAAATATAGGAGAATTTTTCCTATAATCTTGGGTGAAGCAAAGACCAATGTAAGACATTAAAACCATGAACCATAAAAAACAAAAATGATCAGTTGAGCTTAATAAAAATTAAAGTTTTGCTCATCTAAAAAGAATGTTAGGAAAATGAAAAGGCAAGACTCATACTGAAATAAACTGTCTAGCAAAATATCACCACACATCGCACGAAGAACCTTATCAAGAATATATAAAGAGCTCTTACAACTCAATAATAAGACAAACAAATGTGTGTTTGAAAATGTGTGAAAGATTTGAATATGTTTCACCAAGTAGATAAGGGAGTGGCTGGCAAACACATTAAAATGTTTGATACTATTACTGTCTTTAGGGAAATACAAATTGAAACCACAGTATGATACTGGTGCACACTTACTAGAAGGGCTGAAATTAAAAATATACTCAACACCAAAAGTTGGCAAGGGTATGGGGTGACTCTTATATCCACTGCTGCTCAGAATGCAAAGTGTGTTAAGGCCCTTTAGACAAAAGATTAACAGTTTCTTATAAAGTGTACTACCGTATGATCAAAATAATCTGTTTCTCTCAGGGTTTTAAGCAAGAGAGAGGAAAACATATGTTTACACAAAGACTTATATCTGAATTTTCATATTGGCTTTACATAAAAGCCCCAAATTAACAACAATCCAAATATCTGTCAACGAGCGAATAGATAAACAAATGTGGTGTATCTATACAGTGGAATATTAATAAGCAATAAAAAGGAAAACATAACTGATAAGTGAAATAACATGTAAATCTCAGAAGTCAGATACAAAAGACTACATATTGTGAGTCCATTTATATGAAATTCTGTACAAAGAAAAAAAATACAGTGGCTAGAAGCAATTCAGTGATTTCCAGGAACCAGAGTTGGAGGAAGTGATTGAGTGCAGGTGGACATAAAGATTTTGAGTGGTGAAAATAAATGGTCTATATCATGACTGTGGTAGGATTAACCCTACTGTGTGTATCTGAAAACCTCACCAATTATACACATAGGCCCGGAACCCTCACATTGTACACAAAAATTTTAACTCAAATGATCAAAGACCTATGTTAAGAAACACCTAAGACTATAACTTTTGGATTAGGCATTGGTTTCTGTGCTTTCCATGTTCCTATCCATGTACATGGAAAGCACAGAAACAATGGAAGAGATAAACTGGATTTTATCAAAATTAAAAACTTTGTGCTTCAAAAGACATCAAGCAAGTGAAAAGACAGTCTGCAAAATGGGGGAAAATACTTGTAAATCATATATCTCATGAACTCTAGTATCTAAATTATCTTAACATTTCATACAATTCAACAATATTAGCATAAATAATATAATTTTTAAAAGAGGAAATAATTTGAATAGATATTTTTCCAAAGAATATATACAAATGTTAATAAGCACATGAAAAGATGCTCAACATCATTAGTCATTAATGAAATACAAATCAAAACCACAATGATATACTGCTTCACACACTCTAGGATAACTATAATCTAAAAGATCATAACAAATACTGTTACTTACATATAGAGAAATTGGAACCCTCATAGACTGCTGGTGAGAATGTAAAATGCTGCAGCCACTTTGAAAAACAATCTTGGAGGTTCCTCAAAGGGTTAAACATAGAGCTACCCTGTGACATAGGAGATCCAGTCTTGGGTAAAATTGAAAACATGTTTATACAAGAACTTGTACACAAATGTCCATAGTAGCATTATTCATAATAGCTCAAAATGGAAAAAAAAAATCCCAAATGTCCATTAGTTGGTGAATGGATAAATAAAATGTGGTATATTCATATGACTGTATATTATTCAGCAATAAAATGGAATAAAGTACTAGTACATGCTGTAATATGAATAAACTTTGAAAATATTATGTTAAACCAATCACAAGGAGGGCACGTATTGCATGGTGCAAGTAATGAATCATGGAACTTCACATCAAAAACTAGGGATGTACTGTATGGTGACTAACATAATATAATAATAAATTATTATAAAAATAATAAACCAATCACAAAAGACCACATATTGTATGATTCCATTTATTTGAAGTGTCCAGAATAGGCGTTGTGCTTGTCAGGGCCTAGAGGGTTTGGTGGGGGGGATGGTAATATCTAAGAGTGACTGCTATTGGTGTGGTTTTATTGGGGAGGAGTGATGAAAATGTCCTAAATTTGTGTGATGTTTACACAGTTCTGCGAATATACTTAAAAAAATATTGAGCTGTACTCTCTCAATAGGTGAATTTTATTATATGTAAACTATATCTCAATAAAGCCATTATTTTTAAAAGTATACATATAAAATTAGGAAATTTTGTTGTATGTATATAACCTAAATAAAGCAGAATATTTTTTTTAAAAGAAGGAAGCTTCTTTAATTTGGTAAAAACTAAAAAAAACCCTATTTATCCATGTCGTACATTGAGAGATACTTTGCACACATTCCCTTTAAGAATGAGATAAGAATACCTGCATTCTCACTACTTTTCATCATACTACCAGAGAATCAAAGATCTCAAATAAGAGAAGAAGAAAAAAATGAGCAAGTGTGGGGAGGAAGGAACGAAACTGTTGCTATATGTGGAGGATATAATTATCAACATAGAAAGCTCAAAAGAAGAAACAAAATAGTGGAATCTGTAACATGCTGGTAGATATCATTTCAACTCTTGTAAAAATACCTCAAGTATTAGTAATAATGAAATAGAAAACAAATACAATACCATTTATAATAGCAACTAAAACTATAAGTGATCTTAAAAATATACATATCTTTTTGGATGAAAAATAATATTTTCCTTAACAAAATATTAGCAAACTACATTCAACAATACCTTAAAACAATCATTCACCACAATGAAGTGGGATTGATTTTGCAGATGTAAGCATGGTTCAATATTTGCAAATCAGTGTGATATACCACATCAACAAAATGAAAGATAAAAATCATATGATCATCTCAAAAGATGCAGTAAAAGCATTTGACAAAATTCAAATCTATTCATATTAAAAACTCTTAACAAAGTGGATTTAGAATGAAAATACCTTAACATAATAAAGGCCATATAAAAAAAACCCAGCTAACATCTTACTCGCTGGTAAAAAACTGAGAGATTTTCCTCTAAGATCAGGAACAAGACAAGGATGTCCACTCTTGACACTTTTATTCAACATAGAAGTTCCAGCCACAGTAATCGGACAAGAAAAAGAAATTAGAAGCATCTGTGTTAGTAAAGAAGAAATAAAACTTCTCACTATTTGCAGATAACATATACTTTCCATAGAAAATCCTAAAGATTCCACGAAAAAACGACTGTACTTACTGTAAGTGAACTCAGTAAAATTGCAGGATAAAAAATTAATACCCAGAAATTGGTAGCCATTTCTATATACTAATAACAAAGTAGCAGAAAAAGAGAAATTAAGAAAGCAGTTCTATTTACAATTGCACCAAAAAGAATAAAATATGTAAAAATGAACTTTACCAAAGAGGTGAAAGACCTGAACTCTGAAAACTATAAAACTTTGATGAAAGAAATTGAAGATGACAAGTAAGTAGAAACAAACAAATAGAAAGATAGTCCATGCTCATGAAGTGTTAAAATATCTATATTACCAAAAACAATCTATAGATTCAGTGCAATCTCTATCAACACCAACATTTTTCACAACAGCATTTTTCACAAAACTAGCACAAATAATACTAAAATTTGTATGAAATTACAAAAGACCCCAAGTAGCCAAAGCAATCTTGAAAAAGAAAAATAAAGCTAGAGGTATCACAATTCTAGATGTTAAGGTATACTACAAAACTGTAGTAATCAAAACAATGATACTGGCATAAAAATTGACACACCAATCAGTGGAACAGAATAGAGAGCCCAGAAATATATCCATGATTATATGGTCAGTTAATCTATGACAAAGGCAAGAATATACAATGGGAAAAAGACAGTGTTGTCAATAAATGGTGCTAGATAAACTGGACATCTACATATAAAAGAATGAAACTGGACTACTTCTTGACACCATACACAAAAAATGGATTAAAGACAGATGTGAGACCTGAAGCCATAAAAATCCTAGAAGAGGACACAGGCAGTAATTATTCTGACATCAGCTGTAGCAACATTTTTCTAAGTATGTCTCCTAAGGCAAGGGAAACAAAAGCAAAAATAAACTGTTGGGACTACATCAAAATAAAAAACTTTTGCACAGCAAGGGAAACCATCAACAAAACACAGCCCACTGAATGGGAGAAGATATTTACAAATAATATACCTAATAAGGGGTTAATATCCAAAATATATAAAGAACTTACATGACTCAATGCCAAAAATAAATAAGTAGTTCAATTAGAAAAATGGGCAGAGGACCTGAGTAAACATTTTCCCAAAGAAGACATCCAGATGGCCAACAGGTACATGAAAAGATTCTCAACATCACTAATCATCAGGGAATTGCAAATCAAAACCACAATGAGATATCACATTACACCTGGCAGAATGGCTAAAATAAGAGACAGAAAGTAACAAATGTTAGCAAGGATATGGAGAAAAAGGAGCTCTTGTACACTGTTGATGGGAATTTCAATTGGTATAGTCACAGTGGAAAGCAGTATGGAGGTTCCTCAAAAAATTAAAAATAGAAATACCATATGATCCAATAATTCCACTACTGGGTATTTACCCAAAGAAAATGAAAACAGTATTTGAAAAGATATACACACCTCTATGTTTATTGCAGCATTAGTTACAATAGCCAAGATACAGAAGCAAGCTAAGTGTCTGTTGATAGAGGAATGGATAAGGAAGATGTGGGGTGTGTGTACACACACACATACACACATACACAATGGAATACTACGTGACCACAAAAATGATGAGATCATGCCACTTCTGACATGGATGGACCTAGAGGATATTATGCTAAGTGAAATAAGTCAGGCAGAAAAGGCAAATACCATATGATTTTACTCATATAGAATCTAAAGGGAAAAATGCAAATGAATAAAACAAACACAAAGCAGAATCAGACCTATAAATTCAGAGAACAAACTGCGATGATTGCCAGGGGGAAGTTGTAGGGGGATAGGCAAGGTAGGTGAAGGAAAGCAGGAGATACAGGCTTCCAGTTATGGAATGAATAAGTCATGGGAAAAAAGGCATGGCATTGGGAATATAGCCAGTGATATTGTAATACTGGTATATGATGACAGATGGTAGCTACAATTGTGGTAAACTTAGCATAATGTATAAATTTGTCAAATCACTATGTTGTACACTGGAAACTAATGTAACATTGTGTGTCAAACATACTCAAAGAAACTAAAATCATAGTTTAAAAGAGAAAATAAAAAATAAATATATATACAGAAAGGGTAATATATCAAGTGTACTTTATCCTAGGACTGCAAGGTTATTTTAACATTCAGAAGTCAATCAGTGTAATTAGTAATACTAAGGGAGGAAAATAAAATATATCATAATAAATGTAGGAAATTTTTTTGACAAAATTTAACCATTCATAATGAAAACTCTCAGCGAACTAGAAAAGAACTAAATGTGATTTCATTTAAATTATTAGTATTTATTGCACATTTATTTGTAAGCTGAGGTTAGACATTCTTTTATATGTCCATTGGCTTTATAGATTTTCTCTTCTATGAGTTACCTGTACAGGGTCTATTAGGAACCCTGTATTTATCTTATCAACTTATATGATCTAATGTGTTGTAAAGATTGCTAATAATGTTCACCAATATCTGCTTCTACTCTTCCCTGGGCACACAGCTAAGCTACATTTTCTAGTCCCCTCACTACCATCCTTACATCTAGGTGAGACTATGTGCCTGAGTTCTGATCAAAGGAAAGAGTGAGAAAAAATGTGTGTGCCACTTGCAGGCCTATCCCATGCAGTATCCCACATGGATTTTCTTTCTTTTTTATTTTTTAAATATTTATTTATTCATTTAGCATGCGCAAGAGAGAGCATGTGAGTGAAGGGAGGAGCAGAGGGTGATGGAGAATCCTCAAGCAGACTCCCCACTGAGCACAGAGCCCAACATGAGGCTTGATTTCAGGACCCCAAGATCGTGACCTGGGCCGAAATCAAGAGTAGCTGACTGAGCTACCCAGGCACCCCCCATCCAGACTTTCATGCAATAGATATCTACCTGTCTTATATTCTGCCTGGTGTAAATCAGGGATTCAGAGGATATAGACAATGGTGGATGGAAATAGCCTAGATCTCTGACTTACTACTTGTAGGAGAGCCATTCAGGAGACCTGCCCAAACAGCAACATCCATAATGGACTTTGTATGAATGAGAAATGAACTTTTATATGAGGCATTGAGATTTGGAGATGTTTGTCAGAGAAGTTAGTATTACTTACTAACTGCCTTGCATAGCACTGATTTGTCATGTCTTTCTATCCCTAGTGTCTGATCTTATGTGAATGAAATATGTGTAAATGTTTTTCTCTTTCCCTTATTCATTCACTCAACAAAATTTTTGTTAGTGTTTCCTGTGTTCCAGGCACTGAGGTTACAGCAGTGGAAAATTGAGACAAAAATCTCTACCTTCATTGTGCTTGTATTTTAGTGCAGAGAAACTGACAATAAATAAGTAAAGTTATAATTTCACATATAGTAAGTGCTATGGTAAGAAATAGAGTAGTGAAATAAATAAGGGATATCAGGATGAGGTTTACAATTTTAAATAGTGTGGTATGTGAAGAGCTCACCGAGAAGCTATCATTCAGGCAAAGACTTAAGGGAGATGAGAGAGTTAGACATGCAGGTATCTGGAAGGAGAATGATGCAGGCAAGAGAAGGAACAAATTTTTAAAAGGCAGAAGCATGTCTGGCATGTTCAAAAAACATATTCAGGGAAGCCAGTGTAGCTTGAGCAGAGTGAATAAGACAGAGGTGATTACAAGATTGTGTGAAAAAGGTGTGGGTGGCAGACTAGTGAAGTCTTCTGGCCTTTGTAAGGATGTGAGCATTTCCTCTGAGAGACCAGGGAACCCTTTGTTAAAGGTCTAACATGATGGACTCTGGCTGCTATGATGACCATGGTCTGTAGATGTCAAAGGCAAATTCAGGGAGGTCAGTTGGAGACCATTGCAGTCACTGAGGTGATTAATGATGAGATCTTAAACCAGAGGAATTGCAGTGTAAGTGGTGAGAAGCAGTCAGATTATGGATATATTTTGAAGATAATAGCCAGCAGGATTTCCTGCTCAATCAAAGGTGGGGTTAAGAAAAAGAGAAGACTGAGCAACCGGAAGAATGGGATTGTCACTTTTTGAGATGGGAAAGGCACGCATATGTGAGAGGATCAGGAGTTCCATTTGGGACATGCAAGTCTGTGATGTTTATAAGTCTTCCAAGTGGAGATGTCAGGTAGGCATTTGGGTATATCTGGAGTTCAGGGGAGAAGACTAGGCTGGAGACATACATTTCCAAGTAGTCAGCACTTTCTGGTGTTTAGAGCTATAGTTCAGGATGAGATCACCAAGGGAGTGAGCAGATTTAGGGAAGAAGATGAAAGACTGAGCCTCTTGGGCTTTACAGCTCACAATTCATGTGTAATTTCCCCCCTATCCTGAGACCTATACAATGCTTTTAGTTGATGGAAGCCAGTACAGTGCACTGTACTGTATACTCTGGGGACCATATTGGGAACCCCTTTGGCCAACTCCTGCTCTAGAGTCCTCACTAAATCAAGAGTATTTGCAAAGGTGTGGCTTGATCTGTTGTATTTCCTCTGCCACTTATTGTATTCTGCAGCCCCTTTGATTTATATTGACTAAAAGGATGCAAGATTTGGCGCTGGGCCTGTCGTAAGGAAACAAAGGAAGGGTGTCATTCTGGACGTTGAAGGCAAATTTTGAGGTTACTACAAGTGCTTTCACTAAAGTGACTGAGGAAATGAAGACAAAAGTTAGCAGGCAAAAGTAGAAACCCTTTGATATTATGAAATGTGCTATAAATGCCATTGCAGATGGTGGGGATTGTCCAATAAGTGGAATCAACAGTGGCTCAAGGAAACTGTCACACATTGGTGACCTCCAGAGATTTAAAAAGCAAAGAACAATGATAACCAAGATCAAGTTTCTGTAAGGATTATGTATAGCTGATCCAACTTGTGCTATCTATTCTCAAATCACAGAGTACCTCTTCTCCAACCCCAAACGGGGTGTTAAAACATGTTCCTGTCACATTGATGACAAATTACCAGTTTGCCTTTGATTTTGTTACATTTTCTAACATTCAGATATTTTACATTTTACTAATCAAATCCATAGATTTTTTTCCATTGATCTTATACTTAAAAATATTTCTCAAAAAAAATAAATAAATAAAAATAAAAATATTTCTCAATCCAATTTATTTCTAGTTTTTAAATAATCCATAAATACGTATTTGTTGTGAAAAATTCCAACCTATTGAAATACATGTAATAAAATGTTATGATTTCTCCTCATATTACCCTCCCAAAGGTTACCAGTGTTTGCATTTAATAATATATATCCTTAATGCTTTTTTTTCTGTGCACTTACTTAAGTGTGAATATGTAAAAGGTTTGTTTTGTACATAAATGGAATTATACTAAAATGAGTAGCACCTATTTTTAAGGATAGGTTAAATTTATGAATGATTAGTTAAAGTATATTGAATAAAATAAGACAAAAGCTGTTTACACCAAAAAAAATTATTTTTAGTGATTGAGTAATATTCCATATTCCATCAAATAGATGCACCAAGAAGCAAAATGGTTAGTTGCATTTTGTTGTTGCTTTTCAATGTTGACTTCCCTCTTTGGGAAGTGCTGTGTGCAGTTCTTGTGTAGGTGACGGACTAGTTGAAGTCCCCATCCTATACTCAGACTCTCCTATGCCATGCACTGTTACACTCTCTGGCCGGACCTCTCTTTATCGACATCCTTCTAGAAATAGAATGATGCTGACATGTTAGTACCATTCACGTGGTCTGAAGGGACTGTGGCTTCAATATACTGACTCACTTGCCTCTCAGCCAGTTTTCTGTGCTCTCCTAGGACACTCAGTTCCCCTGAGGACTTTCTGGCTGGCTAGTTATTCTCAGTGCTGTCAGTGTCTCTCTGAGTTTCAGGGTCTTGAGTGACCTTTTCTGAGGTGACAAAATCACACCTGTGAGTTCACATCTGTGACTAGGACTCATGAGCGGGGCCCTGACCTCTCTGCCCTTGAAGGGCCCTGGGTAACGGCAATGTTCTAATCCCCATAGGATAGGGAAGTGGCAAAACAAACTCCAGTTTTAAATCCAAAGACTGAACTACAATCCTTTTCTGCCCTGATTCACTGTGTCACCACAGCAACTTGGGCCATCCATCTGAGTCTTACTGTCCTAACCTATAAAACAGGAACAAGGAACTGCACTCTAAGACCCCTCCCAATTTAAAAGGTCCATCATTCTTTGATTCAATATTATATGGCACTTTACATTCTTTTTCAGGGAAGGTGAAGTAAGAAAAAGTGTTGCTGGAAAAAAAAAAGTGTATTATCCTAAAAATATTACTAGGTTGTCACTGTGTTCTTGTTCCAGGAGAAATTATGCCCTAATGCCTTAAGGTATTCATTGTACATAATGAATTAACTTCTCTCCTAGGCATCTAGGATGATACTGGTTAAATGATACTGATTAAATAAAAGCCTTGAGAGAATGAGAAAATGGTCACTCAAAACATCTTCTGTTCAGTGAGTCGCATAAGGAACCTCAGTTGCAAAATTTTTGGACTTTGATGCACCTGGTATGTCCAGGGTTGTGTGTGTCTGTTTCTGTGTGTGTGCTTGTGTGTATATGTATGTGCATGTAAGTCTTGAGATGGGAGGAAATTGCCTTTAAAATAAGCCAAAGGAACAGAGGGGGAAGAGAGGAAAAAAATGAAACAAGACAAAACCAGAGAGAGAGAGACAAACCATAAGAGACTCTGAATCATAGGAAACAAACTGAGGGTTGCTGGAGGGGTGGAGGGTGGAGGGATGGGGTAACTGGGTGATAAACAGTGGGGAGGGTATATGTTGTAATGAACACTGGATGTTATATAAGACTGATGAATCACAGACCTGTACCGCTGAAACCAATAATACATTATATGTTAATTAATTGAACTTTAAAATAAATAAATAAATAAATAAATAAATAAATAAATAAATAACCGAAGGATTCAGAAAATCCATCCAGATGGTGCAGTCAGCTTCTGCTCTCCAGCCCCATAAGTTGTGGTCCTAACTTCTTTGTGACCTATACATAGGCAAAGCTTGCTCTGACAATTCATTCTTCCCCTTCCGAAGTATGACCCAAAGTTATTTTCTTGGACACCGGATATGAATGAGTGCTCCAGTACAAAAAGGGCAGGGAGGAGTATTTTACTTCATTTATTTCAGATAAATCTGGAAAATGCAGAGTTCAGTGAATTTCCTTACTGCAGGACATCTCAGGGCTTTTAGCAAACTATATTCATTTTTATTCAGGAAGAGGGTATAGCAACATTTGCTAAATTTATATGTCTTTGATAGTCCTTTGTGGAGGGAACCTTCAGTGCTTCTGGGACAAAAAGTGAAAACCAGTGTACTAAAGTTCCATGTGAAGTATCCCTGGAGGCTCTGTATTTTCAGTCAGAATTAGAATCGTGAGCTCAATCTTGAGAGCAAGTTTGAAAAGTTCTCTTGGCCAGTAGAGGTTATCTTGACTAACATCTCATTATATTAGGGGATTGCCTTTTCATCTCTAAGTTTGACCCCACTTTTGTCACTGAAGATGCATGTTGTTTGCCTTTTAAGGCATGCTCCATGCCTACTCCCATCCCCCAACCAGAAGCCATTTTTTATGTTTTCTTTAGGAGCAAACTCTAGTGGGCTATGCTAAGTGTTTACCTGTTATTTTCCAAGAGTCTTGACCCTCTCTTCTTTAAAAGTAGTGGTGGAAGACAAACATTCTACCAGTATCCCAAGAGCTTACCCCTACTCATGGTCCCAAACTCTCTCTTAAGGATGCCTCCATTAACCCCAACTTTATTGCATTACCTCCAAATCCAATAAACAATTACAAAAACAAAAATAATATTGACTAAATAAAGTAGGTGTGAATACACATTTCTATAAGCAAATCAGAGCAAAATCTTCAAATGATCCCTTATAAATGCAAAAGCTGGATTTTCATGAATATTATTTCTCTATGTAATTCCATGGTTTCTAAGAAAGTTTTAAATACACTTCAAAGCCAAAAAATGAGTGGAAAGGTTTTATCCCATATCTTAAGAATCTAAAACCTTACTGGTCTTAACATTTTTATTTATAAGGATTTGTTCATAGTTCCTTGATCTGTTGTCCCAAGCTTCATATTTGAAATTATTTTATAATTATCAAGTTTACTATGAGCTGTTGGAGCTAAGGTTCAAGAAGCAGAGGGTACCAGTAAACAGAAGCATTTAAAAAAACCCTATACCCCTCCAACTCTGAAGGAGACATTAAAAGGGCCTGTGATGAACAATTAGGGACCCAACCAATAGGCCCAATTTCAGTTTCAACAAGTCATCAAATATTATATGAGTCAATTACATAAACATTGGAATTTCCCAACATCTGATTCCAATAGCAGGAGAGCAGCCCAGGTTCACAATGGAGATTGCTCAATAGGCAATGCCGTTTTCCAGGTAATTAAAACTGTTTGTATAGGAGAGTAGATTTATCTTCTGAAACCATTTTAGCACTAGTGCTCTCCTGAGTGGTATCAGTTGACACACTGCATAATCTAGAACAGACTAATTGCTGCATGATTTCTAATTTTTCTGCAGCCATGTAAATGAGCTGAAGTCTGCACAGGTGGAGCCCATTAGAGTGAATGATTTTCCTCTCATGTTGTTATCTTCATTTGCCGTTGTCTTATCAACTCCAAGTAGGAAATCCGCTGTCATGAAAAGCAGGCGAGGGAACAATGTCTGGCTGAAAAGTCTTGTTTCATTATTTTTTAATTCATATAGTCCTACCTGCTTAATGCAGCTTTCTGATTAGCATGCTAGGCAGCCAGTAATGCAGTTTTATTTAAATAAGGAGGCAGGGCTTTAATTTAAACTAAGAAATCATCTCCATTTCTTATCAGGGAACAAGGATTCATGATTCAATAATACATGAATTTAATAATGCATAATGGTAGACTTCACAGGTACTAAATAGCAATACTGGAGTGGGTTAGTATGCTCCATGGGTCGTCATCTCCAAGTCCCGATCTGGTTTATCCACAACCCCCCCCTTCATTTCTTCTATTATTTCCTTTTAGCAAAAGAGTTGTGCCATTTGCCATATTCCTCTGATGCTGCCAAGAGCCCAACTCGCAGGCTGCATCTTCACTTTACGACCATGTTTAATAGCTGTTAAACTGCTGGACTTTAGCCTTTGCAAGAATTCCCAGATTGGACTCGAGGGAGACTTGAAAGGATTGAGAGAGAGAGAATGGGGAAAGAAAAGTAAAGAATTTCATTCCCTACTGCTAATTGCTTTTTCCACTGAGGTATCTCTTCAATGCCTCCTTTTAGTGAGGGGAAAGAGTCTATAGTGCATTCACAATTTCCAGGGCCACATAATTTCATTATTACTCTACTTGTGTTTCACAGCCCACAGATACCTGAGCCTGGCATGGCAATGATAGTCAACTCAGCATTCCTTCGTTTGATGGTTTGTGGGACTCTCTTTGCCATGGGATGCCCAGTGGGTGGCATGCCAGTCTGCCTGATTTTGAAAGGCAAATGTGTAAGGCATTTCAGCCTGCTCAGCTGAATTACCTGAGTGGTTTGGCCAACAGAAAAGCCAAGTGGAGAATCAGACATACGTTGGTTTTCCATCCATTTTTTTTGTTTCGTTTTATTTAATTTGGAAAATTAGATAAAGCTAGTTCACTCCATTCTCTACTTTTATCTGAACTTAGTGGGTTAAGCTGGATTTTTTTTAAGAATTCAGAAATATTTGGGGGCACCTGGGTGGTGTAGTCAGCTAAGCATCCAACTCTTGGTTTTGGCTCAGGTCCTGATCTTTGAGTCCTGAGATCCAGCCCCGTGTCAGGCTCCACGCTCAACGAGGAGTCTGCTTGAGATTCTCTCTCCCTCTCCCTGTCCCTCCCACTTGTGTTCTCTCTCTCCCCTTCTCTCTCTCAAATAAATAAATCATTTAAAAAAAAAAGAATTTGGAAAAATTTTATTTTAGGGGAAAATCCAAGTGCATAGGAGGAATCTTGTTGGCACAAGTACATAGGCACAAAATGCTAAGTTTGGAAGAATGTAAGCACTTACAGGGGTTTTTTTCTCATATGCTGTAAAATGTTTCTCAATAAGCAAAATTTGTGTTACTGAGTGGCCTAAATAAAACAACCTAGCTGGTTTCAGTGAGTTTGTGAAACCAAATGTGTAATGTGGTCCGTAATACTATGGATTAATTTTATTCTGCTTGTTTCAGTAAGTAATTACTAATACCACTAAAAATACTGTAACCTCCTTGCAATCAGGATGGTATCTAAGACCTTATTTATATACCTCACAGACCTTATTTATATTACCTGATCCACAAAAATATGTACTGAGGCCTATTGTACATCTGTCATTGCTGGAAACATTGGGTATGAAAAGAATAAATAGAACACAGGTCCACCTTCAGGAAGATCACAGTCTATCAGGACAAATGGGAATAGAAAAAATACACACAAATACTATACAATGATGTATAGAGACTTGCATGTCCAGAACATTGCAAGAGCACAGAAAAAGAGTACTCCCAAGAACTAGGCACTGAGTAATTCTTCAAAAAAGAGTTGTGAAATTATAATTTCAACGGTCTGTTCCCTAAGGCATGATTGGATTGGTGGTGCTCTGAGTCAATAATTTTTACTTTCTAGTCAGTTGCACAGCCAGCAGTTGAATGGTTTTGACATATTTTATATGGTTCCTTTGGCCAAAATAGCTGAATAAACTGGGTAAAGAAAATCCCAGTAAAAGTAATTCTCAATGTTTTTAAAATCCAATTCACTCTTCCTTAGAGTTTATGGGTTTGTAAATATATGCATGAAAGGAGATTATTCTATGTTTACTTTTATGTCTTTATAATTTATATTCCACAAGAAGCCTTTCAGGTGAATTATAATAAACATACACATACACAAGCACTAAGGTAGTTAAAATAGAAATAAAAAGAGAAAACAGAACTGATAGAAGGGGAGACTATACAGGATCAAAGCATGAGATAATTATGATAACTAAGCTTGAAGTTTCCTGTAAATTGAATACACTTCTGTGTAAATACTTGAGTTAATGTAGTTCAAAGTACAGTTCTTTTCACTGGTCTTTTGCTCATTTCTCCTGCCTGGGTGAGATGGGGGAGGGGCGGTAATGGTACAGAACCCCCGTAAATCAACTCTAATCTTTAATGGCATTTTCCATGCACAGTCTTATAGGTCATAGAATGAATTTTTCACCCTCAACAGAATTTTGCTCCCTATAATACTGCTACTTAAGAAGATTGTATCCTGGGAATTTTTCCCAGGGAGTCCAGGGGGATGTCAAATTCATTATCCTGTACCCTGCTTGGAGCATTAATCCAGACTCCTTAGCTACAGAAACTTTCTTCACAGGTGGTTGCTGAAGTTATAGTATTTTTCTTAATATTTAAAGTTAATCCAGTTCAGTATCAATAGCAAATCCTCTTAAAACATATACATAGGAGACCACGCCAGTATTTTGACATTACTGACTGGGAACTATGCCATTAACACCTTCAATTAATCTCCATGCAAGGTCATTAGGCGGCCCAGATTCAAGACCATATGTTAAGATGTTATTAGTTTTCCTGCAAAGGGAGTGTTTGGCCAGTTACAACTGGAAACAGATGCCCACCAGTAGGATCGGAAGGGAACAGTTGCTTTAGTTATGACAGCTCACATCTCATCTGTCAGCAGGATGGGGCAGGGAGCTCCCTAACTAATCACTGAAGTGGGAATTCAACGATTTTAGGCCCTATGTGAAGTTTATTATTATCAATTATGAACAACAGAAGAGAAAAGAATGAAGCTTCATAGAAGAAAGCAATCTTTTTATAAATTCACATCTTAGAAAATTGTCTAATGTATTTCCTGGAACATCAGAAAAGACAGTGGACTAAATATCAGGAGAATGGGATTTGAATATTCATTTTGTCACTATCTAGGTGTGTGGCCTAGGAAAATTCACCTAACTTCTCTGTTCTTCATTTTTCACCCCTAACAAATGGGAAGGAGGAAGTTGTAGGGTGCTGGGATAGGGCATTATCAAATGAGATAGAGCATGGGACAACTGTTTTGAAAAGTAAAAATTACTCTTTAAATTCAAGGTGTACTCTATTTTTATAACTGACAAATTATAATTTTTGTGGAATAGCATGTATTTGGGTATGATCCCATTGCAACAGTTTGGGCTACTGGCCAAATCCACTTAAAATAATCTATTATTGGGATCAAAATCTCTAGATTATAAGCCATTTGTCTAAAAGGACCACTGTTTGAATTGTTTCCAAAGTATGATAGAGTGCTTTGCAATGCTGAAGTGTGTAGTATAGAAGAGAACCACTCCCCCAAACAAGGTGAGTACACTAGAATCTCAATGAGATCTGTAGAAGGTTAGCCTTGCCATCTACCAAAGATGAATTTTATTGAATGAGCCTACAGGATTCACAGAAAGGCTCTTAGAGGATGGGTTTTTAAACTTGAGCAGATGTGCATCAAAATCACCTAGAAGGTTGTTAAAGCACAAATGCTGGACCCCACCTCCCAAGTACTCTGCTTCCTGGTAAGGCTGATGTTACGCTTAAGAGACCATGCTTTAAGATTGTACTTTAAAGTCCTCTCCTATTTGGTGAAAATTAGACAAATATTGTTTTCTTTTTATTTATTTGAGAGAGAGAATGAGAGCATGAGTGGCATGAGGGGCAGAGGGAGAAGCAGACTCCCTACTGAGCAGGGAGCCTGATGCAGGGCTTGATCCCAGGACTCCAGGATCATGACCTGAGCCGAAGGCAGACGCTTACGCGACTGAGCTACTCAGGTGCGCAACAGATATGGTTTTCAAAGATGTTTCAGATTCCGGAGTTATCAAAGGGGAATTCTCTTCTCTCCTTTCAGTGAGAATAATTGTGCTTTCATCAATTACATTATGGTAACCTGCACAGGGATGTATTTGCTCTGCACCCATTCCAAATGAGTTTGAAAGCCAAGACATCTAAGATCCCTTCAGACTCTAACCTTCTGTAAACATCTGTAACTTGGTGGCCCATAAGAACCTTGATCATCTTTTTATCCTGATAGCCTGATAGTGTGCAGACTTAATTGAATGTCATGGATAATCCCCAAATTACCAGCTTGCTTCTGGTTGAAGAGTGGCTCAGAAGTAAAGGAGATTTTCTAAGCCTGAAGCACCCAACTCAATGTCATGTATCATTTCAACAACTTGAATATGAAGTGTTCTCTGGAAGAAAAGGACTCACTTCCAGGAAGGCAGCTGATGGTTTTTGAAATTTAAGTAGCCTCAGCCAGCCTTTCACCTGGTACTTAGAAGATAATTAACTATTTGCTGTTTCAGGGTTTCCATGCATTTCTTCTTTATTACACTCCTCAGGTCTCGTTGTTGGACTTAGATTCAGTAAACACCACCAAAATAATCCTTTTGGAATTGTCGGTATCACTGGCTCACAGGAGGTATAAGAAACTTTTGGGCATGAGCCTAAAGACCATGGTGGAAGATAGTTATCAGGCAGTGGCCTGGTAGACCTCAGATGTCCTCTAGGGCATTGTTTAGGTATCTGAAGTCTTCATGAACTTTCCCTGAGAAAATTGCTAGTGGCCTGAATGTTGGGACCTTATTGAATAGTAATAAATGTAACTGATATCATTCTCCATCAAGTATTGGTGCCAAGCACTCCGCTAGCATCATGTGTCATTTTCCTAATATGCATTTCCTCATATACATTTTCCTGTCCTCTCCATAACACCCAAGGTAAACCTCCCCCCCACCACCCCTGCCCCAGAATAAGACACCGGGACCCAGCATGGTTAACTGTAATTCTTGAGGCCTCTCAGCTAGAAGAAACATGTATAGTTGGGATTAGTTCAAGAATTAGCTCACCATAATGGTTATCATCTTGCAAACTGCCCCACTGGTCCCTCCCCCCTGTACCAGTGATGGTCCCTTATCTCCTAGGAGTCTGAAGATTTACACTGTGAAGATTGGCAGCCATACTTCACATTTTGAAATCACTCCCCCAGGCTACTTTTAGCCTTGTCCTAATTTCTTTCAGACTTCAGGCCCACGGTCCTCTGGCTGTGCCGAGCTATGGCAGCCTTTCCAAGTGAGTCCAGCTGGACCTTGTCTGATAGACTGCTGCCCAGCAAAGACATAGCTCTTCATAGTCCATGGCACTCAGAAGCAGGAATCAATTAACTTTTAGGACAGGAAAAATAGATCACTTGGATTGCTGAAGCAGGAATAGCTTCTGTAGCAACAAAGAGAAATGAGTCCAGAGAGTGAACTACTGTGTCCACAGCTCAGGAGCATGGTGGGTTTGCGGAGTAGAGAGTGCTCTTAGCGACCAAGGCCTGGGATATTTACTGACAGGCCCAGCCCATGCAGAATGCCATCCAGAACGTGGGGCATTGTTCATAATGATTGAGAAAGATAAGCTAGAGCACATTGAAAGATACCTACTTGATTCTTGGGGTAATTCCCTAATGGCATTAAAAATGCAAAAGAATGCTCCTTGTGAGCTGGCCCTGTATGTTCTTAAGATACCTCTGATACTGCTTGAGGAGCAAAAAAGAAACTGGTATAGAACAATTGATGCTGTTCCATGAAGAAACCAAAAAAAGCATCCTGGGACTTCATTTTAAATTAGTTGTGAATCATGTTAGATCCATGAAGTAGAGGGTATAAGCAGTGTTTACCAGTGTGTTACTGAATACATTAAAACCCTGATATAACCCTGGCATTAGGTGCACCTCGCCCATCGAGATGCCATGCTGCTGTACTGACATGTCCCACCATATGCCCTGGAGACAGATGGCACATTCCAGGCAACAGAGAAATTAAGGACCATTTACAAGTTTTGCTGTAAAATGTGAGATGCAGTATGTGTTTCCCTCTCATTATAAATCCTCACAAGATGCTACTTTATTCTAAAGTGTGGCCCCAACTCCCAGGCTGGAATTTTTAGATGATTTTCAAGTGTTGAGTGTACTGTACAGTATTGCCAGGCCAGGCAGCACGTTAAACATTTAAAAATGATCATACATAGCAATGGAAAAATATCAGGTAGCTTTCCAAGTGCAAACAAGGAAATATCTCTGAGATACAGTGTTAAATGAAAACCACATGGCGCATATGTATGTAGGTATACTGTTTACATTTTCTGGAAGGCTACACAAGGAACTACTACAATGATTATCTTTGGGAAGAGGAACTAGAGATAGAAGATAGAAGATAGAACAGAGAGGGAAGACTTCTATTTTTCATTTCACATATCTTTGTAGATTTTGAATATTATGCCACATGTGTATATTATTTTTACTCTCAAAATTTAAAAATAACTGCTGTCATCTACTTATCATTGATAATTCATAATATTTTCAAGCAAAAATAGGAAGGGATTATAGCCTTATAGTAAAAGTTTGTCCATCCAGTTAAGTTTTAATTAGCTGAAACAAAACAAAAAATACACAAACATAAATGAATAGCTATTTTCCCTAAAAAAGTTATCTCGGTAATTGTTTGCATAGCTCCAGATATCTCCTCTAAGGTGGCAATGATTTTGCATCCTGTCTGGATGTTGATATTGGTCATAGATGTGGGTAGCGATGCTGGGATATAATTTCTATTCTCTAGCATTCCCCTGAGAGAAAGAGGTGGCCCCCTCCAGAGGTGGTGCCTGACTAGGGGATCTCCTGAGAAGGACAGTTGCCCTCCTGTCTGGTTAGTAAGACACGGCACCTTCCTTAACACATAATTGCTGGGGTGGGATCTTGTGTATGCATGCGTGTGTGGGAGAGTGCACGCATGTGCCTGCTCATTTCAGGCAAATCCTGCCTGAAGAAGGAGCATCAAAGGATGACAAGTGATATGGAGATGCAGAATCAGAGATAAAAAGGACCAAATTTTACTAGCAATCATGGCAAATATCTAACTTGCATAAGTGAAGCCAATTACTCTATTATTGCCTCCTTTTGCACTGTGCACAGTAGGGATGTCACTGGATAATGGTTTGCATGTAGAGTTAATCACTTTGATGCATTTCTGACTGATCCCAGCAAATTATGTTTTGGTTCCACTATATTAAACACAAGAGCCGGGGATTATCATTAATAAATCTAAGGCACAGCATGCATAAATCTTGAATAAATCAAATATCAATTACATAGGCAGTATCTGCTGACATCTGCTTTCATCAAATAATATATTTGAAATAGGTGTTATCCCAATTTGTTGAAGTCAAAGGGATCTTCACTCAGGGAGCACAGACCCTGGACCCCGAAGAGGAAAGCAGCTGAGTGGTTGCTGGGAGAGCCCCTCTGAGGCACTCAATTTTAATCTGTGAAGACTACATTTAGATGACTGTGCGAGATCCAGTGGGAAAGCTGTCTTGCTGAGGAAAGTGCTGCCAGCTATGTGCCATTTTCATCTAGGTATTTTTTAAGTGAAGCAGGAGAGATTGAGGAGAGAAAGGAAAACTGCCTAAGAGTCTAGCTGTCAGGTATAGAAACAGGCAGTTGAGGGCATGGACGAGGACAATTACAGTACAAGAAGGCAAAATCCCTCCAGATGTGAGGCAAGAAGGACAGTTGATGAACCCAAGACCTGAAAATGAGAGGTTGTGAGGACAGTGTGTAGGATTCACTTAAGGAGAAATGAAGATAAGGGGTGGGGGAAGGGTGTGGGAGCAGGCATTGGGCAAGATTCTCTCAACTCCCACAGCCTCCCATATGGGGGAGCTGTTAATATTTATTCTTATCATCTGAGGAAATTGATGGATGTAAAGTTAAATAACATGTCCAAGGCTATGCAACTGTCATATGGCACAACAGGATTTAAGTTTGGATCTGTTTGATTATGCCACATGGCCCTGGTGATGGGGTGTGTGTGTCTGTATAAATGGGGAAAAATGTGTGCACATGGGACAGGATAGAAAAGGGGGCACTGAAAATATGTGTTTATTGGAAAAGGGTGTTGTATGTATTTAAGTCACCTATCAAGACAGAGGAGGGAGTGTCTGTCCTATATCAAATTCTTTCCATGTGGCCTAAGAATCCTTCTGTGTGGTGGTTTTTCAGGACTCCTTTGGAGCCTTTTCAAGGAACTTTCTAGGGTTAAACTCATTCCCAGGGAGGGTGGAGCTGGGTTAGGAAATGTTCTCTAGGGCACTGGCTCATCATGACAAGTAGCAATGATTGCCTCATATATACTCTCCAGGCAAACAAGGAGTCAAGACCAGAAATGAAGTAAGGCGAAGTCGTGCACCTGAAGCAGTCCCGAGGCCTCTGCTCAGGGTGGAGATGGTGCTCCAGAGGGCCAGGTGGAGCATTTCACAAACCGCTTGTCCTGACCTGAATATGCTGGCCTAACAAAGAACCCAGAGGGTTTTTTGGTTGTTTTTTGTTTTTTGTTTTCCTTTTCCTTCCATTTCTTTTATCATGCTTGGCATCAAAAGAAAAAAAACTCAAAAAACAGGCTCCCAAAGCTGGGCCATCCGAGACCCCTTAAGCTTACATTTTCAAAGCAGAGGTCGTGGGAGTCAAGGCCATTTCTTTTTGGTCCAAGGATCCCATGAGATGATTCGGAGGAGGCACTTCAAGGAAGCTGAGTAGAAACAGCTCTCAGATTTCATTAGACCACAGCTCCCCTGCATACCGAGCTATACCACATCAGACCTGGTGGGCCCCTCACCAAGTATTTCCCCCTTTTAGCACTCTGCTTTCTATATCAGAACCTGCATTGGGATATTGAGAACAGTCGGTTGTCGACAGATAAGTAGAAACTGATGTGATGTCACCATAGAGATGAGCATATGTTTTCAGAGTCACAGACTGTATGCATACAACACATAGGTCTCTCCCACTATCCAAAAGTAAAGTGCTCCTGTGAAAACTTTCATAAGCTGAAATGTGGAAAGCAAAGAAGCAATGACCATTTCTTTCTTTTTTTTTTCAAAGATTTTATTTATTTATTTGAGAGAGAGAGAGAGAGATCACAAGCGGGGGGGGGGGAGGGAGAAGAGGACTCCCCGTTGAGCAGGGAGCTGGTTGCCGGACTCGATGCCAGGACCCTGTGATCATGACCTGAGACAAAGGCAGATGCTTAGCCTACTTGAGCCACCCAGGTGCCCCGCAATGACCATTTCTTAAAAGTGAAAATCCTCTTTGAATTTCCTTCAGTTAGTGAAACAGGTACCAAGATAAGTCCTTCATAAAAGTGAAGTGGCATAAAGAGAACTTTTGGATAGTGGGAGAAACCTGTATTACGTACAGATACTGAGTAGTTCAGTTTAAAATATTTTTGGCATTTCAAATCTAACTCCTGGGTTCTTTCCTTTGGCATCCATAGGGATTATGGGTTTTGTTTATTTTGTTTTTCCATTGGGTTTTCTAATCAGAATCACAGAGGATCATAAGAGCATCTTCAATAGTGCATCTGACTCAGATGGTTAAAAGACATCATCTTGGTGGAGGCTTTCAAGGCTACAAAATTGTTTCCCAGCAGTCACGCAAATCTGACCAAAACAGTATTATCAAATGTCAATGCCTCCCTCTTGCTTCAGTGCCACCCTCACCCCCACCCCCACACATACATTTTACAAACACAGGAACACATGAGCTAATGGGAGGAGTGGGAAACCAGAAACCTTCCTCCCCATGGGGCCCACTCTCCATGTAGTTTTCTCTACACAGTTTTATTTTGCTTGGTTGGAGGTAGCACCATGACCTGGGCCAAAAGGAAGCCAAAAGAGAGTTAACTGGGGCAGCTAAAGAGTTTCTAGTCCAATTGGAACAAGGTAGATTAACCTGGAAAAGAGTGTGGAAGAGTGGAGACATCTTCTACACTGGCTGCACAATCCTGACCATGCTTCCCTGAACTCAGAGAAAGAAAAACTGCACTCATTGGCTTTCTATCTTAAAACTATTTTGCTCATTCACTATTGAGGAAAATAAGGCAGGCCCTGGATTATGGGGTAGCCAGCACCGGCAGGTACCAATCAGGAGCACTAGAAAGGCAACTGAAGAAGCAGCCAGAAGCTATCATGTATTATTAAAATAATCCCTCAAATTTAAGGAGAAGAGGAGAAACTGAAAACAAAATAAGGATTAGAAAACACAGCGTATTTTGTGCCATGTGTGCACATGTATGTGCGTGTGTGTATGGAGTGAGAAAGACAGATTTTTACATAATCTGGGGTTGTTGATTTTAGCTGCAGCCACAAGTAATAGTCTATTCAGAAAGACTACCTTTAGAGAAAATGGATTCTAACATCTCCATAGAAATACTGCACCATGAAGCATTATTTGCCATTTGTAATAGGCCCTCCCTCCTGAGAAGCTGACCGTTGGATGTAGAACGTGAATAGTTTGGAATTGCCAGCTTTGTTGGCGTTAAGGAGTCATCATCATGATGGTACCATTGGTGGTGATTGGGAATGTGCCTGAAGATGGCGATTTAAAGGACAGTGTATTTTTTTAAGTCACAGTTTATATTCAAAAAGGATACACTGATGTAAAAATATACTGAAAATCTGAAAACTGAAATATAAGACTTATTCATTCATTCAGCAAATATCGTAAGAAATGTTTTCTGTTTACTTCCTCCCAGGCTGGGGAGATGTAAGACGTAGGAGGTACGAGTTAGAAATATAATCATCCAAATAAATGTATCAAGGTTAAATAACCAGGATGACACAAATCTGCATATTCCTCTACTTAGATGATGGGCAGGGCCAGAGCCAATGTAGAGGGTGTCAGTCTTAGAGCCTTATTCTCAGCCTTCTGGTTTTGCAGTCAATGAATTGTATGTGATTTTTGAACAGTCCACTTAACCTCAGCTTTCAGAAATCTTAACTGTAGGGGTTGGACTGTATGGTCCCAAAATATCAGTGATTTAGAAATATTTTCTTAAGAAACCTACTGATTCTCATGAAACCAAGGAATATGGGTTAAAAATTTTTTTTGAAAAGGATGAAGCCACCACTAATTAAGGGGGCAGAGTTGGGCACGTTTTTGGTTGTTTACATCTGTGTCTTGTTACAGGAGTCTCCACGTCACTGTATGTTGTTATGTCTCTGTGCAACCCTGAGTGTTTGTCTGCTTTGGAAAGGTCATGGGATGGCCGTCCCCAAAACCGCTTTGATCCTCTATCACCATGTCCAATCGGCCTGCCTCATAGAGGAGGACTCAGGAGTGGAAAGAGTACAAACTATTGATGTGCGGATGTGCTTGTTGTTTAACAAAGATTCCCACACCCAGGTCTGTGTTTTACAATAATTTTCATAGCAATTGTATTTTCAAATATTACTGGCACATTGCCAGTTATCATGATAGCAAAAGTCACCTTGTTTTAACACATAGTCAGCACAAAAATGCACATACACGCACACACTCCACATTTAAAATTTGTGTTTTCTTAGTGCTTTCCCCCTAGGCAGCACAGATTTCATTTCATCATCTTACCACAACCCTAGCAAGCTTTCAACACAACAGGGTCATTTAGGAATAATTATTATGAGCATGTGTGAATGAACCAAGAGCTCATGGTATAAGAATAAGAAAATTCACATTCCACCCATTCCCTTTACCTAGTATATGCTAGAGTTCAGTGACATTTTGCCTGTTTAAGCAGGAAGCAAATTGGATTCTTGGTTTCCTAAGAAATATTTACAGCAGAAATTCTACCCACCTCCCAGCATCTCAGGAAATCAACCTGAAAATTTCCTTGGTCGCAGCTCCATTATTCATAGAGTGCATGTCTCACCCATTCTTCCTTTCCAATGCTCCCCACTTCTGGTAACCCCTGAACAGTTTATTTCCAAGGCTTAGTGGAGAATGTTGACCTTACTTACCTGTTTCCCAACATCCTCTGGAAAGAAAACAAATTGGAAAAACAGAGTTGTGAGTTCATAGTCTTGGGTCTTTTCTTTTATTTTCTTTTTGAGAGAGGTGGGGGAGGAACAGAGGGAGGGAGAATCTCAAGCAGGCTCCATGCCCCACGCAAAGCCTGGCACAGGGCTTGATCTCACAACCCTGAGAACATGATCTCAGCCGATATCTAGAGTCGGACACTTAACAGACTGGGCCACCCAGATGCCCTTGGGTGTTTTCAAATGTAGCTAATTTTCTTCTAGGCCCTAAGGGAGCTGGATGATTGTCTAACCATCCAGATTAAAACAAGAGTGCTACTAATTTGGCAGAGGCCTTGTAGCACCATTTCATTTTATGAAGATGCCATTTGCTAAGAGGCAGAACCCAGATAAATGGCACCTTGGCCCAGCTAATTCAATAATAAATGGTATCCATATGTCCACTACATGGTTTGCTCTCTGGATGTTATTATTTATTGAAGTTTTCCTGTAACAAAAGCATATGGACTAGATTCTCCAGTCAGGGAGGCATTCTTGGGGCATGTCCTTTTGGCTGTGAGAGAATAGTTTGACCAAACAGTGTGACTCTGGGCCTTCATTACCAACCCCTACAAAATATGGTCACCATTTAGTTGACATCCTTCACTCTGATGATTAAGAATGATGAGCTATGTAGAAAACTGGTGTTTCCACTTAACTTATTCATTCCAGGCAGTGTTTCCCAAAGCCTGAGCCAAAGGCCGTCTGCATCAAAATCATATGTGGGGGACACACTTGTTAAAAACTTCAGATTTCTTGGCTCTATTCTAGATCTGCCAAATCAGTGTATCTGGACAGACCAAGAATCTGAATTTTTAAAGAATTCCACCACGTGATTCTTTATTAAAGTTTGAGAAATTATGTTGTCAGATAAATGGACAAATCTGAGTTCTTAAACAAGCAGGTGTCCTAGTTTAAAGGAAAATGCCAAGAACAGGAGAATTATTGCATATTTAGTCTCACATCTTCATAAGTTTGCTACCCAAAGTGCAGTCCTTGGGCTAGCTGTTTTGGCATCAACTGGGGACCTATTAGAAATACAGACTTTCAGGCCCTACATCAGAACTACTGGATCAGAATCTACATATAACAAGATCCCCAGGAAATTCATGTGCACATTTAGATTGATTTTGAGAAACATCATTCTAAGGACTTACAGATCCTATTATCACATTTGTTTTTATAACTTCTTGGCCTTTTGGCTGAGATTAAGTGTAATATTACGTTTGCTTTTTTTTTTTAAGATTTTATTTATTTTTGAGAGAGAGCACGAGCAGGGAGGCGGGGAGGGGGGCAGAGGAAGAAGCATACTCCCTGCTGAGCAGGGAGCCCATTACTGGGCTCGATCCCAGGACTCTGGGATCATGAGCCGAGCCTAAGGCAGATGCTTAACCAACTGAGCCTCCCCGATACCCTGTTTGCTTTTTATTTAGAGGTCTCATCCTCCTCTTTCTTAGGTCCCTAAAACCAAAGAAAATGGAACAATATCAAGCTATAAGATATGGATACCATGATAAAAATCTAAATGATTGGCTCCTTTATGACATAGGGATTAATGCATAATAACTTGGCAAAGTATAGAGAAAAGAGAGCCAAAGATGCTTTCGGCCTAGAACTTCGCCTGCTACTAGATTCAGTGGGTGGATGCTCCAGGAGGTTAGAAGAGTAACTTTAAAATTACAGCTACACTGCAACTTGGTGTAAGGAAGAAGCTCAACAGTGGAACCCATTTAAGAGGGAGTTGGTTGTAGGGCACCTGGGAGGCTTAGTCGTTAAGTGTCTGCCTTCGGCTTAGGGCGTGATCCTGGTGTTCTGGGATTGAGCCCCACATCAGGCTCTTCTTCTGGGAACCTGCTTCTTCCTCTCCCACTCCCCCTGCTTGTGTTCCCTCTCTTGCTGGCTGTCTCTTTCTCTGTCAAATAAGTAAATAAAATCTTTTTTTTTTTTTTAAAGAGGGAGTTGGTTGCTCTGAAAAGTAGTGAGTTTTTTTTATCCCTGGAGGAGTTCAATCCAAGGCTGGATAATCATTATAAATGAATACTTTGTGGAAGGGATATAAACACAAGATTGGTGGTTAGTGTAGATGACTTTTACATTTGAAATTATTTGATTCAATACTCATTGCGGCCTTATGTTCTAAATTGAAAATACACACACACATATGTGCCAATATGTTGTATTAATAACTAAAGAGTATTTATGTTTAAATTTCTCTAAGATTGTTCATACTAAGAAATTCATCAGTCAAGAAATCATTCTTTTGCCAGACCAAGAGTTTGAGAACAAGATATTGTCTTCATATATCTCGTGGACAAAAAAATTTATCTAAACCATTTTTAGATGGCATTGTTTCAGGTGCCTCCCCAGTCCATTTATTCATTCATGAAAAAATTATTTGTTGACTCCCTGTGATGTGCTCTAGCAGTAGAGAGAACAGAGCCAAAATGTGGAGTTTGTCTGCCAGCAGTCCTGACACCCAGAAGTTGTGTGGCCCTGTTACTTAGTTTTAAAGAGCTTTTTAGCCATTCTAGGTCTCGGTTTTATCATTTGTAAAATGAATAGAATAATAGAAGCTGCCTCACAGGATTGTTGGGAAGATTAAGGAGTAAGAATATGTGAATCACTCAGAACAATGGCTGGCACATAGAAAATGCTATTTAAATGTTAGCTTTCATGGTCGTCATCGTTGTTGTCATCTTCATCAATACTATTGTTATTCCAGGTTGAGGGAACATAACAACGAATAGGGCAGGACTTCTATCCTGTAAAAGTACACAGTGTGGGTAGAGAGAGCATGCAGATAAAGAGGAGAAGAGGACAGGAGACAGCTGCTGTGATGGGGAATGGTCCCACCAGCTCTGACTGGAAATGTCAACAGAGGGCTCCTAGCGGAGGAGGAAGGTTTTTGAGTGGGTTTTGGCAACTGACAGGGCATCTTCCAGGTGGAGAAGGGAGAAAGTGGTTTCAAGCTGAAGGAAGAGCCCTCTCTAGTTAGTAGTCCTGATGCTGCCTTCCTTAAATTGGCCTTACTCCCTTCTGTTTAGGTGAAACCTATTCTTTCTGCTCTGCCCTATCTCTTGGCTGCATGCTATGGACTCCTGTAGCTAACTCAACAGCCCTTGAGAGCTCGCCTGGGGGCATCCTGGCACTTCAGAGCTCAAAGAGCAGAACCATGTTCCCAGGCAGGGTGGTGTGGCCAAGGCAGTAGGAGAGGCAGCAGTATTTTTCCAAGAAAGTGGTGAGGACAATTCATTAGGAGGTAGGTAAGCTTCCTTCAAGAACGCAAGTGGGGAAAAAAAACAAACAAAACATTTTTCTTTTTCTGATGTCTGCATACCCAACTCCACCTCTAAGCAGAGTGGCTTATCCTGGTCCTGCTGCCAGTCTTCCTACCAAATATTCAGATCTCTCTGAAAATGATGCCAGATGATAACTTTTCCTTGTCACCTGTAGTTCATACCATTTTAGTATAATAATACTATTAATAGTAATAAAAAGTTCACACTATTTAGTACAGTATATTGCCAATTCATCTCTGTTTCAACTACTGCTTTTATCATGCCTTCCTTTGGAAAGCAAAAGCAAAGACCTTTCACTGGTTTTAGTTATCTGAGGAGGCTTTTTTTTTTTTTTTTAGAAATTTCTGCTTTTTATATCCCAGATTTTGCTCCTAGCCTGACTCATTTAGGTATCTAGGTGAGTGTGGATAGTGAGATCTTTGGACCCAAGAAGTAGAGGCAAGGGGATGGGTGATGGCAACACGAACATCCTTAGCTATCAGAGTGATACCACCAAAACCCACACCAGAGCCGTGAGGCCCCGTGTTCCCCGGACCTCCCTACCTACACTCTTTCAACTTCTGTGTATCTCCAGTGTCCTAAGTAAAAAGGAACAGGGGTGTTGGGAAGTGGCAGGGTATTTCTATTTCAGGTCATGTCCGCAAGAGATTTCCTTCCCTGGCTTCTTGCTGACAGCGCCTTTCTATATATTTTGGATTCAGTTTAGCCCAGACTGAGCAAGTTCTGAGCTGGGAGGTAGGAAGTGGCTGACTGAATGGGGGTCAGAAAGGGGAACACACATGGCAGAGGGATGTTGTCTCTAATGAAAATGGACAACGCTGCAGATGCCATCTAGTCCCTCACGCAACGTGAAACAGCAGTCAGAGGCTTGAACACATTGCATGTATAGGCTGTTGGGGTCCAGGATATTGAATCACTTTGAAAACAGACTCAAATTCAAATCATCCAGAGAAGAATTCCCTTTGGCATGTTTCCCTGGCAAAACTATTGAGTAAAGATCTAAAATATCTAGAGACTAGAAACATCATTGGAGCCACCTTTACAACAAACATTTTACTTCCTATCATTTACAATCACTGTCACAAATTATTCTTGTTTGTTAAATATTTGTTGGATCCACTCCTGAATTCTCCCCTGGGAGTTAGTTTGGGTTTAGTCATGGATCTCTCCACTCTCTTTGTGATGGAGAGAAGTGAGCACTCATTTTATCCAAGACTTTATATAGATAAGAAACTCACCATTAAACTTGTTCTCAAAGAAGTTCCAAACTAAAGCATAAAAAATATGATGAGTTTGGGCAAAAAAGCCCATCCACAGCTATCTAATACCACATATGGGTTATCTGGGTATATGAGATACCTGATTTTCAGCCCAAGAAAACAGCATCTGAGAAACATACATTATCACAATCTGGCTATATTTTATGTTCCCTTTCCATCGTCTGGGATAAATTGTGTGTGTCAAGTTTGGCAAGCGTGGGTGAGCTAAATGGAGCTGTTAGCTGTCTTTTCAACATATTTATCTGTTTCATTGCCTGCTCTAGGATGTCTTTGTGATCATTATATAGGGATCACAGATAATAGACCATTTGAAATCTTACTTCAATTAAAACTTAATCCTCAGATGTCAATAGTAGTGTTTTATACAGAAGGTTACAATGAAAGTGGTGTCTTTTGTGCATATCATTAAAAAAAAAAAGCAAGAATAAGAAATGGCCTGAACATTTTCCAAAACAAGATACTTGACATTGTCTCGTGAACCGTAGTCACTGTAATAAAATTATGGTTATGTTTCAGTATCTTATGCAAATTGACATAGTCACATAAGGTTCATAAGGAAAAAAAATCACATAAAATTCACCACCTTCAAGCTTTAAATTCACTCACTACTATTGGCTTTTATTTTATATGAGAGAATTGACTGCAAGAGACAGTTTTATTTTATAAAATTAAAAATATAATCCAAGATTATAAGGGATTAAATCTTCTAATTTACTTTGTACACAGGAAATCAAAAAGATTCCAGGAAATATAAAATAACAGAATGTATTTGTTGATGGAAGGACTGTTGAAGAGGGAGAGATTGTAGGGAAAAAAGTTTTTTAGCAATGCATGAACTTGGAGGGATACTCTGTCCATTACAGTGCATCAGGTAAACCATTTCACCAAAATAAATGTTTTGTGAAGGTGATGGCGATGGTGAAATTTCCTCTCCTCCTGCTTGTTTTACAGCATTGGTGGAGTTAAGGAAGTTCTTTATAGTTTACTCATCAGTAGAATAATTTTGCTATTTTTGGCATTGATTTTCCCTTCCTCTTGTTAATAGTGCCCTGATTTTGGTCTGTTTCTGCTCCTACACCGTGAAGTCCATGTGCTTCAATGCAGACTGATCCCATCTCTAGTCCAAGAAATTATATATGATTAGCTTATGCCAATCAATATATCCAATCCCAGAGGCCACAGTGATTGGGTCAAGCTGGGTGTGTGATACAATTTTCCCAGGACAATGTCAGGAGACTGTCAAAGGTGTTGCTTCTAGGCAAGAACTTCCCCAACTTTCCATAGGAGCTATCTAGAGAATTTCTTCCTTTTTCAGTGTACAATGTGTCTGTAAGGTCAACAATTACTGAAACACCTTACTGCCAGGAATTGTGACATCTCCAAAGGGAGGAGGATAGAATGGAGTGGATTGCAGAAAAACAGACTCTATATCAATACATGTTTGAATCACATCTTGCCTCTGAACTTTTTAGTTACATGAACAAATAAATTCTCTTTAAGTCAACTAAGTCAACTTGAGTTTTCTGTTATTTGCAAACACATCCTAACTAGTGATACACAACACTTATTGTGTGCTTACCATGAGCAAATCAGTATTGCAAAGCTTTAGGTATATTATTTTATTTCACCTTCACAACAACCCTTTGAGTACCCTTATAACAGGCACTGTTATCATCCCCATTCTAAAGAAACAACATTGAGTCACAAATAAATTAAGTAACTTGCAAGAAATTTTGAACAAATGGTAAAAGTTAAAACCAGATTCAAACCTAGGTGGTCTGAATCCAGAACCCATGCCCTTAACCACTATGCCACAATACATCATCTACGTCCCAGTATCAGGCAAGACAGTAGCAAAACATCCTGGAGATCTTAGTTCTAAAGATTACTATAGAGGGAATATCGGTATATTATACTGATAATCAGCAATATCCTCTCCTAGATTATTGCAAACCCTCTTTGACCTATGGCTGATTCATCCACTCAACATTTATTCGACAAAGATATGTTGACTGCTAACTACGTGCCAGGCACTGTTCTAAGTACCAAAGACATAATGCCAACACTCATGGAATTTACTTCCAATGGTGGAAACTGACAATAAATAAATAAAAAATTTAACATCCAATAGTTGTAAATGTTATCAAGAAAATTAAAGCAGGGTAAAGAAGCTTTCCAAGGAAGGCTGTAAAAATGATGATTACTTCAGGAACATTTTATGTAAATTCATCAGCATAATTATATTAAATTTTTCAAGGGCAAAGAACTAATGTTAAGAGGTGGGCAGGTGGAGAATTACTCCATTTTAATCCATAAACAGACATCACAAGTTCAAGCAGATCAGTGACACCACAATACTTGATATATTTCCTATCCCTGTCACACCCAAGTGTGGATATCAGAAAAACTGGAATGCCTAGAATGCCATAGAGAAATTGTAAAAATGTATAATCAGTCAAGGATGTAAGTATCCAGATGATCATGGCAAGAGGCCCTCAGATAATCAGTTGCCCTTTTGGCAGGATAGGTTAGAAGGCCAGACACCAGATAAACAACTAGAGCCAAAGGTCAGCAGATGACCCTGGTAGGAACTGTCAGAGAAACAAGAGATACCTGGGGACTGGGGTGAGGGGTGGATAGCTATATATGTATTGTCCAAGAAAAGTCACAGAAGCAAGGCAACAGTCAACACTAGACACAGTATGATTTTAAGCAAGATCGTACATGTACTTTGGATTCCTTTCACATTGCCGGGATCAGGAACTAGTATCTGAACCTATAAGAAGTTATAGGAGTTTAAAAGAAGTATCTCTGGAAAAGCTTTTGCTTCTGTTTAGATATGAATGATGGGTTGAAAGAAATTTTCTAGACTGGTTAAAACCATTTGTATTGGGCAACAATTAATAAGTACAAATGAACAATTAGCAAACAGCTTACTAATCAGTTGCACGTATTGTATCTTTGAATTGTGTTTTAATTGCATATACTTGAAAGAGATTAGTAATAGTAGTTACTAATAGATTAGTAAGGCTATTAAACTATCAAAAATGAAGCATGATCAGTTCTCTTCCACTTAACCCTGTATTTGCTGAACTTGACTGTTCAGACCATAGATCCATAAGCAAGGCACCAAAGCTGCTTCTAGTTGCTGAGATGTTGAAATTCTGTTGAAATTGGTAAAATTGACACTCCTAGGAAGTCTGAGCGCTCCCACTGACTTTCTTTACATGAAGGAGGAATGAGGTACAGTTGCTACCTGAATCTTTTTGCCTTGTTCTCAATAAAACATTGGCTCTAACCACAACAAAGCATGTTGAACCATTCACTTAAATTGGATGCCTCACCCATCATAAAAGTTAACTATTTTAAGCCCTGGGGTTATTTACACTGACCTATATATGTCATGGACCTGAATAATATCCAGGGCTCTCTCATCCCCACTCTAATCTTCCACTGTATATTAGGAATGGCCTTGATTATGAAGTACGTTTGTGGTTTCCTTTTTTTTTTTTTTCCTTTTCATTACCCACATGGCCTGAAAGCTGCCCTTTGGATCAACATTGGGCCACCAAGTTTGAAGCAACCAGGCAATTAGGCAGCAGAGAGAAGGAAACAAAATTCTCTGGGGGAATTCACAGTTTAATCATGAGAAGTCAGGGAAGGGTGCTCTTTAGCAGGAGAGCTGAAGGACCATAGAACGTCTGGCTCACCTAACCCAGCGGGCTGAACAGGGAGGGAAAGGTAGCCAGCAGCATAATTGCTGCATGCGTGTGTGCGCACGCACACACACACACACACACACACACACACACACACACACACATATATGCTGCCTAAGCTGTCAAAAACCACCTTTGTTTTTTTTTTATTTTAATATTTATTTATTTATTTATTTATTTATTTTTTTAATGATTTTTTATTATATTATGTTAGTCACCATACAGTACATCCCCGGTTTCCGATGTAAGGCTCGATGATTCATTAGTTGTGTATAACACCCAGTGCACCATGCAATACGTGCCCTCCTTACTACCCATCACCGGTCTATCCCATTCCCTGACCCCCCTCCCCTCTGAAGTCCTCAGTTTGTTTCTCATAGTCCATAGTCTCTCATGCAAAAACCACCTTTGATCATGGTGACAGAAGAAGAGATGGGAGAATAGACTTAATGTACATACCGGTGAGTTCCCCAGAGTCACTTCTTCCCCTCTAACAGAGCTGCAGCAACAGTGAGCTCAGGAACCTCAGCTGACCCAACTGCATAGTGCAGAAGGGGTGGTCACTGTCTAGGTCCTCACCGCTGAGCCACTGAGCCTGGTGCCACATCACTGCTTCAGAGAATAGCAGAAAAGCCAGCAGGGGTGTGGCCTAAGTCATCAGAGGGGGCAGAATGGCCTCAAGGAATGGGCCTCATAGATTCTAGTGTGTGTCTGCCTGTGTTCTCATCCAGGCTCCATCACTTCCAGCTCTAAGAAAAATCAGCAAACTTCACCGAGGCCTTTCCTAACATGGGTGTAATCTCTGTACTTATCTCAGGCTACTTACTATTATAAGGATTAAATTAGATAATTTTAAATGCTAGGCCAGTAACAACTCAATTCGTTTTAACTGTTATTATTATGAAGGAAAAGTACAGGGCTCTCTGCTGAGAGAGCAGCTGTGGTTCCTAACTGTGTTAGCCCTCCCAGCACATCCCCTAATGTGCCCCTTGAATTGCACAAAGCCTGCTCCTCTGATTGCCTGAACCATTACAATTACACTTTCACTTTATGAGCTTAGGACATACTTATCTAATGCTGCTTTTCTCGTCAATTCATTAGGTCCTTCCCCCACTAGGATTGCAAGGTCTTTTTAGATAAATAAAGGTCATGAGTTTTGCCTCTGCTGGACCACTCCCTCCCTGTATAGCTCTGCCCCTATTCTCATAGCCCTTCCCCACCTGCCCTGTATGTAACTGGGCATAGGACACTTTCCACACCATACTGTAATTTAGGTCTGTTGTCATGTTTGTTTCCCCACTGTGTTGTCATCTCTTTAAAGACTATGTCTTATGGATGAGTTTATGATGGGCCTAGCATAATGCCTGTAGCATTGTAGATGGTAAATAAATATTTGTCGAGTGAAAATGTAAATAATGGAAAAGTGAGTGCCATTATTGCATAAGATATATTTCTTAGGATAACCTTCCAGGTGGCTCATGTGCATACTGGTGCCTTGGTCAGAAGTAGTCTGAGAATCCCCAGGAAAGTCAACCAGAAAGTACTGTAGTTATAGCCTGTGTGTATCTGTGTGTGTGTGTGTGTGTGTGTGTGTGTGTGTGTGTGTCTTTCTCTCCACATTTCTCCAAATTCTTTCTCTTCCTTCGTATATTGTGTGTGTGTGTGTGTGTGTGTGTGTGTGTGTGTGTGTAGTCACTTTTCCAGAAATTGAGAAGTTTCTGTATAAGGTACAGATGACTTGGTAGAAGATACAGGTGGCTGGACTTGGTACCACATTTATTTCACCTTAACTATCACATATGCCTAAGGTTTCTTTGTTACACACTGTCTAACTGGAGTGAGGTCACCAGTCCGTGCAGTTTAGCCAGGCTGGAGAATAAGGGGTGTCACTATCTAAGGCCATTTTCAAACCACAGGATATATTCTCAGCAATGCAAGCTGGAAGAACCCACTAATCCTTGGGGATAGAGTAACTTTTTGTAATTATATAAAAGGGCTTCGTTTCTTGGTGGCCTTGGTGGCCAACCTAATAACCTGACATGCATTGATTTCCTTTCCAAAGCAAAGGGAACTTATTTTTTTTCTTATTATTTTATTTCTATAAAATATGTGCCCAATCCCACATCTCAAATACCAATCAGGTCTTTCTGCAAGATGGTGCCATTCTTATTTTCTCTGAAGTTGTCTTCAGCTTTCATAAGGTTGGTCAAAGGAGATATTACAAATGAATGCACTATACAAGTTACAGTTACATTTACCCACTGTCAGAGAGATCAGTGGAAGTAACACATAAATCAGAGTAAGCAAATAAAGCCATGTCTTCTTCATGCCTACCATTGGCTGGCAGAACTCAAGTTATGCAAGGAATGTTTACAATAGGTTACCCTGGGTTTATACATGCTTGGAGCACCTTTGCTCATTTAACCCTTCTGTTCCCTCTCCCCAGCACCAGCGGGGCCTCCTCTTTACCTGGTAACATTTTTGGGTCTTCTTTGCTTACTATAGCCACACCTTTTGAACCAAATCCTTGGTAATTCTTCCCTTTCTTCCCTGATCTTTTCAACAATTAACACATTTTAAGGTGCATGTACTTGACCTATGTTTACAAATCTGTCTAGTAGGGAGACCGAGGATCCAGTCCTCATATATATTCACTTGAGACATCAAAATTTTACTTTTGATATTATCTTCAAATGACCATATACTGATATTTATCCATTGAGTGTCACAGAGATACATACGATTGAAAAAATTGTACAGACTGAAACTAGATTCCTATTACTGGACCACACTGCCTTTAGGGCACAATGTATTAATACATATCTTGTTAATAAACCTATAATTATCTTCTGAATAACACAATTATATTGCATTTTTTTGTAAAAGTGTTAACTTGTTAATGCAAACATTTAAAAACCTGCTACAATTCTTTGTAACCCTGTTTTCTCGTATCTTCATTATAAATGAGACCTCAAAGGAATAAGATACAGGAAAAGATGTGACCCCGTCTTCTCTCACTCTGACAGGCCCCCATGTAGTTAAGACTCCAGGCCCCTCAGGCTGTGGCTGGGACTTTTGAGGGGTCCTGCACTTCATTTGTGAAAGAGACAGCATACCACTTTGGTCACAAAAGTCCCCTTGTGGTAAATAAGAAGTCCCCTGGGAGATGTGAGACATGGTCCTGATTTTCTTTTCCATTTTGTCCCATTTTTGTGCCTCCTGTCTGGACTCATGGAAAGCAGATAGCTAAACATTTTAAATAAGAAACTTGAATTATGTGATGTCGGGCCATCCTGCTTAAAAAAAAAATGATAATTCTGTGGATTCTAAAAGCAAATGGTGGACTATAACATAGGGAATTAGGCACTAAATTTCCATTAATTCATAAAAACTAAAATAGAATCCATTAAGAGTGGTGGGGTATTGGTGAGAAAGGAGATGTAAATTATCCACGATCATGCTTGAAATGCAAAACCTGATCATGTTTGGCATCAGGCCAGCTACCATTAAAGTAATTATTTTTAATCATCAGCACTTGGTGACATGAATACTCATATTTGTTGATTTACTGAGAAAAGCACTTTATATTGTAAATAAAAAGGATGGAAAAATATACATTTCAATTTTAGAACAAATAATAATGATTATTCTTTTTGAGGGTCTTTCCTTTTACAAAGCCATTAAGAAAAAAAAAAAAAGCCTGTTTCTATGTGGCTGAGATGTAACCCTAGTGTAAATGTCTATGGGGGCAGGTGTGAGCTTATTTTTATGTCCTGTTTTTTAATGGTATCACTGGTTCTCTTCTTAAATAAGGGTTGGGGAACAGAGGATTTCTGGTGATTTCTTTAATGGCAACCAAAGGGCACATAGAAAATGGCTATTGAAATGCAGCCTAAGAATTGCCAGGAGCACCCTCAGAAGTCTTGGCACAAATAATTACTTTTCTTCTGCTTCAGTTTGCCCAGGCTCTGCTGGGATTTGAAAGGTGAATCAGGTTCCCCAGGGAGGTGGGGGCCAGAGGGGCATTCCAGGCAGGGCAGAGATGCATGCAAGGGAATCTAGGAAACAACACCATGCAGGTGGAAGAGTGAGAAGTGCGGGAGAGGAGGGGAATGAGGCTTGAGTGTGCATGGACAGGCGGAGGGAGTGTGGAAAACCTTGCACCATGTACGTGGGGAGTAGACATCATCTCTTAAATGCGTGCTTTTCAAACATAAGTGTATTTAAAAATCACCCCAACTTGCTTAAAAATGCCAACTTCTAGGTCTTACCAACTCCCCTTCCATTAAAGATTCAGATTCCATTGTCCCAGGGCAAGGCCCAGGAATCTGCAGTTTGAACCTGCACGCTCTTGCACAACCTCCTCTCACCCCTGCCCTGTCTCTGAGGCAAGCAGTTTCCCCTTGTGCAACCCTATTGTACGTGATGGAGAGGCCCTGAAGGATTTTGAACCGAGCAGTGATCACTTTGTTGGCCATCTAGAAAATGGACTGCAAGGGGCAAGACTGCAGGCAGGCAGATCAGTTATTGCAATAACTGAGTTATTGACATAGGGCTGGGGATGGGACTGATGGAACGGAGTTGGGAGATGCTGGATGGGGAATTTGAGAGGATGTGAGTTTTTCTCTTGTCTTCTGGGGGTAGGGGGATGGGAAGGGGACACCTGGGGGAATGAGTGTACTTGCTTGGCAAATGCCACTTGATTCATCTGCAGGACAGACAGCTCAGTGGTTGTATGAGGTAGCTCTGAAGTTCAGAAGTTCAGAAAGATGGTGTGAGCATGAGGAACAAGTTTAAAATCATCAGTTTATAATCAGTAAGTAAATCCACGGGTGAGAAAGAGGCCACCTGGGAAAATGTGTGGATAGGCTGGGAAGGGACTTTGTTTTCATGTAACGAGAAAAGATTGCAAGAAATCTGCTACCTTCTCTGGCCTCAGGAGAACCACTGCTCTTCACAGTTTTTCTCTTCCTGTCCACCTCCCCATTGGTGGACCATCATGTGAAGTCTGATATTAACAGGCTGCAGCACCAACAAAAAGGAAGTCTGTTCATTTTGATAGGAGTACAATTTAGGGGCGCCTGGGTGGCTCAGTCGTTAAGCATCTGCTTTCGGCTCAGGGCGTGATCCCAGGGTTCTGGGATCGAGCCCCACATCAGGTTCCTCCGCTAGGAGCCTGCTTCTTCCTCTCCCACTCCCCCTGCTTGTGTTCCCTCTCTCACTGGCTGTCTCTCTCTCTCTCTGTCAAATAAATAAATAAAATCTTAAAAAAAAAAAGTACAATTTAATAAAGAACAATGCCATTAACTTCTCAACCCCTTAAAGTACCTGGACCACCCTCTCTCCCCAAATCTCCACATAAGTCTATCTAAAACCTTTTTCTCCAATTTAGTCACTTTTTCTTAACGATTTAAGATTTAAAAATTCTTTAGATTTTTGTTTTGATGTGTTTAATTTCTGATTTTTTTTCTGTAATCTTTCTGGGCTTTGTCCTCTTGCATATCATTTTATCTCAATAATTTCAAAGCTTTCAGTTTCATTTTTCTTTGACCATTACAGTAGTATTATTATAGACCCACCCCCCGATTTAATTAGACACAATTATATGGGCTAGCCTGGAAACATATCCCATATTATAAATTCTGTGGGGAACCGTCTTCCAAAAATGTGTTTCTGAAACAAGTAAATTAAAATTGGTGGCTGCCAGCATTTGGGAGTATCATCATATACTATTTTTAAAATAACAATGTTATTGTCCAGAAACTAATAGTGTTTGTGTTTTTAAAAAAAAAAAAAAACAAAACACACTTTGAGGAAAAACTGCTTGATTTCATAGGACTATAATGCCTCATTAGGAAAACATATTTGGACAGAAGTGGCTGAGAAAGGCAAGCATATGATTTAACCAGAGGATGTTAAGATTGGAAAGAAAATTCTACCTGCATTTTCCCATATGTGAAAACAGCATGGCCAAAGTCTGGGGAGCAGATCCCAGAGACCAAAAGGGGCCCCTATTCTTATGGCTCCCACTAAATCCTTATGATGCTGCCCTCAAATCATTCTATTAAAAATACTGGATTCTTACTCTTTAATCCCCAGTGGAGCTTCTGGGCCTGTGTTGAAGAAGAAAGAGGACTTATGCCTAGGAAAGAACATTAAGCTCACTTTTTATCCCTTCATTTTCAAGTTCTCAGGCAAGAAGCCAGAACACTAATGTCAGTGTTCAAAAGAGAGGTTGGGGGTGGAGTTGGGAGATGGGACTGAGCGGGGATGGATTTTACACAGTCAAGTCGTGGCCCTCCAGAAGCCAAATCATCTCTCAAGTTAGACAGCCTCCTTCTGTGAGCTAAATTGCCATTTACCTCAATACCAGTATTTTCTGTGCTGTCTTTGGGCTCATGCATACCAACAGGCCCAAGTGTTTCCAAGTGTGGCTCCACTTTCTGATTGAAAAATGAATCTAATGCCATATGTGGATTTCACATATAATCCTGTATATTAATTTTACTTACACCCTCTAAATGGCAGACACAAGTCACCCCTCTTTTTTGCTGTCCATGTCCTGAACTGGATAATGCCTTTGCATGGCTGTGTCTGTAAAGAGGATGGTGTTGGGAACAGAGTTACCCACTACTGTGTCCTTGGCTTTTAGGTTATGATGTGTAGTGGTGGTAGAGGGTTGGCCTGAACATGTCTGTTTTATTTTAAGACCGCTGTGCACATAAGCACAAGTCTTCTGGCCTGGAGGGAGTTTGTAATAGAGCTGGGTCATAAGTGAAGAGAGGCATCGACTTTTTTGTTGTATTCTATAGTGATGTAACTTTTATTTTAAGAACATTTTATTTGTTCCTATGTGGGGGACCTTCTCAAATTTTATGGTAGATCTTTTATTCCCCTAATATGTCCTTGACATGTAGTTGGCAATTTTAGGCAGTTAATTACCATACTTCTGTTATAGTCAACTAGTAATAACATTGCTTTACAAAGAATGTTAACAAAAATCTCACTCCCTTTTCCATCATATCAGTCTCTTTCTTCCATTCTTTTGTTTCTTCTTTTCTCTTGTTTGCTGTGAGTGTTTGTGCACTCAAAAAGACAAAAACTAATCTGTCAGAAGTTTTCAGCTGTCAGGTTTATTAAGGTATAATTTACATGCAATAAAATTTATTCTTTCTGCACATACACATCATTGCATTTTGAAAAACATATATAGTCGTGTAACAATCAAGATGTGTAAAGTATTTAAATCACCCTCAAAATTTCCTCATGCCCCTTTGTAATCAGTCTGCTCTCTTCAACCCTAGCCCGAAGTAACCCATTTTGCAATTCCATAATTTTGCTTTTTCTACAATATATGTAGATGGAATCATAAAGTAAAAACGCTTTGACTCTGACTTCTTTCACTCAGCATTGCACTTTTGAGACTCAGTCATGTAGAGCCACATATCAGTTCCTTTATACTGATGAGTACAATTCCATTGTATGGACGTGCCATCATTCATTTATTCATTGATGGACATTTGGGTTGTCTCCAGTTTGGGGAAATTATGAATAGAGCTTCTGTAACACTTGCATTTAAATCTTGGTGTGCATAGCTTTTTAAAAAAAACATCTGATGCCGTAGTCTCTGAGGATGTAGGAAAACACAGAAATATTGAAAGAGGAAAACTAATGTGTGCTTGTTGAAGAGAGACTGAGATTGGAAGAGGAAGAAGAGGGAATTTGTGCATGAGCATGTGAAAGAAAATGGCTTTTGGAAAGTGGGTGTATATTTACAGACTTCTTCGTTAGGAGGAAGGTGGGAGTATAGACAGACTGACAGTACTTTGTGGGACCAGTTTCATGCTGTCTCACAGGGATACAATCCTAATTGTATCCTAGTTGATGCACAACTATTTGTTGAAGAAACAAAAAAAAAAAAGAAATGAAATTCATGACTATTGATACAAGGAATTGGTTTTATTTAAAAGGATTGAATGGTAGGTTCTGTCTGATTTTCTGAGTATTCTGACTAAAGGAATTTTATGCATGGTTTTTTCATTTTCAAAGAGTACAAATGTAAGTTTACCACAAACATGATACCAAAGATGACAAAACCTTTCTTTGTTGAGTCTAAATTATGAACATTACTACTCAAAGATCAAGGCTGGGGATGTAGGTGACATAGATAACATCTGTCCAGCCTTGGAAACATCTGTGCATCTCTGTGCTCATGTGCACAAAGGCTCCCTAGGAGTTCCACCTCACAGGTGATACCAGCCTTTTCCACTCTGCTCGAGACCCCAGCCGACATTCCCTTGGGCATTCTGGTGCCCTGACCTCCTTCTTCACTGTGGTGACTGCGGTCACTTCTCTGAGCTCTCTCACTGTCCTCAGTCAGTGTCTCTCCACTGTTTCATAGCACTTCTGTTCTCCCTTTATCCCTCTTACCTGTGACATACTGTGGAGTGGCCACACAATTTCTCATTCAAACCCGGAACACTTCTGAGAGTGAAAGGGGACACAGTGATCCTTACACAAGGACACAATGCACTTGAACTGAGTAGACACAGCACACTAGAAATGTCCTGGGCGAGCAGAACCAGGGGTCACCCTGGGCAGAAAAGACTTTCTTTGCCAAGGGGTACTGTTCCAACTCAGGTTTTGGGTCTTCCCCAAGACTTGGTGCCACCAGTTATTTCCGCACGTTTTCAGTTTGTTCCTTTATCAGTTTATTCACCTAAGATTCAAAAGGTGCCTGCTATGCCAATGTTGTTTCTTACAACTCAGCTTTAATAAGGAGCTCATAATTTTATTTAGTATATCCTCTCTCACAGAATGTGGAGGTCTTTTCCAAATGTTGTAGCATTGTAAACTGTCTCTGTCCCATTCACATGTCTCCAGCATCACCTCTCTTTCCGACTTCGTCATCGCCTCCCAAACAGTCTTCCTGCTTTCTCACTTGCCCCCCTTAAATCCATTCTCCACGTAATCACGAAGGAAATTTTTTAAAGTATAAATTAGACCCCACCTCTTCCCTCCATAAGAACCTTCAGTGGCTTTCCATTGTAGCTAGAACACAAGCCAAACTGCTTCTCATGCCCCACAAAGTCCTGTTTGAGGCCCAGTGCCCACCTCAGCCCTCACACTGCCATTGACACACCACTCCTACCCCCTCCTCCTGTTCTCCCACCCAACCTGGGGTTGCTCTTCTCCACCTTCCTGGACTTCTGTCAGTTCGTAAATGTGCCAGGCTCTCTCCTGCCACAGGCTTTTATATTGCTGTTTTCTCTGCCTGACTCTTTGCGTAAACATATCCTTTGTAGCCTTCAGCTGTTAGCTTAAACGACATCTCTTACAAAAAGCCTTCCCTATCACAGCTTCCATGCTTATATTCTTCATAGCATAATGATCCCTAATTCTTGTATTATTTATTTGATTTCTTATTTACTCCCTCTGTTAAGCTCTCTGAGGGCAGGGATTATAATATCTTTCCCATTTACTCCTGGGTCTCACCCCTTAGTTACAATACTCAGAACCTGGTGGGTGCTCAATGTAATGCATAAATGTAAGTTATAAATTATTTCATTTATATATTTTTACTTTGGGGAGGAAAATTTTCTGGAAGGGGATTTGTGAGTCAAAAGGCTTATACTTGGGGCGCCTGGGTGGCGCAGCGGTTGAGCGTCTGCCTTCGGCTCGGGGCGTGATCCCGGCATTCTGGGATCGAGCCCCACATCAGGCTCTTCCGCTATGAGCCTGCTTCTTCCTCTCCCACTCCCCCTGCTTGTGTTCCTTCTCTCGCTGGCTGTCTCTGTTAAATAAATAAAATCTTAAAAAAAAAAAAAAAGGCTTATACTTTTTATGTGTTTTATATAAGGCTTTTGACATGTATACCCTCTAGGGAAGTTTTGGCAATTTCTATCATCCCCAGCAGTATGGTTATTAATGGATGTTAATTTATCATTTAATGTTGGTTTTGTCAGGTAGGTGGGTGAAAATTATATCTTGCTACTTCTGTCATTTGCATTTCTTTGATTACTAGTAAAATTAAACTTTTTCTTACGCTGTGAAATGTCTGTATTTCTTTTCTTGTACGTGTGTATGTGTTAATTGCTTATTCTTACCAATTTTTGAGAAAGTTAGCCATTTAAAATGTGAATTTTAGGAGTTTTTTATCTGTTAGGGATATGAAACTTTATTATAAATGTTGCCAATACTATTCTAGATTACCATTTTCCTTTTAACCTTACTGTTGTTTTCTAACGAAGAAATTTTAAATATTTATGTAGTTGAATAAATCAGTTTTTCTTTAGTATTTCTGTCTGTGGTGCTATTATGGGAAGTATTTTCCTATCAAAAGATCATATGAATATTTCCATAATATATTAATGGTTTCATTTAAATATATTCTCTGATACCATAATATATAGTATATGTACTATATTTTAATATATGTACTTTTTAAAAATGATTTTTGGTATAGATACAGATTTAATTTTAATTTTTCTACTGTTTTTACAGTATATCAAAATTGTTTATTGAATAATTTATCCTTGCCTCAGTGATTTGAAATATCTTGTTTATCATATTAAAATCTTTTATAAATACTTAGATCTATTTCTGGATTTTCCATTTGGTTCAGTAGTCCCTTTGTTTTTTCTTGCACTGGTTGTCATACATATTATTATAGCTTAAAATTGTTAATTTATAGAAAAACAGCTTCCTCCTCTTTGCTTCCTTTTTTAATAGTGTTTTTGTTATTCTTAAACATTTATTCAGGGGCACCTGAGTAGCTCACTCGTTTGGGTGTCCAACTCTTGATTCTGGTTTAGGTCATGGTCTCAGGGTCATGGGATCAAGCCCAATGTCCAGCTCCATGTCAGTGGGGAGTTGCTTGTCCCACTCCTTACCCCTCTGCCCCTCACCTCCTTCACCACCCCAACCCCCTCCGTGCATGCATGCACGCATGCGCACACTCTCACTCAAATAAATAAAATCTTTTAAAAAATTTATTCATTCAAATGAACTTCAAAATTATTTTTGTCAGATTTTGTAAAAATCTGCTGAGCACTTTGAAACGAATAGCCTTACATTTATGTATAGATTCACGTAGGTATAATTCACTTGTAGTAAGATTGAGGCTTCTTATTAAAGAATATGGTAATTTGAAGAGTTACTGAAGTCTTCTTTATAACTTTGCTATGATTTTTTTAAGATCTATCATACATTTCTTATGTAGTTTATTCATAATTTTAAGTTTTTTGTTTGGAATACTTTTTCATTGTATCTTTTTTTTTAATATTGTTTTTATTATGTTAGTCACCATACAGCACACCCCTAGTTTTTGATGTAAAGTTCCATGATTCATTGTATCTTTTTTTTTTTAAGATTTTATTTATTTATTTGACAGCCAGCAAGAGAGGGAACACAAGCAGGGGGAGTGGGAGAGGAAGAAGCAAGCTCCCAGCGGAGGAGCCTGACGTGGGCCTTGATCCCAGAACACCAGGATCACGCCCTGAGCTGAAGGCAGACACTTAACGACTGAGCCACCCAGGCGCCCCCATTGTATCTTTTTTAAACTAGTTGTTATTATGTAGGAAAGCTATGATTTTAGTACACAGATATTTGAAAATGGCCAATTTCCTTAACTTTTTTATTCATCCTTTGAGGTTTTTCTCTTGAGTTTTCCTTGTAGAAAAGACTAGAATCTGAAAAGAGTGATACTTTTACCTCTTCCTTCCCATCCCTACTTCATCACAGTTGATCTGAAATACTTTCGCCTCACCTAGAGGCAAGGGCTTCCTAATGCTTCTCCCTTCTTCTGTTAATCCTTGCTTGCTCCAGTCTGTCCTACATTTTGCTGACAGACCTAACCACCTCTCTCTCTATTCAAAAATATCCAGAATATTCCCTTTTTCATTTATTTGTTTATTTAGAAAATCTTCATGGAGCACCTGGCATGTGCCAGGCAATGCCAATAGTGAGCAAAATTTCTGCCCTGTGAGCTTCCTGTGACATGGAAAAGTGACAGACGTTAAACACCAACCAGCAAACAAGCATACTATTGTAAATAGTAGTGAGCACTTGAATGCAAAAGATCAGGCAGTGTGAGCAGAGAATTCTAGGTCAGAAAAGCCTCTCACAGGACATGACCTTTGGACTGTGATGGTCAGGATGAATGGGATTTGGCCAGAGGAGGAGTGGGAGAGTCTTCATGAAAGATGGAAAACAGGTACAAAGACCCCAGGGCAGAAAAGAGTGGTGCTTTTGAGAAACAGAGAAAGGTCAGTGTGCCTAAAATGTGGTGAGTTAGGAGGGGGGTGATTAGAGGTTGGACTGCTGAATCAAGCTTGATGTTGGCTACCTCAAAGCTTTTGAGTTTTAATTCTAAGTGCAAAGGAAACCATGGAAGGCTTTAAGAGTGGGAATAACGTGATGTAATTTGCATTTCAAAAGGGTCTCTCTTCTACTGAATTAATGTATCATTTAATCAATCCTAGACTTGTGTTTACAACTTATGCCCAGGGTTGGTGGTCCTTCAGCAAATGTTCTATGTATCAGTTAGGGATTAATCCTCATTTGTTAAAGACTTATTGACTTATAATCAGCTTAAAAAATTTACTGAACATTTATTGAGCACCTAATCTTTGGCAAGCATTATGATAGCTACTAGGGATATAAATATATATATATAAGACAGGATCTGTCAGGGAGTTCACACCTAAAGCAGAGAGAGAGAACTGAATGTAATTAGAACTAAATGTAATTTGAGACATACTCTAACAGAGTTAGACATTTTACACTACAAGATCAGAAGAAGGGGGCCCTAAAACTGGGGGCCAGTGCACAAGGAAGAGGGAGGAAAGAGTTCAGGGGTGGGACAGTGCTACAATGGAAATGATGCTGAAGTTGAATTTTGACAATTATGTTCCTTAGTATAAAACCAAGAGATGAGAGAACAGTATGTGCGTCCCTCAGAGGCATGGGGGAGAGAATGATTCATTCAAGGCAATGCAAACTATGAGAACAAGTGGGAGAATGGAAGGAGATGAAGCTAAACATGTTGGTAGGGATATAAATGAGAAAAGAGATTGTACCATTGGAAAGAAATGCATTATCTGGGAGGAAACAGGGCATCATTGAAGAATTCTGGGTAGGGAAGTGACATGATCAGATTTGGTTGGGGGGGGTGTTTTGGTTTGGATTGTTTTTTTTAGAGAGAGAGAGCCAGGGTGAGGGACAGAGGGAGAGGGAGAGAAAGAATCTTAAATAGCTCCACGCCCGGTGCAGAGCCTGACTCAGAGCTCGATTTCTCAATCCTGAGATCATGACCTGAGTTGAAATCAAGAGTCAGACGTTTAACCAACTGAGCCACCCTGGCGCCCCAATCAGATTTGTTTTTATAAAAATGTAAATCTGGTGTTCATGTAGGGATGAGGAGAGTATGAGCAATGTCAGGTCTCCGGACAGATCTTGATATGAGGGAAGTAAGGTAGAAGAAAGAACCAGAGAGACTCCAAAGAAAACAGACAGTTAGTATGGGGAAGAAGTATGAGTTCATTTGGGAACATGTTGGTTTAAGGCAGGGTTTGGCAAACTTTTTATATAAAGCATCAGATAGTAAATATTTGGGGCTTTGTTGGCTATGTAGTCTCTGTCACAACTACTCAACTCTGCCTCTGAGGGGTAAAGGCAGCCATAGACAATATGCAAAATATGTGGCTGTGTTCCAGAAGAATGGGGTGGGAGAGTGGGTTGAATTTGGCCCATAGGCTGTAGTTTACCAATTCTTGGTTTAAGATATCTGGGGGACTTCTGTGCAGATGGCTATTAGATACTCAAAAAAAATCAGTCTGAAACTCAGGAGAGGAGCTCAGGTTTAGAAAACAATGTTTTGGAAAAGTCACTAGTTAGATCATAAATCACCCACTGGCAACCCAAATCCCAGCTGCTAGAGGTGATTTGTTGAACAAGAATATGAGAATGTGTGTGTGTGTGTGTGTGTGTGTGTGTGTGTGTGTGTGTGTAAACTTAAATTTGAATACCTTTAGGCAGACAAAACTCTTCATTTATCACAAGCCCCATAACTTCTTATTATATCCTGTCTACTGGACTCATTTTTTGTTCTCTCTCCATTTTCCGTTCTCATTTAAGTTTCCAACCCATCATTTTGATAGCGTTTGGTTTTGTAAGTAGAAAAGAAAAAGGTCAAGTACAAAACTAGAAGAACACCAACATTTAAAAGGGAAGTAGTAGATGAATCTGTAAAAGGAAGAGTGAGAAATAGCATTCTTGGTCTGAAACAGAAATGGCTTAAAGTGGAAGAATTTTCCATCTAGAATTGGTGAGCAGTAAAATCCTTCAAGACCTAGGTCAAACATCACCTTCCTGTAAAGTCTTTGGCAATTACCCCAAAGTTTCTATTAATAAGAACTGCAGCCTTCACTGATACATCCTTCTCCATAAAACTTAGCATTTGTCCTTGATTACATTGCTTGATTGTATTGCTGTCTTAAGAGTTTCTTACTGTATGTAACCCTTGGCTCCCCAGTGAGTTTGCAAATTCCTTGAAGTTTGAGACTCCTTATTTCTCACCCTTTAGTTTTTCTCACAAATCCTAGCACAGTAATAAATGCATAGCACGCACCCAACAAATAAGTGTTGATTGGATATGACTTGCTTCCAAGGCATATAGAGCTGGTGCTTTAAGGAAATATCATGTTTGGTTTTATATTTAAGTTCCTGGAGCTTCAATTGTTTAGCCAGGTTTTCATCAATAGCCTGCCCATCCTTCTCCCTCCTACTGCCCTCCTCACAAATCTATTTTCCTTTGGCAATCCCATGTAACCCTAGAACCAATCCATCCTACCACACGTGGAGTTCCTGTCAAGTGTTCCACTTTCTACTCGATGACTTCTCTTATTTCGTACTTATTTATCCTAATGCATTGTCCTTTTGACCCAAAGAATTATCTAATGGTTTTTACAGAAGGTGTGCATAAAAGTAGCCTTCCTCAATTTAACCACAATGGTACTTAGTGTGTCTTCAAACCGCTTTTCAGGCAATGAGTAATTCACTGCTTTTTAAAGAACCCCTGCTAAATAGTTAAGCATCTGAATCTCCACCAGGAAGCTGGGGAGACTGAATCCATGGGTTAAGTGTTGACCAACATCCCTAAGGAAGTCATTGCCTCAGACTCTGTGAAGGTTCCAAATGCTAAGCTCCTCCTATCAGGCTCACATCATTCCTCAATGCCTGCTGTCATTTTGACTGACTCCATATTAGATACAAGACACAATATGAGAGGAGCTGGTGCCAAGAGGCTTCTTTTTTTTGTTTTTTTGTGTTTTTTTTATAATGATTTTTTATTATATTATGTTAGTCACCATACAGTACATCCCCGGTTTTCGATGTAAGGCTCGATGATTCATTAGTTGTGTATAACACCCAGTGCACCATGCAATATGTGCCCTCCTTACTACCCATCACCGGCCTACCCCATTCCCCCACCCCCCTCCCCTCTGTAGCCCTCAGTTTGTTTCTCATAGTCCATAGTCTCTCATGTTTCATTCCCCCTTCTGATTACCCCCCCTTTCTTTATCCCTTTCTTCCCCTACTGATCATTCTAGTTCTTATGTTCCATAGATGAGAGAAATCATATGATAGTTGTCTTTCTCTGCTTGACTTATTTCACTTAGCATTATCTCCTCCAGTGCCGTCCATGTTGTAGCAAATGTCGAGAACTCGTTCTTTCTGATAGCTGAGTAATATTCCATTGTATATATGGACCACAACTTCTTAATCCAGTCATCTGTTGAAGGGCATCTTGGCTCCTTCCATGATTTAGCTATTGTGGACAATGCTGCTATGAACATTGGGGTGCATATGGCCCTTCTCTTCACTACGTCTGTATCTTTGGGGTAAACACCCAGTAGTGCAATGGCTGGATCATAGGGTAGCTCAATTTTTAACTTTTTAAGGGACCTCCACACTGTTTTCCAGAGTGGCTGTACCAACTTGCATTCCCACCAACAATGTAGGAGGGATCCCCTTTCTCCACATCCTCTCCAACAATTGTTGTTTCTTGCCTTGTCTATTTTTGCCATTCTAACTGGCGTAAGGTGGTATCTCAGTGTGGTTTTGATTAGGCTTCTATTCACAAACTTCCAGTGGAATAATTCCCTTCATTTTCGATGGTAAATTTACCCCTAGCCTAATGAGCTATCTTAGAAGTAGAATTTCATGTATCATGACATGAAAATTAATGCATCTGTCAAGGAGTTTACTTACCTTCCTATAATTGCTTGGTGATCTTCAGACATCCACATTTGAGAATAGAAAGCAATGACTATTGCTTCATAGAGTTAACATGCTAACAAATTACTACTCCGAATTCTCCACCACTCAAGAGCAGAAACATCTTCCTACATAGTAAGGTACAGCTCATGTGAAACACAAATATACCTTTTTGGAACACAGCAGCTTATTCAAGATTTAGCCAAAAATAATAGCTTTCCCTTTGAATAATTTGTAAATCTAAAATGTAATGGAAAGAGCGGCATGTGTTAATAAACATAAGCTAAACTTTCAAATAAATTCATTTTACCGTTATACCCACAGCAGCTGGTAACCTTCTGACATTCTTATCTCCTAAACTTTTTGTTTTCTATCCATCTGTTAAGTATTAAACAATGTCAATTCTTCCCTCCCAACTCTAGATCTACCCCATCAAACTAGACTAAATAGAACTAAATTCAATTACTACATTAAGATATATTCTGCCTTACTGAAAAACAAAATATCTCCTTTTTACCTTAAATCAAAAGGCATGCTTAAGCCGCATGCCTACTGCTAACTGCAGCTTCTGAGATGGAAGAGGGAAAGCAGGAGCTGTATGCATTTCTTCTTCTGTACTTCCTTTGAAATTTGCTCTTAGAAACTTAAATCCCTCCATCCAGGAGGTCATCAAAAGTAGCTTAAGACTGCTCTTATTCCAACCACATTTGTACTATGTGAACTCTAAAACAGCAAACGTGGGGTGTGCTGGAATACAGTTTGACGGTCCCGAAGTGGACATTTTGGGAGTAAAAGCTTTGTTGCAGAAGAATGCCACTCTTCTGGCCAATAAAAGTATGAGAGTTGATGCATGTCCCAGAAAGAGTAGGTGGAGTCTGTAGAAAGAGGATGAGAAGAATGGACATCAGCTCCAGTGGGCACCCATCAAGTACAAGAATATAAGACCCTGCCCAATATCTTAGCTCCAAGGGGAGCTAAGAAAGTGCTCTGTCCCAAAAGCTTCCATCCTATTCTACACAGACTGTCATTGAACCATCAGTCATTCCTCCAAGACAAGGCCCTACTATATCTATGTAATAAAAATCCTTAACAGGAATAAGCTACCATGGCTCTTTAGCAATAGTAATCTGCCAAATCCAATTCATGCTATTCAAGGGACACCAAACTGTGCCACCCCAAATCATGACAGAAACTACAACTGGATGAGGGGAATTCATTGTGGGCTAACTCGTGGGGTGGGGTGCTAGTTGAGGTGGGAATAAATGACATTTTAGACATTGCTGAATGAAAGACAAGAAATACTTGGTTTCCATGCAAAGTATGAAATAGTTTTCTTATAAATGATTCCTTTAAAATAAAAAAGAGTATTGTGTATAACAAAAATCAAGAAAGTTCTGCATAAATTCCTGAAGTTTGGAAAACACTGACATTGAAGAAAATGATGCACTGGACGATGGCGTAATTTCCCTTCAAATTCCTGCAAATGATCTCAAACCATCCTCCAAGGTTGGCATCTGGCATTTGAGCTAGAAGCCTGAGCTCCTGCTCAGTTATATGGAAACCTGGGAGCTGTCCACTTCCATTCACTCCCACTCCCAGCCCCTTCTAGGTGTGGGCCAGAAGGAAATGGGCTTCTGTTGAGCCAGGGGACTCTGCCATAGTATGGCACTGTCTTAATGACAAGATCCCAAAGCTTCTCACAGAGAAAGTCTGCTACGATGGGAATTGTCTTGTGTGTAAATGCCCATGGATGAGAAGTCCTAGGAAGGCCTTTCTTTTATGAGGAGGTTAAGCGTTAGGTCATGGACTGTGTGTTTCAGGCCCACTGGGATCACCCTCAGCTAAGAACTATCATCAGGGTGTGCGTGAATCCAGACTGGCTATGGAAGGCATGGACAGCAGGCACCCCTGGGTTTCTGAATCACCAGCCTCCTGATGGTGATCAGAGCACCAAGAAGGGACTAATTTAAAAACCAAACAATGTAGTAATTGCCCCTGGTCACCAGGTTGCCTTGCTTTTGGAAGGCCGCTGTTTCCGATTAGTGGGGCCTGGATCTGATGAGGACTAACAAAGTGTAACGAATGATCAAAGCGACAGTTAGAATAGTGCGAGTGCCCAGTGATTGATCTGGATGACGTAATAATGATAACCAATGAGGTGAGGCAGGTGGTGGTCCCCTCCAGGTAAAGATGGGGGTGGGCCCCGGACAGGTCAAGACTTTTATCTGTTTAGGGAAAAGAAGGTCAGAGGTTGGAAGCAGAGGCACACAGAAAGGAAAGAATGAACCGCTCACACTGGAAGCTTTTGGATGGAGAGAAAATAGGTCAGCCATGGCTGAGAATAAGATCCTTGTTCAGAGACAGAGGTAAAGATTGCCAGTCCCACCATATCACTACCCAACTATTAGGGTACTGCACAAAAGTATTGATGGTGAAGGAAACTCAACTCTCTGTAAATAATTTGAATTTAAAAAGGGCTCATTTTCAAGGTATTTTTGATGGTCATATTTTCTGTGTAGCAGAGGAATTTTTAAAAAACAATAAAAGCAGGGTCTCAAAGGCAGGGTCTCAAAGAGATAATTTGCACACCCATGTTCATAGTGGCACTGTTCACAATAGCCAAGAGGCGGAAGCAACCCAAGTGTCCATCAATGTATGCATGAATAAACAAAATGTGGTATATATGTACAACAAAATATTATTCAGCCTTAAAAAGGGAAGGAAATCCTGTCATGTGCTACAACATGGATGAACTTTGAGGACATTCTGCTAAGTGAAATGGTAGCCATAAAAGATAAATACTGTAGGATTCCACTTATATGAGGTATCTAGAGTAGTCAGATTCATAGAAGCAGAGAGTAGAATGGCAGTTACCAGGGGCTGGGGAAAGGGGGAAAAGGGGGGGTTGTTTAATGGATGTAGAATTTCAGTTTTGCAAGATGAAAAAGTTCTGGAGATCTGTTTCAATCAATATGAAGATACTTAACGCTACTGAACTGTACACTTAGAAATGGTTATATGGTAAATTTTATGTTACATGTTTTTTACCACAATTTAAAAAAAAAAAACAAAAGAGACTGACAGATTTATTATCGTTTGGATAAAAATACTTTTTTTTAATAACACTATACATTTCTTGTTTTCTCAAGTAATGTGTGCTGAATCCTATTTGACTCCTGCTTTGAAATTTCAAATATTGTACCAGGCAGAAGATAGTGTTGGTTTTAAAGCCTTTTGAGGTAGTCTTTGCTCCTAGACAGTGGGCCCCAGAATGATGAATATCTGTAGTTCTTACGTCTGTGTGTCGTGCATTTTATGCTCACTTTTGTTATCAGGCTTTCAGCTTTCGTTTTTTCCCTATGAGCCAGTTTCTTATCTCCTCCAAATTTGTCAAAATGAAGAAATGTGTTAGACACGTTAATTCGAGTTTTGCGGAAAATGAGGATAAGGAGATGCAGAATCAGGGACCAAAAGGTCCTGCTAATCACCTGAGCTGTGGTACGTGGTCTTGGGCACTCCTGCTTTCCTCTCACTGGAAGCCTGCTGTGCTTCCGATTGCCTACATTTCCACGGTGTTCTGCACAGGCACCACTGCTAACTCCGGAATCATGGATGGGAAAGACAGAGCTTTATTATCAGCCTGACCCAAGAATCATATGCACAAATATTATTGACTCTGAGGTTCATCTCTGATCAAAATTGAGACTCTGAGACTAAATGTAAGTCCTCTTCTGAGAAAAGATGGACCAGCTTTCTTCAGTATAGAATCAATGTTATTACTATTTCTGGTCTTTAATGGAACTTTAGTTCTTATTGAATAGGAAAAAATTATTCCATCCTTGAAAAAAAGCTGGTATTTTTAAAGAAGAAGGTATATTCTCAAAAACTCTTATGGTTCTAAGTGATGCTCTGTGGGAAAAAGGAGATGTCTTCTCATTCCTGACCCAATCTGCCGGTAGATCTGCAGTCAGAGATTTTCTGTCAAAGTTTATATTTTAAAAAAGTTTATTCTGAAGCCCTGTTGAAATGTGCTACCTCACCTAAGTGTGAGCCTTAGGACCCCAGACATCTCACACCGTAGCTTTTTTATTCTGCTTCTGCTCTCAGGCTGAAGTTATGTCCCTCTTGCTCATTTCCATTTGGAGGCTGCAGACACATACCTGGGAAGTAGGGGAAGGGGAAGGAAGGCAGGAAAAGAAATGGACAGCTGTATCCTGATGACAGGATGTTAGTGGCAGTCTCACCTCCCTACCCCATGAGCTCATTGAGTAACCCACACTCTGGCAGCCCAGCAGCCACACATGGTACGGAGACAGGGACTGAGTATAGTGGGTGGACCAGGTGTGAATCCTCACTCCACCACTCACTAGCTCTGCGATACTGTACGAGATCTTCCACTTCTCCCAGCCCCTGTTTTCCCATCTTTGAAATGGTGTCACCTTCCTACTTCCCCTGCAAGTTTACCATAAGGATACACTAAACCATAGCTGTGAAAACACACTGCCAAGTGTTAGGTCCCTACACAAGTGTGAGGCCTTTTTGCTGACTACCATTTGGCAAATGCAAAGCCTGGTGCTGTTGACACAATTGTCCTTTATGGCACTTAGCAATTTGGACTTCGCTGACAAACAGGAGAGAGGTGGGAACATTTGTCTCTAACTTCAGTTTTAAAGCAAAGTTTAAAAGGTTTTTCACGAAACTTGCCACATGAGTCTGTCTCAGGTTTTGCATATCTCTTGTCCACACTGGCTCACTCTCCCCAAGTGCCTTCTCAGGCTGCCCTGACCCCTCTCTGACCTCTTCTCCCATGCCAGCCTTCTTTCAAAACAAACTAATAGATAAGCCAGCAGAATTTCTCTTTTTAATAATCCAAATGCCATTTCCAGGAGTCTGGTACATCTTGACCAAAAGACCCTTCATTCTGCAGCCTGTCTGGGGCCACAGCATTGGTCCCATACCTTGAACCGGGGTGATGCAAGACTCCTGGCAGTCTCCCAGGTCCCCACGCAGCCTATGGTGGCAGGGTAGCCATTTCCCTGAATGGTCTTTCATTGTCACACTCTTTTCCTGAAGGGTCTTGGAAAATCAGCAGCAGCCACAAAATATTTTCCAGGTTCAAGATTTTTCTTCTCGGTGACTTTTAAACCTCTCTGAGCCTCCCTGTTCCATCAGTATCCACCCTGTGGGGCTCTAAGCATATTCGACTTAATTCGTTTTTATGCTTTAACTGTTTAAATAGTTAACAGTAGAACTTAGACTTCGAACCCACCCACCCCCCCACCACAATTGCCTATGTGTCTGAGGTTGTCAGATCAAGATGGAAAAATACCTCTAATTGTTTCCAGACAATATACGACGCTCTCACTCTGGGTGAAAATACGTATAACTTACATTTTCACAAAGGATCTCAGGGAGGCCTGTGGAAGATTCCTGCAAGCCGGGCTTTTTTTGTACATTCCAGTCCACTGGAAAATAAAACCCAGTTTCAAAACTGAACCAGGAGCTTTCACTTCCCCTGAATTATTCCTAGGTGAGTAGCTATAGCCAGTTTCATTTTTTTCCCCAAAAAAACTACATTTCTTTTCCGATCTTACTAGATCTTTATTGGCTTTGTATGCCAGAAGGTAAATACTTTAGTCCAAAGGAAGTGAGAGCTCTTCATTGGAAAACAGCAGACAGGTATTCTGTACCCCGTTCCTAACAAATAATCTGCATCTCTAGGAATCACTCCCTCCTCAAGAATTTCATCTCTGGGCCTGAAATTCCATCACTGAGAGATTCATTCAGTTGCGCGTAGAAGACTTGTTAGTTTTCAGAACTTGCACATTGGAGTACAAATATAGTTACTGATAGTTAAGACCTTAGTTTGACTCTGATTAACAAAATTTCCAAACTTTGTCATAATGAGACTCTGGATTAGGACCTGGAGAAGGAAATCCTGGGGGAGGAGGAAGAGAAGGAAGTGGAAAAACGGGGAATAAGCCTACACTGTACTCAACACCCTATGTGTGCCAGGCACTCCCTAAGGTCTACTTTTTATAACCTATGTTACGTTGCCGTGAGGGAGGTATTACTGAGCCCATTTGAAAGACAAGAAGACTGGGAATCCAAAAAGCTGACTAAATGGCTCAGATCATACAGAGTACTTGCTTTACTTTAACCCTGGTGAGTTTTCTATGTTAGTACATGCAGATTCACTTTCAAATATTTTTCTTTCAATTGACCCATGTCTCTTACATTAGATATTAAGTATCTTCTGGGTTTTTTTTTTTTTGTAATGAATATTAAACTAATATTTAGTTACTGTATATTGAAGAAGTTATTATATATTGAATAATGTATGTTATTATATCATATTGAATATATATTACCTATAATGAAGAAGGTTTATCTGTTTGTGACCTCATCAGTTCATCCACCATACTCCCGGGAGCACCAACCACAATTTAGGAAGCAGAACCACACTAGAGACCAGTAGTTGTTGAGAGCAAGAGAGGGCCAAAAGCTCACGGGTGTGGACGAACCCTCCTGGGCAGTGTACACAGACTGGCCCACAGCGACCTCACACCCCTTTGGAGCCTGGTAAGGGATCTGGGGGGTGGGGACAGCAAGCAGCTCAGTGGACTAGGGAGATCAGCCACCACAACCTGGCATTCACAGCTATCATCTTTGTTGTTTTCTTTGGAAGAGTTACTTGGTGGAAGAAGAGCCTGTTTGTTTTTGAGTTTAGATTTGAGCGGTGGTTCTCCAAATCACATTCTGGCAAAAGGCTCATCCCTGATGACATTTTCACTGATCTGCCATGAAAACATGGTAAGGTGTCCATTTATTCTGTCTTGGAGAAGACCTTCTTTTTTTCCCCTATAATTGTGTCTGTTTTAAAGTATGTGATTGCCCTTTTATATTTTAGAAAATAATGAGGAGAGTAAATGGAAACTTGCCTTTTATTAAAATAATTACTTGGAAAAAATGACAAGCCGCATGCCTATCTCTGTGCATATGTGAAAGTATTTCTCTATCATGCCCAAACATGGGTGAAACGAAGCACAGATAAGCAAATGGAAAATGTTAGGTAGGCCTGGTAGAGTCACATTATGGAATTAGGTACAGCAGTTTACAAAGAGTGAAATAGAGCTGCAGTGATACAGAAAAATCACTAAGGCTAAGAAAAAAAAGAACCTGAAGAAATGTAGGATAAAGATACTGTATGATGCCATGTACATAAATAAACCATCCCAAGTATATACTTCTATATAGACCTATGTATGTATGTAAATGTGTAGAGAAAATTCTGGAAGGAGGCATAGCAAACTGATAACAGTGGTTCCCTCTTTGGAAGACACGGAGATTAGATGGAGGTCACCAGAGACTTTTGCTTTATCTAAATTGTTTGACATTTTTTAATAAGGAGAACATATTTAGCTACTACTCATGCAATTAAAAAATAAATGAAAAGTTATAAAGTTCTTATGTCGGTCCCCTCTTACTATTATATTTATCATACTTATTGTGGTTTTTGTTATTCATATTTAATATTACCAGTCTGTGAAAGTCAAAATCTGGGCATCACTGGGCTAGAGTAGCATCAACGCAAAGATTCAGTGAACTTAAAAGTGCATTAAAAGTCATGTTTAGTAATTATCACAATAATAATCATGCATCTAAAAAGGATAGTATAAAAACTAGTTCAGTATTTTAAGTGCAATACCATGACTTTTATTCACATTATTTACATGGATTAAATTTTATTTCTTTGAAATTCAGTGTTGCAATATTTCATGTATAAAAAGAGTTTGCCAGCTTGTTTGTCACCACTGTCCCTCAGAGGTTCACCAGAGCACTTGAGGATATTAGCCCACATTTTGCATTTGGGGAAACCACATTCTGCATTCAGCACTGATTTGAACAGGATGCCTATGCTGTTCATTGCAGCAGCACGTGTATTCAAGTTTGCAGGAACGTGCCCTAGAGAATCTGGTATATCCTTAGTTTGTCTCCTCCCCTCACCATCCACTCAGCCCTTCTGACTTCTAAAGCAAAGCCTTGCCCTTAGCTCTGCCACAGCCTGAAAAGGATCCAAGTTCAGTTTTCAAGCATTTGTCTCTTACATCATCGTCAGCCCCATACACTAGACTTGGAATCAACATCAAGGTAAGCCTTAGGGAGAGATCAGATTTGTGGAACTGGAAACTTCAGGCCAAGACGGCAACAGTTCCTTGGACATTCAATCCAAAAGCCCCAGGTTGTGGGGGAGGAGAGAGTGAGTTGGTGGATCAGTGCCAGAGACCATCTTGCCTCTGGAGCTTTTCCAGGCCCTGATGCAACCAACAGCCATGGACTTTGGTAAAGGACAAATATCTCTGCTCTTGGTGTGCATCAATCACTGAATTTCACCAGACCTGGACCAGGATCCTGAATTCTTGCACAGATGGGACAATCATTTCCTTTTCTTGCAGCCTTTGGATTGCAGATGATCTGGGGGATCCTTTTGCTCCCTTGGACCTCAAACTCAGAGCCTCCTGAACTCTGTTTTATTGTCTCCTAGAAATCGATCAAATTTTCACCCTTTTCCTTATTAACAGGTATAAAACAGATGTTAGATGGGTCTCTGATCCCATGGGGTCTACAGGAGATCAGCTCAAATCATGGCTTGTGCTATTTCAAGTTAGGTCTTATTTTTATAGTAAGCATCCAAATACACATAAGGCAGACAAGAGACTGATATTAGTAAGGCAATCTATCTAAAGGCAACAATTCCGAATCTTTTCTTTTCTAAGTTGTGACCACCAGTTAAAAACCAGTCTTCCAACTTGTGATAACTGTGGTGATATTTCTCTCTGTAGTAGTCAAATGTTCAATTGAGTCAGATCATTACTTTTCTACATTAATGTCTTCCTGTACCTTTTGGATTTTAAACCATCACACTAAGGAGAGGAGGCCTTAAATATTTGATAAAGGAATAAGCACTCTCCAGGTAAATTTAAAATTGCATCCCAAAAACCTTGTATATATTCTCAGGGCACTTTACTAACTAAATGTAATAACTGATAGCAATAGTACTATTATACACACATCAGTGGATGGTATTTTGCATTGAGACTGAAACAAGTCTCAATTGTGTTACTAAATTGAAGCTTGTTTAAAATAGAAGCAAAAACTAAAAAAAGGAAAGGGCCAGAGAATGTGAACTTGGTTTTGGAATTCTGCAAGTATGCAAAGATAAAATCGCAAATACAAAATTCATTTTTCAGCCATTAAGTATTTTTCGTGTGTGGTCATCTATGCTAGAAAAATGCTGTAAGTATAATGATCTCAGTAAGTTGAATTCTTAGAACTCATACCAATGGCCCTTGCACTTTGACCATTAAAAATTGAGCTCACGGGGCACCTGGGTGGTTCAGTCAGTTAAGCGTCTGCCTTCAGCTCAGGCTGGGATTGAGCCCTGCATTGGGCTCCCTGCTGGGCGGGGAGCCTGCTTCTCCCTTTCCCTCTGTCTGCTGCTCTCCCTGCTTGTGCTCTCTCTCTCTGTCAAATAAATAAATAAATTCTTAAAAAAAAATTGAGCTCACTCTCAAGAGGAGAGGAAAGAAAAGAAAAGAGAGAAGAGAAAAGGCTCCATGGTTCCCCATGAGCATTGTAAACAGAACGACCCTTAGTTGCCACCTGTGGGTCCTGGCACACTTCTGGGCCATGGGGTTAGCCAAGAAGCAGCTGTTTGGAGGAGATGCTGAGAGAACTTGAACCAGTGAAGTAAGATGCCCACGTAAGTTTCTTTGTGGTTGGACAGAGGCAGGACGGAAAGAAAAGGGGAGAAGTGTGAGAAGGGATCACACTCCAGCCTAGAACTTCAGGGAGTCCAGGGGCGCCTGGGTGGCTCAGTCACTGGGCGTCTGCCTTTGGCTCAGGGTGTGATCCCGGAGTCCTGGGATCGAGCCCCGCATCGGGCTCCTCTCCTGGGAGCCTGCTTCTTCCTCTCCCATTCCCCGTGCTTGTGTTCCCTCTCTTGCTGGCTGTCTTTCTCTCTGTCAAATAAATAAATTTAAAAAATCTTAAAAAAAAAAAAAAGAACTCCAGGGAGTCCAGAATTTCTAGATTTAAACAAGGCCTTTTAGGTCTTTATGAAGGCAGCAAGATTGAACTTTTTACTTAATAGTTTTCATAACTTTTAAAGTTGTAGACATGTGGTATGTGGGTCTCTATTCATACTTTTGCCTTAGACTGCACACAACTAAGGGGGCAGGCCTGACACTGACCTCTTGATATATGGCATTTAAAGCCTTTCATACATGATATCATCAAATCCTCCCAATCACCCCATTTCACAGAAAAAAAACAACCAACAAATGAATCCCCAGGGGGTTCAATAAGGTATCCAAAATCGTGCAAACAATAAGTAGTGTTGGTTTATCTCTTCTTGGTAGGAGGAACTCTAGATGTGGGTTAAGTAAATCAAAATCACAACATCATCATCCTGGTAGGGGATGGAACTTTGGTCTCTCATGCAACTAGTACAGTACAAGAGTCTGGGAAGAGTTCCCTACTTTGGGGAGAGCCTGACAGTGGGTAGAGAAGGAGGGGGCATGCAGAAGAACCATGGCTGTACAGGCGAAGACCCAGGAACACTGAAGGAAATCAAACTCTGAATATCAAATCCATTGTTTATCATTAGTAAGTCCTTACTAATCTTCTGTCGCTTTGGCAAGTAGTTTAATGATTTCTTAGTTGATTATATTCAATATTTATACATTAGGTTTAAAATCATCCCACAGGCCAGGTACTAGGCTGAGTCTCAAGGTAGCCCCGTAACTTCTTCTTGCTTGGAAAAGTATGAAAGGTACAGGTTACTGTACAGGGCCCCAAGCAAGTGCCCAATTACACCTTGGGGCAATTCCACCTTCCTCATTATCAGAACCATTGGAGCACCTGGTGGGTTTAAGTTCATCAAAAGGAATTATAAAAGAGAGATTGATGCTCTTTCATATGGGTCCGATGAGTTTAGCAACCTTAGAGAACTAAATTTAAAACAAAGATGGCTTACAGGGTACGAGAAGGAATAACGTTGCTATTTAAAAATAAATCAATCAACCCTTTAGAGATAAGAGTTTTTCTTTAGAAACTTTGGAACAAAAATTGACCTTGCTGAGCCAAGAAATGTCATAGACTTTAAAAGATTTCTCAAGATCAATGATATATTTTTAAATCACTCTCCTTGAGCAAATCAGTCCTATCTTATAATGCGGCAGAAGGAAACTTATAGAAGTCATTCCAAAAAGCACCATTGTGAGTCAAGGATGAGATCATATTGGAGAATGAAGCAAACTTTTATTTTGATCAAATTAAAGTCTGAGTGTCCAGAGCAAGGATCTGTGATGCCTGTAATGTCATTTCCAGGCCCCAGAATGTCTCACCTATGTGCTCTTGTTTAGTGTTAAAATCTACTTCTAAGAAGCACACACTTGAGACAAGATGATTTCAAGATGCTCATTGTGCTTTGCAGTTGATTGAACTTGCTTAATCTCAGAGACATGAGCAAGTTTTCTTTTGCAGTCTCACCATCAACTTTCTTCCTTATATTAAATAGCCAATTTGGTTTTTTAGGTTTCTTTCCTCTTCTGTCCTCTCATTCCTCTGCTTTCTCATCTCTACTTTTGTTTTCATTGTCCAGGATACTCTCTTGTCTTCTCTCTGATTGACATTTCTTGCTCCCTATGGAATTAACAAACTCTTCTTAACCCTGTCCCTGGTTCATCTGCATTTGGATTTCAGTGTCAAAAGCTGTCTTGTAGCCAATGTTTGATATTTCTCTAGTCAGGATGACCCTTCCCAGGCACCTCCATTTGTGTTTGGAAAATCCCAACCCTAACTGACTTCTCTCAGGCCATAGCTGATGAAGCTCAAACCCTAGCTTTTTATAAATTGGTATCCACCTTAAATGGAGTCAAAGCTCTTTCTCTGCTCCAAGAGCATTTATCATTTGCATCATTCTTTATTATTATTATTATTATTATTATTATTATTAAGGTGTAATTGGCATACCATTTTATATAGTTTCAGATGTGCAGCATGATTCACTATTTGTATGCATTGCAAAATAGTCACCACAATAAATCTAGTTACCATCTGTCACCATGCAAAATTAATACAATATTATTGACTATATTCCCCATGCTGTGCATTACATTCCCATGACTTACTTTACTGTAAGTCTGTACTTCTAAATCCCCTTCATGCATTTTAGCCCCTCCAGGACCTCTCCCCTCCCAATACATTTTTTCTGTGTCTATGAGTCTAGGTTTGGTTTGGTTTGGTTTGGTTTTTAGATTCTACATGTAAGTGAAATCATATGTTATTTGCCTTTCTCTGACTTATTTCATTCAGCATGATACCCTAAAGGTCCATCCATGTTATTGCAAATGGGAAGATTTATTTTTTTTTATGGCTGAATAATATTCCATCGGGTATATATATCACATCTTTCCACATCTTCTTTGTCCATTCATCCATTGATGGACACTTAGGTTGTTTTCATACCTTGGCTATTGTAAATAATGCTGCAGTAAACATAGGGGTGCACCTGTCTTTTTAAATTAGTGTTTTTGTATTCCTCAGGTAGATATCTAGCAGTAGAATTGCTGAATCATGTGGTATTTTTATCTTTATTTTTTGAGGAACCTCTATACTGCCTTACATAGTGACCACACCAGTTTACATTGCTACCAACAGTGTCCAAGAGTTCCCCTTTCTCCATATCCTTTCTAACACTTGATATTTTTTGTCTTCTTGATAATAGCCATTCTGACAGGTAAAAGGTGATATCTTATTGTGGTTTTGATTTGCATTTCCCTGATGATTAGTGATGCTGAGCATATTTTCATGTGCCTGTTGGCTATCTGTATGACTTCTTTGGAAAAACGTCCATTCAGATACTCTGCCCATTTTGTAATTGGATTTTTCTTTGTTTGTTTTGTTATTCTGTTGTATGAGTTCTTTATGTATTTTGAATATCAATCCCTTATGAGATATATGATTTACAAATATCTTCTTCCGTTTTGTAGGTTGCCTTTTCATTTTCTTGACAGCTTCCTTCACTATACAGAAGCTTTTTAGTTTGATGTAGTCCCATTTGCTTATTTTTACTTTGTTTCCCTTTTTTGGAGTCAGATCCAAGAAAAAAATTGCTAAGACTCATGTCAAGGAGCTTATTGCCTGTGTTTTGTTGTTGTTGTTCTTGTTCTTGTTGTTCTTGTTATTCTTTTGTGGGTTTTTTAAGGAGTTTTATGGTTTCAGGTATTACATTCAAGTCTTTAATCCACCTTGAGTTAATTTTTGTATGTGGTGTGAGATAGTGTCTAGTTCCATTCTTTTGCATGTAGCTGTCCAGTTCTCCCAATACCATTTATTGGAGAGACTGTCCTTTCCCTACTAAATATTTTTCCCTCCTTTGATATAAATTAGTTGACTATATTTGTGTGGGTTTCTTTCTGGGCTCTTTAATCTTTTCCATTGATCTATATGTCTGTTTTTGTGCCCATATCATACTGTTTTGATTACTATAGCTTTGTGATACTGTTTGAAATCAGGAAGCATACTTCCAGCTTTGTTCTGTCTCAGGATTATTTTGGCCATTCAGAATCTATTGTGGTTTCATATGAATGTTTGAATTATTTATTCTAGTTCTGTGAAAAGTGCCATTGGAATTTTGATTGGGATTGCATTGAATCTATAGATTTGGGTAGTATGGGCATTTTAACAATACTAATTTTTCCAGTCAATGAGATGAAATATCTTTCCATTTATTTGTGTCTTCTTCAGTTTCTTTCATCAGTGTTTCACAGTTTTCAGTGTACTGGTTTTTCACCTCCTTGATTAAAATTATATTTCTGGGTGTTAAGGAGGGCATGTATTGCGTGGAGCACTGGGTGTTATACGCAAGCAATGAATCATGGAACACTACATCAAAAACTAATGATGTTCTGTATGGTGACTAACATAACATAATAATAATAATAATAAAAAGTCCAAGAAACTAAAAAAAATTATTTCTGGGTATTTTATTATTATTTATTTATTTATTATTTATTATTTATCATAATTTATTATTTATTATTTATCATGTAATTGTAAATGGGATTATTTTCTTGATTTCTCTTTCTGGTAACTCATTATTACTGTATAGAAATGCACAATTTTGGCATTTTAATTTTAATCCTGCAACTATACTGAATCTGTTTATTAGTTCTAACAGTTATTTTGTGGTCTTCAGGATTTTCTATATTTAGTATCATGTTGTCTACATATAGTGGCAGTTTTATTTTTTTCTTTCCAATTTGATGCCTTTTATTTCTTTTTCTTGCCTAATTGTTGTGGCTAGGATTTTCAATACTGTATTTTTAAAAAGTGGTGAAAGTGGGCATTCTTGTTTCATTCCTGATCTTGTGAAAAAGCTTTCAGTTTTTCACTGTTGGATATGATATTAACTATGGGTTTGTCATATATGGCTTTTGGTATGTTGAGGTACATTCCCTCTATACCCACTGTGTTGAAAGTTTTTATCATAAATGGATATTGAATTTTGTCAAATGCTTTTTCTACATCTGTTGAGATGATGATATGATTTTTACCTTTCCTTTTACTAGTATAGTGTATCACATTGATTGATTTGCAGATGTTGAATCACCCTTGCATCCCTAGAATAAATCTTACTTGAAATACATGGTGTATGATCCTTTTAATGTATTGTTGAATTCAGTTTGCTAATATTTTGTTGAGGATTTTTGCATCTATGTTCACTGGGAATATTGGCCTATAATTTTCTTTTTTTGTGGTGTCCTTGTATGAGTTTTGGTATCAGGGTATTGCTGGCTTCATAAAATGAATTTAGAAGCTTTCCCTCCTCTTCAGTTTTTTGGAAAAGCTTGAAAAGGATATGTATTGAATCTTTGAATGTTTATAGCGTTCACCAGTGTAGCCATCTGGTCCTGGGCTTTTCTTTGTTGGGAAGTTTGGGATTACCAGTTCAGTCTCCTTATCAGTAATCATTCTGTTCAGATTTTCTTTTTCTTCATATTAAGTATTAGAAGATGATAAATTTCTAGGAATTTATCCATTTCTTCTAGGTAGTTCAATTTGTTGGTATATAATTTTTCATAGTAGTCTTTTATGATTCTTTGTATTTCTGTGGTATCTATTATAAATTTCTTTCATTTATGATTTTAGTTACTTGAGCCCTCTTTTTTTCCTGGTGAGTCTAACTAAAGGTTTGTCAGATTTGTTCTTTGAAAAGAACAGCTCTTAGTTTCGTTGATCTTTTCTATTGTCTTTTTAGTCTCTATTTCATTGATTTCTGCTCTGATCTTTACCATTTCCTTCCTTCTACTAACTTTAGACTTTGTTGTTATTTTTCTAGGTCCTTTAGGTGTAAAGATAAAGTGCTTATTTGAGAATTCTCTTGTTTCTTGAGGTAGACCTGCATTGCTGTGAACTTCCCTCTTAGAACTCCTTTTGCTGTGTCCTATAGATTTTGGTATGTCCTATTCCTTTTTTTTTTTTCTTCCCTCTCTTCCCTCCCTTTCTTCCCTTCCTCCCCTTCCCCTCTCTTCGCCAACGCCCTGGTATGTCGTAGTATTCCTGTTTTCATTTGTCTCTAGGTATTATTGATTTCTCCTTTGATTTCTTCTGTGAACCAGTAATTATTCAGTAACAAGTTGTTTAATCTCCACATATTTGTAGTTTTTCCCTTTTTCTTCTTGCAGTTGATAGTTTTATATCATTGTGGTTGAAAAAGATGCTCAATATGATTTCAGTCTTTTTAAATTTATTGAGAGTTGTTTTGCGGCCTAACATGTGATCCTGGAGAATATTCTATGTACACTTGAAAAAAATGTGTATTCTGCTTTGGGGTGGAATGTTCTATGTATATCTATTAATATGTCATTTAAGACTAATGATTTCTCATTGATTTTCTGTCTGGATGATCTATTCATTCATGTAAATAGAGTGTTAAAATCCCTTACTCTTATTGTATTGCTGTCAGTTTCTCCCTTTAGGTCTGTTAATATTTGTTTTATATATTTTGATGCTCCTATATTGGATGCATATATATTTAGAAATGTTACTATTTTCTTGCTGGATTGACCCATTTATCATTATGTAGTGACTCTTTGTCTCTTATTAATCTTTGTTTTAAAGTCTTTTTCACCTAATATGATATAGCTACACCAGCTTTATTTTTTGTTCCACTTTCATGGAATGTCTTTTTTCATTCCTTCACTTTCAGTCTGTGCTTGTCCTTATTTCTGAAGTAAGTGTCTTGTTGGTGGTATATAGATGTGTCTTGTTTTTTATCCATTCATCCACTTTACATCTTTTGATTGGAGAATTTAGTCCATTTACATTTAAAGTAATTATTGATAGGTATGTACTTATTTCCATTTTGTTAATTGTTTTCTGGCTGTTCTTGTAGTTCCTCTCTATTCCTTTCTTCTTCTCTTTCTCTCTTCACTTGTGGTTTGATGACTTTCTTTAGTCATTTAGTGTTATGTTTAGATTCCTTTCTCATTTTCTTTTGTGTATTTACTACAAGTTTTTATTTTGTGGTTAGTATGAGGTTCACATATCTCATCCTATGTATATAAGAGTCTATTTTAAGTTGATAACACATTTCAAACTCTACATTTTCACTCTCCCCCTACACACATTTTATGTTTTTGTTGTCACTTTTTAAAAAAAAGATGTTATTTATTTATTTGACAGAGAGAGAGAAATGGAGAGAGCACAAGCAGGGGGAGCAGAAGGCAGAGGGAAAAGCAGGCTCCCCACTGAGCAGGGAGCCTGATGTGGGACTCAATCCCAGGACCTTGGGATCATGACCTGAGCCAAAGGCAGACACTTAACCAAGTGAGCCACCCAAGTGCCCTTTTGTCACTTTTTACATCTTTTTATTTTATGTATCCCTTAACTAATTATTGTAGCTTTAGATAATTTTTACTTTTGTCTTTTAACTTTTTTAGTAGCTTTATAAGCGGCTAACCCACTACTTTTACTATGCATTTACCTCTTCTAGAGAGATTTTTATTTTTATATGTTTTCTTATTAATTAGTGCCATTTCTTTCCAGCTTAAAGAAGACCCTTTAATAGTTCTTGTAAAGCCAGTTTAATGGTGATGAGCTTTTTTAGCTTTTGCTTATCTGAAAACTCTATCTCTCCTTCAAATTTGAATGATAATCTTGCTGGGTAAAGTATTCTTTTTGGAAGTTTTTTCTTTTCAGCACTTTGAATATATCATGCCACTCTCTTCTGGCTTGAAGATTTTCTAATGAGAAATCTGCTGATAGCCTTATGGGATTTCCCTTATACGTACAATTTGTTTTTCTCTTATTGCTTTTGAGATTCTCTCTTTATCTTTGACTTTGACATTTTAATGATAATGTTTCTTGATGTGAGTCCCTTTGGACTCATCTTATTTGGGACTTTTTCGGCTTCCTGGACCTGGATGTCTGTTTCCTTCCACAGATTAGGGAAATTTTCAGCTATTATTTCTTTAAATAAGTCTTCTGCTTCTTTTTCTCTCTCTTCCTCTGACACCCCTATAATGTGAATGTTATTCTGCTTGATGTTGTCCCAGAGGTCTCTTAAGTTATCCTCATTCAAAAAAAAATTTTTTTCTTTTTGCTGCTGTGAGTGAATTCCATTGCTTTATCTTCCAGCTTGCTAATCTATTCTTCTGCTTCATCCAGTCTGCTTTTGAAATCCTCTAGTCAATTTTTCATTTCAGTTATTGTATTCTTCAGCTTTGTAACTTGTTTTTGTTACTTATATTTTCTGTGTTTGTTGAAGTACTCATCCATTTTCCCAAGCTCAGTGAGCAGGTTTGTTACCATTACTTTGAATTCTTTATCAGATAGATAACTTATTTCCATATCATTGAGACCTTTTTCTGAGGTTTTGTCTTGTTCTTTGGTTTGGAATATATTTCTTAATTTTGCTTGACTCTGTTTGTTTCTGTGTAATAGGTGAAACAGCTGTACCTCTCTCTGTCTTGAAGGAATGGCCTTGGGTAGGTGAAGATCCTTCTTGTTCAGCCTTCTAGCTCTGGATTGTTTCTTAAAGCTTTGTGATTGTCTAAGCCACCAGATTTATTATTGATATGGCCCTGTTGTTGAGAGTGCCAAGACCTGTCAGTGATCCAAAGGGAGAAATCTCAGCACCTACTTTCAAGCTGATTAGAAGTCAGACCCTCAACAGCTTCTAATTATGCAAATATTTACAGTCCACTGAGGCTGCAATTGCAATCCCTGCTGGCCTCCAGACCAGGAGATCTGGAGGTAACCCATGAGCAATAGTTAAAAAATCAGGGCTCCAGATGAATGTGTAAAGCTTCTTCCTGGAAAGTCTTATTGAGCTTGCTTACCTTCCCTGGGAGCACCTTCTTAGCCTCTAGATCTGTGGGAAGCCTGCAGCTCCTCCCTCAGGCTAAAGCTCCAAGCTAAATAAATAGGCCTTTTTATAGGAGGACTGGGGTTGTGTTTGGAAGAAATGATGCTGAGTACTTTGAGTACTTTCCTTGATGTTTAGGATTATGAGCCTCAAACTAGTACAGGGATTTAAAAACTGTGGCAAAGCCTGGTAAGAAACGAAGTGATCCTGGAAGGAAAGCAGCTTTCCCAAATGTAGAGTTGAGTTGAAGATTTTATGTCCCATTCGGGGACACAGAGTTGGGGAGGAAGACCAGGTGAGAGAGGACCATTGGCCCAGCCTCTGAGGAAATACAACAAAGAAAATGTAAATCAGGCACATTCCTAACACTCCAAAACTGATTGTTAACTAATAAGAGCAAACACTTCCTGGCAGACTACTATATGCTGTGCTAAGTGCATACCATCTCATTTAGTCCTCATATTTATTAGCCCCAAGTTTCTAGGCATGGAAATTGAGAATTAATTATTAATTTTCACAAAGTGACAGTTAGGAGTTGGTGGAAATAGGATTTGAACCCATTCATTCTGACTCCAAAGTGTAAACTGGTAATCACTAACATTACTATCTTAAGATGGTTGAAACAGGCACTACATGTAGAATCTTCTACTCTGAGCAGGGGAGAAATGACAGTTCTTAGTGGAGCAGCTGGAGCCTAGGCAGGGAGGAATCCACAGCCTCCACAGGGATTGGCTAGAGCAAAACAGAGCAGATGGGGAGCCAGAGCAGGGCCTGAGGCAGCAGTGGTGCAGGGTGTCTGGGGGAAGAGTTATAATGGTGGTGTTCCCAGCAGCAGCTGAGTCACCTAGGGAAAGAGGCTACACATGTCCCCACACAAGAGGAGAGTGGGAACTAGCTGCCTTAGGGAGGCTGATGGCATATTTGGGAGCTTTAATAACTAAATTAGATAGGGATAGGGCTCAGATGTCTTTATTCCTCATCTCTGAGTGTTGACAGTATATGTACTTGTCTTCGCAGCTTCACTGTATATTCAGTGAGGGCATGAACAAGTTTTCTACATCTTTAGCACCTCACAATGAAGATACCTAACATCAATTTATTTACTTAGAAATTATGCATTCATCCATATTTTGGAAAGAACTCAGTTCTGTATGCTCATTATTTCTGCCTGCTAGGAACTCATGTTTCAGAACAAAAGTAAGTGACCCGTTGAGAAAACTCCCTTGAAGTATTATTCCAGGTGTGTGTACATGTGTATCTAAGGAGAGAAACGTGGCATTTATTGTGCATCTACTATGAGCCAGGCACCATGCCAGACACATTACAAATGTTCTTTCATTTAATCCTTAAGTGGCTGGATAAAGTAGTGGAAATTATTAATATATATTTTATACAGATGCAAAAACTTAGAGACCCAAACTCACACAGTTAATGAATCATGTGAGCCCAGGTCATTCTGGCTCCAAAATCCACTCCCTCTTTCAACCCACCCCATCCCATTTCACTGAGAAATTTGTCTAGTAGAGAACAGATCTTTATAGGATAAAATTTCCCTGCTCCTCTGAGTCCCTGTGGCCACTGGCTTTGGACCCCCTTGAGTGGCTTTCCAAGCTCTGGCATTCCTACCCTGATGCCAAGGCTACTGTCAGTGGGGCAGGGAGAAAACAAATCTTGGGCAACATGAAACTGGTCCAGATATACACACTGTGGATGAAATAGGCATCAATGGCTCAGTTCCCCCTTTTCCATACTAGAATAATTAATACTCTTGGAATATGTTTTGACATTAACTGCCCTGCCCAACAATTCAGTAGATTTTCAAGATACCTTCAATAGTTTGCACCCCTGTCTATAAAGTGTGTTTGATGACTCTCTACACAGCTCCTTCCATCCATGTTTTACTCCAAAGAGAGCTCCAAGATATCTTCAGAGCCCAGCCCCATGTCATGCTATAGGATATCCTCAACATTCACAGAGGAGGAGAATGAAACTTTCTGTCCATAAAATTGAATCATGGAAATAGAGCTTTCTCTGGAGCCCCTCAGCCTTGACCCCAAGTGCTACAGTAAGAAAAAAAAAAATGGGGGCAATAAATAAACCAAGGAAAAATGAGGGCTGTCTTCCTCTCATTCAGGAACACTCTGAGGAAACATTAAACTGAGTTCACTCAGCCTCTGTTTCTAACATCTTCACCGAAGAACTTTAGTCAGTGAGCCTAATGGAACTCAGGTTTTACAGCCAGCTGTGTTAAAGACAGTGATACTCTACTTAGAGAACCCAAGGCGAGACACTGCCAAATATACTTTCCGTATGTGAAAAGGGAGAGGATGAGTAGTTCCCAGTAAAGAAGAGCTTCAAGAGGTCACCCAAGCCAGCTCTGTGCTTCTAACCAGCAAAGGCCCACATGCCCTCTCCCTCCTTTTCCCTTTCAGTACCAGGGTACCTGTGACTCCCAACAGTGACCTGTTTGGAGCTCCAGTAGCCACACCAGTGACTTCTGTATGGAGGGATAACATTGTTAGCCCAAGTGTTCCTTGCCTTTTTCTTCCCTTTGCCTCCTCAGGGTGGTCCTAAACACCCCAGCTTTACAGTGTTCACCTCCTTCAGCCCTCCAAGGTCAGTGCTGCCTTCTGAGGGAACACACTTGGGCTTCCCGATGGAGACTTGGGTAAAAATGAGCAGGAGAGAAGACCACAGAAATGTGAGGGAAGTGTAAGTGAAGGGCTGGAGTGCTTTAGAATGCAGTTGTAGCTTGCGGGAGCAATGGATGGGGGGGGGGAGGGAGAATATGAGAAGTGTTGGGGCCCCTGTTTTCCGTTCACACAGGGCATTTGAGAAGTGCAAGTAGAGGACTTGATTTATTTTGAAATTACTTCTGATTGCATGGACTGTGTTCTTTCAGCCATAACACTTCTCCAAGACCAAACCTCATGGGGCGTGACTTCATAAGCATTACGCTGGTGTTTCCAAAACTAGGTCTTGTGAGGTTATGGGGAGTGGGAGGGGCTCTGGAGGTGGGGGAAAGCAAGGAGCACACAGAGTGAGTAAGGCCCATGCCTTAGTTATCACCAAAACACCGAATAGCTGTTTGGCTTTTCAGTGATTTCAGGGCAATGCAAGACGTTTCATTTCTTTTTCTTTGAGGACCAGTGAAGAGGTCATGGTAATCTTTGTGGTAGGGAGAGAAGGGAAGAAAATTAGAGAGTACAGAAAACGTGTGCTTAGTTAAGTCTATGTGGATACAGTGTGTATTTCTTTATACTCACACTCTTAGGTTCTAGAACTGAGAGGGACTTGAGAAACCAGTGGTCCAGCCCCCTGATTTCAAGTACTGCAGTCACCAGGTAACAAACAGGCCAATGGTAGAAGCAGCACAGCTGTGTGAAAACTGAGACTTGGGACCTGCCGCTGACCCAGTGATGCCACTCCTGTCACCCAGGGCAACGTCACACAATACTAGTGCTGGGGTCTCCCCCAAAGAGATCCTGATCTAACTGGTCTCACTTGCAACCTGGGCATCAGGGCTGTAGAAAGCTCTGGGGCGGGAGCGGGGGGGCAGGGGGCCGGGGGGGGGGGACTCTAAAGCCAGGCAGGAGAACACGGACCTAACATTGAAGCCCATTCCTGTGTGCTTTCTATGAGGGATGCTGTAAACTAGATGGTTGTGTTCTCTCCACCCAATTTCATACGTTGAAACCCTACCCCCCAATGTGATGGTATTTGCAGGTGTGTCTTCTAGAAGGTGATTAGGGTTAAATGAGGTTATAAGGAAGGAGCCCTCATGAATGAGATTAGTGACCTGATAAGAAGAATCGGGAGAGCACTTGCTTCCTTTCTCTCTCATTAAGCTGTGTGAGGATACAAAGACAAGTCAACTGTCTGCAACACGAAAGAGGGTTCTCACCAGAACTCAACCATGCCCCCCAGGCCCCTGATCTTGGATTTTCAGCCTCCAGTCGTTTAAGCCACCCTGTCTATGGCATTCTGATATAGCAGCCCAAACAGACTAAGGGTGGGAGGGAACAGCTGGTCCATGCTGTCACCTCAGTAGCAGCACCCACATGCATCAGGGCACTGACAAGAGAGGCAGTTGAAGGCAGTGCAAGGAGCTCTAGGCCGAAGTGCCCGCAGACCTCTGCTATGGCTCAGACTGACGGCTGCCCTGGAGAAAGTGACAACTCCCTGGGACTCACAGATGTCTCGTCTGTAAAATGAGGGGGTGGAAATGGAAGACCTCTATTGTTCTTTCCAGCCTGCACATTCTGTAATTCTAAATAACCCTTCTTGGCTCCAGGTTCAGGTTTCTTAAAACTTCGGATTTGCATGGCTTCAGTTTTTCCCTTTAATCACAATTTCCCCTCTTTTCTCCGTTCCTGCTCCGTTTTCTTCACCTCATTGACTGAGGCACTGCCTATATGACAGCCGGTACCCCATAGCTTGGCCATGCTGTGGGCGCAAATAAAGTCATGAAGCAGTTAAACTCGCCTGTCCCTGGCAAAAGCCCCAGCGTGCTCAAACAGGAAGTCCAGTCCCTGCAGACACCCTAACAGATTTTGTGTCTGGGACCCCAACTTGCCCAGAGGCATCTTACAAGAGCTCACAGACCCCGCTGCCAGCGGCATCACAGTGGGCATCTGTTCTCCGCACTTCCTACTGCGAGGGCTCCCTTCTTTTCAGGGACTCAGGAAGCCACCCGAGGAAGCTTTGCAGTTTTCACTATTGCAGGTGCTAACTGTGAACATAGTCCTGTCTAGGCAGGGGTGCTGCCTGCGAAGCAGCCTAAGCTGTCAGTCCTCAAGGGGCAAGTGTGGTGCGAGGTTCCGTGCGGAGGTAGAGAGAATAGCTCTCCGCTCCACTCTGCTGCTTTGGCCTCTCAGGCAGTGTTTCTTGTGCCCCAGAATCACTAAGTCTGCCCTAAGGGCAACTTCTCATCTTCTAGCCTCCCTCCCTCCCTGCTGGAGATCAAAACCAATCCAGGGTAAGTGGGGTGGGAGTGGGAGAGAGCACGCACGCATATATATACTACACACACACACACACACACACACACACACGCTAGGGTATACTTATATGTCCATATGTTTATAGATAGTGTATAGATTCATATGGTGTGTACATATATAGTGTGCATGTAGGTATGTATACCACGGGGCACCTGGGTGGCTCAGTCGTTAAGCGTCTGCCTTCGGCTCAGGGCGTGATCCTGGAGTCCTGGGATCGAGCCCCACATGAGGCTCCTCTGCTGGGAGCCTGCTTCTTCCTCTCCCACTCCCCCTGCTTGTGTTCCCTCTCTCGCTGGCTGTCTCTCTCTCTGTCAAATAAATAAATAAAATCTTAAAAAAAAAAAAAAAGATATGTATGCACACGCACCCCCCCCACACACACACACACATATAGAGGGAGGCAGGGGTTTTTGGCCCACCAGTTCTGCAAGAAGCCATTTCAACCCCCAATGTGCTTCAACCAGCATTCCCTGCTTCGTGTTATGGTAAGAGCTCTTTCCCTCCACCCTTTCTAAGGAAAGCAAATCGCTCCTAATTTCAAAGCATAATCATCACTTATCAAGAGTTCTTAAAAAGCCTTTTTTTTAATCCAATAATTCTATCCTAAGGAAATATAAATGCAAAGATATTCATCATGGTGTTTTAAAAAAGAAAGAAAGAAACCTTAATACCAGTAAGAATATCCATACAATGGGATGTTATAATGCCCTTTAGAATAACATTTTTAGGCATTTAAAAAATAGTATTTAAAGTGGGAAAATGTTTACAAAACAATGTATTGTAAAATGCTTAGGGTATATAATAGTGTGCCACCTTAATAATTCAAAACAAAAGCATAGAAAAAAGACTGAAAAGAATTATGTCAACATGCAAATAACAGTTATCTCTAGGTAGTAAATTAAAGGATATTCTTGTTTCTTTTCTCTCTTGAAAATCTCTAAAATAGCCAGTCATTTTCTAACAGCAAATAAAGACCATGTATTTTAATTTTTTTAATATGATAGTCTAACAGCTGGTGGCATTTGTCTCTAAAAAAAGAAATTATGCTGAGAAAACCAAAAACTTTTCTAGACTGACTCCTGGGTGGAACAAGTCAGTTTGTGGGGTCCCTCCATCCCAATAGGGGCCAACATTTGTTGATCACCCAGTGTTGCAGTTTGTGCCTTGCTTCCATTCACCCCATGTCTTTGAAGTACCATTACAGTGACTCATCAACAGATGAAGAGATCATGATTTAGAGAGAATTATCTTGATCACCAGGTACAGAGCCAGGGCCAGAGGTCCGTATCCCCACTCCATGGCTACACTAAGCCGCTCAGTATTCCCCCCAAGAGAAACAATTGACAATTAATATCAAGAGGTACAACAATGGTAAAACCAAACAACAGAGTAGACAGAGAAAATAGTGATTAAAGAAAGCCCATCTCAGAAGAAGAAAGAAAGGGGACATTTTCCTCTCTGCTTGGCCCTGGATCCCCAGTACAGGTGTTCCTAAGGTCCCTGGCTGGAGGTACTGACTCCATTTGCTGACCCTGATGGGTTGCTTTGCTTCCTTCTCCTGCTGCTCAAATGAGAAAGTAAGGGAACCTGACAGTTGCTTCCAGCCCCAAATAAGTGGTAAGAACTAAAATTGGAAGTTCCTCTCCTTGAATCCAGAGTTCAAATCTGCAAGCCTAATCACTGCAGAGGGAGAATAAAAGTCCCATTGCCATTGCCAGCTGGAAGAGGTCCTGCACGCCCAAGGAGCATCATTTCTCCAACACATCCTCCTCCAATCAAGATGTCCCAGGGTTCCCCGCAGCTCAAACAGACAGAAGCACAATACTCTCCTTTCCAGACGTCTTGGGTTAATTTCTTTATTTTTTCTGGCCCATATTTTGAAGTCTTTCCAGACTGATGGACTAAAGTGGAAATTACAATGCTGTTGGCTCTGTCCAAAACAGATGCCACATAATCACAATCATATTAATAAAGCTGGCAAGAGTGAGTATGAAGAATGTGAGAGAGGGAAGAGGGAGAAAAAAAACCTAACAACTTCCAGAATGTCTCAACTGATTGAACGCTCCTGCCTTGAAACAGGTTTTTCTGGGAAATCCGAAGTCTGTTTTTCCCCATCTACGCTCCACGTATTTCCTTTTCTTTTCTTTAATACTTTTTACAGTTTGGATGAGGGGAGAGGAAGGGGGAAGATTTTCTCGAATCGTTCTGGACTTCACAACATTCAAGATCTTATGTGTGGGTTTCCAGCTGTGCATGACATAAGTCATTGAAAACTGGCACATCTTTCCATCAGCAAGCACAGCACGACCACAAGTTTGGCAAGCAGTTCTTGTTGCCAGATGCCTTCACTGTTTCTTAAACTATGTATTCAAGGCACTCCACTTTTTTCTTGCTGGAAATACTTTCAAAGAAGAACACAATGTTTTGGGTTTCCTGGCCAAAGTTTAGCTGTACTTTTGCATCTTTGCCAAACTTCCTGTTTTTAGCAAAACAATTTATTATCTTGCTGGTTCTTTAGACCCAAAAGGATTTGCAGGCACAAATAACTACTTGGTTTCCATATCTTTTCAGGGAAGAAACTCACTCACTTTCCCATAATTATCTTGTAGATGCAAGAACAGAAACGTATTTAACCTTTGGGAATGCTACTGAGGTGTGGAAACGGTTTTAATTGATTAAAACCTCTACAGTCTGAACTTTAAAGAACTGACAATTATTTTTTGTGTGCAAGGACAATAATTCTTTTCAGGTGGTTTGGCAGGATCGCAGATTTGCCACATGTGGTATTGGAGAAGCAAGTTTGGAGTGAGTTTGTGTTTGGAGGCCAAGGTTAGACTAAAGAGATTTGATTCATCAGCAGCAATCAAAGAAAGCATTCCACCAGACACTTTTATGAATAGTTCATCTCTGATTACTAAGCCACAGAGTCACCTTTTTTACTTCCCAAGAAAACAAAACAAAAACTAAACAGAACTTTCTCCATCCCTACCTAGTAGCCAACTAGCCTATCAACAGTAAATAGATTAAGAAACTTAAATTCTCAAGTTGATTAGATAGAAGTGGCCTAGTATAGTCTCAGTTTTCTTCTACAAAAATATCCTAGCTATAAATAGAACATATGTTATCTTTAGCAAAACACACACACTCCACACACATGCACAAATACACAGTCATTTAGGTAGGCAGACAGCATTGATAACAATGTGGTTAATTCTTCAGCGACATCCATTTCTAGAGTAGAATGTATTTTTACTTAGATGGACCCAACCACAATTTCTCTACATCTTTCAAAAATTAATTCACACTACCTGCAAAGACCAAGGAACTGATGTCGATTTCCTGTATGTTCGTGCTTCAAAGATCTTAGAATTCTTTGATGGTGACTTAGCAACCACTATAAGAATAATGGCTCCTTAAAACAGAGTGAGTCAAAGAGTAAGACACTTTAGAGGAAATGGTTAATATTAATGAGAGAGTGCAGTGTAGTCTGACAATAGACCAGCATCAGCACTTTGGGAGGAATGCTTCTAGCTTAAGTAAGAGAGGGCCAACTTCTGTCTTTCCATTTGTAAACTGTTCCCCCAGATTAAAGCGGAGAAAAAGATAGTATTCTATTAGACAGATGGAGATTGCTAGATAGATCGCTAGATCACTGAAGAGCTCGCTCAATCAACAGACAGGTGGGGGGCGGCATCCATGGTGCATCTTTTTTCATCTTTTTTCCTTCTTTCTCTTTTTTTCCTCCTTTTTTCCTTTCATATTGATGTTTTGGTTCTCTTCAGCAAAAACCGGACCAAGAAAAAAAGTCCAAGTAGCAATTCAGTGGGCCTAAGCACATGCATTGAGGAGAGAGTCAAAAAGGAAGGTTTTCATAATGAATTATCATTCAATTCAAGTCCTCTCAGACTTGTAGGTCAGTATATGACTACAGAAGGTGGCCCTAGATGTCTTGTAAACCCCTCTAAAAGGTGAGAATGTGCCTTTATTATTAACCTTCGGTTATACAATTCTATTGGCTCTGTCCAAAGCCACTTCATGTGGCTTTAGAGAGTTATTTTTAACATTTAAACATAAACAATATCAGTACTAAATATAGGATCAAAGAAATACTGTTTCCATGTGGAGTTGCCAAAGCACAGAAGCATGGCTGCAAAGTCCAAGTTTCCTTTGAAGGGGATGCTGCTATCAATATTGCTTACTCGGCAGTCTCGTAGTATCAAAATAAAGTGTTCATATAGACATATATTCATTATATCCTGCCTGGTGTGAGAAAGGTTTCACTCTTTCAGCCTTTAAAAATGAAACCCGACATCCCAAACCAAAGCCTTCAGGGCCCCTTCACTAGTTTTTTCAAAATGAATACATTTAAAGTAATGTTTGAAGCCTGTGGTATCAGAATTTATTTCTACAAAGTTAACTCTATTTAATATCCTTGGCTGTAAGCTTAATTTGCTAAATCGTGCTGTTTTTGAAATTTATTGCAAAATTATTGTTCTCCAGGGAAATAATTACCATTCCTCTTACTTCTATGGTATTGCTTTCCCCTGCATGTGAATTTAAGTAAAGAGATTTAAAAAGCAACTCTGTTTTGAGTAAGTATCAGTCAAGATAGGGCGACTCTGAGATTATATTTGAATTTAAGAGAACATTTTCTCTTCCCTTGACTACCCAATTTTTCCGAATGAGAACAATAGGATATTAAAATTAGAAGAGTCCTAAGAAGTGATTGCATGTGTCTATTTATTTATAGGCTGCCTTGCTGGAAAAAAAAAGATTTTAGGCAGCTAGGAACATATATAAAATACAGCTACATAATATAAATTAGAAGTAGACATAAAGCAAAAAAGAAAACACCAGGGTAAAGACATAAATGGAATCAGGAATGGATCTAATGTAAGTTCACAGACTTGAATGAATGAAGCACAAATTTGACTCTTGACTTTTAAGTATCAAGTTAAAAACAACCCGTTCAAGAGTACCAGGCTCATGAATAAGGTTTTCAGAACTTTATCATAGAAGTTCAAAACATTGGGAGCACCTGGGTGGTGCAGTCAGTTAAGCATCCAACTCTTGGTTTCGGCTCAGGTCATGATCTTAGGGTCGTGGGATCAAGCCCTGTGTCGGGCTGCACACTCAGCTCAGAGTCTGCTTGAGATTGTATTTCTCGCTCTGCCCCTCCTGCTGTGCTCTTTCTCTCTCTCAAATAAATCTTTTTTTAAAAAGTTCAAAACATTTTATAAATTATTTGTGAACTGTAGTTTCTAGTATTCTCCATTGACTATTGTGGCAACCATACTGCATCTATTTATTTTTAATGTTTTGGTGATGCATCCTGATTCCCTTTGGGGGAATTGCTTTTTGCCTATTTGTGTGAAGGTGCTCTGTCGTTATCCCTCCCAAGTTGCCAGCAACATATTTTAAACAGACTGCAGTAACAGGAGGGGAAGCGGCTGTGGCTGACTCCTTCCCAGTGGTCGTGTGCTGCCAAGAAAATGACTGGTTTATGCTAATCCCCTCGTGTCAATTCTTCTAAGAGTCTGGTTCTCCCACCTTCCCATCAGTTCCTTGAGCCATCCAAAAATTATCCAGTAAATTTCTTATCTGCTTAAATTAGGATCTGTTGCCTGCAACTGCAGAATGCTAAATGAAATAGAGGCAGTTCATATGCAGATGGGTAAATGATGTGGCTAGGCCTCTCGGGTAATTTTAGGCAAAGTTATGTGCGGAATCCTGAGAATCTAATGCCCAATTTATAGCCATTGTGATCCTGGTCAGTGCAAACAGGATCCGAAGTAGAAGTAGTCATTGGTGGAAGAGCGTTTCTGTCAACAGCAATAATCTCCGCCAAAGAGTATTTTTTCTTCTTTCTTCATTAAAATTCTTAGAATCTTCTCTTTCTTGTGTAGGCTAACATGGATGTATTTAGGAAGAGGTTTTGGAGTACTCTACTACCATATACGCACTTGCAGGGTTAGACGTAGACATTGTTATTCATATTGCAACACCTTCTGTTTGCCCCAGTAAATAATGCCTCATTTCAGCATTGCTAAAACCCAACACATGAATAATGCTTTATATCCTGTAAAGAGTTTTGTGCTGATGAAGAGTTATTTCTCTCTTTAAGAGTTGTGGACTGAAGAGCTAGTGGAACAAGAACGACCAAGTATCCAGAACAGTCATAAAGGCCCATGAGGACACGAAGCATATGCCTGGTGCTGGCCTGGTAAATGTTTCACAGCCGACTCTCTAAAGGAGAGAGAGAGAGAGGGAGAGAGAGGGAAAAGCCCTGGTTTGTAGTGCTTACAAATTTCTGTGGCATAAAGACTCCTACCTTGGCCAATTTCAGGCTACCAATATAATGTCACTGCCTACAAAATTGGGAAGATAGATGCACAAAGCGCTCTTGAAGCTGGTGCAGATGGGCTCCAGTGTGCCTTTGGAAGGGTCCCTCCTAGATCCTTCTCACTGAACCCAAGGAAAGGCCTTGACAGACCAAGAATCCTTATTCTTGTGACTTATGTTCTTATAGAAGGAGCATTGGAAATCTCCAAAGGGAGGTTGATCTCTGTAAATCAGTCAACTAACTAATGGGTAACAGGAGTCTCTTTTTGCTCTTATCTTAGAATCTTCCTCTGGAACATCAGAGGGAACAAAAACAGTTCATCACAAATAGATTTCCTACATAAAGAACATCTCAAGTTTCCTTTCAAGAGAAAGTTTCCATTTAAAGGCAAAGCAATCTGCTTTGTCTGTAAAATTTTTTTTAAAAAGTGAGTTAAGAAAACCTATGCTATCTTGCAGGGGAAAAAATTATAGCCCAAAGGCAAAGTGTACTGAAGTGCAATATAAGGCAAAGTAATGTGATGGTGTAGAGCATGGGTCCTACATCCAGCTGTCTGGATTTGAGCACTGGCTTCGCTTTTTTACCAGTAGCTTTAGCCCTTAGACAAGTAACTTGAATTTCAAAACCTCAGATTGCTCCTCTGCAAAATGAAAATGATAATAGGGTTTCCATGAGAATTTAGATACATCATGCATGTATAGGACTTAGCATGGGAGTGACGTGTGGTTAGTGGTTCCTGTTATTACTTTTTGATTGTCCAGTCTGCCCTCGTCACACGCCTCAGTGTGTTTGGGTTTCCTTTTTTAAGATGCAGCAGCTACTCTATAGTCCATTTACCCCAGAAGAGGGTATGGCAAATGGACAAGTAGGAGAAAGTCAGTCTTGGCAGGGTGTTTTCAATGGGCAAAAGGACACGATGACAGGCGTCGACGAGGCATTCCTCCACACCTTGTGGGAAAGAGCGTAAGCCTGAAACAGGTGCAGTCACAGGGCCCCAGGAGGGGATGGCCAAGAGGATGAAACTTCCATTATCAGGGTTTGGCCGAAAACTACTGGAGCCACATTTCCAGTGGAACTTGTAACTGCTTACTCATCTCAAATAACTTAAAGCATGTCATCACCATTCCCGGCCACAGGAATGAATCCTGCCACAGAGTGGAGATCTGTTTTCTTCCTTAAAGCCCTTGGAGTATTCTGCTTCAATTCCCTGTATGGGATGTAGATATATTAAATACAAAAAAATGACCATAAAGTGAACATTAAGGTTGAGAAATGAGGTCCAAGGTTGCCAAGAAATTCAAAAGTAAGTGTTCCCCCAGCAGCTCTAATTCAGCCATCTTTGCAGTAATGCATCCTTTCCGATCTCTGAATCCTCAGTGGAACGCCAAGTTCATATGGACTCTGGATTCTTCAGCTAAGGCAGGGGAGGGATGTTTGGGGTCCCTTCTGCTCCTTCTCACTTCCCCAGGTCGTGGGAAAATCCTGTCTAGGACCCTTCCACCAAGCCCTTGAATGAGGCCAGGCATGGCAAAGCACGCTCAAGAGCCCGGGGGGCCAGGGGGAGGGCAGCTCAGCTCCAGGAAGCTGGACTAGTTCCCTTCCTTGGCCCCTCCCTGAGAGCCAGGAGGCTACTCCTGGCTCCACACAGCAAATGTATCCATGCAGATATCCAGGATACATTAGTGGTTCAACACAAGTGATGTGCTCAGGCACCTCCGGGGTACATTAGTTGAAGTGGCTACAGCAGCTGGTGGCTCCTCTTCAGGCATAATTTATCTATTGCACTTTACTTAATGTGCAAAATTAAATTTATGCTGAATCCGTGTGTATTACCTACTGTGCATGAGCAGCATGAAATATACCATAAAGCAAATCAGCACAGAGCCATGCTCTTAATTGCTAATGGCTTTCAACACACTTCATTGTGGTCTAACCAAACTTGGAGTCCATTCTACACTGAGAATCTTGTGTCATATCAATCTTGTGTCATATCAGTGCTTCTCCTCAGGACCTTCTGGAGAACTGAAGGATAAAATGGGAAATGCTTTTAAGTCAATCTTTTTAGAGCCTATGTTCTTTAGATCACAGATTCTGCACTTTTCATGAATATTGTGATCGATACAGTCTCTACGAAGGGCATGATTTTGCTGAAAAGTAAGCAAACCAGTGTGAATTTTTTTTAGGTGGAATATAGAAAATAACCCCAAAATGCAGTCAAACCAAGTTCCGTCACTGCCAGGCTGTGGGACCCACTCTGTGTTTCTGGTTCATGTATATTAAAATAAAAGAATTGGGATGTTGACTTCAGCCCCTTACAAAAAAAAAATGTATGCGATCAAGCATAGTGAACTTTACAAAAACAAATCTCCCAAAAGAAGCTTTAAAAATATAGTGTAAAATACACTTGCACACACTTTCACACATCTAAATTCACACAAAGCAGAAATTAATTCAAGTTTGAAACCTGATTTGAAAAAGAAATTTGGTGGAGGAATCAGAAAGGGAGAGAATAAATACTCAGGTCATGCAGCAGCTTAAATGCAATTATATCTCCTCTAACAATAATTATTCAAAGTGTTTTTCATTTTAAGGTATGCTTTGTAACAGCTACAGAGACCATTTCCCATGGAAAAAAAAAAAAGGTTATTCTGCAATTTACATTTGTCCTAGAAAGTACCCATCTACGGAAATGTCATGTTGCTCCCTTGAAAATAATTTGTAATTTTCCCCACGTAAAGGACAGAGGAAAAATAAAACCAGCGACTATATTACTTTTTAGATGTCATCTTTACGTATTTTTTTCAACAGGTGATTAGTATAAAAATTTAGAAAATATATCAGTCTTTCAAAGCACAGTATTTTTATAAAACTAAGAAAATTCTGCTAGGAATTTTGTTTTTCATATAAAAATCAGGATATCATTCACCAAGGATTTTAATATGACATTTTAAGTGTTTTGTTCATTTCTAGTGCTTATTGATTTTGTTTGGTTTGTAGCAGAAAAACTAAAATATAGATATGAATTGTCTACATTCATACATAAACATATATACATACATGTGCACTCACATATGTGCATTCTTTCAGTCACTATCCTGTTGAGTTATAATGAATAAATATGCATGTAGAAATGGATTTCCGCATTACTTCTATTTTTGAATGTATAAGTTATATTGTTTTACTGAATGGTCTAATAAATATATATCCAGAAGTGAAATCCACTAGTTAGCCTTTGGATATTATTCCTTTTCTGGAAAAGATGTATAAGGTCAGGGGGCGCCTGGGTGGCGCAGTCGTTAAGCCTTCAGCTCAGGGTGTGATCCCGGCATTCTGGGATCGAGCCCCACATCAGGCTTCTCTGCTAGGAGCCTGCTTCTTCCTCTCCCACTCCCCCTGCTTGTGTTCCCTTTCTCGCTGGCTGTCTCTCTCTGTCAAATAAATAAATAAAATCTTAAAAAAAAAAAAAAGAAGTTGTATAAGGTCAGGGCCAACTTGGTAGTAAACAGTCACTGAGCAACTACTAGGTGTAAGACAGATCTGGAAAAAAAAAATAAGTTGGCTCCTGCCCTGTGGAAGCACTCAATGAAGCAACAAATATGGATGTACACACAACTAACTCTAATGCAAAGCAAATAGTAATAAGTCTTATGCAGCAGGCGGGTGGTGCTCCGAGGCTCTGGGAGGTATGGAGGCCACAGTAGAATGAGAGCTGAGTCTTGGAAAATGAGCAAAATTTTGGTTGGAAGACAATTGAGGGGGAAAGCATGATGAATGAAGAACATGGTAGGCAGAAGTAAGGGCTTGAAGAACAACTTAGATAAATGAAGTGAAGGAAAGTCAAAGCTTCCAAACTGTGAAGTTCCTTTATGCACACCCATAGCCTCTAGATGGGGTCGTCATTGGCTTAGAATGGGGCTTAAAAAAAAAAAAAAAAAAAAAGCAAGCAAAGCAGTGATGTTTCCCTTTTCTAGCCATAAAGTCTTACTCAGATCTACATGCTCGCAAGTTTGCTGGGCCCAGAAAGAAAAATATTTCCTTCTTAAGCCACAAAGAAGATAAGCTTTTACCCATCAGCCTGTCCTTACCTTTGCTATTTTAGCTAGCTTAGCTGCAAGAGTGGTTATAAGAAACAAGGACATTATCAAACTCATTTTAAAATTCCATCTGAGGTATTTTACTAGATACGTTTTGGAATAATACTTTTCCTAGATTAAGTCCATCCTTTCTAAAAACAGACTTCCTTTCCTTCCTCTCTCCCTTTTCCTCTCCCTTTCTTTCAGACATCAAGGGGCATAATTAAGTGTTTGCATGATATGAATCTTAATAATTAAAGAGGTTTATTGTCTTACAGCCTCAATGAAATTATCCCACTTTTCTCTTCTCTGGGACAGAAAGCATATTTACCATGTTGCCCCAGGCCTGGCCTTCCCATCTCATTCAACACCAAGGCCTTGACAAAAGAGAGGTCAGTAGCCTCTTAGAATCTTTTGGAGATAGGTAGAGTCTGGTAATCGTTTCCCACAATGGGGTTATCTGCTATCTGCCAGGGTTGTTTTCCTGAATGGTATCTGATCAAACTACACTGCAAAAAGTACCCAAGAGGGTCTTCCCAGCTCTGTCTTCTTTCTCTGCTTTCTATCAATCAACCCAAGACAGGCTAATGCATGATCCAAATATTTTTTAAGTGTCAACACAGACCATGGTGATTGTGTCTACATTTAGATAAAATCTCATTTATATTCTCTAATCCAGCTCATTATCCCAGATGGTATTACTGATTTCTACTGTGTTGTCCCTACTGTCAGGATCCAACAGTAAGCCCAGCAAATTTGCATTCCTTCCTTCCTTTTTTTTTTTTTTTTTTTTTTTTTGGCCCAGGCACATTGTTCACGGAAATTCAAGTGATAAGCAAAGGAAACAAACTACCTTGGAATTTGATGCTCCCGATCTCTGACACAATACAGGAAAACGTCAAACTCTAATTTCCAAAATGCAAAATCTTTGAAAACTAGAAGCAATGAAATTCTACTAATTCTATAAGGAAAAGTAAAGCACCACCACACAGGAAAATTGAAAGGCTATGTCCAGGAAGAGCGTTATTCTCATACTTTCCATTTGAGCTTTCTGATACTGTCCTTCTATTAAATTAAGAATTGCATTTTTTTTTCTTTTGGAATCCTGAGGATTTCATGCCCCAAAACCTACATTTACATCTAATATTTGAAATTTTCCAGGTCCCACCTGAGCTGACTAAAATCAACCTATCAAATTCATTTTCTCAATTATCTTAGATAATGAGAAAGGTTAGGCAGGGAGCTAGGGCCCAATCCTTCTAAGTCTGACCTGAAATGGGTGTCTCCAGGCATCAATCATGTTACTGGATGATACTGATCGCCAGCAGTCATGAAGCTAACCTCTGGCTTTCCCACACAAGACCTATCCCAAGATCGGCAAGCACATTCCTGTCTAAACCCTGCACTGCAAATCACCACAGCTCCTTTCATCAAGTTAATTACAGAATCAAGGGGCTGGAAGAGGAGCCCAAGACATCATCTGTTCCATCCCCTCGGCTTTCTGGCATGGCCAGAGTTAAATCATACCAGATAGATGGAGATCCAGCTAGTTTTTAAAGACCTCCAGAGGAGGAGATTCCACAAGCCTGTCAGTCACCCACTCTGCTATTTAACAGCCCCTGTCAGAGAATCCTTCTTTATCTCCAGCTTGAATCTCACACAGTGCACGTCAGCCAACCTCTCCTTGTTCTGTACATCAACCCTTCACATTCCTGAAGATCATTATTAAGGCATCTCTCCAGCTTCTCTCCTCCAGGCTGATCAATCCCCATTGCTTTCACCTCTTCTTATAAATCTGATTTTCTAACTTTTAATTATTTCTCTGATTTTCCACTGAACCTTGGTATACTCAAGGATTAACTGAAGATCTAGGTAGTCTTTTGTCTTTAAGACAGTCCTTCTCAAACTTTTTATTCCCAGGACCCTTTTTATACTCTTAAAAATTTAGGACCCCAAAGAGCTTTTATTTATGTGGATTGTATCTGTAGGCATCTTCTATATTAGAAATTAAGGGATACCTGGGTGGCTCAGTTAAGCTTCTGCTTTCGCTCAGGTCATGATCCCAAGGTCCTGGCATCAAGCCCCACCCTACATTGGGCTCTCTGCTCAGCAGAGAGCCTGCTTCTCCCTCTCCCCGCCCTGCTTGTAGACCCAATACAGGCAGTTGGCAAGGAGTCTAGTTGAGTCTAAAAACAGCCAACTCAAACCATGCTGTGTTATAAGGCAAATTAAAGGCTTTAACTGTCAAAGAATCCATGCTATCAACCTTAGAAAAATAAACTGATTTTTAGAATAAACCGACTTTTGTTGATATTTTAATGGGAAAACTTGGTAGTGTCAGAGCAGAAAAGCAGAGGAGGTTACTGTTGATTGTGCCATAATAGCAAAAGCAGATTCTCTAACATGTAATCCTCTTAATCACACTCAAAACCATTCTGTTTATTTACTTTTGATCTAGGCACAAATAAGTTGTTTGCTGTGAAACAACAGAGCCCTTCAAATCCCTTGCTTACCACTGTTTTTACAACTGAAATTGGCCCTGTCTCCTAGATACCACCTAGGTCTGCCTAACAATCTTAAAGATTCTGAGGTGATGGTGGGACACAGGGAAGGGGAAGGGGTATGCGCAAGCTAAGCCAGATGCTCAAATGATTTCCTTTGACTTTACTCTCCCTTTCCCAATTTATTGTTTCCTTTTGTACCTGAGAAACTGCTTCTTTTTCTCAACAAACTGAGGTTTTAAAACTTTGAGCCTAAGTCTTGTTTACATATTTATAAGGCATTACAGGTTTATCAATCAAGCAACAAATATTTATTACCTACTCTGTATTCAAAATTCTGCTAGATATAGTAGGTACATACCACTGAAGCATAAGTCTTATTTTCTGTCTCTAGGGACTTACAGTCTAGTTGGAGACAAAAAAAAATAAAACTCAAATAAAACAACAGCTCATTGTAAGTGACAGAATAGAATTAAGTTCTAAACTGCACAGTACAGACAAAGTATTATAAGAGTTGTCAGAAAGAGTATCTCTGTTAGGATATGAAACACACCACACAAATTAAGAAGTGGAAATATTTCAGTTGTGGCATAAATGAATTTTGAGGTGGAGCTTGAAATGTATTTCTTCTGAAAACTCACAGGTCATTCTTACAACCAGGTGCTGTTTGTGCTAGAGTACAAATGCTCGCCATCTCCTACCCCCTACCCTAGCCAAAGGCCTGGCCCCATTCTGGACAGGGAAGGCCTCACACGCATGAATGGGAAACCCCAACATGCAGTGCACACTCACAGTCCACAACCGTATCCCAGAAAAGCCACTCCTGGTACCTTTGGAACCTTCCAGTGAGCACCCCAGAAGCCTGGTTAGCCCTGGAGAAGGAGATGAAAGAGGTGTTAGGGAAGAGGAATGTGTTGGCCCTGGAAGCAGGTTCAATCTCTCTGGGCAGGGAATTCCAGGTCCCTGGGCCCCGAGGTGCTCCTGAAGGGGGATGGTGGAGTGCAAGTTCCAAGTGGGCATTCCACTGACTGCTCAGAATCTCCTCCTTGAAGGGAGGAAGCACCAATATTGGGCCAAAGCAAGGTCTTTAACAGGTAGGACACAAGGCAGGGACTCTGGATGCCCAGGTGTAATGAAGTAGCTTTAAAGTAAAGGAATTCCAATATAAAAGATGCTCAAAGTAAATATTCTTCATATTAAGGGTCTTTCATTATTTCTTCTAAGTCATCTAAGTCATACCTTTTCTTCTCTATTAAAGGAAATGTGTGTTTTGATTAGATTTTCAAAGTAGGACTATCAAATTTTTTTTACTTAGATTACTTTAATATACTTTTTAATATTTACACATGTAAAATTTTTAAATGTACTTTCCTAGGAATTTTCAGATGTATTTTAATTTAAGAAAAAGATTCAGACCTGGAAAAGTGAAGTTTTCAAGTCAACTAATATTTTGAATACACACTAAAGCTGGATAAAAGATTCCTTTTGTAAAGTCAAGCCTGAATTCCCATTCTATTCTTTAAATGGGGTTAGTCATCCACTAAAGCAACTATAGTGGTACATTTAATATTTGCACATAACTTATGATTTCTTGATAGGAGTCAGACTTCTGATCTACCTACATTTCTGTAAAAACATCTTTTCACCTACAGTTTTGCTTGTGGCATCCTGGCTCCACTCTCCCTCTTCCTTTCATCATCTGACTTTAGTGATATTTTTCTGTCCCTGCTGAAAAACCAAAAAGAAATATTCCTAGCATACAGACATGGAATGTGGAACCAAGAAAAGATATAAGAAAAATGACAAGTTTTTTTTGTTTTCTGTTTTTCGTTTTTGTTTTTGTTTTTTTGAGTGCTGCCTTGTGTCCCATCACAGCAGGGCCAGCATTCACAATAGTTGGAAAGAAATTTAATTTATTACTACAGCCTCTCGTGAAGATACACTAAGGCAAGTGCAGTCATAATACAGAACAAAACTTCTTCAAAGCTTGACTTGAACTTGATACTTCAGGTAACTTGAACAGACACTTCACCAAAGAGGATAAATGGATGGTAAATAATACGTGAGAAGTTGTTCAATGTCACTAGCCAATAGAGAAATGAGGATTAAAGCTTCAAGGACATACACCACTACATACCTATTAAAATAACTAAAGTATAAATACTGATAATACCAAATGCTGGTGTGGCTGCAGAACAACTGCATCTTTTATACTTTGCTGGTAGGAATGTAAAGTGGCAAAGTTATATTGGAAAATAGTTATATAAGCAGCTTCTTATACAGTTAAACACATACTTACCATATGACCCAGCAATCATATTTCTTCGTATTTCTCCTAAGGAAATGAAAGCTTGTGTTTAGACAAAAACCTACATGAATGTTTATAGCAATTTTATTTATAATAACCTCAAACCAGAAACAACCCACTCATCCTTCCATGAGTGAATGGATAAGCAAACAGCACTACATCCATACAATGGAAAGTTACTCAGCAATAAAAAGGAATAAACTACTGATACATGAACAATTTAGATGGATCTCAAGGGCATTATGCTGAGTGGAAAACCAGCCTCAATGGGCTACACACTGTATGATTCCATTTCTGTAACATTCTCAAAATGACATAGGGATGGAGAATACATCAGGTTAGGGTTGGATGGATGTATGATTATTAAGGAGCAACTTGAGGGAGTCTTTGGTGCTAGAACAGTTCTATATCCCTCTGTGGGGGCTAATAAGGTGGTAAAATCTATTGGAAAAAGGAATACCTGTGCAGAGTGTTTCCCAAAATGCAGTCATTACTGATTATTTGCATTCTTATCATGCATCTGCTTTTCACAGTGTATTCATTGCACTCTGATGCTAGTGCAGTTCCAGTACTCCTCCTTTACTCACCTAGTTGGTCATTGTAGTAGGCAGATGGAGAATTCCCAGGCTCTTACTTTATTTATTTATTTATTTATTTATTTATTTATTTACTTACTTACTTACTTACTTATTTATTTATTTCATGTCTGTTGGTTTTCTCATCATACTACCTCTCAGTAAGACCCCAGGCACGGGAGTTGGGGAAATAAGTGACCCTGCTCAGAACTCTGAAGAATCATCTTTTGGTAGTAAAGATAATGATCCTGAGACCACTAGAATTTGCTCTTCCAACTGGACCCTCATATTGTGACCAGAGGTTATCAAACTCTTAGAGGGAATTCATGGGTTGGACTTCCCATCTTTTCAACATTAAATGTATTCTAATTGCATTGGCATTTACAAAACTGACTCCTTCCTCAAGGGTAGGGACATAAACTCTTGCCAGACTGTAAGTCACATATATATTTTATCTTGATAGCTTCAATTCATGTGGTATTTTCCTCCATTCCTGCCTCATCCACCTTAAAGTGCAAATGAAAAGCTATCAACAGATCTGGGTGGCCTCCAATAAAGGGTTCTTTCTCTTTGTCTATTTAAAGTGCCCTTGTTATTTAAAAAAAAAAATACATTCTATTAATAACAGATGCCTGGTATCTTCTGTAATATACTGTAATTAACAATGCAAATGTGAAATAAAAATCTCATTATTTATCAGATAGACATGAGCAGGTGATTATGTACTTAGAGGTATAAAATGCATAATGAAAATGCAAAGTGATAATTGTTCCAGAAGGGCTTCTACTTGTGGGCCACAGACAGAGTTTGTAAAGTTAAACAGAAAGACTGTCTGTGCCTCTCCTTTTCTCTAGTCTAGCCCTGTGCACAACATCATTTCTTCTCAATACATCCAAGCTCAGTTTGAATAATTTAAATTTTATAGCATCTTGTTTAAACTCAAGGCCAACGGAGAAAAAGTGTAGCGAGCCTATACAAATGATACATTTCTGTTTTTCCAAAATACTCGTATAACTCAGGAAAATTAGACAGACCAATTTTTATTAACCATTTTTTAAAATTCTATTTGAAAGGAAAGCACTCCTGGATGGAGAGCTTGTATATCAAATTTCAGACCTAAGTAAACTTTTATGGCTGAGCTGTAAAAATAGTCATTTATAATGCAAACAACTGCCAAATTTTTAACTATAATCCTGCCAGTGGGCGACTATAATCATCCAACAATAATCATCGTCATTATAACAAATCACTTGAAAGAGCGGCTGCTGCCCTCTGCAAATAGGCAAAACATGCCCTCCAACAGGGTATGTTCCAGCAGAAAACCCAACAGACAGCCAGGTACGTTCCAGCAGAAAACCCAGCAGACAGCCAGGTACCGTTCCCTTCCAATGCAGGCAGACTTTGGGAATAAATTAGTGAAGGAGACCACCCTGCCCCCATCCAGTGCCCTTTTCGCATCCGAGACGACCTAAAAGTGTAGTTTATCAAAGGTGATTGTGTTACTCCCTAACTGAATTATCTTCCTCTTTGTCCCATAACACCATAAAGCTTTCACGCTGAAATAGGAAGCCCAGTGCACTTTTTAATGTTTGCAAACATTCTGTGTAAAGGAAGGGAATCTCTCAGACCCTGCTTAACTCAAACCAGAACTGAATCTACTCCTGGCACTGCTGGGTTTCAGGTTAGCTTGAATGGGCTCCTGTCTTTAAACCAGTCTTAAAGGGCCAGCACCTCAGACTGGCCCAGAGTAGGCCCTCCTGCCTCCTGGAGCCTCTTAGTGCCTCAGCTAAATGAATAGTTTCATTAAGGAAGGGTTGAAGTGGAAGCTGACATCTCTAGGAGACAGGCAGCCCAGTGACAAAAACCATAAAAGGTCTTTGGGTGGCCACATTTCTCCCAGTGTCACCAGCCTGGATTTGCTGATATGGTGAAGCATCCCTAATTCAGGCAGATGGGGCGTCCTTGTTGAATTCATTGCTGTCATTATCATGAGTTAGAGACTTCCTTAAAGAAGTGCCTGTCTTTACTTCCAAGAGTGTGTAGAACCTTGAGTAGGTCTATTGTAGTATAGACATGTAGACATTCTAATGGAAATTTTCATGAATACAAAATAGTAATGTCATTAACATGGCCATTGTTTTTATGTTATTAAAGTAGGTTTAAAAGTTCTTGAAAGTAAGCTTTTTCCTTCCTTAAATGACAGAAGATTTTTTCGAGCTAGTCAGTGTTCTTTACAGGATTTAAGGATTTGTTTTTAACGTTAAAAAAAATTCTCAATTATTGGCATGTGAATTCATGACGTTCTACCTTTCGATATCATGTTAAACTCAATAGGAATAGCTGTTTTATTGTTGGGAAACAGTTTTTCTTAATCCTCATGTTTCCATATGAAGTAATTTGCACAGAGTTGCTATCTTATCACCTCTCTATTGCTATGTCAGATTGGCAAGCTGGAGAGGAGGAACTGAGGAATGGTTGGCACTTGCTGTTTCTTTCTTATGGAGTTCTGTACTGGCCAGTGCACCTGCTTTGGGCTTGTCATGCCTACGCTCCCCTTGCGGTGGCCCAGTGAGTATGACTCTAATACAGAGCTACAGTGTTTGCAAGCTCCATTGCCCACGGACCTGAGCATGGTTCTCAAAGCTGGTATTTTAATTTCCATCTGTCTGACTTCTGTGTCTCTCTTTCAATTGGTGCTAAACTGGAGTGGGAACAAAAAGGAGGAATCTTTTTTTATCTTTTCCAACTGTAATATATATCCAGTGTATGCAAGTTATGGATTGGGGGCAACCCCACTCTGTGTCTGTTCTCATGGTAGGAAACCCTTAAAGAGAGAATTTATGGTACTTGAGGTGTTGCTTCCTACACAAGAAATAAATAAAAACCCTGTAGCAATTTATAAAGCCAGTTGTTTTGTAGCCTGGGAAGTGTGGCAGAGGACTAGCACTGTGCCGACTAGATGCAATAGCATCCTTGCAGACTTCATAAAAACGCAGATTCCATAGAAGACCTGGGTTCTGGTCGGGCCCCACCCACTACTCATACCTCCCATTGCCCACCAAGTGGGTTCTCACCCCATCTTGCTAACCCAGGCCCCAGGCTCCTCAGCAGCTGTTTTCCTGAGGGTGTACTCTCTTTTCCTCAGAATACTGAGATGTGAAGTTTTTGTTAAAAAAATTTCTTAAAGATAGGTGGTATTCCTTCCTTAGCCATCTTCAGAAGTAGCTGAAAACACAGGGGTTCTTGAACCTCCATGAATCTAAAATGTTTCATTATCACCCCTGGTCCTACAAGCTCTTAGCAGGCAAATAGGAACAGAGACAAACAATGCTGTTCTTTTGAAAACCTAGTGAAAATCCAAGTTTTAGAAGAAATCAAAAAATGAAAAGAGTTTGCTTTCACTGAAAGCAAGATGTGTTCAAATTTTAACCAATCTAATGTTAAAGAATGGAGTGTTTCAAAGACTATAAAAAAACTATTGAACTTTCTGAATAATGTTTGACATAAAGAAATGACACAGCAGAGAGAAAAAAGTGAACCCTGGAAATGTCAACATGGCACCAAGAAATGACAGTCTACAGGAGATATGTTTTAATTTTCCCAGGGTAGATAGTTCTTAACAAGCTTCTCTGAGGTCCACTTGACCTCACCTTTTCATCTCAGATATTTTAGAATCTTAGCTTTCCTGATGCGTGCCCCTGGACAGGGCTGACTACAGGATTGTGGGGCCCAGTGCAAAATGAATATGGGGTGCCCTTTGTTCAACAATTAAGAATTTCAGGATGGTGGCATCACATTAAACAAGTGTGGGGCCCTTGTCCCTGCACAGTCATTGAAGCCAGCCCAGACTCTGGAGTCTTCAGTGGGATGGAATACCCTAAGGACTGGGGAGAGTATCTTTTTTTCTTTTTCTTTAGGATGCCATAGTATTTTATGTTCACAACTACCCATCACGTTTTCAACATTCTTGGCATCCATCTCTCTAGAAGGCAAGCATTGTCTTTAGGCTCTCCCAGGTGGGTAAGCTGAAACACACAGAGATTAAGTAATTTCTCCAGTGCTAGATCCTTCAGCTACAGGTGGTAAAGCCCTAAAGTGGGTATCACAATTCTCAGTTGCCACCAATGCTGTCTGCAACCCTGTCCTTCTATTTAGTAAACCGTGGCACATACTAACAGCATGTAAATTAACACTCTTAGTGCCAAGTCAGTTCTGCTTCATCTTTGGCACAGTTTTTCACTAGAAACGATATCATCATATGACGATAATATCAAAGGAAAACTTGGATACAGAGCTGTATACTTCCCTTTATACAGTGGGATACATCAATGGCCCTGTTAAATACCCTTTGTTATGCCCTGTACTTGACATTATCACTGACAGTAAGAAAAGCCTCCCTTCCAGAAGCCAGGTGTGCTCTGTAAGAGCCTAGTCTAGGGATTAGCACAGCTACAATTTCACTTTTCTTTAGGTATTTCTATTTCTCCATCTTGGTTTTTCTTCCCATTTCTTTTTTTTCTCTTCCCATTTCTATACATGCACACACACACACACACACACACACACACACACACACACACACACACAGACTGGCTCCTCTCAAAGCAAGCAGCTAAGCAGAAACATGCTTCCGTGTACAGCCAGTAGTTTTTCTCTCTTTGCCCCTGGTTGTTAGTAAACATCTTTAAGCTATCTCCAAACCTGAAATTAAGAATGAGGAAAGCATCCACTTAGGAGAAAGTCATTCTAACCTTACTCACTTTAACTCCCCCTCCATGGCAATGATACGGTCTTCCTGGTTCAAAAGCAATTATGAAGCCTTCTGTGGCTGCAGGTGTATGAGGTTTAGTTCCATGAACGCACAGGTGTAAACAGAGACTGTACTGGAGCAAAAACACCCACCTCCATCTTCCTGCAGCCATTTCCACAGATGTGTATTTTAAAGTGCATCACTGATGGTCAGTGATGGGTAAACGGGGGTCCCTTATAGTATTCTTTGTGTATGTTTGAAATTTTTCATAGTAAAAATTAAATTAAAAAGAACAAAGCTGACTAAAGTACATCAAAATTGCTTTAGGTTCCCAGATAGAAAACTCATCAGGACAACAGGAGAAGGCAGGAGGGCAGAAAAAGCCTGTAGTTCCCCGGGTATCTCGAAACTACTGTGTCCTTTTTTCTTTCCTTGGGAGCAAGCAGCATGCGTGCCATTGTGGATACAAATGATCCACCTTTCCTTACCCCACCGCAGCTTCCCTTCACACTGACCAGCATCTGCAAGGCGAGAAGTTCACTTGTGTGTACGCATGATTGACAAACAGCGCCCCAAGATCATCTTCCAAGTTTAGGCCTAAATAAAATGAAAAATATGGCAGAAGGGAGGAAAAGGAAACTACTCTATCTTTGAGCTCCACCACTGGCCAGGCTCTTAGTGAGGTACCGGACCCACAATATGTAGGGAACATAGTCAGGGACAGGCCTATGTCCTGCTTAGAGCTGGGCAGTGAGAAGCAGGCTGCGAATGTGTCCCATGGTTCACATTCGTGAAAGCCTCAAATTTTGACCTTTGATCTTCAAGTTAACTTCAAAATGTGGTCATTGTATTTCTGGGTTTCACAACTGCTATTTGTTAAATGTAAATATTTGAAGTATACCACAGCTTTTTATCCACGTTTTGACCATGCTTGCTTTTTAATATACTAAGGTTTCCAAAGAAAAACAAAGAAACAAACAAAAAACAACAACAAAGGAAGTGGCCCGGGCCCCACTCAACCTCTGCGACCCTGCTCAGAGAAAACAGAGCTGATTGTCTCAGTAAATAGAGGTCACCAACATTTTCTTCTTTTTATGTCTACCGCCTCCTCCTCCTGCTTGTCATTTTTGTTTGTTTGTTTTCCTAGGGCTGCAGGACTTCCAAAATAAGTAACAGGAAAATATATGAAGTGACTACTGAGGACCATGTTAGAGTAAAAAAAGAAAAAAAAAGAAATAAACAAAACCTAGTTGGGGAAAACTGAGTAATGCCAGGAAAATAATTTTCAAAATTCCAGAGAAGAGCAAATGAATCTTAATAGCTCTAATATTTCCCAAATGTGACCAAAAAATAGAGCTTGAGGAGGACGAGGTCGAGGCCTCCATAACCGCTTTGCACATGGTCCATGACATGCTTGTCAGCTGCCCTGCAGCCCTGCCCTGCAGGTGGCTCTCCTGTAGCCATATCCTGCATTACATGCCTGCCTCCACGCCCTTCCTTTTCCCCTAGCCTGCCTCCTGTACTTCCCAAGTCTCTTGTAGTCTTCCTGGTAAAATTAATCATTAAAATCTAATTTCCAGTGAACACAGGTTAGTGGAGAGGAGGTTGAGAAAGAATGAAAAGCTCCACATATTATCAAATAAGTGACATAATTTCACTTTTGGCTTTGTTTAATTGTTTAATTTTTCCTTCCATTTCAAGACCTGTTTGATCAGTAGTCAGTCTTGCTGGGAGGAATGGTGAGGAATTCAGTGTAGGCCCATTCATCCCCAAATTCTAATCACACAGCTTTGCAAAACCCTAAAAGGGATACAAATGGTTTAGTATCACCCCAGGGGTCCCATTCCTGGGACTGCATCCTGGAATGTTCTGTTCATCCTCGGATAGAGTAAGCCCGGAAGTGGCTAACAATGAGAAAGCAGCAAGCAAACCCAAGAAGATGGTGCCCCTGCTTCATGCAGAGGTATGACCTGTGAAGTTAGTGGTCACCACTAGAGACAAGCCCAGGCCAAGCCCCCAGCTTCGGGAGTGTGATACTGTACTCCCAGCATAGACTATGAGAATCAGACCCAAACTTTAAATTCCAAAGAGACTCCAAGCATCAGATTTGGGCTTCTTGGGTCTTACATATAATGATAAAATGATAACAAATTTTTGTTAAGGTAACTTCAAAGGCCTATGACATGTTCCTATATTATTTTTAATGATTAAAAAAAGGACAACTGAAATTCAATTTTCAGTTCATTTGAAATAAAGCAAAATACACATACATCGTATATCATATATCAAGATATATTTTATATAGAAATTTTTAAAACCTAAAACCCCCTGAAATTTTGACCAGAAGTGAAATCAAAGAAAAATTTGAACAACTGACACTAAGTTAAAAAATAATAATAATGAAAATCACCCCCTCTACTGAGGAGTTTTGGTCCTCATTATAGGTTAGTAGTTTAGTGAGTTGATGTGGCAATGTTCCTTATTATCACAGTGTTATTGCTTACCTCAGTACATCTGTTGCAAAATTCATATAGAAGTGGCCAGACATTTCAATAAACCAGTATGTCTTGGAATTTCCATATAGTTCCCAATGCACTAAAAGCTGGATGGAGAGCTGGTACTTTGAAATTTACAATCGCACAGACTGAGCAACATCTGGATAGCTTTGCTCTATTGCTTTCCCTGTTCCTTTAGATTTAGACTCAAGTTATGATTTGCACGAAAAGCCAAAAAACCTTGAGTGTGGCAGGTGTGAGTTCAAGCTGACAAAAACTTAATACCATGTTCAATTCACTTTGATATAGCTTTTTACAAAACACATGGAACACTGCTTCTGCCTTTTACCTAAAGACTTAACCAACAGGGAAGAGGACAAGGCAGGGGAAGGAATTTTCTTTTTGGAATGGAGAGAAAGACTGGGAAAAACACATATTTGTTATCCCAACTAAGGACCTTGAATTGATTATCTCTTACCTAATCCCTATGGTCTAAACAAGACTGTGTGTGTGTGTGTGTGTGTGTGTGTGTGTGTGTGTGTGTGTGTGTGTTCACAGTAGACTCAATTTCTAACACAAGGGAGCAGGCGACATCTACAATTCCCAACTAAAGGAGCCCTCAACAATTTAACCAGCCTCCACACTGAATCTTCAGAATTACTGTCTTAGGTGTCCATATTAATGAGAAACAAAGGGAGAAGGGAAGAGAGAAAGGACAAACAGAGAAGGGGGAAAGTATACTTGAAGTGATGTGTATGGGCAAATGTAATCGTTAACTAAATACTTACCTATGACAACTTGGAGGTTCCTGTGACTCTTTGTAACACTCTCTGTAAAAGCTGCAAAAGCCTCTTCCCTCATGAAGCGTGACTAAAAGTGATATGGGCATAGCCTCGCATTGGCGCTTCTCTTCAGGTTTAGGGTAGGTAAAGTGCTATTTTGCGAGAACAGGTTAGATCAATCTGAATTTTCGACCTGACCTTCCCCTCACCCCTAATAACTTCCTGGTTCCTTGGTCACAGAGTGATTTATGAGCAAGAACAAAGAATGATGTGTCTATCCCAGCAGCAAGGGAAACTAGAAAACTTATTAAGGGGGAAAAAAAAAAGCAGAAGGAAAGAAAAGAGAAGGAGCCAAAGAGAAAAACTAGTTTCAGAATGAAGTACCTCAATTTCTAGGCTACTATAATTACCTAGTCACTGAAGAAATAAAACGTGGAAATCCATTTTATAAAAAATCAATGTTTTAAACAATGTGAAGAGCTCTCATAATTTTAAATCTTGCTACAGTGTCTGTGTGCAGAACCCTGATCACCTTTAAAGAGGAGGGCTTCAATAATTTTAAGTTGTTTTTTACTGAGAAGGGCTCCAAACCTCCATCCTCTTCCAAATGGAAGCAATCTTGAAACTATGAAGCACACCAATAATTTTAAATAGCTCTCTCCTCCCACCCCTTGTCATTTCATGCCCCTTCTTTGTCTTTTCTCAACTTTTTAGATAATGACGTTCCCAGCTTTACATTTAGAAAGTTTTTAAATTTACAATTGTGAATTTGCCCACATGACAAGTGATTCTTTTTTGCCTTTTTCTCAAATAAGGAAACAAACTTTTTCTGAGATTAATGGTGACAAAAGTATAGGGTTTGATTTAGGAAACCCGCCTAAGAATGTTTTTATTTAGCACTTGCAAAAAAATATATAAAATTAATAAATACAGATTTTATTATTTCTAACCTATAATTCTGTAAAGAATACAATTTTATATTGAATTCCAGTCTCATTTGTAAAGATCTTCTATAATTAAAATGCTTCAATCTCTTTCAAATTAGAAAAGCAAATTGTTACATATCCTAAGTAGGTGCTTTTCTGTTTAATGACAGTCACTCAGATGATTTATGACACACATTATTTTATATCAAAGTACAATGAAATAGGCATTACCAAAGGTAATCTCTGTAATGTCTGGAAAGGGATCAGAAACCTCAGTGCAACAATGAACGCAGTATTTAAAATGCAAAACCCAAAGACATTATTATGGTTTTGATTTCTTATGGCACAGCTTCGCCCGATCAGTTATATTACCAGCACAGCACAAAGGGTGTTTGCGTATGAATGCCGCTAAGATAACAGACGGGAAAAATGAAATATAAAGTCAATTTTCATGCAGAAATTGTTATCAAAGGGATGATAAAGTAAAACTGTATAATCACACGAAAAAACAATTGATGAAGAACAATCTAAAACAGAGTGAGCTGGCTATGTCTGATTCCGGCTTTTAAACTCTTGTCCTATTAAAAGATGTAATGAAGTGTTAAGATAATGTATAAACAAATGCAAGTAGAGCACTATGTTGATTATTATTTAGACGCTGCCTTCCAAGATCTCTCTTTGCAAATGAAATCAAGCAGCCGCTTAAGTGTGCACATCATGAATTGGGATGAGTTTTCATCAAGCTCAGACCTCTACCTTAAATGAAAAAGAAATGTGAGTTTTAAAACCCACAGTTGCTTCAGTGTAGAATGGAATCAGTAGGCACCAAGGGAAGAGGAAACACACACACACACCCCCCAAAATTCTTTAACACACACAAGTGAAGTCAAAATGTTGGAAAGAATGTGACCCCCCCCCCCCAAAAAATACTTTATCTTTCTGGATAAGATGTAAATAATGCCCAAGCATGCCTTGCACTGAAGGGTTACCCATTAGAATAAAGGCCTCTGCCCCCTCCAGAATGCTGTTCATCATGCAGTTTGCAAACAGAAAAGGTGGTTCTTTCTAATTCTTTTTAAGACATTTTGCTTGGGGCCTCAGAAATTAAACAGAGAACAGCAGGGAAGGGGTTTACTATTTAATGCTCTTGGTTGTAATTTTTTAATTAGCCATTAGGAAGATGAAGGCAGGTTCGGACAGGGATGAAAAGAAAGACTTGGAAGAAATATAGCTTTCTGCAAAGAGCCTGTGGAGATTACAGGAAAGACCTGGGTCTCCAGAGAGGTTCTTAACACAGAGGGAACTCACAGGCCACTTCTTTATGTCCCTTGGGCTTATCTAAACCTAGTTGTTGGAAAGCTGGGGCTTTAGCTGGATTTCCTAAAAGATGTCATGTCTCAGGCTCAGGTTCTTATAACTCAAAAAAGGAAATGACTGGGAAAAAAGACCAAAAATGCTTAGAGCACACATGCAGCTGATCTTGGGGTCTCGGAGCACCTGGGTGTGTTTGCACACACCTTCACACTTTCGGAAGAATTGAAGACAAGCAAGGACACTGTACTTTGTGTACTAAAAAGCCTTGGCCTATCGCTTATTTTCTAATGGCAAGAGTGGTGGGTTAGTGGGGAAAGGCGGAGAGGGAAAGCACAGAAGAATCAGGGATGCTATGAGGTCAGAGGGTATGTGCCTTGTAATGAATCATGGAACTTTACATCAAAAACTAGGGATGTATGGTATGGTGACTAACATAATATAATAAAAAAAACACACAATTCAAAAAAAATTTAAAAAAAATAAAGCCATCTTTGTCATTGAAATTTTCCCCATTGTATAAATGTAACTAATTTTTAATTAGGAAAACTCTGGAAAAATAAAATTTAAAAAATGAATTAATTCATAAGCAGATATGCTAGAAACTCTGAATATAGACACGTTCCTGGAAGATGGAGCAGAGATTTGCATTATATTATTTGCATACAATTCAAGTCTTGTGGTGATTTTAAGTAATAAGAAATGTGGCAAAATATTGAAATGATATTAACAGAGGAGACTCAAATACTTTTACTACTTGGAATTGCTGAAACTGCAAATCCTCTGGTTCTCATTGTTCACGTCTGTTCCTTCTGTGTTTCCCATTTTGGTAATGGCACCATTCATTCACTCATTCAGTCTCTCAAGCATCACCTTCAACTTCACCTTCACTATCTAATCAGACATAGGTCTTATCTAATAAACTACAAGATACATCTCATGCCTATCTCCTCTTGCCACCCCTGCTGCTGAGAGTCACCCCTTCATTGTCTCTCTCTTGGACAATTACTTTGGCTTTCCAGATTGTTCCCCTGCCTCTTGCCCATCTTCTACCACCCTTCAAATCAGTTCCTACATCTGATCCTATTACTCTGTAATCCTAATTCAGTAGATCTGAGGTAAAATCCAGGGCATACGCATTTTATTTTTGTAATTTATTGTGAAGAAAATTTCTGAATACTCAAAGGTGCCAAATACAAGATATCATCCCTCCACTTCAACAACCATCAACATTTCCCTATACCCACCCCCATTCTTTTTTCATTCCTACTCCCTCCTTTTTTTCTGTTGGGATATTTCAAAGCAAATTCTGACATTATTATCATTTGATCCCCATGTACTTAAGTATACATCTCAGAAAACAAAAATTTAGGACTTTTTTTCCCCCAAAATTACAAATACAATGATAGTTTCTTTAACATAATCAATACTCAGTCCATATTTACATTTCCTTAGTTATGTAAAAAAATAATCTGTATCTTTGGCTTGGAATAAGTCTGCATCTAAAATTCTTTCCAGGTTTTCAGAAGACTAGCCAGGTATGAGTTCCAGGGACCTCCAAGATAAAGTTGAAACTCCCCAGCAAGGTACCAAGGCCCATGTGTGATCCAGAACCCACCTCCCCCTCTAGTCTCTTTTCTTGTGGCTCATCCATCCATCTTGCACCCCGTACTTCAGCCATTCTCATCACCTTTCAATTCCCCAAAAGTTTCACATCTGAGCCTTTCTTCCACTGTCCCCTCTGCCTACAACACCCTTCCCCTTTTGCACAAAATATTTTCTTTGTGAAGTCTTTTCTGTCCCCCAACCACAACAGAGTCGAATATGCCTTTCCTTAGGTTCTACTCAACTTTGTTCTTTAGATAGTATGGCTCTCCTCACATTGGCTAGCTGTCCGAAGCAAATGCCACTTTCAAACAGACTGTTCCCTAAAGTAGCTGAAGATCAGAGGCTTTCAATGTAAAGTGGGCAATTTATAAGTGAGCAATTTTGATTTGATTTGATTATGACACAAAAAGCTAGACTTGGAATGTGGTAACTGTTAATTTATTATCCCATTTGATAGTTAAAGGGGCACTATTAACAATTAGAATATAAATGCCTGGCATTGTCCCAGGCAAATAGTCTCCTATGGTCAGCTTATTCTTTTAGATACGTGTTTTCAAAGGATGAGTAGATTCTTTGTAACTAGGAAGCCTACCCTCTCAAGGTGTGGCCGCCCTCAACAAGAATCAGGACCACACCCAAATGGCAGCATAGAGAATGGCCCCATCGCCCAACTCTCTGGCATAGCCTGGGGCAACAAGATATGGCCCCAAGTGTACTCTTGCACCTATGGAAACCCACTACTGGAAATATGTTTTCCCCCAGAATAGACAAGAGGGATTCAATGTCCTGGGGCCCTGCAGGATGTTAGAGGCATTCCATCTGCCCTCCTGTGAAACCATCAGAAACTCTAAACTTTAACTTCCCTCTCTTGGTAGCGATCTTACTTTTTTTCCTACTGCATGTCCAGGGGATATGAGATGGTAGTAAATTCTTGTATCTGGGTCAAGGCCTAAGTGAAAAAAGAACATGATTCTAGACCCACTGCTGGAAGTAGAACATCAGTCTAAAATCATGGCACTGCTATGATTAGCTTTCCCATTGCTGTAGTCCCCATCCCGCAGAGGTACTGCTGCCACTTCCTCTGCCTCCTCACTCTCACCATGGTACGAGTGCTGGGCCAGGGCTGTGATGACTGCACTACAGGGAGCAACACAAGGAAAGGAGATGCAGGATGAGAAAGTACAGATCATGACTTGTCCCTTCATCTCTCCCTATGTGGCTCTTCATCTTTTACCACCCACGAGCCCCAGTGTCCTCTTTTTCTCCATTGAAGAAATGCTCTAGATAGTCAGGGTCCAGGTTTCCTTCCAAAGTATGCCTGAGCCTTAGATCCTTTTGGATTAGGATTGTCTTTGTCCTTCATTATTGGAACTAAGTTAGAATACAAGAAAACGGGGGAAGAAGTTTAGCTCTCTAATGGAGCTTAGATGTGATAAATTTTATAATGTTACTTCAAAATAGATTCAGATGGTCGTGATTTTGATCTGAAGCCTGCTACCTGACATCTAACAAAAAGTAAATTAAAATTTTAAAATTATATAGAGTAGCTCAAAATAATGTATTACATTTACTAGCATAATTTTGGACTCTGCTTGGACAACATTTTGCTACTAAATAAAAAGGGAAGGGCATCCAAAGGCTTGGTCTAAACTAAAGAATTGAGTCCTTTTGTTTTTGACAAACAAGGTCACGGCCTCCTTCAGCGCTCTGGCCAGGCATTCAGAGCATGTGTCACTGTGAGCATGCCGCCTCAACCAAAAGCCAGCTCTCTCTGGGTGGGAGGAGAGGCAGTGGAAAATACAGAAAGGAAAAAATATGGCTACTCCCCCCAAAGTCAGTTTAGACATACACGTATTAGCATATATAAGTTCTGCAGGAGAGCTTGAATCCACTCATGGTGCCCCGATAAATTTATAATCCTGGATCTGGATTGGGGCCCCTACAGATTTGTAATTTTCTTACACAGAAGTCGGCCAACTGTGGCCTGAGGGCCAAACCTGATCCTCTACCTGTTTTTGTACGGCCCCCAAGCCAAAAGTATTGTTTGCATTTTTAAATGGTTGAAAAGAAAATCAAACGAAGAATATTACTTCATGATGTGTGAAAAGCATATGAAATTTGAATTTCAGTGTCTAGAATTAAAGCTTTATTAAAACATAGGCACACTCATTCATTTACATTTTGTGCCCTGGGTTGCCTTTGCACTCCCAAGGCAGACTTCAGTAGTTGCCCCTGTATTGTCCATAAAGCCAAAAATATTTACTAGCTGATCCCTTAGAGAAAATTCTCTGACTCTTGTTCTTCTAAGGCCATGAGCTCTGCTCTGATTACCAGGGAAAGCAAAGTTTGAGTTGTCATGCAGAGAAACCGTCCTCAGATTGTTTTCCCCAGGGCTCACAAATGGTAAGCCCTTCAGTTCTTTCTCCTCCGCTGCGTGGTTCTGTAAGTGTAATGATGTGCGTTCTTATTCTAACATAACATTAAAATGTCTTTGTATTAGGAACTGTATATTTTATGGAATTTGAATAGTATTAGTGTCATAGGCACACTAGATTTCAATATAACAATATGAAAAGTGCACGTGTAATTTTACTCCTGTATCACATTAATACTAAGCTACATGATGGCAATATTAAACTAATGTGACAAAATGATGCCAGCATAAGATGTAAAACTGCTAATATCACAGCAAGTTATTCATGCCTTGCAATGGACTCCGAAGAACAGTGTAATTAAACTTTCTCAATCTTTCCCAGCCTCAGTTGGAACTTGAGTGACAAAAGAGGATAAATTATCCTGGCAAATGTTCGTGCCAGTCTATAACAAATTTGGCCTTCTAGTTTTGGCTCTGGGACTTTTCAGAGGAGCGAGAGGCATTCCAAGAAAAGGAAATCTATGACTAACTGAAGAGACCCGCCTTTGGTCTTGGTTTAGGCAACAACGAACTGCTTTATTTCTGAAATCTTCACCTCTGGTGTCCACGCACTGATGACAAATGCCTACCCTGTTTGTCACCACTCCTTTTCTCATGATTCCCGCCTTTTTACCACTCATTGCAAAGCTTCTAAACCAACCCTCTCTCTCATTCCTCCCAAGTGGACATCCCTTTCTTGAGTCATTTCTATCCCTTTGAAGCCTGAACCCATCTTTCTTTTATCGTCACTCTGGACTTTCTTGTCTTCTTGCTTTTCCTTTGAACCTGTCGTGCACTCTCCAGTCTTTGAATACTCCCCTCCTATGTTTGGGGCACGAACTACTGCTGGAGAAATCAAATCATTACACAGATTGGTGCCACCATACACCAGTGGTCTTCAAACTCAGCTGGGCTTTTAAATGGCCCCATAATTCTATGAGTTCCTGTTAAGCCCCTCTCATGGTCCTTGCAGCAGTTTTTTCTAGCATTCCTTTTTCTCTTCAAATCCCTTGCACCATAGCTTTTCCCCTTGTTCTTATAAAATGCCTTGCTTCCTACTTCCCTGAAAAAAACAACTCCTTCAAACGCGAACCTCCCTCAACTTGTTGAATCTTCAACAACAAACTTACCTTTCCTGGCCTCTGTCCTTTTCTTCTCGCCTTCTGTTTCCATGGAAGCATTTTCCCTAATCCCGTTCAAAGCTTATTCCTCCATCGTGCCCTGGATGTTGCATTTTCCTACCTCCCCAGCAGGCACCTTGCTCCATCAGGCCCCCTCTGTCCTGTTTCACTGACTTCTCTCCTCTGACTCAGTTCATCAATATGTCAAGTCTGTTTTGTACTAAACAAACAAATAATCCTTATTTGAATCCACATTCTCTTCATCCCTCTTTCTTTTATAACTCGAGTATACTTTCTTCCTCTATTTTCCTTTTTCATGCCTCAACCCTCTGTCATCTTCATTTTGTTCTCACCCGTTAGCTTAGGTCTGAAGTAATCTCCATGCTCCACATTCAGTGAATGGTTTTGTGCCCTTAGCTGTCTGTGAACTTTCTTCTGTACTTGACATTGCTGGTCACTTTCTTCACCTTGAAAAATCCTCCCATCTTGATTCCTAAGGCTCACTCTCCTGCTTTTTCCTGGATCTCTTCCATTTCTCCATCCATTCTTTCTTGGACTATTCCAGAGGCCCCTCGGCTCATTCACCCCATACATATTGGTGTTCCCCAGACCATAACCTTGGTCATCTCTTATCATCATCTACACTTACCTCGAAAGACACCAGCCAAACCCTTAGTCTCAGCTACCATTATTATCTTGTAGTCTCCTAATCTGTCATCCCATATTCTTTGCTGAGCTCCATAACTATGTATCCAAATGCAATGGAACATCTTCACTTGAATTTCGCAGAGGTACCTCAAACTCTCAGCTTATGCATAGGGGAGCCTCTCAATTTCTAATCCCAAAACTATGTTTCCAAGTTTGTCTATCTAAACATTCAAATCAGAAATTTTGCTGGACTCCAACAGCTTCTTTGTGCCCCACAAGTTACCAGGTTCTTACTACCTTCCTTTCTGTATTTTTCTTTCTATTTGTGCCTCTTTTATCTTAGTTCAGGTCCTGATGAGTTCTAGCCTAAATTATAGCCAAAGCCTCTTAACTAGCCTTCCTCCTCTAGCCATTTTTGTACCTCAAATTTACCTTCTGCATTGTTGCATGAGTGATCTTATAGAGCTGATGACAGATTTGATCAGACATGACTCATCTATTTCAATCCTTCAGTAACTTACAGTGGCTTTCAAGAGACAATTTAAACTTGCTTTGGCACACCCAGCCTTTCGCAATTCACCTCTGTCTCTATCCCTGTGTCGTGCGTATATCTTGCAGAACTGTCTGTGTTTGATAGTTTCTTCTGATTACAAGGAACTGAGGCTCACTCCAGTTATCTCTAAGAAAAGAGGGGTTAGTGAGTTGTTTTCCTATAGAATTGGACTAGTTTTATGTTCTCTTCATAGTAACAATAACAACTAATATTTATGTAATTCAAGTGCCACACGTTGTCAGTCAGCACTTTATATGCATTAGAGTCTGTTCAAAATAGCCCTAAGAAGTAGGTTCTGTTATTACCCAACATCAGTTTTCTGTTGGGAAAAATAAATCCAAGGGAAGGAAGTGACACGTGTCTAAGATCACAGCTATTACAAGGCACAGGCAGGATTCAGTCTCAGGCAGTGTGGCTCCAGACTCTCTCTGCACTTACCTGCCAGCTTATACTGCCTTGGTATAGATTCCATAAGATTCCCTTGGGGGGAGGTCGGGGTGTGATGAGAATTGACCAGGTAATAACTGGCACCTCTTGTTCTCCAAAGCGTCAGGTTGGTTCCCCTCTTTGTACTTTTACATACGGCTGGTCTCTCTACTTGGAATTCCTTTCTGTCTCTGTACAAACATTTGGGAATGAGTTAACAAGGACATTAGCTTCATAGCCTTGAGCTCCTCACTTCTCTCTGGGTCTCAATTTCCTCATCTGTAAAATGAAGGGGCTGAGCTGCATCCTTCAAATTCTACAATCGTGTGACTTTAAGAAAAGAACAAAGGCAGCTCAGAAATCAAAGGTGACTACAGTACCATTTGGTATTTCTGTCATCTTATAGCAGTCCGATTCTCCGTTGTTAAACTGGAAGGGAATGTGAGCATTTTCGCAAATCCGTAAATGCGTGATGGTATGGGCTGCTCCTGAAGTGCCAACGACTTGCTCAGATGACGGGACACCGAGTGGCTGCTGATCCCCTTTCCACAGCAGATCTCCAGTTTGTCTCTAAGCCCGAAGCATCTCCTTTTAACTCCGTAACTTCAGAATTCTAATGAGGCCAAATAGCAATGCTATTCAATCAAGACGTGTATTTTCCTTGTTGAATCATATCACTCAAGGCTGCCAACACCATCTATTGTGGTGTGTGGAAAGCCAACTTCTACATGAAATTAAATGAAAGTTTACAGGAGCTAAGACCTTAACTGGAAACTCTCTTTTGTGGCTTTTCTCTTAGTATATTATTTGTCAGATTTTTATAAGAACATTATTGCTTTAAGAAAAAAAATTAAACCCTGAGAAATTACTCTCAGTCTAACGAGTTCTTTTCACTGACTTCAGACATCATTAGGGGAGGCTATAGCCTAGGGCTGTGCATGAACTTTTTCTTCTAACTGTACACTTTATGTATAATTTAGCTTTCTTGCCTAAATTATTCAAGCAAATAGTGAGTGAAAATAATGGAGTTCACTGAAACCTTCCAGAGTATTAAAATAAAACAGTTTTTTTACGTTGGTTTGAATTTTTAAGCTTTTTAATCATGGATTTCAAATGGAATACACATGTCTGGCTTTTCTTCACTTGTTTCCTGCATCTTTTTCAGGAGGAGAGAAGAAAAGAAACTAACTTTAGTAAATAATCCATTAGTTAATCACTGGTGCTGATAACAGCTCAAAGTTAAAGTAACAGTATTTGGAAACAAAATGAGTGGCCAAGGATATGATTGACACATTTTTTTAAAAGGTAGATACTTTTTTCTCCATTTCCTCTGATCAGGACAGGGCTAAAATTGGTTATGTTTAAAAAGGAGAGCTAATCTTCTTAGTTTAAATAGGAAATTACGGTAGCAGGATTTGTACTCAAATCACCCCAATTTATTTCTTTTAAAGAACTAAATGTTCTAAATAATAATGTTTCATTTTGAATGTTCATGGTCTGGAAACCTTATCTTCATCATAGAAAATTCTGGAATAAAGTTGGAAATCATTGGAAGAATGTGATTTTCTGGCATATATAATATGTTCCCCAAATTGGGAATGTGGCCCAGGATTAGGAATCTGATAGGATATTTTGGTATTTCCAAACATCATATTTTGTCAGTCAGAGATCAGAAGCAGCATCTCTTTCCGCAGAATAAAAACAAATAGTTATCATGGCACGTTGTCTTTGGAAACAACAAAGGCAATAATAGCAACCAGGGATGTGGAAAGGAAGTCATCAGTGTGCAGCACAGAGCTTCAGATGTTAGATTCAGAATAGGCAAATGAAAGCTTGAGAATGATATATAGAAAGGGGCAATGGCTAAAGTTCTTTGTAGGGGGAAAAAATGACCTGGAATAACAGACCTATAAGGTTAATTTATTGAACTGATTAGACACAGGAAAGAATCATCACAAAATCAATTTTTCAATACATAGACTAGAACAGGGTATTAGGCAATAAGCACTATAATATTATAAAGACTATTAAAATCTCCTATGATGGTATAAAATAGAGTAAACCAAGGGAAATTAAGAAATACAGTCCATATTGGTTTTACTATGTTTGATTCTCCCCAACATGACATTTTAAACAATTATCTGGAAAAATTATATTTAGAAACCCTATTATTTTAAACATCCAGCAAAGAGTTATGAGACCTAGATTCAAAGCTTAGCTCTACCACTGAGGAATCGTAGGCAAGTTACTTTATCTCTCTGGGTGCTGGATTCCTGATCTGTAATATGAGGGAGTTGGTCATCTCTAGGTTCTGAAATTATTTGACTATTCACCTAGAAATTTCACATACTGTATGTGTTTGTATAAGGAACAAGTTACTTAACTCTCTAAGACTCAATTTCTTTACCCAAAAATAAGACGATAATACTCCCAGAGCCTAGAGTTATTAATAAGTATTGAATTACATAAAGCCTGTGGAGCCCAGTGCCCAGCACCTTCTTCTACTGAAGAAGGCTCAATCTTGGCTGCCTAACATCAGGAGTCAGGACACTTGAGTCCCAATGTCAAGTCTGCCCCTGACTGGCTAGCCTTAGATAAATCTAACTTCTCTAAACCGAGATCCTTCACCAAACAAAATAGCTTGACCTGCACAGTCACCATGATTAGTTGAATTTGACTCCCTTCTTTGCATGGCCTTCACTCCCTCACTCTCTAGGCCCTTCCATTCTTTCCTTAGAGGAGGTCTCTCTGATCCATTCTTCTGCTCTCCTTTTGGTCTCCACTTCATTACCAAACCTGTAGCTCATACCCAGGTTTGAAAAGTAGCTTGCCATCCCAACATAAATGAAACTTATTTCTCCTAACCAAGCCTTCTCTTCTAGTTTTCCATTCATAGTAAATGAAGCCTCTATCTTTCCATTTGCTAAAGTAAAAAATCTAGGCATCATCTCTCTCTTAACCACAATTTCTAGTTCATCAGTGGAACCTATTGACTCTAAATCCAAAATATGTCCTGAATCAGACCACCTTCTCTGCTGGTTCATTATTCCACATCCCCATCTTTCCTCACCTGGTTGATTATAATAGCCTCCTAACTAGTCTTCCCTGATTCCACTCCTGGACACCTCCAGTGATCCTCTTAAAACAACACAAGTTATGTCTCTCCTTTCCAAAAAAACTCGCCAATAGCTTCCTCTTGTACTACGGGGAAAAACATCCCAAACCCTTTGTCAGTGCCAAGATTTTACAGGATGTGTCCTGTGATGATTTCTCCTACCTAATCTTATATAACCCTCTTATTACTCACTGCACTTCAGCTCACCAGCACTGATGATTACCAGTAAAAAACAAATCTAATGAAGACCAAGGAGGACAAATCAGATGGATGCAAGGTCCCCCCATCCTTTCAGATCTCTGTAAAATTTACTTAAGCCCCATATCCCACATTCTATGGAGGACAAATGCCCTAAGATTTCTGTGAAATTATAAGACCTGCAAATCCTCATGTTCACCCATTCTTGGAGCCAGTCTTCTGCTTACACTGAATTCTTGACCTCATTTGAGTCTGTGTTCCCTTGAATGTTCTCCAAGTCATCCAGACTAGCCTCAGTCCTTTTAATTCCCCTCAAAGTGTAATCGCATAGGCTGTAGTGTATATATTAACTTTACTGAAGGTTTGAATCCACAGAGGGGCTTTACATTACAGCAAGTATACCAAGTGGAACTGGATGTTAGACATCTCCATTCTTAAGAATTCTTTATGTCTCCCTGTCGTGGTCCACACTGTCCCAGCCCTTTTCTGGGCCCTCTTTTGCTGTAAAACCTACTTGCAAATGCTATTCATTTCTTACAGAGCACTGGGCTATGTGCTTTTGTCTTCCACCCCATCCTCAGGGTCTCACTTTTCATTTCATGTAATTTATTGAGGAAGTCTTTGTTTCTGTATTTTCATTTCTTCATTTTTCATGTCTTCTGTTTTGCTTTAACTGTCATTTCTTGCTGTTGACTTGGTGCTTGCTTCCACCATTCATCTGTTACCCTCTGATTTTCTGACTCTAAGCTAATTGGAAAGAAACACTTACTAGGTGAATCAATTCAAATTTTGTCCATGAAAAATAAATAAACCATGTAATGATCTCAGGAAGTTCACTGTTGATTCACAGGTGATATCCTTAGAGTCTTGCTTGCCCTCTGGTTCTTAGGTAGATTCCATATGTGCAAATCCCCCAAATATTTTTCATGAAACAGTAATTCTGAGGGACATTTATACATACTACATAAAAAAGGGGACTATGAATAAATAAATTTAGGAAATGCCAAGGAAAGCAAAGTTAAAGGGAGTTTTGCAGAATTTCTCAGGGCTGTTGATATGCTGCTTTCACTGTGTATTCTTTACAGGGGCATATATAGAGTACACAGGTTTCCAATGGTTTTGATCATCCAAAGACCATGTCCCAGATGACCTGTTTACTAAATACCATTCTACATCGTTATGAGAGCCAACCCATTGAATTGCTAACATATGAGAGATTGTCATAAGATAAAAATACTTCTGCATACCACTTGGAGAGGCACAATAGCAGAGAAAAAAAGAGCATAAATTCTAGCACCCGACTCCTCCTTTTAGTAGCTGTGGAATCTTGGGCAAGTCGCTTACTCTGTGTTATCACATCTGTAAAATGAGGCTGTTAATAGTATCTACCTAAGTGGAATTGTTGAGAAGATTAAATGAACTAACATATGTAACACATTAGAAGGTTCCTGATGCTGAATAAATGCTTTACAAGTATAAACTAGATTTTTTTAAAAATGAGGTATAATTGACATTTAACATTATATTAGTTTCAGGTATACAACATATAATTTCATATTTATATACACTGTGGAATGATTACCATTATAAGTCTAGTTACCATCCATCACCATACAAAGTTACAAAATTATTTTTCTTATGACGAGAACTTTTAAGATTTACTCTCTTAGCAGCTTTCAGATATCCAATACAGTATTGACTATGGTCACCATATGGAAACAACCTAAATGTCCATTAATGTATGAATGGATAAAGAAGATGTGGTATATATATATATATACACAGTGGAATACTACTCAGCCTTAAAAAAAAAAAGAATGAAATTTGCCATTTGTCACAACATGGAAGGATCCTGAGGGTATTATGCTAAGTGAAATAAGTCAGAGAAAGAATTGCTATGTGATACATTTCTATGTGGAGTCTAAAAAAACAAAACAGATGAACAAACAAAACTCATAGGTACAGAGAAAAAATTGGTGGTTACCAGAAGGAAGGGTGGTGGGTGAAATGGGTGAAAAGGCCCTAGAGGTAAACTATACTTTTATAATAGTTTATAATAGTTATTGTTCCAAAGCCCAGCTTTTTAGGAAAAAAAAAAGGCATTATGTTTGGTCATCCCATTTCATTCCCAGTGAAGATATTATGAGGCTTCATCTAACCAAACAAGCTCTCCGGAGCTACCTTAAGAGAAATGAGAACTGATTTCAGTTCTTATTTGACACTCTCCCTGCTTCCAGTCTTAGCTCTCAGATTTGTTTCTTTCTTTCTTTCTTTTTTTTTTTTTTAAGATTTCTGTTTCTTTCATCCTAGTTTTCCCAGTCCCTTCCCTGGTCTTCCCATCCTCTCACTGCCCCTCAGTGCAGTCCTTGCCATCTATCTTCACTCTGGATCACACTGGAGTAAGGTCCTTCCTGGGAGCCACATGACAGCCCTCCATCTTTAGTTTTTCCTCTAAGGTTCTTCCCTACTTCCTCATCTTAACTGACCCCTGGCTGGTACCAGTTCCTGAACAAACCTTTCCAGTGGGAAAAGCTTTTCTCCTCCTTCTTCAGGCCCACAGGCTGAGGACAGGGGTTGGGATACACTTAGCTCCCCGCTGCCACTTCCAGACCCTTTGGATGCTGACTATCCCTCAACAAAACTTGCTCTAGAAGATCCACATGATCTATTTATAATATCCCCCCAATTTTCTCTATCATTTTTTATACTTGCAGTTTATTCATTCATTCAGCAGGTGTTTGTTTAAGTACTCTCTACATGCCAGGTGCATAGATTTCAGCAGCAGGTGTGCAGCCTTCCTTCCTAGTTGATCTCCTGTTTTCATCCCAAGTGCAAGGCTCTAAAAATGCCTTGCCTCCTCTGCTCCATCAGTTGTTTCTGTATTTTGGAAATGAGCAGGCCATAATGACTGTCTCGTTCACCCTCAGAGATGTTCAAAGGACCAAAGCACCAACATCTTTTCTTTCTTCCTCTCTCACAACAACTGCATCTGCACTTCAGCCTCATCTTTACCTTCACCTCGCCCTTCTCCTCTTACCTGTCCTCTTACTCCGCATGCACCCAGTGGTCAAGGCTTCTATCTTCGGTACATATCCATCTTTTCTTTTGCTGGGGCACCTAGAGCAAGGTCTTCCATTTAGTAGGTACTCAGTAAATATTCGTTTAGTCGAACTGAATTGAATAAGGTTGGAAAAAGCAATCCAATAATAGGCACAGCAAGTAGAATACCAAGTATAAAGAACAGCACCTAACAGTGCCTCGTTATTGTGTTATATAGACTATGCCTAGAGTGCTTTATTTTACCCATTTTTTTAATAGAAGCATTCATCAATTCTGGGGTGACTAGGAGTCTAGTTTCTCTCTCTCCCCCCCATCTCTATCTCTAATCTCTCTCTCTTGCAAATAAGAATAAGAAACTTCCATATTTTTTTTCACTTAACATTACATCACAGGCATTTCCCTACATCATTAAATATTTTTTGATCATATAATTTTAATGATCACATGGAGTTGCAGCATGGAGCTATACACAAAATTACTTCGCTTTAAAGGATACACTCATTTACAAAAAGATTATTTACAATTTTTCAGGGGACAAACTTATATAAAATGTGAGATAAGGAGGTTTAGCCATTTGATCATTTACATAGAATATCACAAATACTGGATGAGAAGTTATAAATATTTTTATGGTTATTGATACAGGTGGAAGAGTAGTTTCCAAAACTCCAAGAAGCAGCATGTAAGAATCACGGTTTTGCTATATCTTTGTCAACACTGGCTATTATCTTTCTTTTTTTTTTTTTTTTAAAGATTTTATTTATTTATTTGACAGAGATAGAGACAGCCAGCGAGAGAGGGAATACAAGCAGGGGGAGTGGGAGAGGAAGAAGCAGGCTCATAGCAGAAGAGCCTGATGTGGGGCTCGATTCCATAACGCCGAGACGATGCCCTGAGCCGAAGGCAGACGCTTAACCGCTGTGCCACCCAGGCGCCCCTATCTTTCTTTTTTTAAATTGCTAATTTGATTCACTCAAAGTAATGTATTTCATAGGATATTTTTAAAAGAACACATTTGCTGAGATAAAATCCATATGCCAAAAAAAAAAGTCACCCTTTTAAGGTGACCACCACAATTAAGTCGTTTTTAGTATATTCAGAGTTGTGCGGCCATTACCACTGTCTAATTTCAAAACATTTTCATTATCCCCCTCCCCAGAAAATAAATCCTGACCCATAAGGGTCACTCCCCAAACCCTTTTCTCTCTACCCACTGAGAGCCACTAAACTACTTTCTAAGTCTATAGATTTTCCTTTTGGGGATAGTACATATAAATGGAATTATACAATATTTGTTCTTTTGTGTCTGGCTTCTTTTACTTAGCATCATGTTTTCAAGACTCATCCATGCTCTTACATGTATCAGTACTTAATTTCTTTTTATGGCTGAATATATTTCATTGTATGGATAGACCATATTTTGTTTATCCACTCCTCACTGGACATTTGGGTTGTTTGCATTTTGAGTTATTGTGAATAATGCTACTATGAATATTTTTGCCCAAGATTTTATTTTCAGTTATCTTGCATACATACTGGAGAGGAACTGCCGGGTCATATGGTAACTCTATGTCTAACTTTTTGAGGAACTGATGAACTGTTTTCCAAAGTGCACCATTTTACATTCTCATCAGCAGTGTTCAAATTTATCCACATCCTCACCAATACTTGTTATTGTTCATTTTTTTACACTATTGTATTTTTTTACTTTATAACCATCCTAGTGGGTATGAAGTGGTGTCTCACTGTGGTTTTGATTGACATTTCCCTAACAAATCATTTTGAGCATCTTTTATGTGTTTATTGGCCATTTGTATATATTCCTTGAGAAATATCTTTTCAAATGCTTTGCCATTTTTTAATTGGATTGTTGTTTTTATCATTGAGTTGTATAAATCCTTTATTCTTGATATAAGTCTCTAATCAGATTTATGATTTACAAATATTTTCTCCCATTCTGTGGATTGTCTTCTCACTTTGTGATTGTGTCCTTTAAAGCATAAAATTTTTAAGTTTTTATGAAGTCCAACTGATTTGTGTTTTTCTTTTATGTGCCTATACTTTGGGTGTCATATTTTAAAAACTATTGAGTAATCCAAGGTCATAAAGGTATATGCCTATGTTTTCTTCTAAGAGTCTTATAGTTTTATCTCTTACATTTATGTCTGTGAATTATTATTTTAGGAAATTTTTCAAAATTTGACTATAGTTGACACACAATGTTACATTAGTTTCAGGTCTACAACATAGTGATTCACCTTCTCTTTATATTATGTTGTGCTCACCACAGTGTATCTACTATCTGTCATCATATCATCATACAATATTATTACAATATCATTGACTATATTCCCTATAATGTGCCTTTTATTGCTGTGACTTATTCATTTCACAGCCAGAAACCTGTATCTCCCAATCCCCTTTTCTCATTTTGCCCATCTCTACAACCCCCTTCCCTCTGGCAACCATCAGTTTGTATCTATAGGTCTGAGTATGCTTTTTGTTTGTTTATTCATTTGTTTTGTTTTTAGATTCCATATGGGTGAAATCATATAGTATTTGTCTTTCTCTGTCTGACTTATTTCACTTAGCATAATTCCCTCTAGGTCCATCCATGTTCTCACAAATGGTAAGATCTCATCCTTTTTCCTGTGTGTATGTGCACGTGCGTATGTATACCACATTTTCCTCATCCGTTCATCTATCGGTGGACACTTAGGTTGCCTCCATAGCTTAGCTATTGTAAATAATATTGTAGTAGATGTAAGGGTACATATTTCTTTTCAAATTAGTTTTTTTCATTTTCTTTGGGTAAATACCCAATAATGGAATTATTTTTTTGAGAAACTTCCATACTGTTTTCCACAGTGGTTGCCCCAATTTACATTTCCACCAACAGAGTATGAGGGTTCCTTTTTCTCCACATCCTCACCAACACTTACTATCTCGTCTTTTTTATTTTAGCCATTCTGACAGGTATAAGGTGATATCTCACTGTGGTTTTGATTTGCATTTTTAAAAATTTTTCATTGAAATATACATACAGAAAATGCACACAAATATTCAAGTTGGTTAATTTTCACAAACTGAACATTCTCATGTAACTAGCACCCAAATCAAGAAACATCACCAGCACCCAGAACTGTTTCTTCTCACTTACAGTCACCTCCCCACACACATGCTGTTTTCAAGGGTATCCTGACTTCTAAGAGCATAGCTGAGTTTTTCATATTTTTACACTCTGTGTGAATGTAGTCATACTGTATATTCTCATTACTGTCAATTTTCTTTAGCTTGACCTTATGTTCATGGGATTTATCCATATTGTTGTATGTAGTCATGAATTATTTATTTTCATTGCAGTGTAATATACAATTCTGTGATTACACCATAAATTAATTTGTCCATTCCACTATAGATGGACATTTGGATAGTTTCCAATTTGGGGCTATTATGAATAATTCTAGTTCATGTCATTTGTTGAATGTATGTATGCATTTCTGTTATATTTATATATAGGAGTTGAAATACTAGGTCAGAGGGTATGATACACACAGCTTTAGTAGATGCTGATAAACAATTTTCAAAAGAGATTGTACCAGTTGATATTTTATAGCTATCAGAGGACACGGTGGTGGCAGTTAAGTTAGAGTTGTAGCAGTGCAGATGGGGAGAAAAGGGTCACAGCAAAGGCATAGTCAGTGGGGTTTACTGATGTGGGTGTGAGAAAAGAGAGGAATAAAGGATTACTCTTAGATCTTTGGTATGAGAAACTGGATGACTAGTAGTGCCATTTACTGAAATAGAGAAGGGGAGGGGAAGTATATTTGGTGGGATAGGAATTAATAATTCTGTTGTAAACATGTTGAGGGTTAAATATCTATTGAATATCAAGTGTGACAGTTGAAGAGGCAATTGCTGGAGGACCAGGCTAGACATATATATTTGAGAATCAAGGTATAGACTGGTATTCAAAGCACTGAAATTGGATGAAGTTACTCAAAAAGAGACCATAGGCAAAAAAAAAAAAAAAAGAACAACATTTAGTGATCAGGAAGAGAGAAAAAGGAAATTGAAAAATACTGGTCAGTTTAGTGTGGTGGACAAAAAGCAAGGTGCGTGGGAATTTCATCAAGATAAGTAATTGAGATGAACCAAGTGTATACTGTGGAATGAACTCAATAAAACTAACAAATCATTAGCTAATATGCTGCAGCTACAAAAATACAATTACAACTATGGTTGACACTAGGACTGTTCTATTATAAACTCCACTTCTCCCCTAACCAGGCTATTAAGGAAGCATAGGGAACAGTGGTCCTGGTCTATTCCTCTTCTTTCTTCTGCTTTCCCCAATCCCTTTCAGTCCACCTGGGCTTTTCAACCTAAGTGGGTTTACAAGAAGTGAGTCATTTTTAAGTATTAGAACTGATATAATAGTTGCACAGAGCTCTACATCCATTTAAGAGCAACTGCTCCCTATTTTGCCCCCCCCAAAAAAAGACACCGACTTCATCATTTCGAATGTTCTATCTCCTTCTCTTGTATTTCTGCATTGAAATTGAATATAAATCTCTTAGAGATAACGTGCCACTTGGCTTATGATACCTCAGTACATATATACTAACCAGGAGTTGACTTAGGTTTATCTATATATTGTATTAACTGCTAGAAATTTTATTTTTGAAAAATATTTTTTTCTTTTTTAAATTTCATTTATTTATTTATTTGAGAGAGAGAGAGAGAGCACGAGTGGAGGGAGGAGCAGAGAGAGAGGGACAAGCACACTCCCTGCTGAGCACAGAACCTGACACTGGGTCAGTCCCACAACCCTGAGATCATGACCTTAGCCTCAATCAAGAGTCACTCAATCAACTGAGCCACCCCAGGCACCCCTATCTATGTTATAGACAATAACGATGTAAACAGATTAAAAAGCAAACTGAGTGGGTAATTAGGTGAAATGGGTGACACAACTATAATGAAATAAAATTTATTCCAACAATTCCTCCTATAATCTTTTGTTCAGTTTCGTGGTCTTTCGTATAATCACACATTGTGCAGTCATCATCACGGTCTAATTTCAGAACATTTCATCATCCCCAAAAAGAAACCATGTATACATTAGCAGTCACTCTCCCATTGTTTGGGCTGGTGTCTTTTGAAGCTCAGAAGTTTTTAATTATGAGAAGTCCAGTTTTTCTACGTTTTTCTCATTGCTTCTGCTTTTGGTGTCCTAACAAACCATCATTTAATCCAAGAACATGAAGCCCTATGTTTTCTTTCAAGAATTTTATAATTTTATGTCTCATATTTAGGTCCCATAAATTTTTGTTGACCGTGAACATTTAGATTATGTAAGGTGGCAAATCTGGAAATTAGATTTCATCATCCTTGATTTATTGTCGTTGCGGCTTGTTGTTGCTGTGTGTTTAGTGACTTTTATGAACCAATTCTGTCAAGTCTGTATCCTTTGTTATGTGTAGCCCTTGAAGGCTGAGTTTGGTTAGTTCAGTGGTCAGTTAATGATCAGGCCAACATTTCTCAAATGCCTTGAACTAGTAAGTCCTCCAGCCATTGTCAAGGGGCTTTGTGTGCATGCTGAGGCGCATCTTCGGCCGGGCAGTTGACACTTCTGCTCTGGACTTTACTTCCCACTTGCGCAGGGCCTCAAGGTCAGCCCAAGGTGAAAGATTAGGATCTCTTGAGGTCTTTCTTGGGCATGCACATACTTTTCTCCTGCATGTAACCATCCAGATTGCCGGGATTATGCTGGAGTTTTTCAGAGCCCCTATGGACATCTCGTCCTCCCATTTTTACTTTTAAGTTTTTTAGCCTTACCTTTCAGTTTTTAAAATTGCTTTATTCAATAGTTATTCCTACCCCAGTTGCAGTGTTCAACAATTGCTGCTGATAATTTCCGACAAACGTCCCAAGGCAAAGGCTGTTCACACTGAGCTAGTTCTGAGCAGGTTTTCAAGGCTACTGTGGATCTCAGGTGAAGTTCTGAAAAAGTTAAATTTGACAATATTTTTTGCATACAGAAGCTGTTAAATTTTTATAGTCTATACCATCAGTCTTTTCCAGTATTATTTAATAGACAAAAATTCTTTTCTATCCCGAATTCAGATATTTATCTTTCTCTAGCTGTCATGTAATATCATATTTATATTCACTCTCTAATCAAATTAGCATTTATTTTGTAATACTTTTTCAAATAGTTAATCAACTCTTAGAGAAATCTTTTGCAAAAAAAAATATTTTCTTTCTCTTCTAATTTGAAATGTTGCCTTTCTTAAATATAACTTTTGGACTCTTTATTTCCTTCCAGAGATTCTTTTCTCAATTTGTGCACTGGTATTATGTTGCATGATATTAAAACATTTTAATTTTAGAGTAATAAAGTTGTTTTATAGCATTACTTTGTTTTTCAAAATTTTCTGAGGATTTTTATCCATTTGCTATTCCAGATAAATTTTAGGTTCGTTTTGTCAACTCTTGGCTCCAAAATAAATTGAGAATTATAGTCTGGACTCTTTTTCTAATTACATTAAACATATGTTAATTTAGGGAAATTGAAATTTTGTAATATTGAATCAGCAAATACATGGATATACTAATACCACTCCACTTAGTCACATTCCTTTTATGACACTCAGTGAGGTTTTGTAGGTTTTTTCTTCCTAAACAGACCCAAATTATCCTGTAAATTTATTCCTAGATAGTTTAGTTGTTATTGTGAGTATAATCTATTTTGCTGTATATTTTCTAAGTAATTTTCTATTATAAGGGCAATTTTAATGTGTAATTTAAACTTGCTTATTTATTCTTGGTAGACATTTCTATAATGTGCAAATAATAATACCTCTTATGCTTCTTTCCAATAAGTGCACTCGTTCTTTATCATCAGTTTCATTTGTCAGAATTTTCAGAACAATATTAAATATCAATGGTGATAGTAAGCCTCCTTCCTTGTTCCTGACTTTAATAAGAATGCCATTCTCATTATACCTCCATAGTTGGCATTGTCTCTTGGTTTGAGTTTGAGTTTGATTTTCCATATAAAATTAAGGAAAATTCCCTTTATTAGGAATCTAGGATTCGAAAGAATCATTAATGAATATTCAATTTTAGCCTTTCACTATCTGTAGGAGTTATCATATTTTTTTCTTTTTTGACCTATTATATTAGGTTTTCTGTAGTAACACATTTTTAATTTGCTTAATAAGCTCTATTTGTTCATGACGAATCATTCTTAAATAATGTTTTGTTTAGAAATATTCTCACTATTCATGAGTGACATTGATTTGTGGGTCTTTTTAATGCATATTTGTCAGGTTTGGGTATCAGGAAAATGTTAGCTTTGAAAAATCAGTTGCGGTGGTTTTCTTCCTTTGCTTTAGAACAGATTATATGTAATGGGAATTTTCATTAAAATTTTGAAAAAAATCACTTGGAATAGTTTGGGCTAAAATCTCTTTCAAAAGTAATTCTTCAACAGCATTTTGAACATATTCCTTATTTATTGCTCTATTTCGGTTACTCCACTTCTTGAATCCATTTTGGTTATTTGTATTTTTTTAAGAATCAGAGGAATTATAGGATAATCTCACTCCGGGAATAAAAATAACAATTTACCAACAAAATCCCTCTTTCTGATAGACTCCAAAACAACATGAATCAATGGGACTTATAAAATGATTTAATCAGCTTGAATTTTATGTTGAATTTAATTTTATGTTGAATAGGATGACAAATTGCTGTGCAACTGTACAAAGTTCCTCTGTCTCTGAGTCTGTTTCAGTGCTCAATAAAGAATATTTAACAAAAATTCTTCTAGAGCACTTTTTAAATGCACTGACCTAAACAACTACCTCATCCTAAGTAATGAATGCATGGGTAGCAAAGAATACAGTGCATTTTCTTACCCAGGAAAAAATTACTGTCATGACAAGCCAGCAAATATAGGTGTGTAGTATGAGGTCAAGAAAGCAAAACACAGCAAACACTTGCCTGGTGTAGCTCACATTATCTTCAGCACACCCTTGCTCACGTCCCAACCTTCCTGGAGATTCACTCAAATAAAATATTAAGGTTCTATTGAATTTCCAACAAGTACAAATTCTCCATACCCAAGAATGGCTCTAGGCAACAAGGAAACAAATAACAACAATAAACTGTTTTCCCAAGTAGGCTAGAATGTTTGTTAAGAAGACGAAAACTCCGCCCCTGGGCTGGTCGGAGAATCACTTCAAGGTTCAGACACTCCTCTGAGCAGTTTGCTTTGCTCAAACCCTTGTCCTTTCTCCCTGTTTTTCAACTTCAGCTTTCAGAAGGTCCAGGCCCTTTATTCTGTGTTTCAGTGGAGATGTTGAAGTCTCTTGTGTCTGTCTTCTCTTTTTTAGTAAATAAGGACAGCTGTGGGGTCATAGACACTTAAGTGAATGGGGAGTAGAGACTGAGACTACAGTTTTGAGTCTGCAGTATTCAGCTAGGACAGTTTACACATGTCGTTTAAGCTCTATGAGCCTCAGTGTCCACATTTATAAAACTGAAGGGGTTGTTCTTCACAAGGTAAATTTTGAAGTCCTTCCCTGGCTTGTAATCTTAAAATTCAAGAAAGAAATTGCTGTTTAGAGTTTCAGTCATGGCCAAGTGTAAAGTCTGCCATCTGGAGTGCTCATCTAAGGGCCTGATGGAAGCCGCCTTCAAAGTGTGATTATTCAACAGCCTTGACTTCCCCTGACCCCTCTCTTTGGGTTAAATCAGCTATAAAAGTAATCCACCTGAGTTTACCAACGAGCACAAACTTGTAAGTTTTGCCTTTAAGTATTCACGTAAACTGCCTGCAAGCATTTCTTCCTCTTTAAGAGGCTTGTTTGCTCTGAAGAGCTCAAGGGTTAACAAAAGGTGAGTGAATGTTTGATAGATATAGGCAGGCTCCTGAGGGGACAGGTGGAAGATATGGAGGGTGGGAGAGAAAACAATGCCTGCTTTTCAGTCCCCTCCCCCAGCCAAGTGACCTGGGATGGAGTTCATTTTGGGGGAAGCAGAGCCATTCCCAAATCTCCCTGTCTGCAGTCAATCAGAGAGAAAAAGAAAAGCAGGTGTGCTGTCTCCAGCCTCCAGGGCAGCAAAAGGAGACAGGCTGTTAGGATCAGCGCTCTCCCAGAACTCCCTCCAGAACTATGCTATGCCAATAGCCACGAGTTTCTAGATCTTTTTTTTTTTTTTTTTTTTTGGCAGTTGCAATCAACTATTTCTTTTAAGGGGAACTCAAGAGTTAAAAATTCTCAAATGGACAGGAAGGGAGAATATTTGGATTGGACTTTCCAAAGGAGGGTAGCATTCATATATTCATTCATTCAATCAAGTATTTATTGTAGGCCTACTATGTGCCAGGCACTGTTCTAGGTACTGGGAACACAGAGGCAACAAGACAACATCCCTGGTGTGATAGTACCTACAGTCCAATAAAGAAAGAAATAAAAATGATTTTATATTGTCTTATATGCTACATGGGAAATAAAACCAGGTAATATGGTAGAAAGTCGAATGGGGTCAGGAGAGAGACAAACTAAGTGGAGTGATTGCTTAGAGAAGGCCTCTTTTAATAACAATAGCTCACATTTTTTAAACATTCATTATTTGTCAATCATGTCACATTTGTTATTTAGTTTACAGCATTTTCATGAAATAAGGACTGTGGTCTCTATTTACAGATTAAAAAATTGAGGTCCAGGGCCCACAGCTACTAGGCAGCAGAGCCGTGATTCAAACCCAGATGTATCTAATTCCAAAGCCCTGTGCTCGTGACCATATGGGAAGAAACTCCCCATTGCACCAGAATAGTGGTTCTCAGTCAGTTTGCACATGGGAATCATCTAGAGGTGGCAGTGGGAGATAGATGATGATGATGCCTGGACCAAACCCCAAGCAGTTATTATTTAATTGGTCTGGAATACAGTGTGGACATCTTGATATTTAAAGCCTGCCCAGGGGAGCTAAATTGAGAACCTAGAGGAAGTTCTTGAAGATGGAGGATTATCCTATATGATCGTCCACTCTGGGGTCCCAGCCAATCAATCATTTTAGTCCAAGAAAGTACCCTAAGAGAGATTTCCAAGAAAGAAATCTATTTCTGCTCTTCCCTCGGGCCTGCCGTGTATGGCCCTGAGGCTACAGGGCTATGTGGTCATATTACCTGTCAGTCAGTGCTCACACTCCCTAGTAGTTAGACACTCATGCTTATCCCCATATCACAGATGAGAAAACCCAGGTGCGGATAGACTGAGTCATCTTCCCAAGGTCATGTTGCTCCACTGTAAGTTGCACAGCAGGGATATAAATCCAGAACCATCTTCCCCGCTCTTAATGATGAACCTCACCTCCCTCCCTTGAGTTCACTCCCCTGGTTTAAACTCAGAGGTTTTGAAGATCTAAAGAGCCAGTTGGAATAGAGCCTGAGTCCCCTGCAATAAGATTACCCATATAACAGGCCCCTTGGCACTTGTATAACCCCTCTGCTTACCTTTTCCAAGAGAAATCTTAGCCTTCAGCTTCCTCCAAAAACTCCCCACTCCACCAGAGGATGTCTTTTTCTGTCTTCAGATTTATGACACAGTTTTCCTTAAACTGTTATCTCAAAAACCACTTCTCCTTCTAAACCACATTTGCATATAAAGAATAATCACGTTGAACCTGTAATTCTCTGTGACTTCCCTTCATCAGATGACAAATAGACGTTCATGTCGCAGAAGATGAAGCTCTGAGCTTCCATTGTATATGACATGGCACTTAACAGTTTAGGAAGTGTTTTTCATCCATTCTTTCATTTGATGTCCCCAAAATGCTAGGGGTAGGCAGAACTGATGTATGACCCACATTTTACAGAGAAGGAAACTGAGATTCATTAACACCAAGTAATGGAGGGAGTCAAGGTTCCAACCTATGTTTTCTGTCTCAAGGTCAGCTTCACTTTTCCTATGTGAAAAAACATTAGTGCTATTTTGGTTAAGGGATTCACATTCTGCTAATTAGATTAAAAAGCAATAATTTCAGTGGTGCTTTAAAGTACTTCCACCATCATTACTTCATCTTATCCTCATGGAAATACAGAGAGCCAGGCGAAGGATCGTCTGCATTTTATATAGGGGTCCTGAGACTCAGGGTGGTTAACTTATTTATCCACAAATCACCCTCTCAGGAAATCACAGAGGCAGAATTTGGTCTTCTGTCTTCCACTTCTATGGTACTCTCACTAAAGTTTTACAATGTTAATTATTTAATACATTATTTAACACATTGTATATGAGCATAGAGGTAATTATTAAATTAGTTTATTAAATATTATTTATTTAATATATATAAAATAATATAGTTATAGATTGTATATGGTAATATATAAAATAAGTTATTAAATATTAAATAAATTTATTAAATAATTACCTCTATGCTCATATACAATGTAACTAAAACAATAAAAGTAGATAAATTTGAATTCCTTGCCCTACAGGTAGAGGAAATAGGATACTGTGGCAGCAGATATTATTGGCCAGTAAATCAGCACTCCCTCCCACCTCTCTATCCCTGTTCCCCACCCTGTGACTTGCTTTGGCCTTATAATGAGTGGAGTTAAATCCTCTTAACTTTGGGCTTAGTAATGTGCTTCCTTGGCCAGTGGTATGTTAATAGGCGTGACTCCAAGCACAGATATGAGATATGCTTCACAGTTGGACTGTGTGTTTTGGTCAACCACTGGACCAAGGTAGATTAGAAGTATGTGGAGCATACCTAGATCCAATCGGCCACTTAAAGCCAAGCCTAGCTACAGCCAACATAAATCACATCAATGTGAGCTCATCCACAGATGCATGAGTGAGAATAAATGCTAATTGTTGGGTGTCTATGACTGATATGGTTACTTTGACTGATTAGTGCTTTTTAATGAAGACTAATTACATAAACATGGTAAATATTGATTGATTTAAAATAGCCTTCACCATGATAGAGCCCATGAACGATCCTCAGTATTTCTGGGCCTTCCTCAGTCTGTACAACTTCTGGAAGAGAAGATTCTCTTTCCATTGGGAGCAATGTTATACAAGCTTTGGGCTTTGCCGACCATAGATCAAGGTCTGATTACTCACTCCCTCAGAGAAACAGAAATCAGGAAAAAAACATTCCAACTTGAAATTTATCCCAATATAGGGTGCAAGCTAACCATTGGTTTTAAAGGATACCAGATGGGATTTGGGAGTGTGGAGAGGTTGTTCAGCATGTAATGTGGTATAATATGGTTCTATGAGTCTTGGCCCACCTTTCTTCCATGTCATTCATTTTTAACAATTATTGAGTAATCCTTCATTATTAGGCTGTCTTGAGTTGAAAAAACTATTTCTAGGATTTCAAATCCCATAGGGAAAGGCCTAAGTGACATGGCCTTTTCCAAATGGGGAGGAGAGGATTGCTGTGGCTTACATAGGAATTCCCACCAAACCCAGTCATTCAGGCTTCACATGGATGACTACTAGAAGTTGGCTCTATGGTTTTTTTCCCATAGGTAAAAACAGTCAAAAAGGAATACACTCAGAAACACAGGCCACTTTACAGCCTCAATTTTGAATTATCCAAGAAGGGAGTTGACCCAGTAACACCTTGAGGGCTCTCCCCTCCTGTTTTCCAGAATTAAAGAGAGGCAGAAAGCCAAGTTCTCTCCTAGAAGCCTCAAGCAATGGCTTGGTTAAGAAGGTACACACTCCATGCAAAAGAAAGAAAGAGAAAGAGAGAAAGAAAGAAAGAAAAAGGGAGAAAGGGAGGAAGGAAGGAAGGAAGGAAGGAAGGAAGGAAGGAAGGAAGGAAGGAAGGAAGGAAGGAAGAAAATAAAGGAGGGGACAGTTTAAATTGAGTTGGATTATTAAACTAATTACTTAAGTATAATTATATTAAATCCTATAATTATTTGCATTAAACTGCATAGCACAATAGAAATTTACCAAAAGAGTATAGAGGCATTTAAGTCACTCTCCCATCAGGTGGTGAAAGGGAAACCCCAATGCATTGGGAGGCAAGCTGAAAGATATATCTGTGAGAGGGGAATATCTTTTCTTTTCTTGATCATTTTGGTTACCCCAAAATATTGCCAGCTCAGTTAGGACTTTACAGCTTCCATATAATAATAGCTACTATATACTGACCCCTTTTGTGACAGGCACTGTACTAAACGCTCAATGTGTATTATATCACGAAATTCCCATGATAAAACTATGAGATCATCCCATTTCACAGAAGGAAAATCTGAGGTCTACAAAGATTAAGGAATTTCTCTGAGGTCAGACAGTAACTAAAAAGCCTGAGTCTGAATCATGCCTTCCATTCATGGCTTTACCACCACACACAGGACTCTGCAGGCAGGAGGGAGGGGTGAGACAGAAAGAGCCAAGAGAAAGCCAGGTTGGCTCTAGGAGTTAAGGGCTATCCTTGGTGTCCCATGGGACTGACAAAAGTGCACCTTTGGTTCCTGGAGAGGAAAGGGAAAGTGACATTTGTTTGGTATCCTATATCAGCCAGGTGCTTTCTTCCAGGCTATACCATTTCATTCTCATTTCAACTCTGCAAAGTAGGGATAATTAGCCTCATTTACAGATGAAAGAGCTAAAACAAAGATGTTAAGTGCCTGGTCCAGGGTTACATGGAGGAAAAAGGTAGGGCTGGGGTTTGAACCCTCTTCTTTCTAAGCCCTTGTACTTCTCTCACACCAGTGTGACTCCAGTAGGGAATCAATGTATAATTTCCACATATAACCAATAGTTACCACACATTGAGTATGCCATTAAGAGGGAAAAGTTTCTAACAAAGGAAAATGTTCATTATTTCTAAGATTTTTGTACTGAAAATCCTGCCCTATCCCCTACCTTGAAATTTACTATGGAAGTCTCCAAGAAAACTGATGTCCATTGGTCCCTGCATGCACCCTTTTATGCCAGATAATGAGGGGAGCATGGGAGACAATGGGCTGCAGCCCATGCCTTGAAGGGTTTCCTCCTCTGTGTGTAGGGGGACAGGAACAGCAAGCACACATGCAATGCAATGAACCCAGTAAGCAACCAGGCCTGGGGCAGGAGCAATTCACAGTGCCATGGAGACATAGAGCAGGCAGTGTCTCTGGCCAAGAAGGGCTGCCCCCAGTGGGTGAGAGAGCTGGCTTTGGAGCTAGACTTGGAAAAATTACTCCAGTTCCAAAAAATGTGCTACAAGAATGATCCACAGAGCACAGAAAGGGGGGGTGGAGAGCCTTCCTGACAGTGGAAAAGGTACCAGGACAGCGCCCAGGCAGAGGGGAAAAAAGTAAATAACAAATCATGATAAGGGGTGTGGAACCTTCAGGTGGAAAGTAGCAGCCAACATTTCTAAACAAGGGAATGATATAACTGGATGTGTGTCTAGAAAGCTCCTCTGGCTGTAGCAGCGTGTCTGATTGGAAGAAGGAAGCCAGGGAAGCATGGGTAAGCCCAGGTGGAGGATGACAAAGAGCCCACCTGACCTTGGGCAGGTGCTGGGAAAACAGAAAGAAGAGCTAGTCTCTGCAGCCTTGCTTTCCCACCTGGCTGTGTGTCCAAATCCCTCAGAGCTTCGTCAAAACACAGATGCCCAGCCCCACCCTGGACGTAGTGAATCACAGTCTCCAGGGTGGAACCTGGCAAGTTTGTTTCAGAAGCCCCAAGGTGATTCTGACATTTCTCATGACGGTGAAGAGGAAGAATCAACACGACATAGTGAAGGAGTAGACCCATGTGCAAGAAGGGCCAGGGACAGGGGGGAGGAGGTGACAGAAATGATGCTAAAATTCATAACTGGGCCTCCTAAGGGAAGGGCAAGGATGTTCGATGACTGAGAACCCAGTGCAGGAGGGAAAAGGACAAGTCCAGCCATGGGTGGGAAATTCCCCTCTTCTAGACATCCAGAGTTGTGCATGTTCAGTAGTTAGAGAGAAGTGAGGTCAGAGCTGGAAACAAAAATATGATTGAAACCATGGACTGGGGTTTGTTGGAAAAGATTGCCCTGGAGAATGTGTAGAGCCAGAGCCAGAAGGCAGCCAAGATTGACCAGGTAACAAAAGAGGAGAGAGAGTGGGAGAGAAGTTGGATAGGGCCCAGCGAGGGGAGTGTGGCAGAAACCAATGTGAGGGAAGGCTCTAGAATTTCAAAGAGGCCACAGGTCAGGATTAAGCAGGCTTTGGAGTTATCTGTTAGGAAGCATCAGTGGACTGCTTGGTTGTCAAAAGCCAACTGCACTGGGTAACAGAGAGCACTGGAGTAAGGGAGAGAAGGAAGGCTTTTACCCTCTTGTCTCAAGTCCCAGAGTTGATGTCACCTGTTTCAGAGCTAGTGAAAAAAAAACAGGAAGGATGTGTATGAATTCAGACATATTTATGCTTGTTATGCTTGCACCGGGGGTTGGGAGGGGGCTTGTGGGCCGAGGGGATGACTTTATGTAAAGTAATGCCTTCCAGAGAAGCAGAAATAAAATGCATTGTGATTGTAGAAGAGGAAAGAGAAGGGACAATACCAAAATATCAGAACAAAAGTCTCCCATTGTTTTTATTTTTTTAATATCTGGAATGCTAACTGTGATATCAATTAGAGGTGTTATCTTGAACCCACCACTAACAGGAAATAGTAAGATTTATGAGGCTGACTTAACATTTCTTATAGGAATCCATGCTAGATGTCAACCTAGTGTGTGCACCATTATCCTTAAATGCTTTCCCATCATTTTCTGATACATGTTAAAAGCAGCTCGTGTCTTTTGGGAAGACCAGCTGCTCCTGTTGGGACTAATTGCAGAGGACTTGTACATGACAAAGGGTGCTACTAGGGGATATGGAAAGGGGCTTAGTGAATCACAAAGGTACATCATTTATCGAGTAAAAAGACTATGACGTTTCAGAGTAAATTCCATGGAAAATGCACACACTGTGTTTTGATGAATCAGGCACTGAGAATATTTCCTTAGAAACGAAGTCCATATTTTCATTAAAAAAGAAGAGAGAGAGAGAGAACACACATGAGTGAGAGAGAAAGGCTATGAGATTCAAGTGCACCAGTGAATTAACATCTTGTGGTACAAATGCTGCCTGAGAAATTAAAATGATATTTGAAACATAAATCCAGCGTGCTAACAACTCTCGTTATAAGCACCCGCCAGAGTCAACAGACAGAGTTTGTTTGCTAGGAGGTTGTTTCTGGAGGCCAATTCTTGAGTTCTCAAAAAACATCTGTGCAAATGCAGAGGGAAAAGCCACAGCAATAGAAGCCATCAGCGGTTAGGTGTGTTATAAATACATTATTACTTCATTGTAATGGCACACGGGCCTTGGCTAGACTGGGGAATGACCTCACCAGCTGTCAGCCCTTGAGTTACTCTCCTTGAATGAGCATTCAAGATACAGCAGTGACTCTGAGGCAGCACAGTGTAAACACAGAGGTAATCGTAAGAGGGGAACCAAGCACAAATTCATCAACATCCCACAAAGAAGCAGGGAGCCTTGGCCAAAACCAGAAAGACTGAGGGATTCTTCTGTCACACAAAACCACTGTTCAAGCGAGCCCTGAAGAACCTTTTTCATGGAACCTCCGAGCCAGCTATCCCCTGGGCTTTTTCACTCTGTCTCCTCTCTCAGAAATGGGGCCTCATGGCCCAAAAGCAGCAAGTCTCCTTCCAAGGAATCTATTCCCGTAGTGGAAACTCGGAAATGCAGGCCGAGGCTGGGTGGCAATGGTCCGAAAGCAGCTGGGCTCCTGGCAGAGGTTCTTGGCACACACAGAAAACCAAGAACTTTATTTGGGGGTAGGCTTCCCTCTGCAAGGCAAAGGAAAACACTTTGAAGATAAGAAGGCTGCCCATAACTAAATGGAAAATGATGAGTGGCCAAGATGTGTCAGAAGCCATGGAAAAAATGTGAAAAGAAGACAGGGAGCACTTGGAGGTGGGCTGTCCTCACTTAGCTCAAGTTTCTGACTGAGCCTGGGCATCCTGAGAGGTGGCTAAAGCAGCTCAGATTTTAGCCAGAGATGGTGCATAGCATGTGCACAGGCCTGGGAGTCATGATGTCTGATGTGGGTTTGGGGTTCTTCCACAACAATTTAAGCGTGAACCTCCCCCTCAGTGTCCTTGGCTGTTTCTTACTGGAGAATGCAGGGGAGGGGAAACTTATTTCTAAGGAACTTGGACATGGCTCAGGAGTGGCTATTGGAGTAGTTCCATGGATAAGTGTTATTACTAAAACTGCTAAAATCAGGGGATGGTGGAGGGGGCAGGAAGGGAGAGGTAAAAGTGGGGTTTAATTTTCTTGATGCAAAAGACAAAAGAAGCTTCATCTTCACTTTCTGACTGACAGAAACCCAGAACTTTCATCGTAGCTTGTGCCCAAAATTCTGAAACAACTAAGTAGCAACCCAGTGGGACAGAGAACATTTGGGGATTTTGTTCATCAGTGTCCCCCCCACTGCCTCAACATATACAGCGTATGGAAGTAGTAGTATTTGTTGAATGAGTGAATGACCACAATGGTCATGAGTGTCCCATGTTTTAGGCCACATACCACACATAGCTTAAGGTGGTACACTCATCCAGCTTTGCTACTGATGGCAATTTATGTTAGTCTGCCTTTAGGTTTAAAGCCTCATTACAAACTAAGGCATGATTTTTCAAAGGTGAGTGTCTTTGTATTGTAATTACATGGGAGCGGAGGAGAGCATTCTATTCAATTAAAACTTTGTATGAATGATTTGGGAATAAATATATGGTGGAAAATATTTCAGTTCAATAACTATTTAGTTCATTTATTCATCCATTTACTCATTCAAGAAATATTGAACAAGAAAACAACGAAATGGTAATATTAAGTCATACCTATCAATAATTATTTTAAATGTAAATGGACTAAATTCTCCAATCAAAAGACATAGAGTGGCTGAAGGGATTACAAAAACAAGACCCATCAATATGCTGCCTACAAGAGACTCATTTGCTTCAGCTTTAAGAATGCATATAGACTGAAAATGAAGGGATGGAAAAAGATATTCCATGCAAATGGAAACAATAAGCAGAGGTAGCTACACTTAGACAAAATAGATTTTAATCCAAAGACTGTTATAAGAAACAAAGAAGGTATTATTTAATGACAAAAATGTCAATTCATCAAAAGGATATAACATTGGTAAATACTGGTACACCCAACATAGGAATATGCATATATATAAAGCAAATATTAACAGACCTGAAGGGAAAAATAGAAAGCAATACAGTAGTATCGAAGGATTTCAATACCTCTACTTTCGACAATGGATAGATCATCCAGACAGAAAATCAACAAGGAAATATTGGACTTAAACTATTTGTTAGATCAGATGGGCCTAACAGACATTTACAAAATATTCCATCTAACAGCAGCAAAGTACACATTCTCAAACATACATGGAACAGTCTCCAGGGTAGAGCATATGTTAGGCCACAAAATAAATCATAACAAATTTAAAGAAGACTGAAATCATATAAAACATCTTTTCTGGCCACAATGGTATGAAACTAGAAATCAGTTATAAGAAGAAACTGGAAAATACACAAATATGTGGAGATTAAACAACGTGCTGCTGAATAACAAAAGGTCAAAGAAAAAATTTAAAAAGGAATTTAAAAAATCAAAAAAAAATCTTGAGACAAATGAAAATAGAAGCACAACACACTAAAAAGTATGGGATGCAGCAAAAGTAGTTCTAAGAAGTTTAATGCAATAAATGCCTACATTAAGAGAAATATCTCAAATAAATAACCTAGCTTTTAGAAAAGGAAGTACAAACTAAGCCCAAAGTTAGTTGAAGGAAGACTTAACAAAGATCAGAGTGGAAATAAATGAAATAGAGACTAAACAGGCAGAAGAAAATATCAATGAAACTAAAAGCTGGGGTTTTTTTTAAAGATAAACTAGACAAATCTTTATCTAGACTCTCCAAGAAAAAAAAAAAAGATGACTCAAAGAAATAAAATTAGAAACGCAAGAGATGTTACAAATGATATCACACAAATACAAATGGTCATAAGAGGTTACATAGGACAATTTTATGTCAACAAATTGGACAACCTGAAAGAAATGGATAAATTTCTAAAACAGACACATACCAAGACTGAATCATGAAGAAACAGAAAATCTGAACAGACTGGTTACTGGTTAGGAAATTGAATCAGTTATCAAAAACCTCTCAACAAAGAAAAGTCCAGGACCAGATGGCTTCACTGATTAATTCTATCAAACATTAAAGAATTAACACCAATCCTTCTTAAACTCCTCAAAAAAATAGAAGAGGAGGGAATATTTCCAAACTCATTATGAGACCAATATTACCCTGATACAAAAGTCAGACAAGGACAGTACAAGTAAAGAAAATTACAAGCCAACATCCCTGATGAACATAGATACAAAATTCTCAACAAAATATTAGCAAACTGAATACAACAATACATTAAAAGATTCATATACCATAATCAAGTTGGATTTATTCCAGGGTTACAAATATGGTTCAACATCTATACATTAATCAATGTAATATAACACATTAACAAAATGAAAGATAAAAATCATATAATCTCAATAGATGCAGAAAAAGCATCTATTGGAAAAATTCAATATACTTTCATGATAAGAACTCTCAAACTAGATATAAAGGGAACATACCTCAACTTAATGAAGGCCATATATGACAAACCCACAGCGAAAGTCATACTCAACAGTGAAAAGCTGAAAGCTTTCCCTCTAAGATCGAGAACAAGTCAAGAATGCCTACTCTTACCACTTGAATTCACCATAGTACTGGAAGTCCTAGCCAGAACAATTAGGCAAGAAAAAGAAATAAAAGGCATCCAGAATAGAAAGAAAGAAGTAAAATTATCTCTATTTGCAGATGACATGATATTATATATAGAAATTCCCAAAGACTCCACTCAAAATCTCTTAGAACTATAAATTTAGTAAAATCGTAGGACACAAAATCAACGCACAAAAACCAGTTGTGCTTCTATACACAAACAATGAACTATCAGAATGAGAAACTAAGAAAGCAGTCTCATTTACAGTAGCATCAAAAAGAATAAAAATATTTAGGAATAAACTTAACTAATCTGAAAATCCTTTTAAAATTCAAGGCACTTCATGGAAGCCTTACCATCATGATTATGATTTTGAATTTAAATAAGAAATTAGCACCTGTACGTACAAAGATGTTTGTCATCGTTACCAGAAGTCTTAGTCTTGGCAAACATTTAATGCTAAATATTTTAAGTATGGCAGATCTGGGTTGATGGACTTTGATGTGGCACCTTATGGGCTGGAGCTGCTGGCCAGTGTACTTCAACATGAAGAATCCAAAGGCAAATAATTCCTTTGTGTTTTCAGGCCAGCACAGTAGGGGAACTACAAGGAGCAGTGGGCTCTGAGGTAGCCATGGTTGAGGGAAATAGTGGCAGGACTCTAATCTGCCTGATACTTAGCACCACATGAACAAAGCACAATGGTAAAGGTGCACCTCACAGGCCTCGGGTCTCCTGGACAAGGTGGTGCCAGCATTGTCTTGGGTTTCAAAGGAAAACTGGAATCCATGCCTATATGCCATCAGCCACTGAAATAAAGCCTATTATACAAAAGAATGGTGACCATATGTTGGTGACTTTTAAAATCTTGGATATTTAAAAAATCCTCCACAAACCTTTATAGGTAATAATTTCTGATTTTAAAATCTATCTTATGAAAGGAATAACAGGGCACAAAGAATTAAGGAAAAGTATGGTCTTCCTCAATTCTTTTTTTTTTTTTTAAAGATTTTACTTATTTATTTGACAGAGATAGAGACAGCCAGCGAGAGAGGGAACACAGCAGGGGGAGTGGGAGAGGAAGAAGCAGGCTCATAGCAGAAGAGCCTGATGTGGGGCTCAATCCCAGAACGCCGGGATCACGCCCTGAGCCGAAGGCAGATGCTTAACCGCTGTGCCACCCAGGCACCCCGGTCTTCCTCAATTCTTAGAACTTTCAACTAATGTCAACAAGTTTTTGGGTGTTCACTTAATCTAATGCTGTTTCTCAAAATCGACATCTATTATTGAATTTGAATTCTTATAGAAAACTAAACTTCAGTGATGGAGCAGATGTTATCATCTCCATTTTATGGACGAATTAGCTGAGGAGGAAGAATATTGACAGTTGTGCTAAGACCAGAAATGGAATATTTGACTCTTCCTTCAGTGTGTTATAGAATTCATCCACAGTGCTGGACAAAGTATGCTTGGGCACACTTGAAATTACCACTGCCAAAGTCTAGCATTGCACTGTCCAAAACAGTAGCCCTGAGCCACATGTGGCTACGAAGCACTTGAAATGTGGCTAGTCCAAATTGAGATGTGAGAAGTATAAAAACACACCAGAGTTCAAGACTTAGTACAAAAAAAATAAAAGTGTAAGGTATCTCATTAATGCTTTTATGTTCATTATATGTTGAAGTGATAATATCTTAGATACATTAGGTTAAATAAAATATATTATTAAAATTAATTTCACTTGTTTCTTTTTACTTTATTGAATGTGGCTCCTAGAAAATTTAAAGTCACAAATACGGCTCAGGGTATATTTCTAATGAACAGTGCTCATCTACACAGAGTACCCTGTCTCTTCTTTGAAGGAATTCAGATACAACCATTCACTTTCTGTTGCAGCAATTATACACCCTCCTCTCAAGCTTTCTTTCTGTTTCTTTCTGAAACAGCCATAAGCAAGAACATGATGGCACACGTTTTCACATGTGCCTATGATCTTGTCTGTTGAAAGAAATACTAGGCAAGGAGCTATGGCTATATTTTATTTGAAGAAAATAGGTGAAAATTATGGAAACAGTAGCTCCATATTCCTTCCTTTGGTGTCTATATTTAAACAAGCTAGAGATTTTTATCTCAGTCCATGACCAGATACTCTTCTAGAATGTACTCTCATTTAATTTATTTTTTTCCCTTAAACAAGAGTATGAATCCCTCCTCCTGCCCTGTCTCTCTGCCACCCTTGACCTTCCTAGGGCAACATCTTGGAAGACATCCATCACACAGGCACACAGAATTGAGAATAAGGGGGACCCCTGGATGTTCAGATGTTAGAGACTGACTGTAAGCTCTGGTTTGTAACAGGCAGTGGTCTAACAGTGTATTTACAACTAAAAAGAAAAGAAAAGAAGAAAAGAAAAGGAAAGGAAAGAAAAGAAAAGAAAAGAAAAGAAAAGAAAAGAAAAGAAAAAAAAGAAAAGAAAAAAAAGAAAAGAAAAGAAAAGAAAAAAAAGAAAGAGAAAGAAAGAAAGAAAGAAAGCAGATTGCTTCCAGAAGCTGTGCATCTGCCGCCCGGTAAGCCTGCTGGTTTGACGCACTCAGCAAAGTGCATGAAGAACTCTCAAATGTCACAGTGATTTGGTTAATTGGGTAAAGATAAGGGTTTCTGAATAGCAGAGTCAGTTTGCCATATTGGCCTGGCACTCAGGGACATGTGATGAAAAAACAGCTCGGCTGTCTGGATGCATCTGAATGCTTAGTTATTTCATAAAGCCTGCACTGTGTGTTTGGAATGCACATTTGCTCTTATGAATAACAGTAATTGTTTGGCTTGGCCTGCCTTTGTGTGACCGCCAGCTGGCAATGACTGGAACCGTGACACATGACACTCCAGCTGTGTCCACATGTTTCTGCCTCGCAGTATCCACTTATATAATTTGCTTTTTTGATCAACAGTTGAGCCATTTAAGGGAACTCATCATATTACACATGCCAGCTACTTCTGTGCAAATACTTCCATTGCAATTTCAAAAGAAGATTTTCATTATTCCTTGCTTATTATGGTGATGTTGCACACGCGACTTCATTAAACATAGTGCAGTAAAAGATACATTCCTAATTGAACTTGAGTATTTTTCCCTTGAATACACATAATTACAAGACAATAGCTTAGCATTTAATCAAATGAACCATTAAAATAGTAACTAATGATGGTCTTACTATGACTGACAGACCTGACCCACTATGTTTAACTTTCTCCCCATTTTATTAGGCTTGCTATATTACTCGTTGTATGTAATTAGGTTTGTATTAGGGAACTGATAACTACCTGGATTGTGGTAAAGAATCTTATCTGCTTGGGTGTTAAATTTTCTGTTATGCTACAATCTATTTTCTTCAGAAAGATTTGGAAGACCCAAGCAGAAATTGAACCTGACCCAAAATATACTTGTATTTTTATTACCTTTTCCTGTGAAACTGAAAACATTCACTTAATCCCTCCTTCCTGATACTCAAAAGTAGGGAACACACGCAGTTCTTTCAGCTCTTGGGAAAATTCTGAATTATGCAACCTTGGTAGCTTATGGCCCAGCCAGTGAAACTAGGTCATTGTTGTTGCCTAAAACTCTTCTTCAGCTTCTTCTCTTACTATAGCTTGGGCTTCATCAAATTGCTGAGTTGATTAAATGTGATGAAACGTCAGAATAGCTGACCATAGAACCACACGTTGACAGTCTTTACAGCCCAGAGAGAAAGGCACTTGCAAATATGATTCACGCTGGCTGCTAGAGACCTTCTACTGGAGAAGGGAGGAATTTATTTCATCCATTCTTTTAGAGCTCAGACTCTCCTGACTCATGTAAGAAGGCAGAACATTAGCAATACTGGAGGAATTAATAGAGTAGCTGAAGAAAAGCTCAATGAGAAGGAAAGAGGAGCATGGAAATGTCAAAGATCTATTAAGCTAGTTTTTAGGAGACCTGAATTCTAGTTCAGAGTCTGCCACTAACTAGCTGTGATGCCTTAGGCAAATAAATATCTTACTTCTCAGTGCATCAGATGCCTGATTCTTAGAAAGAGAAAGAGAGAGAGAGAGAGGGAGGGAGAGATTGAGAATGGAAAGTCTTGTCCTTCCTAATAAATAGGGTCATTATGATGATCCAGTAGGGTAATAATCATGAAAGGACTTGGAAATTATAAAATATTGTATAAATTCAAGATACTATTAATGTATAAAGTTTAATGGACAGGAGTCAAAATTAAGCAATGTGTAAGTCTTATGTAGGAATACAGTTCATCCAAAGCTGGAGAAAAGAAGTGTTAGCTGAGTGGATATTGTTTTCTGTGGACATTTGAGAGAGAAAAACAAACTGGAAGTTGCCTGAAAGTCACTCTTTGCCAACTTAGTGTCAACAAATTTGGGAGCTAGAAGAAACGAGAAACCTTATAGCCAACCTTCTTCATTTTACCAACTAGGAAATCACAGCCAAGGGAATCGAGCTGCCCAAGGCCACACGGTCAGATGATGGCACAGCAAAGAAACCCAGGTCTGCAGATGCACACTGACTCCAGCCTTCACTATTGGACCTTGGAAAAAAGCATTCTGTCAAAAGAAACAAGAATTAAGGGAGTTCCTAAAAATCTCTGTGTTGCTGTGGGAAAATGAGAAGAGGTGAATGGATAAAGTGCCAGACATTGGCACATGAGATCACAAGACAATAAAAACCAGGATTAACAACCAGGAACAAAAGCTTGTCACATCTCTGAAGGGCTCTGATGAGAGACATGCTGGGACTTAGCAACCGGCTGTTGGGGACTGGGAAGAAGTGGTAAAAGACAGGACTGGTGTTGGAAGCTTTACCCGATCTGAAGACTTTGTCCCATGGGGAAGAGGTCACCAACACAAAAAAAGTATAGCAAACAGTCTCCCACTGGGCACTTGCTAACATTTGGGGGGATTTGGAACTGGAGGACATGGCACAGTGGCCGTAGCATCCAGACAGCAGTGATGCCTGAAGTCAGGAAGCCGACAATGTCATGGTTCTGGGTGGTCCATCTGCTTTGGAATAAGACCCCAGCCAGCAGCTGGAGTTACTAGAAACAGGGTCCAGCTCTTAGGGGAAGAAGGTTGCAAGAACTAGAATTGTCTCTGGCATATGTTGGGTATACTAATGAGGAACAAGGTAAGATATCCATCTTGGAGCCAAAGGAGCTGGGGGTTCAGGGAAGACTAGTCACAACAGAATGGCTGGGGTGTAGATCATGGGAACTGGCCATAGAGGGAAGATGGCATAGGAGGACTGAAATTGTCCCCAGTCCCACTCATGACTCCAGGCTTAGGACTGGAGACTAGTTCTACTACTGTGGTTTAAAGCATTAGTGTCTTCGGTCAGTCTGGCTCACTGAACGACTGCAGCTTGAAAGTCTATAGATTGCTACTGAAATATGAGGAATTCAGGCCCTAAGATAACTGCAGTCTCAATTGTGCAAGGGCCTAATTTCTGATTATTCTGTAAGCTCTAAATACTGTAAGGGCAGAAACCATGTCTATTTGTTTGCCAGGTACCTTGCATTAAGACTCGATACATAGTAGTCATTCTGTAAATACCTGTGGAAAAAAAATGAGTAAATATCCAGACTGTTCCCTTCCTCTATCGGCCACTCCAATGTTATTTCTCTAATATTAAGATCTGACTGAACACTGATGATGGACACCCTGCCTGCTTTTTAGAGTTGTCCAGGTCTCTAGCTAGAGCAGACTCCGAACTATAGTTTCAACAGATCATCTTAACTGGGGTGACCTGTATGTTCCTGAACATTCCTGCGGAGGAATGGGATAATATGGAGCCATGAAGAGTGGTTAGTGCCTGGGTAAGGGGAACTTTGAAAGCCAGGCTAAGATAGTTGGACTTTATTATGAATCAGAGTGTTCATAATCCCTTCCCACACCTGAAAAACAGTAAACACTTAAACAAATGACAGCCAACCTGTATCTAAGAAATTATACAAGAGTTGCAGTTTGAATGAACTTTGGTCAGTAATTTCAGCATGGGACAATCCATGTATTTAAAAAATTTGTTTTTGCTTCAAAATCATTATTGTTATTCATTAGAAGAAAAGTATGCAAATATTCTAAAAGTTTATAAAATAGGGACTTCCACCTATTGTTTGGGATATATAGAAAGCTGCAAAGATCATTGCTCCTGCTATATTAACAGGGAAAATTTAGATAATCTACAAATCACAACTTTTCTTGAACCTATAAGAGAGCTGAGGTTGCAGAGCAAGCATCTAAGGAAAGACAGATGCTTCCAAAGAAAAAGGGGGATAAAGCACTGACTTGCCTGACATAGCACAGGAGTAAGACAGGGTAGTCACATAAGTGGGGAGGAAGATTTTAGCTAATATTTGTAACAAATCGATAAAAGCTGAGTGTAAGCTACTATGAAAATAGAGAATTACCATGAGCCGCAGAATACAAGGGTAATTCACACCCAGTTGCAGGATCCTTTCTATCAGTTTCGCCCAGGAACTTGCCCAGGTGCTCATGAGAAACAATGAGGACAGGGCAGGGAGCGAAAAGAGCCTCCATCCTGCTGCAGGTCTGGTGGAAAGGAGCAGAATTCACTGTGAGATAGGCACCAGCCCCTGCCCAAACCTCTCTCCCCTATGGAAAAAACCTTTCAAATTTCCTATGAGTTAAGAAAGAAACTTTGATCCTCAAAAAGAATTACAGAGGGATGGCAATGTTCAAAATGAAAGTAATAATAAAATTTATTTTTTTCTAATCTTTAAATGCTCTAAAATTAACCATCTAAATAAAAAATAGGAATAATGTATAAAAGTATAAAATGGTAATAATGTAATCAAAACAGGGTATATTGGTAAAAGCATTGACACATTGATCAAAAGAACAGAATAGAGAATCCAGAAATATAACAATATATATGTGGCCAATTAATTTTTGAAGAAGCTACAAAGGCAATTCAATGGTAATGTAAGCCCATCACAAATTCTCACCTAAGATTATTATAATAGCACCATATGTAGGCTTATCTTAGCAAAACTGCTGAAAACCAAAGTCAAAAAGAAAAACCTGGGGGGCACCTGGGTGGCACAGCAGTTAAGCGTCTGCCTTCGGCTCAGGGCGTGATCCCGGTGTTATGGGATCGAGCCCCACATCAGGCTCCTCCGCTAGGAGCCTGCTTCTTCCTCTCCCACTCCCCCTGCTTGTGTTCCCTCCCTCGCTGGCTGTCTCTATCTCTGTCGAATAAATAAAAAAAATCTTAAAAAAAAAAATAAAGAAAAGAAAAGAAAAACCTGGAAAGGAGCTGGAGGCAGAAAGAAAGACTTATCTTTAAAAGGACAACAAGAAGGTTTAGGACCGACTTTGAAACAAAAAATCTGGAAAATAGATCAGGGAATGACATCTTTAAGTGTGCAAATACCTGGAAATCTGAAATCTATATAAAATATTTTATCCATATAAAATATTTTTCTAAAATAAACACAAGGTATTTTTTTATTTTTGTTAGGATCTAGAAGGATTCAAAAGATTGTTCTTCCCACAGTAACAATAAGAATAACCCAGATACAATAAGAACCATGTTTTTATTATTTTTACCAGCTAGCAAATAATATTACAAATAAGAAATCCTTGATAGGGGCGCCTGGGTGGCACAGCGGTTAAGCATCTGCCTTCGGCTCAGGGCGTGATCCCGGCGTTATAGGATCGAGCCCCACATCAGGCTCTTCCGCTATGAGCCTGCTTCTTCCTCTCCCACTCCCCCTGCTTGTGTTCCCTCTCTCGCTGGCTGTCTCTATCTCTGTTGAATAAATAAATAAAATCTTTAAAAAAAAAAAAAAGAAAGAAATCCTTGATAAACTGAGTTCAAATGGGAAATTATTTCTTCATAACCGAGCAGAAATCCATGGCAGTTCCCATACCTAAATTGTGAACATTCCAAGGACAAATGAATGGAAGAACCAGACTCCCATAATCAGAGAGACTTTGCATGGATGAGGAAAAATCAGATGAACTTTAGAATACTATTTAACTTGGCAAGACATATCGGAACCCAGAAAACCGCCAAATGCAAAAACAAATTTGGTAAACCTTACAAATAATTCCCCTTACCACAACCCTGAATTTTTGCCAAAAAAGCAAAAGTAGAGGGAGTTTGGAAGTCCAGTATTGCTCATTTTCACAATAATTGGATTCTTAGGCCTTTGAATTCAAAGGCAAATCAAATTTATCTTGAATGGCAGCATAAATCCCTCTCAGTTCCAATACTGAAAAGATCAAAAAGAGACCTGCAAAGGAAATTAGGGGTTGAGCTATTCACAGGTGAACCCAGTATAATTAAAGCTGCTATTCAATTTGCTTCTAAGAAGAATCCAAATGATCAGCCCTTAACCCTAACTGTAAGCCCATCAAACAGAGGAAAGGGATTTCAGTATCTGGTAAATAAACAAAACAAAACAATATTATGCTTTTGTCACCAGTATTCTTTTGTTCACATATCTGGAATAAAATTTTAAGAGTGTACTTGCAAAAAAGCAGGAAAATGTAACAATAATTAAAAGAAAACATAGTCAGTAAAAGCAGAACCATGGATGACACAATTACTGAAATAGTAGTAGACAAGAACTTTTAAAACATACATACGTTAAGGAATTTCACAGGAAAATGTGGATATAATGGGTGAAGAGATCAAGTATTTCAGGAAGGCATTATTAAAAAAATGTAAATGTTTTAACTGAAAAATACAATTTCGGGGCTAAAAGATCCATTGAATAGGTTCATAGCAGATTGGACACTGCGTAATATAGGTAGAGTAAGCTTAAAGGCAGGTCAGTAAAAGTTATGCAAACTAAAGAAGTACAGGTTAAAGGATTAGAAAAATAAAGGGACAGAGCACCAGTAATCCTTGAGATAATATCAAGCAGTTTAGTGTACGTATAGTAGAAGACCCAGAAGAAGAGGAAAGTAAGAATAAAGAAGAAAAATGTATTTGAAGAAATAATTGCCAAATTTTTTCAAGTGTAATAAGAAAAAAAAAAAAAAAACAGCTCCCAGATCTAAGAACTTCAAAGAACTCCAAGCACAATGAATAAAAACAAACAAAAACCATACCTACACACATCATTATCAAATTGCTGAAAACCAAAAATAAACAACAAGTTGCAAAATCAGCTAAAGGAAAAGAATATAAATTACATACTGGAAGGCAGTGACAAGAAAAATGATTGACTTCATATCGGAAATGACACAAACCAGAAGACATTTCCAAAATACTAAAAAACAAAACAAAAACACACCAAATTAGAATTATATAGCCAGTGAAATTTTTTTTCAAAAGCAGAGGAGTGGAATAAAGCAATTGTCAGATAAACAAAAACAGAGAATTTATGACCTGAAAATCCATATTATTAAAAAATGTGTTACAGAAAGACCTTAGGCTAAAGGAAATCCTAAGCAGAGAATCAAATCTACAGGAAGGGATGAAGAACACCAGAGATGGTAAAATTGTGGGTGAATCAAAACATATTTTTTCTTCCTAATAAAAGACAATTGTTTAAAGCAAAAAAAAAAAAAAACAATTATTATTATTATTATTATTATTTGGGGGGTATAATATGTATAAAAGCAAAATACAATAAAACAGTAGCCTGAAAAATGGGAAGGTGGTAAATGGATGTATACTGATGCAAAGTTATTATACTTGAAGTAGTATAACATTAATTCAAGGTAAGACTTGATAAGGTAAGGCTGATTATTTAAGAATATATATTTAATTCCTAGAGAAATCATTTAAAAAATTGAAACAAAGGTGCATAGTCAAAAGACAGAAAACAAGGAACAGAGGAATAAGGAACAGATAGAACTAATAGGAAAATACAAGATGATAGACTCAACCAAATCAACAATTATAATAAATGTAAATGGAGTACACACTGCAATTAATAAGTAGAAAGTTTTAGACTTATAAAAAGACAAACCTCAACCATACACTGTTTGAAAGAAATGCACTTTAAAAACAATGATACAGATTTTTTAAAATAAAAAGGTGGAAAAGGTTTATCATGCAAATATCCATCACAAAAAAGCTGGGATGACTATCATTATCAGACAAAATAGATTTCAGGAAAAAGAAAAGAGTATTACCAAATACAAAGAGGTATATTTAATGACAGATGGGTTAATTCATCAGGAAGCCATAGATAAAGTATGTTCCTAATAACAAAGCTTCAAATTATGAAAGTCAGACATTGACAGAAAATAAGTGACAAATAGATAAATCCACAATCGAGTTGGGTATTTTAACACTCCTTTTTCAGTACTTGATTGAGCAAGTAGAAGAATAATCTGTAAGGCTATAGAAGGCCTGTACAACACTATGAACCAATCTGACCTAACTGATATTGATAGAACACTACAACCAATAATTGCAGAATCCACATTTTTTTCAAGTGTAACTAGAACTGTGGACAGTCTCATGGACTAAAAAATAAGTCTCAAGGAATTTCAAAGAGTGAATGTCACAAGAAATGTGTACTCTGACTATAATGTAATTCAATTAAATGCAGACAAAATAAGATATCTAAAATATTCCTACATATTTAGAAATCAAGAAACTTCTAGATAAACCATAGATAAAAGAAGAAGCCACAGTAAAAATTGTAACATATTTTAACCTGAATAATAATGAAAATAGAACATATTAATATCTGAAGGAATACTGAGGGAAAGTCATAACTTTAAGTGCTTATTTTAGAAAAGAAAAGTAATTTTGGTATCACTGACCCAAGCTTCCCATATAAGAAGAGCAAATTAAACCAAATGTAATCATTAAAAAAAGAGATAACATAAATAGATAAGAGAAGAAATTAATAACATAGAAAGCAGACAAAGAATAGCCAAAACTCAACAAAACAAAAAATTACCTCCTTAAAGGATCAACAAAATTGATATATCTCTAGTCAAAATAAAATTAGAAATAGAATAAAATTAAAAATAGAGAAAACGTAAGTTTTCAATTTCAGGAATGAGAAAAAGAATATTGCCACAGATCTTACAGACATTAAAAAAATAACTAGGAAATGTTATGAAAAATGTTTGCCAATGAATAGAGCCAACTTAGATGACATGGCCAAATTCCTTAAAGACACAATTTATGACAATTGGCTCAAGAATAGCCTTGATTTGTCCCATTTCAGTTTTTTAAAAAATGCATTTGAAATTAAAAGCCACCACCACCACCAACAAAAGCAAAAACCCAAGCTCATACAGCTTAATTAAGTTCTATCGAACATGTAAATAAGAAATATCAAACTTCCTAAACATTTTCAGAAAAGAGGAGGACAAAACAATTCTAAATTTATTTTATGAACCCAGAATAACCTGATACCAAAGGATGATGAGAACATTACAAGAAAAAAAAAATAGCAGGGTAATAGTTCTCAAGAACATAGGTGCAAAATATTTTTTAAATATTAAAATAAACTGCATAATATATAAAAAGCATAATATGTTATAACCAATGGGGTTTATTTCAGGAATGCATGTTTGGCCTAACATTAAAAAATCAGTCACTGTAATTTATCATTTAGTAGCATAAAGGAGAAAAATGTGTTCATTTCAATAGATGTAGAAAAAGTATTTGACAAGATTCAACATCTATTCATAATAATACCTCTCAGAAAACAGGGACTAGAAGGAACCTTCTTCAGTATGATAAAGACTTTGTGGGGTGTTGTGTGTGTGTGTGTGTGTATGTACACACATATTTTAAGAGCTACCACTAGCATCATGATTAATGACAAAACATTGAATATGTTTTCCATAAGAGAGAACAAGGTAAGAAAATCTATTCTCATCACTGCAAACTAACTAACTAGCTAATTAATTTTTAAAATAATAAAAAAATAAGACATTAAAATTGAGAAGTAAAAATTAAAATCTTCTTTTTCACAAATTACAAGATTATGATGAGAATCCAAAGAAATAAAAAAACCTCCTAGGACTAAAAATTGAATTTAGCAATGCCACAGGATACAAGGTCAATATGTAAAAATCAATTGTATTTGTATTTACTGGCAAAAAAAAAAATACTTAGAAAATGAAATTTAAAGAACAACGTTATAATCAACTGAATTTTTAAAAACATGAAATTATTTAGGAATAAATTTAACAAAGAGTGTAAGCCATTTACTTTGAGAGTCATAAACATTGCTGAAAACAATTAAAGAAGATCTAAGTAACTGGCCTAAAATGAAAAAAATGACAGGAGAATGAACAAATATGGTATTCATACAATGGAATACTACACAGCTAGTAAAAGGAATAAATTCCTGCCACAAGTCACAGCAAGAAATACAAGGTTACGCTATAGAAACCAGACACTAAAGAGTACACATACTTAAATCTTTTTTATATAAAATTCAAAACAGGCAAAATGAAATGATGATAGATTTCATTTGAGTGACTGCTTTTGGGAGTAATAACTGGAATGGAGACATGAGGGGGGCTTTTGTGTTGCTGGTAAATGCTCTACAGCTGGATCTTGATCTTGAACTAGATACACAGTGATGTTCACTTTGTAAAAACCCATATAACTCTATGCTTGAGATTTGTGCACTTAAGTTGTGCATGTTGTACTTAAACTAAAAAGTTAAAAAGGAAATACCCTCTCTAGACAATGAGCCTCGGCAAAGAAGCCACATAGAGAGGCCACAGCCCAGCTGAGGTCCAACTGACAGACAGCATCAACTGCCAGATACATGAGTAGAAATGTCTCTAGATGATTCCACTCATTCTCCTTCATCACCTTCAAGTATTTGTTCAAATGTCACTGTACTCTATCCTTCTGCAACAAAGACAAACTGTTACTATGTTCTGTCCAAATTTGTGACCCACAGAAACCATGAGAGATAATAAAATGATTGTTGTTGTGGAGTGATTGTTTTTGCAATAAAATTAACTGTAGGAACATCAGTTGGCAATGCCACTAGCAATGTGTGAAAATGACTATTTCACTGTACCTACCTTGGCAGCCAGGGTCACCATCTTCAAAAATCTTTGCTGATTTGATCACAGAAAAAATAGTGCCGTACTTTCTTCTATTTTGGTCAAGTTGGACTTTTTCCTACATACAAATCAACTAAGTGTATTTTTTATTTGGGATTCCTAATGGTTTATATCCATTGTCCGTTTACATTTTGGGAATGCTATGCTTTAATTCACAATTTATGTGAATTCCTTATGTAATAAAGATTTAAAAGGCCTTTGGCTTTTTTTCAGATGGGAAAAAGTTAAAGAATCGGACACAAATTCTGTATGAGACTCATAACACTGAACATTGGGCCAATTGCAGTAGAGAAGCTTGTTTTCTTCTTCACTGAATGGTGTTCAGCCCGTGATGTGGCCTTGGTTTCTAACAGTAGGCATGTCCCCAAGAAGATATTACGCTAATAGTGATGATAGGAAGCTCTGTGATTCTTAGGAATGAATGTAAGTTGCTTTGAAAAGTATTTGGTGAATTCAGCAAATGACTTGAACATAGGGAAAATGACTCAGTTGAGACTTTGGCTTAATATTAAAATAGTATTCAACATTTTTTTTCCATAAATTTCCGCTTAGGGCAGAGGAAAGCAAATGTGTGATGGAGGAATCTAGAGCTGAGCTCTTTCCATGAAATTTTAGGTTCCATCCTTAAGATTCATGCGAAGTTTGTAGTCCATTTTTTCATGTTTCTATTAATATGAAAGAAATATTTTCCCCCAAATCTTTGAGAAAATTAGAACCTAATGGGAGAAATGGCATGCTTATATTAGGCTTTTGGCATCCCAAACACACTACCATATCCCCCTGAAGACACTTGTACCACACTTTGAGAAGCACAGAATGGCTATGCTACACAACATAAACAGCACTATAACATGAATACATCTTGTTTTTTATCCACATATGTCATTGCGGTTATTAGCCTGTGAATAACAAAACTGGGCCCTCTTTTTTTGACATAATCTTTGTTCATTTATTCATTAATTGCTTTATTCAACAAGTATTTATTGTCTCCTCTGGACCAAGCACTGTTCTCATTGCCAAGATACGTAGATGAATTAACCAGATTTAAAAAAATCCCTCCCCTTGTGGAGTTTACATTCTAGTGGAGAAGGACAGGCAATAAGCAATAAATGTAAGAGACAAGCAAACGTTAGGTAGAGTGGAAACAGAAAAGAAAAGAGTGGAGTGAGGTGATCAGGAGTTTGAGATGTGTATGCCCTGGTTGGAGGGGAGGTAGAGTACAGTGACATTTGAACAAATACTTGAAGGTGATGAAGGAGAATGAGTGAGAGAAGGGGGTAGGAAGTCAAAGGTATTTGGGGCCAGATCACATTAATCAATGTAAGGACTTTCACTCTGAGTGAAATAGGAAGCTATTGTGAGGTTTTGAGGAGAAGACTGACATGATCTGATCTAACATTTCAGAAGGACCACACTAGCTGCTGTGTCAAGGGAGACATATGCAGGAGCAGAAAATCTTGTCAGGATGTATTGAGATATTCCAAGCAAGAAATGATAGTAGCGTAGAACAAGATGGTGGGAAGGGGTCAGATCCTGAATATATCTGAAGATAGATCAAATAAAATTTGCTCACAGATTTCGTGTTGGCTTGGAGAGAGAGAGAGAGAGAGAAGTAAAAAACTACTTCAAGTTTTTTTGGCCTGAGCAACTGGAAGATCAACTGAGATGGGGAAGGCACATGTGCTAGGGTAAGATTAGGAGTTCAGTTTTGACCATGTTGAGTTCAAGATGTCTGTTAGACATCCCAGAAGATATGTGAAGTAGACAGTTGGGTATACATGTCTGGAATTTGAGAGGTCTGGACTTGAGATGTAACTTTGGAAGTCACCTGCACATGCATAGTATTTAAAATCATGAGATTGGAAGAAATTCCCAAGGGAATGAGAATAGAGAGAGGAGAGAACCAAGAACTAAATCCTGTGGGACTCCAAACAGGAAAAGGTTGGAAGTAATAAGATAAACTAACAATGGAAAGCAAGAAAGGAAAGCTAGTGAGGTAAAGGGAAAATCAAGAGAGAATGTTGTATTGGAAGCCAAGCAAGGGAAGTTTCAATGAAGACGAAGTGACATCTGCCTCAACTAAGTTCTTGAATGAGACCCAACAGCACTGTTTTATCTGTGTATTAAACATGGCTTCCATCTCCTTGCTGATCCTCATTTCTTCTCGCCTATCCAGGTAAGAAGTGCAGAGATGAGCAAAACCATCTCAGGGGGATCCATCTTAAGGTAAGACACCAGCCAACCCAAGAAAATTTGGCCATACGAGAGAGATAGTATCCCAGCCTTTAGAATTTATTGCAAAATTTTAGGTTCATTTTATGGAAATCAAAAAATAAGTAAGTTGTGTGGAAAGGTCATGCTACTGTCTTGTTAAGTCTATCCCTACTCTCTCAAGCGTGTCTCTCCTGTATGTGATGTGAAAAAGTACAGAGAACTATAAGGTCTTTCTCGAGGGAACAAAAGTAGTGAGACTAAGTGGAGACATGCTTCCATACGTAGTGGACCTCCTTGCTGGACAGATTCCATGGGGGCTTGTTTACTACAGGTGTCTGTCTCCTGCAGCATCAAGGAAGTGTATAAAGCAAAACAATTTCTACTCTGTTCAAAGAAAATTTCTGCACAACTCTGGATATGACTTGAGAAGGAACCTTATTAGCCAGGTGCGAACTTCATCTCCTTAGAAGAGAAAGTTCCGGAGCTGGTATCAAATGCTGAGTCTTATAGGGAACCATGAATTGCAGATGACCTTGCTCAAGCCATTTAGCTTGGGTGAGCTCATGAGAGCTGGGTGTGGAACAGCAGCAGTGGTTGTGCCGATTTGGAATTCTTTTCTATCCAGTGAGCTGAACTGTAGTCCTAGAGCTGTGTGCTCAGTTCTGGACACCACATGAAATGAGGGACATTAACAAACTGGGACAGCTCTGGAGTACCATTGACCATGATAGCAACTCACATTGCTGAAGAATGATTGGAGGAATGGTCATGGGTTATTAAGCTAGAATACACAGACGTGAACCAAGTTGTATATTTTATAACTAGGTACATGTGTGCATTTTTCTGATTACCCACCAAGAAAAAAAAATGTGTACCAAACAAAGGGGTAGTTTATCCAACTTGAGATAGAGATGTTGACAGGATTCCCCAGATCATCTTCAAATGTTGGGGAGCAACACTGTATAAAAGGATTAGACTTAATTTGGGCAATGTGTTCTGGCAGAGCAAAACAGACCGGAGTTCAGATGCTAGCTAATCATATGTCTTTTCACACTTAATTTAATCTCTCTGGTTATTTGTTTCCTTATTTTTTAAAACTGGAAGATAATATTTATCTTGAGAGGGGTCATAAGGATTGGAAGTAATGTTTGCAAGACTTGGCGCACTGTAAACACTTCCTATGTGGTAGCTAGTATTATTACCCTATATAACACCCAATCCCTGAGTCAGGAACAATGGATAAAAGCCATGAAGGGATAGATTGGAGCTCAATTTTTTAAAAAAAATCTAACAATCTGAACTATTTTTTTAATGACATAAACTGCTTTGTGGGATTCTGAACAACCATCTGGAAGACACTCATGTATAGACTAGATATCTACAGCTATCAGAGATATTGTATAACAACCACTGTTACTGCTAGAGTTGGAATGGTTTAACTAAACAGTTTATGAGGTCTTTTCCAAAAGTAAAAATCTTATCATTGTAGGCTTCAGTCTCTGATATGTGCCTCTTGTATTTATGACCCATGTTTCTTGCACTTCTGTGTGCCACTTACAGCCTACAGATATCCTTACACTCTTCTGAAGATGGAAGAAACCATAAATATTTCTAAAATGTAAAGCATCGTCTACATATAAGGGATTGTTTTCTGTATGTAAACCCAGCAGCCCATATAATCTCTTACAGTAGGTCTGCACTTTGTCCTGAAGTTCCATATCCCTCCTTTTCAGTTAGAGAGAGAACTGGGAACCTTCCAAGCACAGATTAGCTCAACAGGGCTCGTTTGGCCTACTTAAAGTGTTCAACTCCATAAACTGAAGAGTTGAAATCATGGCTGTTTGCTGTGTCTGATTCATCCAGAGGCATTTTTTTTTTATCTGCATCATTTAAATGGAAAATCTTTAGAGTCCAGTTGTACCAGGTGAGTGCCAAGTCCCTCTTCGATGCCTCAGGTCTCAATCCTCCTCATGAGATGGGTCTGAATGTATAATTTAGATTCTATCATAAAGAGGAAAAAATAGTCCAGATGAGAATAACCAGAAGAGAATTAAATTAGGAGAGTATTAGAGATCCAAGCCTGGGTGAACAGCCACTGATTTCTGTTGGATAATTAAGCAGACCAGTCACCTAGGAAAATACTTTGATTCTGAGTATTTGTGTAACTGATATGTAAGCCAATAGCCAAGACCACAGCTGAGTGGTATGGATAATCTCAGCAGCCCAGGCCTGGAATGGTCCAGCTCTGACATGGCTAAGCAACTCTACAGTCAGGGAGGTTTTGCTTCTCCAACGTCTTCAGCTAAAAAATGAAGATTGGAAGAGATTAATTAAAGCCACTTTCAATTTTCAACATATTTTGCCTCCTGATAATACAGCTGGTTATTTCTACTCAAATTCATGGATTTGATCTAGCTATTGAAGCATGTTAATGTAACCCTTTTATGATAGACCATCATGGAATTGGGGCAGTTGCCTCGGGCTTCAAGCACTGAGGACCCCATATAAGGCAGTGACTCAGAAAGACAGTCCTTAGCAAAAAGGAGAGCCATCTACATGCTGAGGCCTGAAGCTCTTGTACCTTCATCCTGAGATCACCCTCTCTCCTTTTCCTCTGGTCCCCAAGGCAAAGCAGATGGGTCAGTTCCCATTACACGTGCTTATCCTGCATGTGATCTTCATACACTGCAGTTTTGCTCTCAAGTCTGCCTTAGATTTATAAAAATTTATTAAAAAGTGATAGCATGAAAATAGAGGACACATAATATGACTTGCTGTGAGCTCTCCATGCCCCAGAGATAACTCCAAATACCCAGATCTTAGGGACAATCAGTCTTAAAACAGTTCTCTCTCTGCCTTCACCTACTGCTTCCTGACATTATATGATGTATTTATTTGTCTATTGTCTATCTCCCTCACTAGGCTGTAAACTCTTGAAAGTTATGGATGTTATCTCTCTTATTCACCAATACATACCCAGGGCCTAGAAATTATACGTAAAACTGTTGCAAATGATAGGATCGAGGGCCCTCTGTCTCCTCACTTCCTTTCCTCCATCTTCTAAGTGCTCGCTGGAATACTAAAAACTGCCCACAGGTGCATCTTGTTCCCTCATGGAGAAGAAAACTGAAAACCAGCAATGTCTAGTATTTGTCCAAGGCCACAAAGTTAGTGGCAGATGCGGGGGGCTCTGCTCTGGTGTGCTTTCCACTCTGCCAAACCACTAAGAAGCTTTTACAACCAGATAAATCCATTCCTCAGGGACTCTTCTGATTTGTTTATGCGTCAAACAGGAAATCGTTTCTTTTTAACGTTTTTATCATTGGTGCCCAGCCCAGAGCTCCAGATGTCCATCATTCCCAGTCTCGTATAAAGATCTGAGGTCACATGCCTTTCCTGAGTCCCCACCCAGGGCCATTTATACCCCAAAGGAGCTGGAGACCAACTGCTCCACTCTCTACCCTCCCCCATTGTCTCAGGCTCTCTTTGAGCCACCAGGGGACAGAGGGATGATGGGGCCAAGCCTGTGGCAGTCCCGCTGATGAAGAAATCTCCCAGATTGCAAGTCCAGCTGTTAACACAAATGACAGTCAACCAGGAGGAATCACAGAAACAGATGCCTCAAGCTCCCAGTTACGGTGACTATGAAGGGGGCTCAGTGCCAGGGCCCACAATTCACCCTTTGCTTTGCTGAGGAAGCCTACTGCCTAAAGATTGAATGGGGTTTGACAAGAGTGGAGATCTTCATATCATAAAAGTGCCAAAGACCCAAAAAGACCACTTAAGAGGAGATGGCCTTCAACTGGGAGGAAGGGAGAGGGATGAAAGAAAGAGGATTGCTGGGTTTTTACCAAGCAAGCTGGTTCCTATTTAAAATATAAAAGATGAGAAACGTAGGCCTGACAACAATGACTGTTGTGACTGTTTTAATTAGAGAAAAAAATCAATAATATGTGCTATGGATGAAAGATGGTTTGGCTGTGTTTACTTCCACCGTCTGTTGCTCGTAAACATGCATGCACAGCCCTGTCAGTTCGTCTCATGCAGCCTCCATGTTCTTTACTGGTAGATGAACCAGGGCGGGGAGCATGGAGACTAACTGTTGCAAGGGTTGGCGAGATTCCCTGGAGCTCTCTGGAGGGCGGAAGTGGAACGCCTCTCCTGCCACCCACTGGGAACCCTCCTTCCAACTTCCACTTTAAAGAGGTGATATACAGAAAAGAACAACTGCGAGTGAGGGGTAGGAAAAGCAGAAGGAAAAAAGAATTTGGGGGAACAGAAAAAGATGAGAATCATCAAAAAGGAACAAAAAACACAGACTGACAGCATTACAATGAGACTGCCATATGCAATGGCTTGCTACCGCTTAGACGTTTTGGAGCTCAAAGCAAGTATAGCTTGGTCGAAAGAAATCATTTGGGTTATTTATGCATGGTGGTATTATGGTTGATTTTTATTTTCATCTTTATGCTTTTTCTCCACTTCCCATTTTTTCTACAATGAGCATGTATTGTATTAGTCCACAAAAAAATGGCTCTGCCATGTTTCAGCTGTGCTTTCTTAAGCAACAGTCTTAAACCTTTGTGCCTTAGTTCTCTCATCTGTAGGATGGGCATTAATATACCATCATAGTTTTTATAATAGTTATAAGGAGCCAACCACACTTTTAAGTATATAGTAAATACTTAACAAATGGCCATTGTTATATTATCATAAAAATGACGTTTTATTTTTCAAGAAGCTAGGGAGAAGAAATAAGTTCACCAAAAAAACCAAGCATTCCATTAGAAAGGCCTTCCCTATCACTTTAGGTTCCTTCCAACATTTGCCACTTTATCAAACTTCACTTCCTAAGTAGTTTTTCTGAAAAGAATCAAAAGAAGCATCAGCCCCCCATCCCTCACTCAACATCACTGAGTTTGGAAACTGGGTCCAAATCCTCTGATATACTGACCCTGTGCTTGCTGTTGGGGAGTCTCCCCTTCATCACACACAGCTTTTCTCAGGCAAACCTCTACTAAGGTTTAAGTCAGCCATCCCACTGCAGGGATATGAACTACTACCTGTAGGGATCTGAATTCTTCAGTGCCCCCTCTGAACTTACATCTTTCTGTTTGATCTGTCTCTCATTGAGAACATTGTCTGTTACCCAGATAACAGCAGTTATGGAAGGGCACAGGATAGACCAGTTCTCTGGGCCTCTTTTCACAGATAAAGCCAAAGATTGGATGATGTAATGTTACTTCTTCCTGGAATATTCTGTGTTGTGGTCAAAGTTATTCTGTTTTTCTCTAAAAGCCAACATACTCCTTCACTCAGGTAGTGTTTTACACCTGTATTGTAAGGCTGATTTTTTACTATGAAAGATGCTTTGCCCTTTTGAGTAATTTCATACATTATCAACATATGAGAGATGAAATGTTAGTCCTCATCGCCTTTCTAGGTGGGAGTATGGGAAGCCTGGAGACACAAATGACCTGACAGAAAAAAAACCAAGACCCCCTTCAGGCCCCCTTCAGGTATGTCCATGCAAAGTCAAGTGGAGACCCAGAACACAGAGGCATTTGTACGTCACATTTCCAACAGGATCTGGTATGACATATAGCCAGGAACCTTTTATTAAGCTCAGCATAGAAACTGAGATATACCCAACTTATGTAACAATAGGGAGAGTGGCAGGTAGTATTGTGGTAAAAATATTACAACATAGTACATTCTCCGAACAGCCATCAGTATTTTTGCAGGCTCCTAGTGCCCAACACCAGTAACATTTCTCTGAAGCTATTCAGGGAAGCAACCTGAATGTGCTGATAGAAGAAAATTGGGGCATATATTTTTCAAATAACAGAAAGTCAGCTGCTCTCAAAACTACTCCTTGACAAATATTACTTTAGAATTAGAACACAAAAATATCTCTAATGAGGAAGTATTGGTTGGTCATAAAATTTTAAAGGGTCAAGGACATTTTTTAATGATATAATAAAGGCAATGTTTGGAGATGTGTCCAAGTCTTAGGTCTAAAGACTCTACTGGGAAGTAGAAAAGCAATGAAAGGTCTGGGCCTGAATTATAGGCTCATTATGATAGGCTCATCAAGGGGGTGAGTAAAAAGTTGGAGGACTCATATTTCCCCAATTCAAAACCTATTACAAAGCTATGGTGGTCAAAGGAGAGTGATACTGGCATAAGGGTAGTCATATAGACCGATAGAATAGAATTGAGACTGTACATCTGTGGCCAATTGATTTTTCAGCAAGAGTGCCAAACCATTCAATAGGGAAATAGATTTTTCAGCTAAGAGTGCTGGGACAGCTAGATATCCACATGCAATAAAATGAAGCTGGACACCTACCTCAGATCATATACAAAAATTTAACCCAAAAGGGATCAAAGATCTAAACTGAAGAGCTAACACTATCAAACCCTTAGAAGAAACCATAGAGGTAAATTTTCATTGACCTTGGATCTGTCAATGGATTCTTATTATGACACCTCCAAAACAGTAGCAAAAATAAATGAATTAGACTTACTTAAAATTAAGAATTTTGTGCATCAAAAGACGTTATCAAGAAAATGGAAAGAAAACCACAGTATGTTAGAAAATATATACAGGGGCGCCTGGGTGGCTCAGTCATTAAGCATCTGCCTTCGGCTCGGGGCGTGATCCCAGGGTCCTAGGATCGAGCCCCACATTGGGGTCCCTGCTTTGCTGGGAGCCTGCTTCTTCCTCTCCCACTCCCCCTGCTTGTGTTCCCTCTCTCGCTGGCTGTCTCTCTCTGTCAAATAAATAAATAAAATCTTAAAAAAAAAAGAGAAAATATATACAAATCATGTATCTGATAAGGGTCCAGTATCCAGAATATGTAAGTACATATAACTGTTAGAACTCAACAACAAAAAAGACAAACAACTCTGTTCAAAAATAGGCAAAGCACTTGAACCTTTCTCCAAAGATATACAAATAGCCAACAAGCACATGAAAAGATACTCAACATCATTAGTCATTAGGAAAATGCAAATCAAAACCACAGTGAGATTGGCTGTAATAAAAAGAAAGAATGAAAAAATAAGTGTTGGTGACAATATAGAGAAATTGTGCATTGCTGGTAGGAACATAAAATGGTTTGGCCAATATGGAAAACAGTTGGGCAGCTCAACAGAAAGTGAAACATGCAATTACCATATTGACCTAGCATTCTACTCTTAGGTGTATCCTCCAAACCATTGAATATGCCTACTTTCGGTTTGTTCTCAAACTAATACTTGTACATGAATGTTCATAGCAATACTATTCACAATAGCCAACTCAAATGTTCCTAAGAGATGAAGGGACAAATGAATTATGGTATACATATACAATGGAATATTAACTCAGCTATAAAAATAAATGAAGTACTGATCCAAGCTACAATGTGGATGAACCTCAAAAAACATTATACTAAATTTTAAAAGCCAGGCACAAACCGTTACATGTTGTATGATTTTATTTATTTATTTATTTATTTATTTATTTATTTATTTATTTATTTTTAAAGATTTATTTATTCATTTGAGAGAGAGAAAGGGAGCTATGTGGAGGGAAGGGCAGAGGGAGAAAGAGAATCTCAAGCAGGCTCCCCCTCCCTGCTGAGAGTAGAGCCAATGTGGGGCTCAATCCCAGGACCCTGAGATCATAACCCTGAGCTGAAATCAAGGGTTGGACGCTCAGCTGCCTGACCTACCCTGGCACCCCTGTATGATTTTGTTTATAGGAAATATCCAGAATAGGTGAATCCATAGAAATAGAAAGTGGATTGGTAGTTCCCAGAGGCTGGGGAGAGGAGGAAATGAGGATTAACTGCTTAATGGGTACGAAGTTTTATTTTGGGGTGATGAATATGTTGTGGAACCAGATAGAGAAGGTGATTACACAACACTGTGATTTCTTCGCTCTCAAATGTTAACTTTATGTTATGCAAATTTCACTTTTATTAATTTGCTAATGAAAAACTTCATTTTTATTAAGATTTTAAAAAATCAATTTACAAGCAATAGAAAACAAAACCAAAGAGGGCTGGTGGAATATGGCGGACACAAGCCGCCATGTACCAGTTCACATGGGTGGAACATTCCTCTCCCCTCTTTTCATTTGAGATCTGTTCTGCTCTAGGCAGTCCACACAAGGCCACCTCTCCCAGCCAGCCAGAGAGCAACTTTAAAGCTTGTCCGCCCACCCCCACTCCCCCCGCCCCCGCCTTTTGGCTCTTAAAAGCAAATATGCAGTCTTGAGGAGGGGGGCAGTGAGGTGGATCATTTTCTCATAATAGACCAAACCACTGGGCCAGTGATACTGAGGTAAAAAATACTAAGGTTATAGGTTAAGGAGCTGAGAGCTAGATATTTTTGTAATTGTGATGATTACAGGACTGGCATTTTAAAACAATTATTACCCTTTTTTTTTTTTAAGACATAAACCCACACACCTGACACTCATGTTCAGTTTTGTATAGAACCTTGCATCTCCCGGCCTGGTTGCTTCTCATTGCGCACTATGGGAATGTCTCTGCTTGACAACATATGCATAAGTAATGTTAGGCTCAGGATCTTGAGATGCACAAAAGTTTCCACAGCCCAGTCTTACCGCTCAGCTTGTTAATGTTGGCTAGTCGGGCCTTCCTACTGTTCAGAAAATTTCACTCCTGTGGCTTCTTGGCTGGGTTTGAGGAATCACTATATGAGGAGAGTGAACTCATTGGTGTGTTGGTATTTAAACTGTGGTCAGACAGTAAAAAAAAAAAAAAAGGAAGGGTTAGTTCATAGAAGACATTCATTAATGGTGCCCTTTTTCCTGTCTTCCTGAAAAGGGTATAAAACAGATCTGTTAACGTCCAAAATAAAAACGGAGGTGCTGAGGATTATTATTTTTACGTGTCTTGCCTTAGGAAGAAATAAAAAGATACATGAAATGAAAAGATGCTTAAGACAATGTGGTGATTTTGTTCCAGAGAAACATTTGGGCCCTTTCCCTGGGAAAGGGGGTTAAAAGGTTGTCAGTGCTTTCTCCAGGGGCTTCGTCTGACAGTGAACATGTGTTTCCTCCCTTTAATCGACTCGCCAGTAGCCAGAAAGCTGCTTGTTTTCTGCAGAGGTTGTCAAAAATGATTTCAGTCTGGAGACGATGAATGATAAAAGAGGTTTTCAAACACGGTTTTGCACTGTAGCATTCGCAGCCCCAGAGAGGAAAGATTGTATTACAATCGCGGTGCAAAGGGCCATGTTCCCCTGGCAAGAAAACAGAGCCTCCTTCAACCTGTTTGATGCGTCCTGGTATCTTAGGGAGCTGGAAGGGACAGGGCAGGACTCCCATTAAGAGGATGGTCCAGAAAAGCAGGGCTGTGGAGCATCACGTGGAAGAGAAAAATCCAGAGCCTCTCCCACTGTCCCCATGTGTCTGCTTCAGTTCGAGAGCTGTTTTCAGGGCCAAGCGCAGGACAGGCTTGCAAGATGGGAGCTGCAGCAGGAGCACAGCAGCCTCTCAGCAACGGCCGGCTCTGCCGTGGAAGCAGGCAGGGCGCCGCGGTGCCATCCATATTTCCTACCCTGGATTTATGGGCATCATAAGCCAGTATTGATGGGGTTTGTGTTTAGAAAACTCAAGAGGTTAGTTATGCTTTTCCAAAACACATGACGCAACCTAAGCATGCAAAGAAAAATGAGGCTTGCCATTCTCTGACATTTCCGTTTTCTCAAGAGGGGAAAAAAATAAAAAGCTGTGGTCGTGTTAGTTCACCAATCCTCTTTTCAAGTGTCCGCCTCGTTTCGGTTTTATTCTTCTGGTACTCCACTTTTAGAAAGCCCAATAAGGTGAACTTAACAGATAGATGATAAAGTCCACAGTTATTATTTGTATTTCCCAGCCTAAGATTCTATCCTTGACTTTACACACACGTAAGGATCCAGCGTTAGAATGACTTTGGCCAAGAGAAGCTCCCTGGAGCATGTATGAGATTCAGTTTGCAAAAACAAAATTTGATTTATGTGCAGCTTTTCAGAAACACATCAATGATATAAATCAAAGTGTTGGGTACAACTACTCTTAACTTCCTGCTGAACTCCCAGACTGAAGAGGAAAAGCCTAGACCACAGTTTCCTAGAACCTAAGGCTGACAACCCGTTTCACACAGAAGGGTTTTATCATTGTCTTCTAAACGATATCCATGGGCGAGATCTACATCTTTCCCCTCTGCCCGCATAGCCAGATTCCATAACATCTCCTGAGCAGTAACCTCTCTTCCTTTCCTTCTTATTTCTGACATTATTTAAAATATTTTTAGCTCACCGGTTGCAAATATTCCTGCCACTGCAAAAAGATCCGGCTGATACGTGCCAACTGCCTCCAGTAGCCCAGAAAACCAGAGAGGAGATATAGGCAAGCTGAGTGCTGAACTGGCATTTTCATCTGATTCTAATTTCTTTTCTAGCTATACAATTTTATCACCACACAACTCATTCTCTGAATGTAATCAGGAAAGGAGTGTGGATGCGGAGGGTCAGAGGCACCACACAACAGGTGCATGAAAAGAACTGGGTAGCACCTTTCAAACAGTCCTTCCAGATCCCCATCATAAATATATTGTGGGTGCCAGCTTTCACCATCTGAGCTAACGACATATGCCATGAACTGAGTGATGTGACAGTCAGAGGGAAGGACAAACTTTCAACGAGTAACATCCTCTGCAGAGTCTGAGCTGATGATCCTCCCGGTGCCAACATATTTGGCCAATGTCAGAGCAATTTGGCTAAGTGGGCTCAATCCACTGCTTTCAGTCTATTGTGGTTCATAATCCCTATTCAGGATGGAGTGTGCCGCAGCCTAATGAATGTGGTAATGGAATCCTTGTGTATGTTTTTCCACAGCAGGGCGCAGATTAGCATAAGTGTCATATTCGGTAGGCTTGCCCACTCTTACTTCTCAGGCGTTGCGTACACTGGGAATTTTTCAACTGGATCATAATAGGATGAATATGGCCCACATATGCAGGGAGAGCACACCATTTTTAGAAAGCAGTCTGTAATAAATCTCACCTGGAGTGCACTATGATAGATTAACTTTGCACTGTTGCTAAAAAATGTAATATTTTACACCAAGGATCCTGTAATCGGAGAAAGGAAGAATTAGATTGAATTTCATGCAGAGTTTTAAAGAATGTTGTCATTTTTGACCATGGAGTAGAGGAATACTTTATAGTTCTCCCAGTTTCCCATACTCAGAGCAAGTTCAAAGCTCTGTCTGCACGTCACAGTTACTCAGAGTTGATGTTTTGTTCTCAGAGACGCCAAATGGGAGAGAAAGACACTTGATGGGAAAATCTCATGGAAAGAAACAGGAGCGGGGGTGGGGAGATTGAAAAAGCTAGCTCACTTCCTTGTTCTACTTTAAAGATTAGAAGCTAAATGGAAAGGCAAGCTCCAAGGAAATTTTTCAGAAGGCATTTTCTTCCCATAGTCCTTTGAGGGGTATGCCTCAGTAAATACAAATGAGATTATTTAGGAGTTCCCTTAAGATAGGAATTAGACCTCGTAGCTCTCATACCATTTTCTAGAAAACCGTTGTCAAACTTTCTGACTCTAAGCAATAAGTAATGGTCCCAGTAGTCTGTGACTTCAACAAAGTAAAGTTTAAGATAAATGTAGAAGCCCCCAGCCCGCATCTCCACTCCTGCAATCAATGCAAAGGTAGTTGATTTAGTCTGAGTCATTGGCCTCATCAGACCATGTGCGTGAAATTCGATTTTTCATTCCGATTGCTCTATAATTTGAGCCAGACAGCCAATAGGTTAGGGAGAGAATGGCAAGTTAAGGATGAGAGAACTTCCAGTGAACCAAACTCCTGCATACCTCCTTAGGGAGGGGGGTGCTGCTTCTGATAGTTCCCAAATTTATGATTTGATTAAGGAGAGTGTAGGTCCATGGCATGCACACCACTTAAGTGGTGGTTTGATATGACTAATCAGAGTGGTTTTCCTGGCACCCGATGAGTATCAATATATATAGGCCGGGATAGCAAAGCATGTCTTGATGCTTTTAAGCATGGTGGCAGGGACCAGCCTGAGTCTATTAATCAGTCTAAGGTAAGTGCTGCTTCTATCTCATATTTTAATCTCCTTCTTTCTGCTGTGTTAAAGAAATTATATCTGTGGCTTAAATAACATTTAGAAATGAAATTGTTTGCCAAGTGAATGAGACAATCAAACCAGTCGTTTAGAGTTGGGGATTAAATATGAATCTCATTTACCTTTATTATCTGTACATTTCTCGCTAATCATCATAACTCAGACTATTTAAACTTCATTGAAAATGTAGCCAGTAATGGAGTGCCATTAATATTTGTTTGTAATGATTCCAGCCTGAGCTGAGCAAATCTTAAGAAAGCCAGTCCATCTTCTGCTGTGTTCGGGAAGCAGGGACAAACCAAGTTGGAGGGTGTAGCTTGCCCTGCCTCAGTGGCTTCATAGACGTCCAAATTCCGGTTGCCAGCTTTCTTCCCAAGCATCTCTTCCTTGCATAATGGTATCAGCAGAATGAGGCTTCCCAAAAGAAAAATGCTCCAATGCCTGCCTCCATGTTGAAGTATCTTTAAGAGTCAGCTTTCCAGCAATAAATGCCACCAAACTAGTTAACTGAGACCACTGACTACAGAAGGAATTCCGGTTGGAAATTTCATGGAGGCAGACTCTTCCCACCCCCACCTCGAGCCCTTTTCATCTCATCACCCATTCCCTCGAATGTGGTAGAAAGAGACTGGGTGGCAAGTGTATTTAAGACTCCAAGGAAAAGGGCTGTAAAGTCAACCTTGGTAACTTAACTGAAACAGTATATGTGTAAATCCATCGAAAATCCCTGGCCTTTTACAACTCCTGTCCCAATGGAAATCAGATCATAGGACTGTTTACAAGAGACCACGATTCATTTGGATAAAGACCCATGATAGCACAGCCCAGGATTATTTGAAATTTTAGTAACCTAAGCTTTAAAAATATTCTAAAAGCAAAGTAATGAGGGGCAGGTAATCGCCATGAGCTAATTACTTATGATATTTCATATATATAATCGGCGAACAATCTCTGTAAATGTCAACTCATGGCACTTTGGCAATCGCTTGTAATTTTTATTGTTTAAAGAAATGTCAACATTTCCATTTTCCCCAACTTTAGTTAACCTGGGCCCTACACATGGCGAAATGGGCCACCGGAAGAGCACCGTACTAGGCAGTTTCATAAATTGAGCCAGCCCCTGGTTTTTAGCTACAGTTTTGCTACAAAATTATTAAAAAAAAAAAAAAAGCGGGGCGCCTGGGTGGCACAGCGGTTAAGCGTCTGCCTTCGGCTCAGGGCGTGATCCCAGCGTTATGGGATCGAGCCCCACATCAGGCTCCTCCACTGGGAGCCTGCTTCTTCCTCTCCCACTCCCCTTGCTTGTGTTCCCTCTCTCTCTGGCTGTCTATCTCTGACAAATAAATAAGTAAAATCTTAAAAAAAAAAAAAAAGCATGAAGTATGTACAAAGCAATTTAAATGTTAAAATGCAAGATGATAGATACATTCCTGATTTTCTGAACAAATAAATTTTTTTCACTGTCATTTCATAAGCTTGGGGGAAACTTTCAGGAGATTCAGAAACTTGTTTGCTTGGTTTGTTCCTCTTTTGGTTCCTTTTTAACCACCGGGAAATAATTCTTCTGAACAAAGGAACTCCACTAGAAGACTCCCTAACAGTCCAAAAAGAAGGAAAGAGGGCAGAAGGTGCTGGTCGGGGTGGACAAGAGCAGAGCCAGGCAGATCTGAAGCCCACCACTGCAGCCATGGCATTACAGATTGCTCACCACCTTCTCTATGTTCTGCCTCCAGCGCCAGCGGCACACAGGCCTCCTAAGGTGTCACTGAAGGCCATCTATACCTCACTGTGAATCAGCTGGCTTCTCTCCTCAGTCCCTGTGGCCCTTACTAGCGTGTTCCCAATATAGGAAGAAGCTTAGGAAAGTTGACACAGAAGGACAAGGGCTGCACTTCCAGACACTGAGCCCAGGGCTAAGCAAAGTTGTGGTCAGTGTGGGACCTGAGAAGCAAGAGGTGTGGAGGAGAGATCTGAATCCTCAGGGGTTAATGGAATCAATGGGTAGAGAGAAGCAAAGGAGTCTGGGAACAATACGGGCAGCAGTAGCAGCCTCCGTTTGCAGGGAAAGGCAGGGCAACTGTCGTCTGGACAGTGGGAAAAGAGGCCCTCTGGGGGAAATGGGCTGCAGGAATGCTCCCTGAACAGGGCTGTCTCCAGGTAGAGCCAAGGTGGAGATCAAAATCCATGCTCCCCCAAGCCCATTTATTCTGCCCGGTTTACCCCACCCTCTTTTCCTTGACTTTTCCAATTTGGGGAACCTCGTCATTGGTATCTTCTCCACTAGTGTCCTAGAATCAAAGCAGATTTCATCTTTGGAATCAAAAAGGTTTTGGTATGGAGCTTCAAAGCAGATAAAAGGATGGCAGATGGGGACAGTGTAAAAAGAGGAGGGATAAAAAAATGTAAAAAGGCTGTCCGTGAATGGGAGTGAAAAAAAATTAATGTTTGTACTGGCAAATTCTCACCTGCTGGCAATTCGATGGGAAAAAAAAAAAAGATTATCTGAGAAAGGAAAGATATGAACACTTGCTTGGCTAAATCCAACCAAACATAAAAATATTATTGAAGGTTAATAGGGAAATAAATTAAAATGTGCTCTAAGATTAATTTGGTACCATGTTTAGATTATTTTGACAAAAATCTGGATTTAAAATAACATTCTAGGAGCACCTGGATGGCTCATTTGGTTAAACAACTGCCTTCGGCTCAGGTCGTGATCCGAGGATCCTGGAATTGAGTCCTGTGGTCAGGCTCCCTGCTCAGCCAGGAGTCTGCTTCTCCCTCTCTCTCTGCCCCTCCCCCTGCTCATGCTTTCTCTCTCCCTCTCCCCACCCCGCTCTCTCAAATAAATAAAATCTTTAAAAAAAATACAGTAACATTCTATAAAAACTTTACATTTTTAAAATCAAGTTTAGAGAGGCACCTGGGTGGCTCAGTCAATCGGCTGCCTTCAACTCAGGTCATGATCCCAAGGTCCTGGGATCCAGCCCTGCCAAACGAGGAGTCTGCTTCTCCCTTGACCCTCCCCCCACTCATGCTCACTCTTGCTCTTGCGCGCGCTCTCTCTCTCTCAAATAAGAAAATCTTTAAAAAGAATCAAGTTTGACTTCTGAAGGGAATTATACATTTTTTGGGAATTTGAAAATAAATTCCTTAACATTATTTTGTCTTTGTAAAGTGGGATCCCCACCCACCCCCTCCCTTAGAGCTATTCACTGCATTTAGGGAAGCACAGATTTGAGCAGTTTTATTCAGGTCTGAAAGAATAGAAGCACCATGAGAAAACGGTGTCCTCATGTCCCTGTTTGGAATGAAATCCACAAGATGAAAATTCTCTACAGGGACATCATTAGTCCCCTAGTTAATGTTAACATTGCATCCCTCTTCCATAGTCTGTGATGACAGAATGAGTCAGGAAAAGAAGGGCATTTAAAATGAGTGATAGAGTAAATCAAAATTATTGATAACGAAGGGCTCAGTAATTGAGGGGCAAATGAATTCTCATTGAGCCATGAACCAGCGGTCCACGGATTGTTTCTTAATTCCTGTGTCTTGGACCTCCTGGGTGGTGTAGTCAGTTAAGCTTCTGACTCTCAGTTTCGGTTCAGGTGGTGATCTCAGGGTCCTGGAATCAAGCCCCACGTTGGGCTCCATGCTCAGCATGGAGTCTGCTTGGGATTCTCTCTCCTTCTTCCTCTGCCCCCCTCCTCTCTAAAACAAACAAATCTTTTTTTAAAAAAATTCCCATTTATTTTGAGAAAGTACGACACTTGGATCCTGAATTTGGCTGGTTCAAAATTTTGAAAGCAAATGTACTTTCCAACTTAGACATATCTCAAAACTTTTTTCTGTTAGTAATACACAGCATGTCTATATTCTATTCTGGTCACAGTTGTTAGTCTTCCTGTATCAGTGTTTTCGTTCTTAAACCACTCTAATCCTTTTTGTACTTCAACTGAAATATAAGTACTAATTTACAAAATCAATGAAAGAACATGCTAGTGAAGTTCAAGAAATGGAAAAGATGTATTCTAGAATATTATAAATGTTTTCAGATCAACTTGTAATTTTCCGAAAAATTTTCCACAGACTTTTAGTTGATCAAACATCAAATATAAATGTCAGTTTGGTAATGTACATGTTGGTTTAAAACATTTTTTCATCAAACCACAATATTTTTGGCATTTTTCAACTTGTTCTGAACACAGTGATGATATATGTATCTCTTTACATCTCTGTTATCCTCGAATGTTAGCCTGATGTTATTATGTTGTTACCACCATTATAATGATATGGCGTCAACTGTAGATTGTGTTCTCTGATTGTTTTATATACGGTTTCAGTCAGGATAGGGCACCTTTAACTGGAGTAACAAATGATTGCCAATCTCAGTGGTTGGACGCAACTTTATTTCTTGCTCATGCTGCATTTCCAATGTAGGTTGGTAAAGAAGCTTCGCTTCTTATAATCACCCAAAGACCCAGGCAGATAGAGACGCCATCTTAACTTTGGGGCAAATTATGCACTGGTGATTTATGCTTTTCCCAGTACCTGATATACCTAACATGCATTTCATGGGCAAAGCAGGTCACGTGAACACCTAACTTCAAAGGGCCAGGGAAATGAAACCCCTTCCACTTACCCAAAAGGAAAACTGGATAATTTGTGAATGGTATTAATATCTATCCTCTTTCTTCTTCTTCTTATCCCCAACTAGATTAGCGTTTTCTGAAAGCCAGAGACCAAGTCATATTTCACTTGAAATTTGTGAAGCACAATGCTATACATATTATTCATTAACTATTATAATTTGAATAAAAAACAAAAGTCAGGATAATTTTGAAGATCAAAGCACTGTAGCCACCATATCAATCATTGCATGTTTATTAAGTGCTTACTATGTACAATAACAGCTATAATTTACCAAACCCCTAATATGTAGAGGATACTAAAGTAGTTGCTTTACATACATTTTCTCTAGCATACACACACTACATAACTACACAACTACACAAGGGATTTTTTTCTTACTCCGATGTAAGCGCATTTTTGAGAGATTAACTAACTTGCCCAAAGACACTCGAGAAGGTAGTAGAGACATGGTGAGAACCTGTGTGTGCCAAACTGTGGTGGCCCTGCTTTAGCCACACTAGTGCTCCCACGCATAGAGCACCAGCCTCCTGGCTGCTGCTCAGACATCCCAGCATTCTCCTACCTCTGGCTCTATGCACTTGCTCTTCCTCTACCTGGAAACCTCATCTCCCATAATGGCTTTTCCCTTGTATCTTCAGGTCTTTGCTCAAATCCTAGGCCTTGTCTGACCACCTTATTTAAATTTTCAAAATCATTCCCCTAGCCAAACCCAGCACTCCCTGTCCCCATCTTTGGTCTTATCTTGCTCCAAAATCTTGTTACCATCTGCCGTACTATATATTTTTACTTATTCATTCTGTTCTCCATCACTTTCCCCAACAGGATCTTAACAAGAACAGGGATTTGGGTCTGTTTTATTCACTCCTGTATCCCTGACTCCCCTGTACTGAGAACAATGCCTTACACATAGCAGATACTCAGTAAACACCAAATGGATGGGTAAGTGAATGATATAATAACACCTGGTGCTATACAAGATGGTTTTAGATGAAACCGAAGCATTTATAATTTACAGTTATTTACTTTAATGTATGTTAGTGAAAGTTTAACTAGCATATTAAACCATACTTTTGAAGATATTGTTAGGGGAGATACCAAGTTTTCTTTTTTTGAAAAAATGTGTGGCACCTAGGTGGCTCAGTTGGGTAAATGTCCAGTTCTTGATTTTGGCTCAGGTCATGATCTCAGGGTTGTGAGATAAAGCCCTGTGCTGGGTGTGGAAACTGCTTGGGATTCTCTCTCTCTCTGTCTGCCCCCCACCTTTTAATATATGTACACACACACACACACACACGTGTGCGCACACACACACATACATATATATTTAAGTGCTGTATATCTTAGTCTGGCTGGAGGTTGTAGAGTGAATATATATATGAAATTTGCTTAGGTGGTACACTTGGGATCAGCTCTTTTTACTTTATGTTATTCCTCAATTTAAAAATAGGAACATTCAAAACAACAACAACAAATCTATAGTAAAGCTGAAATAAAAATATCAACTATTTGATACTTAGAGCAGTAATTGGATATAACAAAAATCACAGTGATGGAACTTTGGTGACTACATGGCTAGATCTTGCCGTGCCTCGGAAAGCGACTTCAATTTTGAAGGGCTGGGGAAAGGGAGGGACAGTATATTGCCACACAAAATGTTTGTTCTCGGAGTGAGTCAGACAAATGCTATGTGATCTCAGAGGAGGAAAAGAACCTTATAGAGTGTGGTGGGTGACAGGAGTTGGTCCTCAAAGGTTGGGCAGGACACAGAGGAGCAGCCAACACAGAGGGAGCATCTCCCTACTGTTCCTCAAGTCAGGTGTTGAGGCAGACCTGGGAAGTCACTGTTTCAGAACCAGCTCTTACATTCAACTCTTGGGACTGTGCCTAGCAGGCTTCCAGAGGAAATGGAGAACATCAGCTCATTTCTGCTTCTTGCCGAATATCTGAAATCTGGTTGCCATGCGTCCCACCTTCTCTGTTGTGAAGCCAGGGCCATGGGCAGCACTTTTTCCCAGGGCAACCCCCCTTTGGACACTGAGATTTGTGGAACCTTCACCTGCCTGCTTTAGCAAAGGACAAAGGACAGCCACCAGGACAAAATAGACATCGCACTGTAACAAGGAAGACAAAGTAAATTCCCTCTCCTGTGATGGTTTCCCTTCTAATGAGCAGCACCTCCTGGTTCACTGACTGTGGGGCCCAGAGGGCTGCAGGGGAAAACTGTGACTGGGAAAGACACATTTTTGCCACACAGAGCCATTCACCGGGGAGTTGGCCTCAGCACAATACCCCCTTCTACACAGATCCATCAAAGACTTCAGAGCCAATGTCCTCATATTTAATTTGCACAACACTGGCAAGTTATTGACACAATCATCATCATCGTCAAGTGCTTCCCTGGAGAATGTCTTAGTTTGTGTCCAATTCAAACTAGAGGCTCAGATTTGGCACCTGGCTCAATCCTCCACATGGTTTTGTGCTTCTTGGCTGCATTGTCACCAGGGGAGGAAACCGCTGGCAGGGAAAGTAAAGAACATCATGAGTCACCCTCCGGAGGGCAGCCCTTTGCAGCCAGCTCCCTCCACCACCTCCCCAGATGCACCTTCTGCCACACTGGTCTCCTTTCATCTTGGTTCAAATCTCAAAGAAAAGTATAACCTTCAAATATATTTATGAAGAAAATACAAGCTCACTGAGAAGAGGAGGAAGGGAAGTCTGGTTACTCTTGTAGCCACCTGATTGCTCTCAGTTACTCAGAGTTAATTGTGTGGAGGGAAAGAAAGCAATTTAGAGGGAAAAAAAGAAAAAAACAAAGGACAAGGCTAGAATTTTGCCTTCTCTGTTTTAGGATGAAATTCCTTCATTCTGACGCCAGCCAATTACACTTGGATTTTACTTTTTAAAGTTATGGATGCATTAAGCTCTCTGGCAATGATTTTCAAACTTGTCTGACATTCTGTTTACATACATCCAAGGAAGCCTTACCATAACTGACCTGAGGGCCCCGAGTTTGCTAGAACTAGTGTCTTCCCAAGGAGGTTTTGTTACTCTAGGTCCCAGAAAGGCCCCAGAAAGAGCTCTTTATCACACTTCCTCCCTGAAGCCTGCTTCAGAGCCAGAACAGCACAAGTACCTTGGTACCCCCCCCCCCCCCGTTCTCTCAAGTTTATCTCTTTCTCCCCCAACAGAAGACACCTTGAGGACAAGGACAGCACCGTTGTGTCCATCGTGGACTCACATAAGGACCATTTTATAGATTCAGGGGGTGGTGGTATGGCTCTGGTGGAGTTTTTATTAAGAACATCCATTCTGCCCTTGCATATGATGCCATTTTAACAGAACCAGTGAATGCCAAGTCCATCAGTCACCTCAGATTTAAAAATATATCCCACCAAACTCAGTACAGACCTGCTGATGGTGAAATTCCCTCTACTTCTCTTACGCCATCGGGCACCAGAGTTACCGTCAGGAAATTTCTAAAAACCCATTTTCCCTTTGAAGCTCACCCTCATTAAGTTCACCTCCTCTGTCTTCACTTTTTCTCTAAGCCCAGGGTTACTTTGCATATTTTGGCATTATTCTTTGTAATTATTCTCTAGTCATTTCATGACATTAAGTGAGATGATCCATATTAAAATGCTGTCTAAACCATAATACACTCTCTAAAGGCATATTACTTTTATGATTGAGCCTTGAATTAAAGGAGTATGCCTTCATTATCCATTAGCATTAAAACAGTGCCCCGCACAGAGCAAGATTACGGTAAATAATCCTATCCTAACTAGCCAATCATGGGTAGTAGGGACAAGCCAGCATACAAATGACCCAAGGACCCGAGCACCTATACCTGGGGACAGAGTTGTGACTCAGTGAGGAAAGAAGTCTCGGTCAGCCAACGTGGACATACATTCGGGAGCTATCCCTTCCCGCTTAGTTATTTAATATTTCTAAGCCTCAGTTTACTCATCTGTGAAATGGGAGTAATAACAATGGCTACTTCATGGAACATTGTGAGGATTCCATGAATCGGTAACTACTACAGAGGGATTTTATGAGGAACAAATGTGCTAACCTCTTAGCACTTAGTAAGGAACGTGGTAAATAGTAGCACTTCAAAGTGCAGATTTTCATACACCAGTCACCTTTGCTTGAAGCTAAGGAAAATTACAAGTATGCCTGTGGAGCTCTGGAAAAAGTGGGCAACAAACTTCCGGGGTGCACACTGAAGGCAAGGTAAGCCTCTCTTGCTGCTCTGAACCAGGTATCAACTGCTCCACCCTCCATGGCAGAATGGCACATTATCTACAGATATCGAAAAAAAACTAGAGCATCATCTGTTGAAATATTAAGGGAGGTTCCTTCTGAATAAAGGAATTACAAGTGTATCTGTCTGTATCCTAAGCTGCAAGCAACAGAAATCTTCTCTGCTTGATTTAAGCAGGAAAAGAATTTACTGAATTGGGGAGCCCAAGAGAACAATGGGGATTCTGGGGAACTGGCCTGGGAAACAGGAGGGCACAGGGGAAGCTCCCCACGGCCAGGACCACAGTCACAGTCACACCCCTGGGTCGCTGGGGTGAGAAACCTGCTGCCCTGCATTGTGGCCTGCCAACGCCGGACCGACACCACACCCCATGGCTTTGGGCACCGGACAAAGACCTGGCTGCTCCTCCCACCCAGATGAGTTCCTTACTCTGCCCCCTCCTGTGTCCCTCGGTCCAGACCCCAACACCTGACCAGGATATGTGTCTACTGGCACCAAGGGTACATGCCACATCCTCACTTCACCCTGTGGGGAATCTTCCAAACAATGGATTTCAGAAGCTGGGCAGACAAACGAATGGCAAATGTTTTCTACAGTACAAATGATCTCCAAGGTTCTTTTCCTGTTTTCTACCATGTGTATGTACAGATATGTATTACTTTTGTGATCACATACAATAATAAATGTGTTTTTAAAGATACAACTTGTATTTTTAAGGTATTTTTAAGTCTTTCCATACATCATTCAAAATGCATGGAGTTTTCAAAGGATAAAGGAGAAATAGTCAAAGGAACAGCTGAGAGGCCAGTGAGTGGGGCACTGGGGGCGTATGTATATTTGGATTTTAAGATGTAGCGAGAACAAAATGATCAAGAGACCAAATTGAAAAACTATGTTTGACACCTTTTTTCCTTCCCCTGCTCTGAAAGCAGGGGGATATCTAATTGCTTCTGTTTCCTCCAATAATAATCCCATAAATAACAAAAGGCCTAGTGTGGCTCTACTCCCTCAGTATCAGATAACTATCTTGACTGTTTATGCAGTCGACGCATTAATTTTAGTGCGGGTTGGCTTTTACTTCTTTGAAAGGAGCCTCGGACAAATCCTCTTTGAGCTTTGCATTGAGCTTGGCTTTGCAGCCAAAATAAATTAGTAAAGTCTAGAACTTTGTTTTCAGAGTTTGTCAAGTTCTTTCCAGTGAAATCTTTCCTCCTGTTCCAGATGTTGCGGTTTTCTTGACTTCAGCTTCTATTTTCCTGCCACGTGAAAATGCCAACATCTCATTTGGGAGGTTTCACAGCGAGCCCGAGAATGGTGGAAGCAACGCATCTGCTCACACGTCACCCTGAGGAATGATTTCAGTACAGGTACTGCATCAGCACTTGGGGCTGCATTATTAGGGAGACACATTAACTTCTCAGAACCCTTTCTTCTGATAACGGCCGTTCCATAGACTTCGTTTATTCTATGTTCTACATGGGCAGAGCGAGGTGAAGAATTGGGGCAAATTGGGAATTATTCAATTACAATCAAAATATCCAGATCATTGGACAAATGTTAATTTGAGGCTTGAGCTATTCAGGGAATGGTCTCAATTTTCCACTTCTCTGTGTGTAACACAGACACAAGTGTGTGCACAGCCAGTGAGACCAGAACCAACTCAGCCGCCCCAGAGTGACGTGCTGTAGCTACAAGATTGGTTTGTGGTTTGTAATAAGAGACACAGTCTTACTGAACCAAAATATGGTCACTAGGTTCTTACATTAATATGACCAGTTAACCAAGAGCGTATAAATGAATTTGGATTTCTCTGTGCACCCTTTAAAATTTCAGAGGCAATATTGTCCTCCACTGGGACATACACAAAATGTAGCTTAAGAAGAAGTAAATTATTGAATGAGCGTTGGTGAATTTGTTCAAAGAGCGAATTTCTTTGAAGTCTTTTTCTAGTTTAATATTCTGTAGCTTTTGAATGTGACTTTCCGCATATTTTATAAATTTATTCTATAAATGTATTTTATAAGTGTATATGTTTATATATATATACGTATATATACATATATAAACACACACACAGACACACATATATGTCTGTCTTTGACTTTTATAGATTTTTTTCATGAACTGTCCCTGCTTTGATATTCTGAATATACTCATCTCAGCCTTATTTTTATCATTAAGTTAAAATAGTAGTTTTTATCCTCCTCAAGGATTGAGGATTGTGTTTTGAAGACCACCACCTGCAAGCCTTTTAGGAGGTGCCATTGGTACTGTTTCTGACATTTTAATAAATAGGAAAATAAATGCTGCCCACCAAATTGTCTAATGTCAACACTTACCTCATCCAAAATGAGTGAGTCAGTTTTAATAGATTTACAGTATGTGCTGAGTACCTACAATTTTTTCAGCACCAACATACACAACTTCTTTTCTCCCCAGGCTTTAGTCTTCAATATTATAACTCACCTCATTTCTCTGTGCCTCAGCTTATCTGTACTATGGGGAAGGTAGCTTTAATGATGCTAAAATTATCCTTCAGTTACAAGTTTCTATGATCAGGAATTTCTCTGAATTTTAGTTTCTTCATCTGTAAAAGAAAAAGGTTGATTTCACATATAAGTGATGTCATGCAGTGTTTGTCTTTCTCTGTCTGGCTTATCTCACTTAGCATAATGCCTTCCAGATCCATCCGTGTTGTCACAAATGGCAATATTTCCTTCTTTCTCATGGCTGAATAATATTCCTGTGTGTGTCTGTTTACACCGTATCTTCCGTATTCGTTCTTTGTTGATGGACAAATACCACTTACGTGTGGAATCTGAAAAAAGAAAAAAGTGAAACTTACAAAAACAGTGAGTGAAAAAGTGGTTTCTAGGGGCTGGAGGCGGGGGGATAGGAAGGGGTTGGTAAAAGGGTACAAACTTCCAGCTACATGATGAATAGGGTTTGAGGATCTAATGTAAAACAGGGTGGCTAGAGTTGATAACACTGTACTGTACAATTGGAAAGTGCTAGAAGAGTGACGGGTAGGTGGGGGAAATCCTTTCACAATGAATACGTATATCCAGTCATCATGATGTACACTTTAAATATCTTACAATTTTGTCAAACAAACGTCAATCAAAATAAATATATTTTTTAAATGTTTTTAAAGAAGAAAGTTGAACTATGTGGGGGGTTTTGGTTTTCTTTGAATTATTATGCAAGTAATATGTGCTTGTTTTAAAAACTCAAACAGCACAATATTTCATGAAATAAAATGATACAGTTTCCCCCATTTCTCCTATTTTATCCACCCTCCCAACCTATGCCCCAGAGATAACCACTGTTGAAAATGTTTTTTATCATTCCAAACATTTCTGGCCTTATTCAAACATTTTATATTATACTTTAAAATGCAAATGAAATTATATCATAACATTTCTGACCTTTTTTAAAACAAAATTTGATGAACCCTTTGTCTTGACAATACATGTGGGCACACTTTTTAACAGCTATATAGTGTTCCATTGAATGGCTATGTATAATTTATTTAACTCATCTTCTATTGAAAATATTTAAATTGTTGGGGCACCTGGGTGGCTCAGTCGTTAAGCATCTGCCTTCGGCTCAGGTTGCGATCCCAGCGTTCTGGGATTGAGCCCCGCATCGGGCTCCCTACTCAGCAGGAAGCCTGCTTCTCCCTCTCCCTCTCCCCCTGCTTGTGTTCCCTCTCTTGCTGCCTCTCTCTCTGTCAAATAAATAAAATCTTTTAAAAAAAAAAACAAAACAAGAAAAAAAATATTTAAATTGTTGCTATGGTCTGAATGTCTGTGCCTGCCACCACCCCCCCCCCCCCCCGCAAACTCTTTTGTTGAAAACCTGAATGCCCAAGGTGATGGTATGAGGAGATGAGGCCTTTGGGAGGTGATTAGGTCATAAAGGAACCCTCATGCATGGGATTGGTGCTTTTTAAAAAAAATGCCTCAGAGAGCTAGTATGTGAGGATATAAGGAGTACAATGAGAAGTCTGTGACCCAGAGAAGGTCCCTCCCTCAACCATGCTGGCACTGTGATCTTCAACTTCTAGCCTTCAGAACTATAAGAAATAAATTTCTATTGTTTATAAGCCACCCAGTCTGTGGTACTTTGTCATAGCAGCCCAGTCAAACTAAAGTCATTGTTTCTGTTTTTTACTTGAAATTGATTATTTCAAAGATTTCTTTCAGTGTAAGATTCTATAGTCCTATACCTGTTGATTAGTTTCCTGCATTTCCCACATTTAGTCAACAAATACTTATGAGGATATATCATGTGCCAGGAACTATTTTTTACAACTCTACATGAATGAATTATAAATAACCAATTATGAACATGCTGGGTTTGGTGTATTTCCCATATGCAAGCAGACTCAAGTTCTAGGGGACGCCTTCTTAGCAGTAGCCAATAGAATAGACGATGGAAAATAAGGAGATACCCAGAAGTCACAATTACTCTTGGTCTGCCCTGTATGAGTAGATATTTATGGTTTTCTTGGAGAAATTTGCAGAGGACCTTCTGTACTCTTCCGTCTAGTCTCTAACATCTAACTCTCTTCTCCAAAATGGTCCAAAATCTTAATTTTGCCACTGAGCCTTCTTGAGGAAAAGTAAATTCTATGGAGTAATACTAGGTGTATTCAAAGAGATTGTCTTCTAGATTATTTATTTTATTCTTTGCAACACATCAGTAGAAGGTGATATGCTGTTGGGCTATTATCATTGACAAGAATAAGACATTTCAAATTCTGATTATTAATAGAGTAAGACCTATCTATGACAGAGTTTTTGCTCACTGTGGAGCAGTACCCAGTGCTTTACGTGTGTTTTCTCTGATCCTTATAACTCCTGCAATAGATATCTTTGATCCCATTGTACAGAGTAAGAGAAAATAGGGAAGCCAGTATTCCTCCATCATCCATTTCTTCCTCACAAGTTGCCCCAAAGCCACTTCAAGTATACGAAACAAACACAAGTTTTCTATGAAGCCTTAGCTAGAGATAAAAAGAGAAACCCAGAAAAGCTTTAGACAAGGGAGAGCCCTCAGAAAAGATCCATGAAGGCTGCTGGTTTTCAGTTTGGTTTTGTTCCGCATTCATGGAGCAACTCTTTACTGTTAAAAAGTAAATATTTTCCCTCTACCGACCTGATTATACAATAGCATCCCACACTGTCCTCTGCCGTAAATGCATTTCCCTAAATGCCAGTCAACACTCAATTATCCACATGAGCATTAGCCATGTCAGAATTGTCTCCTGCTAATTTTTAATCCCCAGATGAATTTTCCCTACTGCCCAGGGTGGCCTTTCCTGCCAGCCATAAGTGTGTGTTTGGAAAGTGAAGCTAATATTAACAATAACTCATGTAGATCTAATTAAAGGACACGAATCTGCTGCCAAAAATTTTTTTAAATTAAAAATATGATACCTCCTCAGGCCAAACGACAGTGATTTGGGGATAATCTGTGTCATGGGGTTTTCTGCACCACCACTCCTTCCCACATGTAGAATTGAGAACTGGCTGCCTAAGATGTTTTCAGTGTCTGTTTTAGGAATGAAGCTGTTGATTAGCAAAGGACTGTTGTCAAAGCACATGTCAAACTTGGTAATTATCATATTTTCTTACAACGAGTTCTACAGCTGCTCTTTATGGTTCATTTGTCTCTAAAATTTGGGAAATAATTGCTTTTGGTCAGGAATTTACGAGAGCAAAACCAACTATTTGAGTCCAAATGATTAGATACTTTGCATTTTCTAGAGGATGATCAAATCATGACCTGAAAGGAATTTTAGATCTTCTAAGGCCATATCCACCTCCTCTTTTATGAGCACATCATATAACTACCAGAACCAGATCCTTCAAGGCTAAATTGCCACAACCCCTCCACATGAGAATGTTCTGGTAAAGACAGAAATTGTCAACGTAGTGCCAGCCAAAATTCCCCAGATTTGAGCCCTTGCATTTTCTCAGGGCAAAACAAACAAAACAACAACAGCAAAAGTAAAAAACGTGAACTGTTCTAGCTCAAGTGGAAATTCTCAGGTACTTGAGAGTGATAAACACCTGGTAAATTCACTGAGCAAAGAGTGCCTGGCAACACTACCAGGCCTTCCTAACAAAAAGAGAAAGGTTTTGGTCCTTGTGGAAGCAGCAAGTAGCCCAGTGCAACCAGAAAATGCCAACTTTCATGTACATCTCTTGTGCAATCTTTAGGACCAATGCAAAGTTTGCATTCTACTTTTATAGAAAGTTGACTTGAAATTGCTTTTTCCCTTAAATTTTTCAGTTAAATTAATGCCCTGAGGTGATTCACAGCCTTTTCCTACAGTTTCCCGTACCACCTGGTATACCACCTCACTTACCACCTAGGGGTCTGAGGACCCAAAGTTATGAAACAGTGCTCTTAAAAAAAACCCGTTTCTAATGATGAGTTCAGATATCAATTTGGGCAGCAAGGGTGTATCACTAGACCCCAACGCGTGCACAGACGTGGGTGCCAGCATCCTGATTTCCTGATTCTCAGCTATAGGAAAGGCAAGATTTTTGGTTGTTTCTTTCACTGATGACTGTCTAGGGGACCAAAAGATTATTTTGCTCATCCTTCTTACAGATAGACTCTAAGGCCCAAAGAAGTGATCGCTCCCCAAGATAATAGCATTAACTTTGTAGCGGAGCTAGGACCAGACTGCCCACTTAGCACCATGTAGAGGGAGGAGGAAAATGCATGAAACCCTCATTCTGATCCTCAGATACATGGTAGTCCACCATCCTTGGACTCTTTTTATTTGTCTGCTTCTTGTAGCAGAGTTGGCCAGAGCCTACATCCTCCTCCCCCTTTCAGCCTATCTGCCAGCAAGGCCAACCATCATAAGACTGGAGTTCAAAGCATTCAAACAAATGAGGGGCAGGAAATTCCTTGCAGTGCCCCCCCCCCAGAACTACCACCATTTCTCCAAGCTGCTACTGCAGATGTTGTTTCCAGATTAAATAAGATTTTTAGGTCACATTCTAAACTTCTGTGGTGTTCCTTCCACATGTTTTACTGGTCATAGAATAGTGTTATCTTCTCAGGCCTTTCTTTTTATTCTGTTCCTCTAGAAAATTTAACTAGATCCATGGGTCCAACTGTCATCTAAAGACAGATGTCTCCCAGAGATCCACATCCAGCCCAAATCCCCCACTGTGCTTCCAGAATCACCTTTCCAGTCACCACCTGGATGCCTCCCTCCTACCTTGAGCACAGCACATCTCCATCCTGGCTGCTCTGCTCAAGTCACCTTCTGCCCCTGACTTGTTCTTTCTCTAAATAATCATTCCCCAGCTATGCAGGGCAAAGAAAACCAGGCTCTTGTCACATCCATTTTTTTCTCACCAGCTGTCAGCATTGTGCCTGGCACATAGTAAGTACTCAGTAAATATTTTTAAGTGAATTAATGCACACATTTAAATGCACACACACACACCCAAAAAAAAAAGATGGGAAAAATTTTAAAGACATTACAGAGGGAGGATACATACTAAGAAATCTTAATAACCAATCCATCAATTTAACTGAATACCTACTACTCTCTACTGAGCATCTCCTGTGCATCCAGATTTATAGGAAATAGAGGCGCTGGGCAAAGTGTGATCTCTGCCTTTAAGAATCTAGGTGGGGAGAGAAAACTATACACTTGAAACACCCTTGATCAATACAAGCCATGATGTGTCTAAGGACTAAATCTTGTGGTACAGACTCTAAACACAGAGAAGTTATGGGCTTCAGAAACCCCAGTCTGAAACAGAAAGCTTTAATTAACAGTAGAAGAAGGCTTCATGGATGGTGTGAGAATTTAAAGAACAGACAGAGAGTAAGACTCAGAAGAGGTTCCAAAAGAGGAACTAGGGAGAAAAGCAGGGCTCAAAATGCAGACACAGGCATGGGCGTGGGGGTGGCAAATGGGGAGAGGTTTCCAGGACTGAAGAAACCAGCTAAGCAAGTCCATCTCAGCTAAGTCATCCCGTTGCTAGTAGTATAGGATAAGCCTCCTTGGACTGAACCCTGATCGTATGCCCTCTTTATATAAAACTCTGTAAAATCCTTCTATAAAGAGAAAACATAGACTGTAGACATCTTGGTTCCCTCAGTTAATACCAGGCATTTGAAGCATTTGGGGGTATGCATCATGTCTTGGGCTAGCCCGAAAATATTGCCACATGTCAAGTGACATTATAGTGACCTGAATATTAAAGAGCCAACAAGGAGTGATTTTCTCAAGAAATTGATTTAATATTATTTGCAAAAGTGCTTATATTGTTTCTGTTGTCCCAACATCAAATCAGATAAAATAAATCAAACTGCTGTTAATAATTATGTTATTGCTGTTAATAAACTTATAACAGGAGTTTGTTTTCTCTTGCAAGTATATAAAAAAGGATATAACTTAGATGGATTCATGGAAAGGGGTTACGATGTTATTGGTTCAATTGTGTCTTTCCCTTGTATGTATTTTTCCACATCACATTTGATTGGGGGACAACTTTGACATTAAAAACGATTACTCTTCCAGTCCCTCCATTTGTCATTTTGTAATGCTTTATATTTTCCCCAGCCATCCCCTCTTTGTCTCAGCCATGATGGTTTCCATTCAGTTGGTTCAGTCTCTGAACAAAGTCCAGTCCACCTGGGCTGAATTAGTTAGGTTGTGTGTTTGAGTGCTAAACTAGACCCAGTGGATTAAATGAGAGAAGTCTGTCTCATTTTCATGGTTGATTTGTCATTACCACAGTGTTGAAAACTCTTGTGAAGCTCCGCCATCCCCAGGTGTCAGTTTTGTTCATGCAGACAGTGGCACCATCATCCCGTCTTTCATAAGGACGTGGAGTGACTTCCGTCATTAGCTCTAAGTGCTCACAGGAGGAGTAGAGCTCTAGACTGGACTCCTATGATGAGGTGGGACAGCTGGTGAGATAGTGCATATTTAAGCACCATTTGTAAGTATAAACCTTGTGACAGTTTAATTTGTCTGCACAATCTCTGGCTTACGGCTGGTAGGAGATGATGTGTGGAGAGAAGAGAATCTGTGTCCACTCCTTAGAAACTAACTTGATTAAGAAATGGTATGCATCACTTCTGAGACTATGTAAGTAGCCAGAATGTCACACTGAACTGCAAGGGTGGCTAGGAAATGTGGGGTTTAGCTGGATGGCCACATTTTCCCTAAATCTTACCATCATGGAAGTAGATGATCAGGGGAATAACTTTCGTAGAAGACGTGGAGTGATTAATTGCCTAATTATCTAGTCCTACACTTCTCTGTTTAAGGTGACAAATATACACACATTTTCACAAGATAAAATAAATTAAGACTAAAAAGGCAATAAATGAGTCAGAAGTAAAATATGACTCCAAAAAAGTTACCCAAAAGAATTACCAAAGCACAGTCTTTCCTCTAGAGTAAACTTGAGACTGGCATTCAGGGAGTCCCAGGAAAGTGAGGCTTGAAAGAAAAGGTTGTTTTCTGGGGCATGCAACTGAGGACAGAGAGAACAGTAGCTAACATGCCTTTCTGTGAAGGGCATGGCTGATGGAATTAGGGGTCTGTATCCAGGTTAGGTTTTCCTTTCTCGTTTTGTACTTCCTTCGAGTCATCTTCAACTTGCTGTCCTCCGTACTTGAGGAATGAAGGGTGGGAGAAGGTTATGTTTTTGAAGCAATAAGAAGTACTAACTGTTAGTGGAGGAGATATGCCTGGGGAATAAGCTTGGAGCAGTGGCTCTGATGGAGGGATGGTATGCAATGGCTAGGAGAATGTAGCACTCTTTGGAAAAGCCAAGAAATATTTGGGAAAGAACTTTTTCCAAGTTATACAGAAAGGAGAACTGGGATTTTGTTATTTGTGTACAAAGTAACAGAAGACGAAGTTGGGAGGAGGTCATATGACACAAAACTACAGTGAAAAAAACTATAGACACTTACTAGAAATGGATGACCAATTTGGCATCCCCCCTTGGGCAGGGCTGCCAGTCCTTTTATTTGTTCCTTATCACCCTATGCTCTGAGTGTTTTATGCTCTTGTATGAGCTGAGGCTGATCCAAATCCACGGAAGCCACTTCTTCCATATACAGTGGATGCTGCTGGATCCCACCTAGATCTCTTTCACGAGGAACTGTGTCCATCCCACAGTTGCCCTCTTCTGTGGAGAACTGTGGATGAACTGGAGCTATTTCACCTAGAAAGTCATCTTCCCCCGATGCCAGCAACCAATGCATGACTAGCACAAAGTACAAAATACCAGGCCCTTTGCCTCAAGAGAGAACCTGTTATGTGGGACAGTTTCTCCTCTGGACCTGCCTGCAGACTGAAGCTAGTGTCTAGCTGAGACCCTGTCCTTGCTGTGCTCTCTTCCTCTGTTCTCGCCTATTTCCCTCACACCCCTTCTCGTAAGAGCACTTTCCCACTAAAATCACTTATCCAAGAATCCCTGTCTCAAGTTCTGCTTCTAAGGAGCCCACCTTAAGACACCATGGAACACAGGACAGAGCAGGAGGAACATGGATTCTGGGCGGGTCCATAATGGACAGGGGAGAAGCAGGAGAAAACCATGACGTTTATAGGTGGCAGGGGATAAGGGAAACTGAGGGGCTGGATAGGGGTGGTTGGGCTGGCATGAGGGCTGCAAGACAGTGGCAGCAGTGCATGGAGAAGGAGGGGACATGTGAAGTCAGCAGCAACAGAGGTATCGTGACAGCAAAGCTGTTTCCTCTGTGACCTGGGCCTCCTCTAGGGACACACCCTGTCCAGGGCCTGGTGGTTGTTATATTCTTAGCTCCTGCAGAACCAGACATTTCAGGGACTATTCCTGCTTGAACTTGCCCATTCTGTCTTGGTAAGAGGAGGTCTCCAGCTGATCCATTTGCTAATCCCCTGGATTAAGCTCTCACAAAGAGTGAAAACACCACTAGGGGAGAATTCCTACAGTTCCCTGCTTGCAGACAAGATTTGCCTGCAGCTAATGGGCATGCCCAGCTCTGATAACTACTATAAACTCTGGGTAAGGTTGGGGTGGGGTGGGGGCAGGGGAAGCAAAAAGAGAAAGGGGGAAACTGTAAGAGAGAGTGAAAAGGGACAAGACAGAGGAGAGATGGGAGCAGGGGAGTGGTCTCCATCTCTCTCCTGCAGCAGTCCCTGGATTGCTTTCGCTGCACTGAACATAGAAGGAGAGTATTTTCTGGTCTTAATTTTTTGGAATCATTGGCAGTCAGAGAATGGGGAGGAAATTCTAGGCCCTCTTGATAATATTTTGAGCAGAAATAGTTTGAGGAAGCAAGAGGAGTCTCCTTTACTGCTTGGGTTATCATCTCCATGCCCTTGAGATAGAAAAAAAAAATCACAGGGCAAAAATAATCACTTTTCTTGTATTAAAATGATTCAGCCTTGGTTTTGCTCTACATTAATGTATCTCTTCATGACCTTTTGAAAAGGATCTCAAAATCAGCACTGAAATTCTGAGGGAGGTTCTGCAGGAAGTGTTCCACTGTTTGGGGAGATTGGGGGAGAGATTGTTAGTAAATGTTGAAGACTGCTGGGATACATAGTATGCTTTATTGCAAGTTCAAGCCACATTAAATACAGTAGGTGGCTAGAATGCATTCATTCATTTAACAACTATTTATCAGGCATCTTCTATGAATCACTCATCATACTGATACACAGAGCTTGCAGCTCTATGGCTATACTTGAGTCTGGTCACACGAGTTTCATTGACTTGCTAGGAACATGGCTGGACTAATCTAGGAGTACAGGAGAAGGTAAACTCCAGGTGTTTGTGGCTGTAACATCTCGCAATATGGTTAGAGGTAAACCTGACTCTGCATTGCTCCATGACAACCTGATTCATCCCACCTTGCAGTTCCTGCTCTTCCAGTATTATCACAGTAAGAACTCAACAGGAAGAAGACACAGCTTGACCAGAGAGCCCAGTTCATCCTGTGTGTCTCATGATTTCCCTTTCCTAGTGGTGATGATAAGAGGAACAGACTCTGATAGCTGGAAGTGATTATAAACTACCTACTCCATCTTCTCCTCTCCTATCTTTTAGGTCATCCTACCTGTGGCTTGAATGCTACTTTACAATATCGTCACCTGGGAAGATTTATGTGAATACTCTCAGGAAGGAAGATCTCAGCATTATCCAAAGAAGCACCAAACCATTTTTTATTGAAATCAATGTTTTAAAAGGATGATATAAATTCTCATGAACTCTGTGGAAGTTCTCTCATCAGTTTACTTATTATGGCCATCTTTCCCTTTAAGTCCTTGAATATATTTATAATACCTTCTTTAAAATCCTTGGCTGATAATACCAACATATGAATTATCTCATGGTCTCTTTCTATGGCACTTTTCCCGCCTGATTGTGGGTCATATTTTTCTTCTTTACATGTTTAAGAATCCTTAATTATAGGGGAGAGTTGAGATGGCGGAGGAGTAGGGGACCCCTTTTTCAGCCGGTCCCCTGAGTCGAGTTGGATAGGTACCAGACCAGCCTGAACATCCACGGAATCAGCCTGAGACGCAGGAAGATACATCTGGATCTCTACAAATGAACATCTCCAATGCTGAGGATTGAGGTATGAAGCGGTGAGCCGGGAAACCGCGCACAGATATCGGAAGATAAACAGAAGGGGGAGGGAGCCGCCACATTCGGGCTCCGGAAAGCAGTAGCCATCTGCACGGGGGAGCAGGCGGACTCGTGGACCCGCACCCGCGAGAGAGCAGACTGAGACCGTGAGCCGGGGAACGCGCGAGACCAGACTGAAACAGAGCTCCGGTGCGCTCACTGGAACCAGACTGAGACCGGGAGCTCCGGAGTTAGAAACACAAAGGACAGAGAGGCGCCGGCCCTGGAAGTGAGGGCTGAGACACCGGGTGTGCGGCACACATCCCGGGACGCTGCAGGGTTGAGCAGCACCAACAGTAACAGAGTTAAAGTGACCAGAACATCAGTGGAGAACGGTCCGCGATCCCTCTGTTCTGAGACAGAGGCTGAGATTCGGCCACTGCTGCTCTGACTCTCAGAAGAGGCACAGCAACACCAGGGAAAGCCACCAGAGCACAAAAGCCTGGAAATACCGGCTCACAGTGTGCCTGTCCCCATCCCCCCTTGCAGGGGACATGGAGACTCTACCCAAACAGGTTGCCTGAGTATCGGTGTGGCAGGTCCCTCTCCCAGAAGGCAGGCTGAAAAATCAAGAAGCCCACATCCCTAAGATCCCTATAAAACAAGGGCGCATGGCCTGGGTCCCAGTCAATAATTTGGGCTCTGGACAACCCTGCAACCTCTCCTCATCAGAATGACGAGAAGGAGAAATTCCCCCCAGCAAAGAAAAGACAATGAGTCTGTGGCCTCTGCCACACAACTAATGGATATGGATATAACCAAATTATCAGAAATGGAATTCAGAGTAACAATGGTCAAGATGATGTGTAGACTTGAAAAAAGTATTAACGAAAATGTTAATGAGAATATAGAATCTCTAAGGGCGGAAATGAGAGTGAATCTGGCAGAAATTAAAAATTCTATGACCCAAATGCAGTCAAAACTAGAGGCTCTGACGGCCAGGGTGAATGAGGCAGAAGAACATATCAGCGGGGCGCCTGGGTAGCACAGTTGTTAAGTGTCTGCCTTCGGCTCAGGGCGTAATCCTGGCGTTCCGGGATGGAGTCCCACATCGGGCTCCTCCGCTGGGAGCCTGCTTCTTCCTCTCCCACTCCCCTGCTGTGTTCCCTCTCTCGCTGGCTATCTCTCTGTCAAATAAATAAATAAAATCTTTAAAAAACAAAAAAAAGAACGTATCAGCGAATTGGAGGATGGGTTAGTAGAAAAAAAAGCTAAAATAGAATCTGGACGCAAAAAAATCCACACTCAGGAATGTAGGTTACGGGAGATTACTGACTCAATGAAACATTCCAATGTCAGAATCATCGGCATCCCCGAGGGGGTGGAGAAAAACAGAGGTCTAGAAGAGATATTTGAACAAATTGTAGCTGAAAACTTCCCTAATCTAGCAAGGGAAACAAACATTCATGTCCAAGAGGCAGAGAAGACCCCTCCCAAGCTCAACCACGACAAACCTACGCCACGTCACATCATAGTGCATTTCGCAAATATTAGATCCAAAGATACACTACTGAAAGCGGCCAAGGCAAAGAAATTTCTCACGTACCAAGGCAAAGGTATCAGAATTACGTCAGACCTGTCTACACAGACCTGGAATGAGAGAAAGGGTTGGGGGGGGGGGCATTTTTAAAGCTCTTTCAGAGAAAAACATGCAGCCAAGGATCCTTTATCCAGCAAGGCTGTCATTCAGAATTGATGGAGAAATAAAGACCTTCCAGAATCGCCAGTCATTGACCAATTTCATAACCACGAAACCAGCCCTACAGGAGATATTAAGGGGAGTTCTATAAAAATAAAAAGGCCCCAAGAGTGATACAGAACAGAGAGTCACAATCGATAGAAACAGAGACTTTACTGGCAACATGGCATCATTAAAATCATATCTCTCAATAATCAGTCTCAATGTAAATGGCCTAAATGCTCCCATAAATGACACAGGGCTGCAGAAAGGATAAAAAGACATGACCCATCCATTTGCTGTCTACAAGAGACTCATTTTGAAACTAAAGATACATTCAGACTGAAAGTAAAGGGATGGAATACCATCTTTCACGCCAATGGACCTCAAAAGAAAGCTGGGGTAGCAATTCTCATATCAGACAGATTGGATTTTAAACTAAAGACTATAGTTAGAGACACAGAAGGGCACTATATTATTCTTAAAGGAGGTATCCAACAAGTGGATATGACAATTATAAATATATATGCCCCTAACAGGGGAGCAGCAAGATACACAAGCCAACTCTTAACCACAATAAAGAGACATATAGATAAAAATACACTAATAGTAGGAGACCTCAACACTCCACTATCAGCAATAGACAGATCACCTAAGCAAGAAATCAGCAAAGAAACAAGAGCTTTGAATGCCATACTCGATGAGTTGGACCTCATAGATATATATAGAACACTACACCCCAGAACCAAAGAATACTCATTCTATCCTAATGCCCATGGAACAGTCTCAAGAATAGACCATGTTCTGGGTCATAAAACAGGCCTCAACTGATACCAAAAGACTGAAATTATTCCCTGCATATTCTCAGACCACAACACTCTGAAACTGGAACTCAACCACAAGGAAAAATTTGGAAGAAACTCAAACACTTGGAGACTAAGAGCCATCCTGCTCAGGAATGACTCGATAAACCAGGAAACCAAAAATCAATTTAAACAATTTATGGAGACCAACGAGAATGAAAACACAATGGTCCAAAACCTATGGGATATTGCAAAGGCAGTCCTAATGGTGAAATACATAGCCATCCAAGCCTCACTCAAAAGAATAGAAAAATCTAAAATGCAGTTTTTATATTCTCACCTCAAGAAGCAGGAACAGCAACAGAGGGACAGGCCTAATGCACACACAAGGAAGCAGTTGACCAAGATTAGAGCAGAAATCAATGAATTAGAAACCAGCAGGACAGTAGAGGAGATCAACAGAACTAGAAGCTGGTTCTTTGAGAGAATCAATAAAATTGACAGACCATTGGCAAGACTTATCCAAAAGAATAGAGAAAGGACACAAATTAATAAAATTATGAATGAAAAAGGAGAGGTCACGACCAACACCAATGAAATTAGAAGGATTATTAGAAACTTTTATCAACAGCTATATGCCAATAAATTAAGCAATCTGGAAGAGATGGAGGCCTTCCTGGAAACCTATAAACTACCAAGACTGAAACAGGAAGAAATTGATTTTTTTAAATAGGCCAATTAATTATGAAGAGATTGAGTCAGTGATAAACAACCTTCCAAATAACAAAACTCCAGGCCTGGACAGTTTTCCTGGGGAATTCTACCAAACATTCAAAGAAGAAATAATACCTATTCTCCTAAAGCTATTTCAAAAAATAGAAACAGAAGGAAAACTACCAAACTCATTCTATGAGGCCAATATGACCTTGATCCCCAAACCAGGCAAAGACCCCATCAAAAAGGAGAATTACAGGGGCGCCTGGGTGGCACAGCGGTTAAGTGTCTGCCTTTGGCTCAGGGCGTGATCCCGGCGTTATGGGATCAAGCCCCACATCAGGCTCCTCTGCTATGACCCTGCTTCTTCCTCTCCCACTCCCCCTGCTTGTGTTCCCTCTCTCGCTGGCTGTCTCTATCTCTATCAAATAAATAAATAAAAACTTAAAAAAAAAAGAGAGAATTACAGACCAATTTCCCTAATGAATATGGACGCCAAAATCCTCAACAAGATCCTGGCTAATAGAATCCAACAGTACATTAAAAGGATTATCCATCAGGGCCAAGTGGGATTCATCCCTGGGATGCAAGCATGGTTCAACATTCGCAAATTGATCAGTGTGATACATCATATCAACAAGAAAAGACTCAGGAACCATATGATCCTCTCAATTGAGGCAGAAAAAGCATTTGACAAAATACAGCATCCTTTCCTGATTAAAACCCTTCAGAGTGTAGGGATAGAGAGTACATTTCTCAATCTCATAAAAGCCATCTATGAAAAGCCTACAGCAAATATTGTTCTCAATGGGGAAAAGCTGGAAGCCTTTCGCTTAAGATCAGGAACACGACAAGGAAGCCCACTCTCGCCACTATTATTCAACATAGTACTAGAAGTCCTGGCAACAGCAATCAGACAACAAAAAGGGATAAAATGTATCCAAATCGGCAGAGAAGAAGTCAAAATGTCTCTCTTCGCAGATGACATAATACTCTATATGGAAAACCCAAAAGAATCCACGCCCAAACTATTAGAACTTATAGAACAATTCAGTAGTGTGGCGGGATACAAAATCAATGATCAAAAATCAGTTGCATTTCTATACACGAATAATGAGACTGAAGAAAGAAAAATTGGGGAATCCATCCCATTTACAATAGCACCAAAAACCATACGTTACCTTGGAATTAACCAGAGACATAAAGGACCTATATTCTAGAAACTATAAATCACTCTTGAAAGACATTGAGGAAGACACAAAAAGATGGAAAAATATTCCATGCTCATGGATCGGAAGAATTAACATAGTTAAAATGTCCATGCTACCCAGAGCAATCTACACTTTCAATGCTATCCCAATCAAAATACCAAGGACATTTTTCAAAGAACTGGAACAAATAGTCCTTAAATTTGTATGGAACCAGAAAAGGCCCCGAATCGCCAAGGAACTGTTGAAAAGGAAAAACAAAGCTGGGGGCATCACAATGCCGGATTTCGAGCTGTACTACAAAGCTGTGATCACAAAGACAGCATGGTACTGGCACAAAAACAGACACATAGACCAATGGAACAGAATAGAGAACCCAGAAATGGACCCTCGGCTCTTTGGGCAACTAATCTTTGACAAAGCAGGAAAAAACTCCAGTGGAAAAAAGAGAGTCTTTTCAATAAATGGTGCTGGGAAAATTGGACAGCTACATGCAAAAGAATGAAACTCGAGCACTCTCTCACACCATACACAAAGATAAAGTCCAAATGGATGAAAGACCTCGATGTGAGACAGGAATCCATCAAAATCCTAGAGGAGAACATGGGCAGCAACCTCTACGACATCGGCCAAAGCAAGCTTTTTCATGACACATCTCCAAAGGCAAGAGAAACAAAAGATACAATGAACTTGTGGGACTTCACCAAGATAAAAACCTTCTGCACAGCCAAGGAAACAGTCAAAAAAACTAAGAGGCAGCCCACAGAATGGGAGAATATATTTGCAAATGATGCTACAGATAAAAGACTGGTATCCAAGATCTACAAAGAACTTCTCAAACTCAATTCGCGAGAAACAGATAAACAAATCATAAAATGGGCAGAAGATATGAACAGACACTTTTCCAATGATGACATACAAATGGCTAACAGACACATGAAAAAATGTTCACAATCATTAGCCATCAGGGAAATTCAAATCAAAACCACACTAAGATACCACCTTACGCCAGTTAGAATGGCAAAAATTGACAAGGCAAGAAACAATTGCTGGAGAGGATGTGGAGAAAGGGGATCCCTCCTACATTGTTGGTGGGAATGCAAGTTGGTACAGCCACTCTGGAAAATAGTGCGGAGGTCCCTTAAAAAGTTAAAAATTGAGCTACCCTATGACCCAGCCATTGCACTACTGGGTATTTACCCCAAAGATACAGACGTAGTGAAGAGAAGGGCCATATGCACCCCAATGTTCATAGCAGCAATGTCCACAATAGCTAAATTGTGGAAGGAACCGAGATGCCCTTCAACAGATGACTGGATTAAGAAGTTGTGGTCCATATATACAATGGAATATTACTCAGCTATCAGAAAGAACGAGTTCTCAACATTTGCTGCAACATGGACGGCACTGGAGGAGATAATGCTAAGTGAAATAAGTCAAGCAGAGAAAGACAATTATCATATGATTTCTCTCATCTATGGAACATAAGAACTAGGAAGATCGGTAGGGGAAGAAAGGGATAAAGAAAGGGGGGGGTAATCAGAAGGGGGAATGAAGCATGAGAGACTGTGGACTACAAGAAACAAACTGAGGGCTTCAGAGGGGAGGGGGGTGGGGGAATGGGATAGACTGATGATGGGTGGTAAGGAGGGCACGTATCACATGGTGCACTGGGTGTTATGCGCAACTAATGAACTAATGAATCATCGAACTTTACATCAGAAACCAGGGATGTACTGTATGGTGACTAACAATATAAAAAAAATTTTTTTTAAGAATCCTTAATTATATACCAGACAATTTGGAAGATACGTCGTAGGATATTTGAATTATATCATCTTTTTAAGCTATTGGCTTTGTCTTACCAGAAAAATTATTGGTACAGTTTATTGATCCTCTTATGTTTAGTTTTATTCATTAACAGAGGATTTATTGTTGTTGGTTTTTGTTTGTTTGCTTCTTTCTAGGGCATAGTTCTCTTTCTTTTATAAAATATGGCCTTTCTAGAGTCTCATCTGAATACCCAGAATCTTTCTTCTATGGGCCAGAACTCCAACATCTTCCTAAATTGCTTAGCTTCTGTTGTTACTATTCAGTTTTTATCCCCACAGCAGTTTATCTGTGTCATGTCTCATGAAATCTCAACCTTTATCTGCATAGCCTAGCCCTCAGTCAAGGAATTTTCATAAATTTGCATGCCCTTGTGCACAGCTCTCTTCTTCTCCAGTACGTTACCCAGGAAATCCCAGCTACTTCAGGAGTCTGGAACTCTGATCCTTTTTCCTCAGCTCAGCAAGACCATTGTTCTATTTGATTCTACTTCCTTGTCCTGCAACTAGAAAGTGCTTCCAGCAGAAAGTGTGGCTCATCTTGTGTATTTCCCTTCTCTCAAGGATCACAGTCCCATGCATGTTACCCAATACCTGAACGTAATTGTCTTATTTACTTGTCAAGTTTTATAGTTTTCAGTGAGAGGGCAAGTTTGATACTAGTTACTCGGTAATGGTTAAAAGCAGAAGTCAACATGCTTTCTTAAAAAATTGCTGAAGTGCCACCCCATGTTGAGGAGCTGGGGACAAGCCACATCCTGTGAGATGGCAGAACAGAGAGAAGAAAGGCACACATGCCTTTCAGTGGATTTGCCAACTCTGTATCTCTCATCTCCCAACTCCTTGTTACATGAAATTGTAAATGTCATATTGCTTAAGTCACTTTTGGTTGGATTTTCAGGTTTTTGCAGCAAATATCAGTTACTTGCAGTAACTGATGCAATTCATCATTCCACAGTGTTCTTTTCTCAAGGCCGAACAGCTCTAGATCCTTTAGACTGTTGTCATATGATACTGTGTGACCTCCAGTGCTCTTAAATATCTTGTCTTAATGATGATAGTGCATGAGAATTGAGGAGTGTGATTAACTCAAATCCCTGTCCTGAGATTGTGTGGTGTGTGTGTGTGTGTGTGTGTGTGAGAGAGAGAGAGAGAGAGAGAGAGAGAGAGAGAGAAATTGAGCTCATTCGTTATAACAAATTCATCCGGACAGTGGAATCATATAGTATTTTACTTGGAAGGACCAAACTGAGAGGTCATCTAGTTCTGGGTTCTCAGCCTGGAATTCACTGAGATCAAAGGATGAAGTTTGGGGTGAAATTGGATGTAACACATTTGTATATGAACTTTGCTAAGAAGGAGATCCATAGCTTTCATGGTTTTTGTTTTTGTTTTTTGTTTTTATGGTTCTATGACCCCATCACCAATAATTAGAAGCCACTGATCTAGACCAAACTTTTCATTTTCTAGATAAAAGAAGGTTATCCAAATAAACTGTGACTTTGGGAAAGATTTTGCCAGAATTGAGACTTTAATCAAGGATACCTGCCTCTTTCTAAGTTATATTCAGACAAATCTCATTTACTGGTACAATCTTTTCTTCCCCCTTGTATGAAGGGTGGTAGATGAATAAGGACTGTCGAGTCAGCCTGACTCTGATAGTATTTGCATGACCCTGCATAATGTATTTGTTTCTCTAAGCCTGGGCGTCTAGAACTATAAAGTGAAATTTATTTTTTTTATTATGTTCAGTTAGCCACTGTATAGTACATCATTAGTTTTTGATGTAGTATTCAATGATTCATTAGTTGTGTATAACAAGATAAAATTTAAAATAACATCCTGGTATCCATCGGGGTTCCTTGTTTCAAGTAATATAAACTAACTGTGGCTACTGATTTAGGTAAGAGGGAATTTATTGCAAGAATCTGAGGGAGCTCAAGGATAAGGCTTCTGTGTTGTTCAACTCCAGGAACAGCACCTATATTATATTTTATGTTTCTGAACACATCAGGAAACTGGAGAACCAGTCTCAGAAATGGCAAAAGAAAGGGTTCTAGGCAATAGCCAGAAACATAGCCAAAAGGATGCCACAAAGTTAGTTGGATAGGGACTTTGGCAATGGAGCTGCTGACACTGAATAATAGGGTTTATCTACCACTGCTACTAGCCTTGGACACTGGATGCTGCAGCCTACTACGCAGCCCCTGCTGACCCTGGAAGTGGAATGCTGAAGTCACCTATGCCGCCACTACCCGAGAAATAAATTACCTACTTGCCTCCTTTTTCTATTTCTAGCTATCTTAAAGTCTGAGCAGGTACCTCTATGTTTAGCTGAATGTAGGTCACGTGTCCATACCCTAGGTGCAAGTCAGTCTGTGGCAACAAGTATCTGACCTTTTTCTGGCTTCTATACTGGGAAATTCCATCAAAATTCATATTATAAAGAATTTCTCAAATATCATAAATGGGTTCAAAGACTGAACAACCCTCTCAAAATTAACATGGAACTACTATTCTAACTTAACAGGGTCAGTGTAAGGGTTAAATGATATTGGGTTAGATAATATTGAGAGAGTGCTTAAGAAATAATAAGCTTAATTAATGTTCATTTTCATCATCGTCATCATTATCCTCATCATCATTATTATTGTCAGTCACGTAATCTACTCTTCACATTATACCAGTGTTGGTCAAGCCTGTAGCTGGAAAAGGTGAAGGACTTAAAATGATTTTATATCAAAGAATGGGAAAGAACAGGAAAATTTAAGAAAATGAGGAGGAATGCCAGAAGGGATAAAGGTGGAGAGACTGATGGAGAAGGGTATAAGGAGTATAAATGGGCACTAACTACAAAATGATTGATTCCTGGAAAGGAATGGGTTATCCAGAAAGAAAAGCAGAGGCAGGACATGACCTGGAGACCTAGCAATGAGGAGACTCATATTATTCAGAGTTCTGGATCTTAGGGATGACCTTCCCTATCCAAGGCACTCACGCCGAAAGTACACAATAATTAAAGATAAGTGGAGAGGCTTAGAAATAAGTACTTTTTGTCTTTTTGGAATTAACCCTTATAGCTTGTACCAGTTTGGTGGTGGTGATGGTGGTAGTGGTGCTGTGTGTGTGAGGAAGAGAGAGAGAAAGAGAGAGAGAGAGTTTATTTTGTTTTGCCTTAAACTTACAGGAAAGAATTGAGATTTGAATTTTGAGAAAATTTTGATCTTTTTCTTTTGGCAGCTGCCCTTCCAACACTTCATTCTTCTTCTCCCTCTGAAGCACATGCAGGTACACAAACCACCATTGGGATTGGCTGCAAAAACAGTGCCTCCCAGGGTATTCCCAATGGTCTCATTTGTGCTTAGCTGACTTCTAATACTTGCTGGAGGATCCTAGTTAAAATGTCAAAAATAATAAAAATAACTCTAGAATAGTGATTCCCAAGCCTTGTAAATACAAGTATAAATATGAGAAACCCTCTTGCAGTCGGTCAGCGTTGTCTGTTCATCACCTCCTTTTTTGTTTGGAAATTGGCCCGTCCTTCTCTTTCTGGGACTCTGCTAGGGTTATAAATCAAGGGACTCCTCTTCTCCCCTTACGGAAGTGAGCGTGTGATTCAGGCTGGCCAGTCAGATTGCCTTCTTCATCTTAACCCCTGTCGTTGAGTCCAGAGATAGACCCATGAAGTAGGGCTGGGCAGTCTGAATTCTGTTTTGGAGTTTGATATGGAAGCTGGCATAAAGTCTCTCTTGAGTTCACAACAGTTTAGGACTGTGTAATCATGTAGCAAGGACCATGACCCTCTCATGACCCCATGGACAAGCCTGCCTGAGAATGAAGCCAAGCAAAGGCAAACAGAGCTCCATGTGTCTCTGAGCCACCTGAGCCGGGACTTTTTCTTTTGGCTTTAGCTACTTTGAGTTAGGTTTTTATCACCAGCATTGATAGAGTTCTCTATCAGACCCTCCTACCTCCACAAAAAAGTTTCAGACTCTGATGTGATAGGAGTTGAACTTTTGGTATGGCTTGAGAAAAACGTATAATGATAAAAATGACTATAATCTCAGTAAACCTTTTCAAATAATTTTGAATGTGTTAATCATAATAGCATCTACAGACATTATTATAAAAATAATAGTCTATGTGTGACACATATTATTCATTCAGGTTCTAGAAAATGCTTATACAACAAGTGGATTACTGGACCCCTAGCAATAATGTTATTGCACATCCCCCCCCCATCCAAGGTTAAGAATCACTGCTTTTAAGTTCTTAGACTTCCAATACAATACTAAGGAAAAGTCACTTCTAAGTTTCGCCATATTTTAAAGAGCCATAAAAAAAAAACCCTGGTCCTCTTTTGTAAAAAGATACCAGCCAAGAGCTTTTTGATAAATTTTTGTACCCAAAGAAGCAGAATTTGGTGTGAAAGCTCCAAACATACAAAGCCACCATCTATGAGGACACAGGATCCACCTGTGAGCCAAGAGAGTTCGGGAACTTGCCTGGGAACCACATGGGGTTCACCACCCATCTGAGGAAGTCATCAACATTCACAGAGAATCAGACGCTCCAAAGGCAGCGCAATGACGTACAGGCCACACTCCCAGGACAGAAACTGCTCTTGACGTTTGAATGTGGTGGCAGGAGCCATTAGTGATATATTTGACATTCTATCAGAAAATTCCACCAGAGCTCCCTTTTCTATTAAAAGCTGCCTCAAGAAATGGTAGAAACCCCAACAATAAAAGCAACCATTTACCAGGAAGGCCAACGCGGCCCTTCAAAAAGCTGACTGGATGGTATGAAACTCACTAGCTGTTCAATTTCCTTTTTGACCTGTTTTTAAAGTTACAACAATTTTCAAAGCTATTTATATAGCTGAAGATCTCTATAAAAATTTCTACACATTTTCAATTTAACAAAGAACAGACTTCTAGACCATGTTGGGGTCAAGAGGGACTGGGAGTGAGGTGAGGGAAGCCCATTATACCCTACTTCAATTTAGCTATAAGAAAAGGGAGTTCCACTACGCTGGAAAAACATCGATCCTTCAAGCAAAAATGTTAGCAGAAAAGTGAGGGGCAATAAATGCGGGTCTGAGCCCTGTAGCAACTTGATCAAATGCTACCTAGGCCTTTGGCATCCGAGTGGCCCAGCAGAGCTAAGATGATTGGAAATGGGTCCTTGCAGCCACTTGTACCGTAACTGAAGTCCGGGCTATGCCTCTCTTCTACCTTCCAGCAGCGCAGCGTGGCCATCTCTGACTTGAAGCACGGTTCCTGTTGTGGGATCAAATGTTCGGATTTTAAAAACTAAAGTTTGATGTGGATGAACAACTGCCTATAAAACGCATTAAGCTCTTTCCCTGTAATGTATTTAATTTCACACTGACTCCCGGTATCGCCCCTGAATGGATTACGGCAGGGGACCGCCATTGTCCCACTAAACCACACGGGTTAAATAATACCTTGGTGTCTAGAACTGCTCCAGGACCATTTCATACAGGCTAATACATGAAATGAATACCCAGCTTTTCTGCAAGTGATTTAGTTCGGTTAAAAATAAGGACATGTTGAATTGGTTTACAGTGCGAGCTCATTTACAGCACTATTTGGATTGTACTTTTGCCTACAGTAACATTTGCACCTGCATTTTGCCATTTGCAGCAGCGGGGCATAATCACACACTTACTGCTCCAAGGCATTTGGTGCTCTGAGTCTATTTACTTAACAGCCCGAGGAATAATACTCCACTCCAGGGTCAGCCACTTAAATTTGGCTTCATGTTTAGATAATGATACTGTGTTCTTGTCCAAGCAAAGGGAAATGCTATAGATAAGCTCCAACATCGCCTGCCCTGCTCCAAGCTGACTTGATTCTTTTTCAAGAGCACTTTCAACCTTCAAGCACGTTTCCAAAGTTATCCCCTCACGTAGGCAGGATAATCACCTCGTTTCATGAAGCACTTCTCAGGCCATAGACACTGGAATCATTTGAGCCTGAGCCAGATGGGGCCAGGAGGAGGTTTTACAATGAAGCAGTTTCTCTCTGGCCCTTTGGTTGCACCTGTAACATAAACAGCCACGGAGAGGGAAGCACTTTGAAAGCCACTTAGCTGGGCCTCTGTTACCATGGGTTTTGCTTCTGTGTCCGCATTGGTTTGGGACTTGCTCTCGCGTTGGGAAGCAGAGAGGCATTCTGGCACATGCTAGAAGCCCTGGGCAAGCTCACCTTGCCGCTAATTATGCAATTGTAGATGCTTATTTTTAAAAGAGGTTTCAAGTGCAAGGGACTGAAGAGGGTTCTTTTATTTCCTCCGTATTGTTGTTGTAATAAAAAAAAAAAAAGTTAGGCAAGTATTAAAGCTTTGCTCATCTTTTTTTTTTTCCTTCTTCCCTTGGCTTTTGAGTCTGAAAAGAATGCTGGAAGTCATCAGAGGCCTGGTTGGAATAGAGAGTGTTAATTCTTCCATATCTAAGCCTCTTTGTCGAAATTCCCTTTGTCTCCTGCCCCAAGTCATTAAACACTAATCCCATCACTCTCCCTAATCCGATGCACTGGAGCTGGAGTTGTTTCCGAAACTGTCTTTGTGGCTCTCCTAATAGACAGCTCCTCTGGACTGCAGTTGGCTCAGGCGCATTTAGAGCGTCCCATTTCAGCTCCTTAATGAAGTGCCCTTAATGAATCTTTTCCTCCTTCGTGCAGTGAGCACGGGCTTCAATTGGTTTAGTGTTAAGTAGGGGAAGATGCCGAGTCATCTCAGGGGCCTTTGCAAAATATGACTGTCAAAGGCAAAAACCTAGGAAACAAGCCATTGAAGGCAACAGCCACTGAAGTGCTCATTTAATTACTAAGGATTTACAAAAGAAAATCTGCTCTTTGTAGCTAACAAAGGACAAGGAACTAAGAAGAGATAGTAAAGGGTTTTTCCAACAAATGATAAAAGAGGAAACATGGTTGAGTAAAGCCATCAGGGTATAGAGAGGAGCCCTTTCACGTTTGCTACACAGGCTTACCTTTCTAAATATTAGGTATGCCCAGAGATATTGAAACAGGCTTTTCTGTCCTGCCGAGGGATGGAAGCCAGAGAGCGAGCCTGATAAATTCTTCACGGACAAAAAGCCACTACAATGACAATCCACTCCACTAAATTTGAGACAAAATACTGTTCACCGTGCATGGGTAATCTCGGGGGACTTGAAAAACAACCTTGGACGACAATGGTTCCGAGCAGTTTTGTTTGCCCTTTTTTTTTTTTTCTATTTGAGGAAATTGTTTACAGTCTCGAAGTTAGCCTAGATCTACCATCCCTCCAATGCAGCAGGTTTAAATGAAAACTCTGAATGGCACCTGATCACTTTATGTCTTCAGAATATGTTGACCCAGTTCATGGATGGCTCAGAACGCTTTCTACTTCAGTGAGAATACTTATTACCTGATAAAACCTGTATTATATATCAATATAAAATAGTCTATTATATGACGAAATTATCTGTTAGATAAAGTTGTTCAAATAGGTGGTTTTGGTCTTGCAAATATATACATTTAAAATTCTTGACCATGCACTCTTTCTTTAGGTTAAAGAATAAGAAGAAAAATAAATTAATGGGAAAAAAATGCCATTGTAATGGCCATGATTTGTTCGGTACGAAAGGCATAGGAAACAATGGACAACTTTAATGTAAACGTGTCTGAATTCTTCGGTCCCAGGGTCTGCCTGCCAGCAAAGTCATAGCATCGACTGACCCATAAAATGCCTACGGGTAGTGAGCACTCGGGGAATACTTCTCAGCAGATTGAGGAGCTAACTGACCACTTGGTTAAATCAGAGTAGGCTGAGAAAAACTTGAAGTTTTTTAAGCAAATGTATAACTGTCACTTATATCCCATCATGAAATCATTTAATAGATTGGACAAAATTAAGATCACACTGCACAAAAGGCTTAGTTTTCTGATTTGGCAACCCAAGCTAGCCTTGTAAAGATGCTGTCAGATGCTGACAGCAGAGGACGGGGCTTCTGAACTCCCAAGGCTCCCTCTTCACGCCAAGCCTCTGAGCCCTCTTCATCGTACATGGCAGGTGACATCTTGGCTTTATCTTCATTGAGCATTTCCATAAAATTGTGTGTCCTCATTTTCTTACCAGACCTAATGGTTTTCTTTACTGTTACAAAAATAAAAACAAAACAAACAAAAACAAACTTTCAACTCCCTAATGAAAACAAATCAGATACATTTACTAAATGGATAAATCAGAACAAAGTGACTCATCTTAGAATGAAACCACAACATTCTCCTCACAGATAAAAACAACTGCTTTTAGCATTTGGGCTGCGTTTCAAGTTCCAGTGCATGTCTACTGTTGGCAATAAAAGTTACACTTGGACATTGTTAAAATGTGCTCATGTGTTCGGTGCTTCTACTTTTGTCTTAACTGACTTGCCAAATCTTTTTCTTTGGGGAATCAAACAGCTCTTACACGCATTGAGGAAAAATTTCCTGTGCTGCATGTTTAAAAAAAAAAAGAAAGAAAGAAAGAAAGAAAAGCCTAAATAGCATCAGTTGAGTTTATGGGAGACACTGAGGCAACATGAGGCTAGCAACATGACCAGCTGAGTGCCAGCTGTCCTCGGGAGCTCCAGCCCTTGAAAGTCAGTATTCCCTGAAGCTGGGCTGCCCATGGTGCATTAGATCATGATGGCTACATCCTAGCAGAACTCTTAATTTAATCCTTCTCTTCCTTTCCAGACCCTAACTTTTTTTTTCATTCTCATTTTGCGTGAGCAAGCTGCATGAATCTAGTTTCAAATGAAAACAATGTTTAAAAAAATAGAACCAGGGTGGTGTATTGGGAAGAGCTCCAGAAGGCTCTACGCTGAGGATTTTTTTACATCCCTCTGAACTTCATTCCTTCAGCTACAAATTGAGGGGGGGGGCGTGGATTAGATTACAGCTCTTTTTTTCTAAGGAGGGTATATGCTGGTAAAACATTTTGGTACTTAAAATTTTCTTTTTAAGATAGGATGCCTCATTGAGCTTTTCAGTTAATAAGCGTTGGAAGCAGTGTGTTTTTTCTTTTGTTAGTTGTGGCAGCATCCATTGACCTGTACCAGGAATCCATAGTTCATATTTACTAGGCACACTTCTAATTCAATTGGGAAAAGGAAAGATGGAAGAGGAATCTTATCATATATCAAAATATAAGTAGCTCACAGCTTGATGTTTACTCCTCCAGAAAGTAAAACAACAAAACATGAATCACTGTCTTCTACCATTTCGTGGGTACCCAGAGGCCAGGTGCCATGTATCCCTAACATATGACAAAATGCCTGACGCATTTTTCTGGAATGAATGAATGAATGAGTCTATCCGGTTGCGGATAACCTGTGACATAATCTGAAGAGAAGTTTGTTGGACACCAGGAAGAGCCAGGATATACTGTTTTCACACTTCCTACAGGTTTTCCCCTATGGATTGTGAGGAAACAGAACGCTCTGCTGTAGACGCAGGCAGGTCACCGAAGGGGAAGTTCAATGCCTAAGACGTTGCTCAAGAGTTACCCACACTTGCTGTTAATCAGAGATATAGCAATTCAAACAGATGAAATTTTATTCTGCATTTATCAGAATGGAAAAAAGTTGGAAGGGAGGATAATGCCAATTGGTTAGGATGCTGTACAGCTATGAGAGGCTTTATGCACAGAGAATGTAAATTGGTGAATCATTCTGGAAAGAAGTCTGGCAGCCCCATGTCCCATAACCCAGCGATCCCAGGTTTCACCCAGAGAAATTCTCACAGAGCAGTAACAGGGCACATACCATTCATCGCTGTAATAGGTGTGGCGGTGGTGAGTTGAAGGTGTGTAGAAGTCCATCTCTAGGAGCAGAGGAGTGGCATTATACGCAACAGGTAGAACTAGAGATACGTATGTAATATAGATGGGTTATGAAAATTTTGTTGAGCGAAAATGGTAAGAAATGAAATGAGATCTGTAGCACTATTTAAACACCACAACCAATTCTACAGGAATACATACGAATCCAAGTGAACATATCAAGCACCTTAGATGTATATGTACCAGAGAGAAAGAAATAGGAGTAGCAGGAATGAAGGAAAAAGATAGTTCTAACAAATGAGGGCTCTTGCAGAGACCAATGATGGTCATGTGCAGGGAACTGATGAGAATGATTAATTTACCATTCTGCCCTGAAGTGCAAAAAAAAAAAAAAAAAGGAATAATTTTTTTTAATGAAATATAAACTAGACTGTTATTTTATTCCTCACCAAGAACATAGCACCCCTCAGAGCAAATGTTAGGCTTACACAACGATTCCAGTGAGCGTCACCACAGGGGCATCAGATTTCCTTGACATATCGGACAGAGTCCAACAGAAGTATCAATGGTCTTCAAAATACATAAAGCAAAACTCCTTATATTGGTCAAGATAACGTTAGCTGCTATAACCTCAGAATTTCAAGGGCTCAACACAGCATGATTTTATTCTTTGCTCATGTAACAGTGCAATGCTCGGTGCTGTGATTTTGTTCAGACACCTCAGCTGAAACATGTGCCATCCTCAAGACGTGGTTTCTGTGGTCTCCCTGAGCTGGTCCCTACGCCATGGTTTGGAAGGGAGGAGGAAGAGATGGAGGCGTGTGTAGAGGAGGTTTCCACTGGACACATCAACTCGCATTCCACTGGCTGTAATTCAATCAAATGGCCGCACCAAACTGCAAGGAAGCCTAGAAAATGTAGCTGTGTGCCCAGGAAAAGGAGAAAAACACATATTTTAATCAGCCAAAAGCAGTCACTAGCACGACCCTGTTGCAACGGCATTCTCGGCCATTGGTGAGAGACCAGGCCACCTACACATACATTTGAGCCAATGAGCATCACTTAGTTGGTTTTTAAAACCCAAGAGACATAAAGGGGGAAACAGAAGTGAAGAGGAGAATGCTGTAACAATGCTGAAACAGTGGTCTTACTTTCAACAGTGAAATGGAGACTTTCTATATCTAAGGAAAAGTCTTGTTTTCAAAAGAAAAAAAAGCCAACTGTTTTATAAACCATAAGAATTCAAAATTAAATCAATCTGGCATCTTTTTTTTTTTTTTAAATCAGTAATGTGACAAGATAAGTGCTACAGCTTTCTGGAAGGCAATCTGATGACTCATATACACAATCTCAGAAAGGTTCATAGCAGCAATTGCATGTCCAGGACACATAAGCAAGGGTGCTTGGTGTCTCAGAACATGAATTTTGGGGACTACTAGACACAGGTTTAAGTCTATGTACTTACCTTGCAGCCTAAAATTGTTACCTATAAAATGAGGGTGATAAAAACGAACACCTCATCAGTTAGGAGATTAAACAAGATTATGCGTGAAAAGCCCTCATTGACTACAGTGCCTGGCATGGAAAAAAGGCCCCGTAATGCTCCGCAGGAAATAATCGTGGGTGTGTGCAGCCTGGACTCCGAGAATGCTCATCAAAGATTCGCTATTATCGTTACTTATGTATCGGGGGAAACCTCACAATTAGGTAAATAATAACAAATCAATATACATCTCTGAAATGATACAGAAAATAATTCAATAATGAGAGAATTATTTACCATATGTTAAATTAAAAATACGATTATAGGGGCGTCTGGGTGGCACAGCAGTTAAGCATCTGCCTTCGGCTCAGGGCGTGATCCCGGCGTTCTGGGATCAAGCCCCACATCAGGCTCCTCCGCTATGAGCCTGCTTCTTCCTCTCCCACTCCCCCTGCCTGTGTTCCCTCTCTCGCTGGCTGTTTCTATCTCTGTCCAATAAATAATAAATAAAATCTTTTAAAAAAAATTAAAAATACGATTATGAAATGGAGTGTAAAGCATGATTCACATCTTCAGATAAATGTTTGTGAATTTATACATAGAACACGGACTAGGATATACCCCAAAATGTTGACCATGGTTTTCTCTGAAGGGGCTGTGAGCAGGTTACAGTTACTTTGTTTTTCTTTTGTGGGCCGATACTTTCTAGATTCTCATCAGTAAACATGTATTACTTCAGAAAAATGGAACTTGTGAATTCCAGGACACGCTTAATGTGTTAGTATGATTTTTCTTCCCTTTTTATAAATAGGCTTCAAATAGTAAAAAAAAAAAAAAAAAAAGTAGAGGAAATGGTACAAGGACCACCCTTTTCCCATCATCTAGATTTAATGATTGTTTACATTTTGCATTTTGATTCATTTTTTTCTTGAAGTATTTCAAACTAGACCAGAATCATGAAATGTCATACCGCTTAAGCGTCTACACGAACCTCTAAAAATAAAGCTGCTCTTAAGCAAAGCTAACGGTGTTTTATGTTTTAGAAAAATGACTTTGTAAATATGGTTAGATGCTTCTATTCTTTCAGAAACATAATTTTTTAAATGAAGAAAACTAATTCTGTGATTCTGTATTTGGAGCTGTTATGGGGCACGGAGCCCAGAAATCTGGCTGTTACACGAAGCTATGCATAGACTTGCTGGGTCTCCAGGAATCACTGGAGTTCCTCTTCTCATTTGTAAAATAAAGGTGTTCCACTAAAGGATCCTTTTTCAGTTTTAAAAATCATATTTTCTCTGGGGGCAAAGAAAGAAACAAGTGAATTTCCACAATTAAAGAAATTTGTGGGGTGGGAGCAACACCAAGCAGCTAGTATTAGTCATTGGAGTGAGGAAAAATTGAGCTGTGGACATTTAAGATGAGATATTAAGAGATTTTTCTAAAGCGTTCAATAAATAAACACACCTGTGACCTTCTGTTTAAGTAAAGTAAACTCGAAAAACCCTCTGTCTCCCAGGCATGAGTTTCTGTATTTTAATTTTTCCGAGTCCTTGCATAGCCGCTTGACTGTTTGATTCCTGTAATTGTTTTTTCCTGGAGGAGGGCAGTCTGGGTAGACCTTTGCAGGGAACACACCCGAGGAGCCCTCTGACTTTCAGTGCAATCAAAAGAAGGGGTGGGCTGGGGCCCCTCTCTCTGCATTTGCATCACAAAACCCAGCATTCTTTCGCACATCTCTTCTCAGTAAGAGACCCTTGGAAAATGTCCGATGCAAATCCAGCTTGCGTTCCACTGGCTGGGGGCCTGCGCACACTGTCTGGTAGGGCACTAGTCTCAAGTCCTCAGTTCCCTACTCCGAAAAGAGAACTAACCCTCTCCCTGCAGGGAGTGTGGCAAGAATTCAGTGTTTTAGGATTGCTTCCAGTGTTTGATTCATTGTGTGACAAAGGGCAGTTGCCGCTGCTTAGACAGCTCACCTCTGCCTCCAGGCACAGCTACTATCGTCTCCTGAGGGAATCTGCTTCCAGTCTCTCTACTTATGGAAGAACACCAATGAGAAGTCTGGAAAGCTGCGTTCTCATTTCTTCTTTGCCCTGAACTGCTGTGTGAACAAGTCCCTGAGCTTCCCGGGAGCTCAGTGTCCTCATTTGTAAAATGGAGCACTGGAACAAATTATTTTGAAGATGCCTTTAAGGATACACAGTTAAATGCTTCTAAGTGCAATTTTTTTCCTTTTCTAAGAAATGTAGTATTCCACATGGTTTTTAAAAGTCATTTAGGGGCGCCTGGGTGGCTCAGTCAGTTCAGCGTCTGCCTTTGGCTCAGGTCCTGGTCCCAGAGTTGTTGTCGGGCTCCCTGCTCAGTGGGGAGCCTGCTTCTCCCTCTGCCCCTCCCCCCAGCTCATGCTCTCTCTGGATATCTCTCTTTCAAATAAATAAATAAAATCTTTTTTAAAAAGTAGTTTAATAAGAATATACAGAGAATACCCATTCAGTATATTGCATGCCCTAAAGGCAGCTTCTTCACAAGTTCTTTGTATTTACAAATATAGTCTATCAAATTAACTATACGCATATCCCAAGACCTCCAGCTTGACTTCAACAATTTATCCTACTGATAGACTTGAGTAAAGATACGTGTAAGGTTACCTGTTATGGTATGGTTAGTACAAGCAAAGTGGAATAACCTGAATGTTTATTAAGTATATTGGGATGTATTCATCCTAACATCATTAAAAAGAATGAGGTAGATTTTCGGGTGCCTGGGTGGCTCAGTCAGTTAAGCATCTGACTCTTGATTTTTGGCTCAGGGTTGTGAGATCGAGCCCAACGTTGGGCTCTGCGCTGAGCCAAAAGTCTGCTTGAGATTCTCTCTCTCCCTCTCCCTCTGTCTCTTCCCCCAAGCACCCCCCCCCGCTGTGTTCACTGTCTCTCTCTCTCAAATAAACAAATAAATCTTAAAAAAAAAAAATGAGGTAGATTTATATATACCTGAATCAGTTAAGAGTCTTTATTTTGCAAATAACAGAAAATCCACTGCAAACTGATTTAAATAATAAAGGAGGTTTATTGGGTCGCATAAATGGGAAATCCTCAAGGACTCAGTTTCTTCTCATCTTTCTGCCTTGCTGTCAAAGATAACAGCTTCATCCCAAGCCTGGTTCTCTCATGGTAGTGGGAGACTTATCAACCATAATTAGGGTTTCTTGTTCCATTCCAAGGGAGAAGGGAATGATTCTGCCCCAGAATTCCAAGCAAGAGTCTTGAAGTTCATCTTGTTAGTTCGGGCTTAAATCATATGCCACAAGAATGGAAAATATTGATTCGTTTTGGCCAGTAAGCCCCGGGTGGCATGCTTCCCAGAAGCTTTGTAGGGAAGTACAGATAAGTAAGTGAAAACCTGAGTACTTTGGGAAAGGAGGAGAGAGTAGGTACTGGGTAGACAACCATCAAATGTCCACTGTGGTATAGAGGATGGAATCACTAAGAAACTTCATTAAATGCAAAAGACAAGGTACAGAAGCATGAGTACAATTTGCGACCACTTGTGTAGAAAAGCATGGTGACACATGCAGAGACTATTCCTAACAATGATTTTGATCTCACACACATTTATCCATATACAGATACCTGAAAGTACCCACGGGGGAACAAATAAGAAGAAACTAAAGTTCTGAGAGTCTCTCAGATGTTGAATATTTTCAAACAGTCTCCTGGAACAGAGGGTCCTAGAAGAGCGTTAGCAATGCATCAACAGTCCCTCTGCTGGGTTCGTCTTCCCACTCTGAATGATACTGTTCTTCAGGGTTCTCAGGAAATGAAGAGTATTCAGCAGAAGAAAACAAACTCACTCATCATGCAAATGACAAGGCAATAAATTATATATATGTGTTTGCACAAATCAATTTACAAACATCACTTATCCTGAAAGAGTTTTTAAACAATGCCCAAGAGCTAATCACTAGGAACTCCACAAGGTGACATAAATCCATGGATATTTTTCATACCGAGTCTCAGAAATACCTAGGGCTGCTCAATCAGTCACTCACTCAAAACTGCAAGGAATTCTGACAGTTTCTGATAGTTTCCTGAATGCTGGGTACTCAGTGGGTATTATATATTCATGGAGTTAGATCATCGGTATAAATTGAGTTTTCGTAAACTGAAGAAAAATTGGAAAAGCATCTGTGCTGTAGGGGTGCCTCCCTCCCAGGAAAGGATGAGAGAACTTTACAGAGTCAGCCTACAGCGCAGCTGAGCAAGAAGCCAGCAATGACTTCAATAACCACTGCAAACTGCCAGCACGACTTTTGCAAAATATAAAACGTGTGTGTGTGTGTTTGTGTGTGTGTGTGTGTGTGTGTCTGTAAAGTGCTAGATGCAAGAACTGATTTTTACAATAGATTTAGAGGGTTTCAATTGTTTTTATAGGTGGAAAGTATATCAGGAAGGTGAACTGGAGTTTAAAAAGCAGAGCAGTCAAAACAAAGTGTTCTTTTGACATATGATTGAGATGGCTTTGCTGAAACAACTACGTATTCATTGAGTCACTCAACACACTTGTAATTCAGTTCCTACTCTGGGCAAGGCACTGGCCTGAGAGCTCTGGTGAAACAGACATACTGACCACGTGGACAGCAGTAGAAAAAATAGATTTGGAAAGTAGGTAATTATGAAACGGGCAAGACAAGAGGGAAAAGTTATCAACATTGATGAGTGCCAAGCACTTACAGGAAGGAAATTATTACAGACAGGTAAATGTCACTCAGTCAATATTAATTCATCAGGAAATAAATGTGGGTGGGATAAAATGACATACTAATTAAACATGTAGATTCTGGGGTCAGAAAGCCTGGACGCAGTGTCCGGTACACCACTGACCAGCTGCAGTGGCTGCTGAAGTTGCCTAACTGCTCCTTGATCTGTAGGAGATAATGAAAGTAGAGTTCTTAGCATGATTCCTAACATTTAATCAGTGCTCTTGACAAGTTAGCTATTGTTATTATTGTTATGATGATGATGATGATGATGATTACTATTAGGTTGAACCACTGTTTAGCACCATCTGTTTCTCTGCTTTATTGTATTATGCATAGAACAGGACAGACTATTAACATGTTTACAGATTTTTCTTAAGGGGTAGGGGAAGAGGGAGGATTACCGAGGAATTACCTATTTAGAGTGAAGTGTGTTTACATATATTTATTGGTTAGCAGCCCAGCAATTTTACCTCTTTGATATTGTCCTAGCCTCTTCATGTTGACTCTGTGGCATTTTAATGAGCTATTTATTTGGCAAAACAGTTACTTCTAATGTGACAACTCATTTGGCTTATTCCTACTTTAATTTTGCTCCTAACACATTAGGTGATGTTTCTCTGGTCTTCCTGTGCGACTCTAACACCATCTTCACAGCTTTAAAATTAAAGCACAACAAAGTTATTTTGGTGGGCTTCTGTGGTAGGAGTAGTGGGATGGGAGAGAAAGAAACATTTTGGAAACAATTGTAAATTAGCTATAAATCTAAGTGTTTATTCTCTAGAAGGCTGATTTTAAAAATCTCCTCTTGCATTACCTTATTTTATGAAACTCATAATAAAAACGACCTCGAATCTCCCTAAACAACTCTTTGTAATGGGATACAATTCTGTCTGAAAGCTAAAGCACACAAGATCATTTTGATGAGATGTTGTCATTTATAAAACAATGATCTCCAAGAAGGATGATACAAAAGCTCCAAAGTAAGTCATCAGTCCTAGCGACCAGAGCGCTAAGGAGGAGAACCAAGAGGAAATACGAAACAGAGGAAATAAAGTGATTTATGACGCATTCCCGCTGCCTTGTGAATGACTGATGCTAACCCTTGTGGAAAAGGGCCTGGATTAGAAAGATGACTTTCCTCTGTCTGCCCGAGACTGCACATTAAAACAACGTGAGGCAACTCAGGATCATTTTTAACGTTGATTAAACCCCCAGTGTGACATGCCCACGCAGGAGTGTACGGCTTTCAGTGCCATCGAATGTAACATTTAAGAAAATAGTGGAAAATACTATACAGGAAGGAGGCACCAGCACTGAATGGGGATGAGAAAGGAGCCCTGCCACACACACATACAAAACAAAGTACTGGTACTGGATTTATTCTTTCATATTCTTATTTTTTTCTGCTATGTTTGCTTCTTGGCTTCCCTGGTGTATCTCCCAACACACACACACACACACGCACACGCACACACACACACACACACACACACACACACGAGAGAAACCGCTAGATCATCTGGATCCATTTAGGGACTGAATTTCCTAAGTGCCAGTGAGATAAACAGACCCTATAATATAGTTGTCACCTGAACAAACCAATGTTTGATCAATGGTCCATTTGCTTGGTGGAGTGTGAACCTTGCTTGAGAGCTGAAATGACAAATATTAGTAAATTATTATCATCGGCTGTCATCAGACAGTTGGCTCATTGTCCTGCATGGAGTGAGTTACGAATTAGGAATCTATGTGTAGCTGTAAACGGCACCACAGCATGACCAGATCATTGAACAATTGATCCAGCTGCCCCATGCTTTCCAAATAGATCAACTCCTTCTTCCAGAACCCTCGAACCCCATAGTGGCATCTCTTTCAGAAGCTCTTAACACTGAGGCCGGTACCAGTAATCGTCAATCATTTTTAATGATTAAATCAGTTAAAAAAACAAGCATGCACTATCCATATATTATACTTGTTAATTTGTAAATTAAGAATCACACACTATAAAACATTAAGTAGAAATTAGAAAAGGATGGACTAAGATGACATAAATATTTAAAGGAATTTTTGTCTTATTTATTAACAGTACAAAACCCTTTTTCACTTTCACCTAAAATATTAATATGTATAGTTTGTTATTGAAAATTTCTTTTTATCATTCAAAACCTTGATTTTGTTTTAAAATACTTGACTTTATTTGTCTGTCAAAACTAAAACAGTTACTTCACAAAGATGCATAAATCTGAATGGAACAAGCACATCGTTGGTTGGTATTAAAACCTGCTTCGGGATCCTATTGGGGCGCCTGGGTGGCACAGGGGTTAAGCGTCTGCCTTCGGCTCAGGGCGTGGTCCCGGCGTTGTGGGATCGAGCCCCACATCAGGCTCTTCCGCTATGAGCCTGCTTCTTCCTCTCCCACTCCCCCTGCTTGTGTTCCCTCTCTCGCTGGCTGTCTCTATCTCTGTCGAATAAATAAATTTAAAAAAAAAAAAAAAAAACCTGCTTCGGGGGCGCCTGGGTGGCTCATGGGGCGCCTGGGTGGCTCAGTCGTTAGGCGTCTGCCTTCGGCTCAGGGGGTGATCCCAGCATTACGGGATCAAGCCTCACATCGGGCTCCTTTGGGAAGCCTGTTTCTTCCTCTCCCACTCCCCCTGCTTGTGTTCCCTCTCTCGCTGGCTGTCTCTATCTCTGTCAAATAAATAAATAAAAATCTTTAAAAAAATAAAATAAAACCTACTTAGCTTTCAGTCACACCTTCCAGGAATCAAAGAATTTTTGTTGAAATTGGGCAAGGGAATTTTCATCTTCTCTGTTAGATCAGAAGGTGTGGCACATTAATATTAACACACGAGTTCAAAGGTTGCTGAAACTTAATTTGAGGATTTTTAAACAGATTAGAAGATTTTCATTTCTAAAGTTTTTAAACTATCTGGGTACAAGGAATTTTGCAGGAGACATGCATGATTTTTTCAGGACTACAAATCACATAAAGTTGGAAATACTTCTAAGCATCTGTTTTTAAACTGTTTTCTTCGGTGTAGTAAGTTTCTTTCAAAATGCCTTTTCTTCTCCCGTAGTGTTAAAAGCAGCATTAGCTGAAGGGAAGTTTCCGAGGGGATATAAATACCTATTTTAGGTAGTCTTCCTGATCATTTCGGTTTTTTGTTTTTGTTTGCTAAGTTGCGATCAGATCTGACTTAGCTCATCTTTGCTTTTACCGTGTAGGAAAACTAGAGAGGCGGGTTCTGCTCTGTGCTTATCGCTCATCTGGTCCAGCGTGATTCGTACAGTATTCTCTTCAGTTTATGATTTTCTTGCTGTAATCTTTTTTAGGCTACTTGTCTACTCAGTGAGAGTTAATTTAAACGGATATTATCGGCTATAATTGCCACTTAGGATGGCACAGGTATGAACTACAATATGGCACTATGTGTTTCGTGAACAAGTTAGGATATTGTGTATGACCCAGAGGTTTGGGGAATTTCCATTCTTAGAACACTCGGTTACCACATGAAACCGTGGGAATGAATGAATGAGGCCACGTGTGTCAGTCCATCTAGTAAATGTTATCAAAGTATATTTCTTACTTTTATTAAAAATACTGATAGAGTCTTGTATTTCCTTCCTACACCTACCTCATTGGACCATTGGACCATTTCACGCAGCCCGCTTTGGGAAATACTGGTCCACACAATTCCTTTGCCTTCAGGGCTTTGGCACATGCTGTTCTCTGCTAGACCACTCTGCTCTCCCCACCCCCTTCAACAGACAACTGTTACTTCTCCTTCAAGTTTTATCTGCAATATTACTTCCTCATGGAGACATTCCCAGATCTTCACTGTCCTCTCACCTGAAGCCATGTCTCTGTTTTAAGCTTTCATGGAATCCTATTGCCTTCCCTTCAAGGGCCTTTCATAGCACATAGTTATAGATTTACCTATGTGATTTTTTTTTATACCTATGTGATTCAGAATGGCCTCTCTGCTGTCTAGAAACTGTAAACTCCATGAAGTTGGGGGTCACATCAATTTTCTTTTTTTTTTTTTAAGATTTTATTTTTTCATTTATTTGACAGAGAGAGAGAGAGAGCACAAGCAGGGGGAGCAGCAGGCAGAGAGAGAGGGAGAAACAGGGAGCCCAATGTGGGAAGCCCGATGCAGGGCTCAATCCCAGGACCTGGGATCATGACCTGAGCTGAAGGCAGATGCTTAACCAACTGAGTCACCCAGGTGCCCCTCACATCAATTTTCTACTGAATTCCCAGATCCTAGCATAGTGCTTCAAAATACTCAGCATCCAATGAACATTTGCAGAATAAATGAATGAAGAATTGACAGACTATGAATATGGGGCTTACTCATATCCAGGACATCATAGATTACCTAGTTTTAGCCCCCTTTATTTTATTAATAGGAAAACTATAACCTAAGAGGATTCTATATTAGTGAGAATGTGGAAAAAGTGAACCCTTGTACACTGCTGGTGGTCATATGAATTGGTATAGCCCTTATGGAAAACAGCATGAAGGTTCTTCAAGAAATTAAAAATAGAACTGCCATATGATCCAGCAATCCTACTTCTGGGTATATACCCAAAAGAAATAAAATCAGTATCTCAAAGAGATATCTGCATTCCTATGTTCATTACAGTGTTATTCACAGTAGCCAAGATATGGAAACAAACTGGTTTGTTGATAGATGAATGGATAAAGAAAATGTGGAATACAATGGAATATTATTCAGCCATCAAGAAGAAGGCAATTTCTGCCATTTGTCACAATATGGATGAGCCTGGAGGGTATTAGCCTAAGTGAAATAAACCAGCCAGAGAAAGACAAGTATTATACGGTATCACTTGTGTGGAATCTAAACAAACAAGAAAAAGTCAAACTCACAAAAACAGAAAGTAGAATGATGGGCCAGGGGTGGAGGATGTGGGCAATGGGCAGATACTGGTCAAAGGGAACAAACGTTCAGTTATAAAATGCATCAGTGCTGAGACTCTAAGGTACCGTGTGTGTGTATATATATATACATATACTATATTATTGACTATAGTTACTAATACAGTATTGTATACTTGAAATTTGCTAAGTCTGTGGATCATAAACCCTCTCAACACACACAAAAAGGTAACTAAGTAAGGGGATGAATGTGCTAATTAACTTGATTGTGATAAATATTTTACAATATATACATATACCAAGTCATCACGTTGTACACTTTAAATACATACAATTTTATTTGTCAATTATACCTCAATAAAACTGGAGGGGGGGGAAAAAGAGGGTGATGTGGCATACCCCAGGTCACACCATTAGTTGAAAACAATCATAGGAGGAAGACTTGAGTTTCCTGATCCCCAGGGCCAGTGCTTTCTCTATGCATTGGAAACTGCCTGCTTATTCAAATATTCAGACTCCCTGAGATCAAAGTTGTCTTGAAAGGGCATAAATAAAGATTTAAAGACAATAAAGAAAAGAACCTAGTGGAAAAGCATTATAAAGACCACAAATGGACAATTCATGGAAGAGGAAATATAAATTACCAGTTACTTTGTGAAATTATACATAATCTAAGGAAATTATAATCTAAAATAAAAATGTGTTCTTTTCTGAGTGCTAAAATTAAAAAAAAAGTGGTCACACCTACTGCTCTCAAGAATGTGAAAAAATGGGTCCTCCCATAAATTTTTCTTGAGCAATATTTATTAACATTTTAATGCTCTGTGACATTAAACATGGAAGATGTAACATTTAAGTCTATGCACTGTGATACAGCACTCTTAGTAACTAAACACAGAGATGCTTGAATGAGTCAGCAAAAATATATTACAAGATGTTCGTTGTGGTATTGTTCATTACAGTGGAACCTGGATACGACCTAAACTCCCACCTGTAGGAAGGTCATTAAATAAATCGCCATTCAATCAAACTATGGAAAATCATGCAACCAATTAGAGAATACAGTAGATCCACATGTATTGATGTGGAAAGCCAGGTTATACTGTTATATTTTTAAAAACGTATCACGATTCCGTTTGTGTTTTATTTGACTTTAAGTAAACACTAAACTTTCAATGATGTCTGCCTCTGAGGAGGGAAGTAATACTGGAGGATGTAATAACCAGGACTTGTCCTTTTTACTATATATGCTTCGAGAGTGTTTCCATTTCTCACAAGCAATTCAGTTTCCTGCCAAATCACTTGTTGCTGTTGTTTAGAGTCTCCGATGCAGATGGGGAAGAGCTTTGTCACTCCCTGCCCTTGGCATTTGTGTGAAACTTTGGTTGACCGTGACACCGATGCCCGTGCTGAGGGGAGATTGGGGACACTGGCCAAGTTTCTGCACCTTCCCATCAAGCACACCAAGACAGCCCACTAGACAGATGGCGGAAGTCATTTCCTAAACAACCCAAAGCTCCTGAGACTTAACACGACTTCCCTCAACGAAGCCTGGATAGAACTGTGCACACGCACCACAGACATGGGCATAGTCTCCCTGCACTGTCATGTTCAGAAGACAAGCATGTTTTGCCCACTGGAAGTTGCGGAGAGCACCCAATGCAACTTTCCAGTATCCTTTTCCACTCAGTGGGTGGAGCTGATCAAAGCAGGGGGAGCGCCATCAGGGGTATTTCAAGGAGCAATGGAGAGCTCTGACTGTTATTAAATGAATGTGCCAGAGCCCTTCATGGTGCCAAAGTTAGCACAATACATTAAGATCTTTAGTTCCTTAAAACTTTGGCCTCCCTCTTCTCTTCTTCCAGCAGATTATACCTACGCTTCAGTAGCCACCTGTAGTTCTGCTCTAAAACTTTCCTCATCACCTCAGCCTGATATAAACTCAGCTCCTCTAAACCAGGGCTGTACGTGTGTGCTCAGTTAAACTGACAAAGGACTGTCTGGTGACATCTCCTCGCTGGCTTTTGTCAGTTACTTAAGTCTTTGCTTACTGTTTCACTTTACATTTGTCTTATATTCCAGACTGGGCCAGGCTCTTCTGCTAAACTGCTCCCTAGGACCCACACACAACCTTGCCATAGCATAGCCAATAAATAATGGCGAGCTTGAAAAACTCCAAACAAGAAAGCCAGGAATTCTATTTTTTTAGTTTGGTGATTTATGTATTTGTGCTTCTCTCTCCCCTTCCAGAGTTTATGAGTACTGTTCACTAAAAGGAATTCAAAATTTAAAATGAAGAATGAAATTCATAAATATTTACTATCAATTATAAGCCCAAGAAGAATGAAAAACGATGCAGTAGCCAATAGTCCAAGCTAACAAAGACAGAAAAGAACAACTGGTTTCAACTAGAGGATGACGTCCATGTTTAACATCCGATAAAACCTCATGAGCAAATGAGGTAAAAAAAAAAAAAAAAAACTTAGAAAGATAACCTGTCTTGTCAAATAGAGATCGGTGTGGCGTGTATGTGTTTTAAATTAAAAAATACAGTTCAAGTCTCCTTTGCTTAATCAAGCCAGCTCTTTTCATCTTTTAGAATGACAGTTAAAGTCAAAACTGGAAAAGGAGATTTAGGACCTCCCTTCAGACATTAATAAACACTTCTCCACATTCTAAAACTATTAGACATAATTTGGCATAATTGCCAATCTTTCCTGAGCAAAGACATGCAACTCAGTTGTTTTAACTGCTGCACAAAGAGCGAGCACCTCGGTCCAGGGCTCAAGGTTCCTGCCTTCTCGGAGGCACTGTGAGGAGAGATGTTCTTGGCCCTGAATATTAATACAGAATTTTTATTTTCTCCAACTCATCTTAGGAGTAGAATGGAGACACAGATTTGCTGAAACCAGAAGATATTTTCTATGATGCTGCATTGAAGAAAATTCATGTAAGGAGTCTGAATTTGTTTTTCTCCCCTCGGAGCCAAATTCCACTCTAAGTTGGTTGAATCTTAAAACTGTGCAGACCTCAAATATTTCACTCTTTGGACATATGCTTTCTTATGGTGACTTTCTGTCCAGCTTGTGTCATCAGTCTAATTTAGATCTTAACCCCTCATGGCAGACACCATGTATTTTAGAGCGTTTTCCTTAGAACAATACTATGCTGATGAGTTCCGTAAATCTTAAACAGCAATACATCTCCCGTTGCCATTCCCTGTTCCCTTTTGTTACCCTGGCCTCCCAATTTCAGTGCCTGTCATTTCCTGTTCTTTCATTCAACTATTGGAGTGGGTAGGAATTTTCTAAGTCAAATTGTGATTATTCATGTGGGATCTCTTCCCTAGTATATAGCAAAAGGAGTGAAGGAAGGGATGGAGGAGGAAAAGGCGGGGAGAGAGTGAGGGTCATATTGATCAATATTGATTATAGTGAGACTAAAGATAGCCCTACTTTCAACTTCATTGGGCAAGACATAGCCTGTGGAGGACCACCAATGTTTGGAAACAACTTATTTAACTTTTCTTATCTCTAATATATTTTAAAAGTATTCGTTTCCTTCTTCTCACCCCATTTGTTAAAAAAAAAAAATGAATCAGTGGGGCACCTGGCTGCCTTAGTCAGTAGAACATGTGATTCTTGACCTCGGGGTTGTGAGTTCAAGCCCCACATTGGGTGTAGAGATTACTTAAAAAAAAAATTGATCGGTAAATTGAGACATTCCAATATTGAATGATTTTTTTTCAAAATGTTCAGTTGGAATATTTTAGAAAGTTCTTTTACCTTTGTACCTACTGAGAAGTATCAAAATTAATCAGAAAAATCAATTCAGGAAATCTTTCTGGGTTAGTAGAAGACTGTCTCTGGTCATGCAAACTTGTTAACAGATATTTCTTTGAGAAATTGCTTGAGAGCTTGAGAACCTTCACAGCAGAAGATACCAGCCCTGTGCCGACTGTGATGCTTACAATGAATCATTGAAGAAATTATTACCATCCACGGAGGCTGCTCTGTGGATAATTAGCAATTTCAATCTAAGAAAGATCCTGTAAAGTACACTTCAGCTTCGGCATCAATAGACAAAACGCCAGGGTAAGTAGCTAAATTAGACTGCTTTAAATACTATCTAGGACTTTTACTTTCAATCGTATGCCCTTGGAAATTTCTACCTAAAACTATATTGTATATAATCATTTTTGAACATATAGTAGCAGACTGAGATTTTGTAACAGAGAAATGAGATTTCACTCTAATTTTAGAAATTTGCCAAATAAAAGACTTTAAGGTAAAATTTATTATGTGTACCTAAATAAACAGAATGTACAAATTGTGCCTACCGTTTTCACAGTTTTTCCCCCATTTTGTGTATGCACTTAGAAAAATAAGAGATGTGGAGCATTCCCTATGGTCACTAATTTGATTATGTCTATGAATTAAGTTGATGGGTGTGTTTCACTTCGGAAATTCAGTGCTCTATAGTTGAAATACAGGTTTTATGACCTCTGTCCTGATCTCTATTTTGTAGCTTTTTAAAAAGACTAGAAATTTAACACAAGGCAGAAGACTCTCTCTACTGCATTGTGACCAAGACTTCAGCTTAAACGAAAAGAATACAATCAAATGTTTTGCAGGTTCACATTTCAAAATATTTTTATTGTTGCAAACAATAATACAGTCACTTTTGTATAAATTATCAGCTGTTATTTTTTTTAAAAGATTTTATTTATTTGACAGAGAGAGAGAGACAGCCAGCGAGAGAGGGAACACAAGCAGGGGGAGTGGGAGAGGAAGAAGCAGGCTCATAGCGGAGGAGCCTGATGTGGGGCTCGATCCCAGAACACCGGGATCATGCCCTGAGCTGAAGGCAGACATGCTTAACAACTGAGACACCCAGGCGCCCCTATCAGTTGTTATTTAATAACAACAAAAAGAAAAGAAAGAGATGGTATATATACATTACTTGCCTCAGATTTGTAATCAGACGGGGTGGGGGTGAGTTCTTTTTCTCTGGCATGATCAAAAATAGACGTAGATAAAATTTAACCTGGCAATTTCTCTTACTTCCTTAGCCTTTCACAAAAGACCCAGGAAGGTTTGCCAACTCCAGTGACAAGAGACAAGGAATCATTCAAGAATCATTTAAGCAGATCATTACAATGCACGTCTCTGAGGTGATTTTCATAAATACATAGATGTTTAGAAAAAAGATTATTATAAAATATAAAGTAGAAGTAATTTATAAATGTACATAATTAAAACAATGCTACTTTAGTAATATGACATTTCCCAAAACGCTCGAAACGCATTTTTTAAAAATCAGAACCTCATAACTAGCCTTGTGGAAAGGTAGACATCCTATGTTTGACCGCTAGACTTGAAAAAGAAGGGGTAGTTGTGTTTTTTTTTTAACAGCTTTGTCTTGCACTCTTAGAAATGTATTTTAAAATTAGGTGACCAGAAGATATTACTACTGGCAAAGCATTAGCAGGGAAGAAACCTCGATAAAATTAGCAGTGAAACACTGAATCATTTCTTCCGTTAGTGAAAGTCATAGGCAAAAGTTCTAAAATTATACAATTGCAAAAATAAATCAAGTTAGCGTGTCATTTCTGCTTTTCTACATTAATAAATTAACCGTGTAACATTGTTCAAAATTATGTCAGTTACGCATATAATAATCTTTTAAATTAATGAAGTGATGAAGCAGTTTGATGACACCCATGATTTACAGGGCTGCTTTTAGCTAATGTTAAAAGCCTTTCATTTAATAAATTGCCCCCTTGAGAAATTACCAAAAATGAATATTTTCTATACTAAATGTTTCAAGGTTTACACTTTTTCAATATATTAACAAATGGCAGGGGAGATGCATTTTTCAAAATATATCTTCTTTTACATACATTTAATTGAAATTAATTAGTATATTACCTTAGAAGGAAATGATTATACAGGATCATTTGTGAGGATTTTTGTGAAACAATAAACCTGAATTTAAACAATGAAATCAATCATAGTCTTAAAAAATTGGGATGATAAACTGGGAATCATTTCAAGCTTTCTGACTAAAGAAGAGCAATTCCATAAAAATCTGTGTTCTTAAAATATAGCTAGTGCTCTTCGCCCTTAGCTTCCTCATTGCCTTAATTGCATTTGCAGTTTTTATTAAGATTGAGACTATATTTCTAGTAAGGCGTTGTAATTTCTATTATAATTTTTGTTTTGTTCACTTTTATCTAAACATTTCTTCGTGAATTGTTATATGGGATTCTAGCTCCAGTATATTTCTCAATTCGGTCATGAATAACAACAGTCAGACCTTACAAAGTATATCATTTCCATTGTCTCATGGTTTTATGTGGCCTCAGAGACGTGTCTGAATACAAGAGAAATAATGTCTTCTAGGTAGATGCTGTATAAGTTCGTTAGGAGAGCAAAATAGATTTCAGTCAAGCCGGGATATGCTTGCGTATGATAACAGCAAGAGAGGAAAGGAGCTAAATATAACTAGCAAAGAAAGCCTGAAATTGATGTTCCCTGTGCTTATGGATTTGTTTTCATAATGTGGAGACTGATTTTTATTCCACTTCTGAATTAGTAATGTGCCTAGTACATTGGGCCAATTTCTTTTCAAAGCATTTGCAGCTCCAGCTCTGAAAACAAGAATAATTAATCTCTGCTTCTTGAGTCCGATGGATGTAATTTTAGGCAGGCAGATGTCAAGGAAATAATTTTTAGAATTCTTATAATCGATGGCAATGAAAGGGAGAATTGCCTGTTGGCATTTCAAATGATTTTAAGGAATTTCAAACTTTCATCAATGAATTTTTAATGTGTACTAATAATGGATGCTCATGGGTTTGTAGTTGACACAGAGCGAAACAGAACTATAAGCGTATTATTATTATTTTCCTTTAAAAATGGCTTGAAGAAAGTAATAAAAGTGCTGGAAATTCAAGACTTTTCTAACATATAGCTGCATCAAACTATACATGAATACAATTATTTGAGTGAGCTACATTTTCAAGAGTTAAGAAAATGGAAAAGAATCAATGGTCTTTCAAATATACAGATCTCCTGCGGGAGGATCCCATTTATTGTTAGAACTGCATTTAGACTCGTGACTATCACTTCCCCTGATGAGCCTGCCTGATCTGCAGAAGTCTGTATGCATTTGGGAGAAATATCACATGAGCTTTAGGATGGCAGATTGCAAAATATGACATACCTCAAAGTTTGAAATGTCTGATATTGCTAGTACTGATACTGAACTCTTTCTTATCATTAGAATTATTTCTAGGAAGTCTCTTCAATGAATGCAAAATGATGTGAGTATAGAAATAGATGACAATCCTAGCTTGGACGAACTACAAGCCGTTGAAGTCACGAGAGAGATAACAGAGAGATCAAGAGCTCAGAGGGTCTGTGATTATCAACAGAAGGGTAGACAGCCCTATGTGGGGAAGGATAATTTTGAAATAAAAGTTTAACTTCTGATGAATCAAACTTCATGTTCGAATCCACACTAACTATGGGAAATATGAGGTTACCTCTCTGGACCTCAGTTTTATCTATTCTTTGAGTGGAATCATGATATCTATTTTTAGCCAGAATTATAGCATCTTTTTTGCCCTACCTCCATGGAACTGTAGAAACACCATAAAATAACATATGAAAGCATTTTTAACTCTGAAAGAATTGCGCTGTCTAGATCTGAGATTCAAGTAACTTTGGAATTTTCCAAACCTTTTGAAAGTAGGTAATGGTGCCAAAGCTTACAGGTTAAGAATATGTGTATATATACATATATACACATACAACGAATGTTTGTGTGATTTTATGGCAGATTTCCTTTTTTAAGTATGTTCAATTGCACTAATAAATTTACATTTTCTGTGCGTGCTCCAACTAATTGGCAGGTGGAGGAGGACAAGGAAGAAAGGCTTTATTTTTCCCCCCATCATGTTCTACATGAAAACCTCAGTGGAAAGTGTGCACCTTAAGTTGACTCCGCATAAAACCAGATGCGCAGTGGCTGGGAAGCTTATAGATGTTTCTGCGTTCTCTCTAGTTTAAAGGCAGCACTTTGGAAATCAGGCAAATCCTTTACTTTTTACAACACAGAGAAGAGCAGATCTGCCCGTTTTCCAAAACAGTGCAGTTCTCCTCACAGACACAGATCCAATAAAATGCTCTATTTATTGGCTAAGCATTAACGGCGTCTCTTATTTTCCTCCTGTGACCCTCTTTGGCAGTTAGTCACACATTCCAATTGAGCAGACGCCACAAAAATATCCCTCATGTATAAGGAAAGAGAAGAGCCTAATTGGCCATCGACCTCTCCCTTCCAGCTCCCCCAGTGTCACAACCTCACGGCTTCCAATTTGTCACCCTCCGGGCCAGACAATCTGGGCTGGGAAGACTAAGGCAGGCAAGACTAAGCCTGAGGTTCAGGGCCAGTTTCCTGCCCCACCCAGAATCCCCCCCCCCCCCAGCCCCCGGCCTTCTGCGATCAAAGCCTCAACAAGTGGCATCGCTACCACCTGAATCAGTGCCTCTCAAAACACAGCGCACATAAAACTCAGTGTTATCTAGAACAACATCTATTACTTGGTTTTTATTGTTTATTTTTACTATTACCTTCTATTCGTAGAAGTAGCATTGCAGTCCCATTTATGATAATGATATAAAATTCCCTTTTAAAATACATGTATTTATATTTAAAGAAGCTTTTTAAAAAAATTACGCAAATAATAGCACAGGGAGGCAAAGATATGGCAATAATAGTGAAAGCGATTTGTGAAGAGCTGAAGATTAGAAAACACTGAGCCAAGGCGTGCTAAAGCAATTATGGGGAAAGAATAAGCACTCTCCCCATTCAGCAAGATTTATAAAAATCTTTATAAAAATCTATTAAAAAATAATTATTAGGATTCAATGATGAAGTGCCTTCCCCTGTATTTTTATTTGGTCTCTTTATGGCACTAGCAACATAGGGAAGACTATATTATCACCATTTTACAGATGGGGAAACTGAGGATAGACGTTTCAAGTGATTCACTAAAAGTCATACAGCTAATTAAATGCTGAGAGAGAAATATTAAGCCTTCAAAATAAGGCTTTCTGCAAACAATACACTTTGCAATTTAACATACTGTTCAATTAAAGGGGTCACATGGGGACACAGAGTTAAGTATTTCCTTTGTATTACATTTGTGCATTCGCTCATCGAGCAATAGTTCAGTACTTCTCCCAACTGTACAACAGACATAGTAAGAAATTTCCTTTTGAGCAATATAGGATATGAACCCAACTGAACTAATTAGTTCACCATGGTGTTAGGAGGTTAAGTATCTGATGGTGATAAAACACTGTATTGGTGGAAAACGCCATATTAAATCCCCAAAATTACTAGTACTTGTATCACTGTTCAGTATTTATTTTCAATGAAGTTACAGGTAAGGAAAAAATATGAATATCGTTCTGTTGTTATGCTTCTTGATCAGTCCTTGGAGAGATGATATTTAATCCTGTCGGTCACGCTTGTGGGGCTATCGGCAGTCGTCAGGGAGGGCTGATGGATCAGGTGGTCGATAGACGTATAGAGACGGGCAGATACATATATTCAGGAGGTGCTGCCACTTTGTTGTTTTATAGAAAGAAGAAATATTAAAATGAACTTGGGTTTGCCACTGTGTTTGTTTAAAAAAAGTAATTTCTGAAAGCAGAATTTATAGTTTCAATTGCAGATTTAGTCACCTGAGTCTGTACACTGAGACCCCAAATTATATGGCATCCTTAAATTAAAATGGTTCCTCAGAAATGTAAATGTTTCCACATGGAAAGGTATACGCCCAGCCCCAACTCCAAGTTACATAAACGTATAGAATGCTGATAAAGTTTCCAGGGTCATTGATCAGGCAGATGCATTCAGGATTTCAGCATAGAAAGCCATGCCTTCTGACAGGCAAAAAGCAGATAAATGAAGAAAAAAAAATCTCTGTGATTTTCCAATAAAATTGCCAATCGGAAGGTTCTCTAAAAGGAAATTTGACTTGTTTTTTCATAGGAATACTGTTTTACTGTATGATTTATGTTTTATCAAAGAAACAAAGACACTGCTTATTTTAACAATAAATCTTTGCACTTTCCTCTTAGAAAATACTTCCTTTAGTGATACTGGCTATATCAGTTTGGTACAAGGTAGGCATGTGATCTGAAATAAAGTTCTGAAGTGTAAAGAGATGTAACCTAAACTCAAAGGGAAAAGCTAGAAACCACTTACTCAAGCATAATTATTTGACCCCCCCCACCTTTCATGCTGAAATTAGTGAGCATTTTCATTTTCCATATGCAATCACTTACTGTCCTTACCCGCTATTAGTGTTTCAAGAAGCAAGGACATTTAAATGAAAAGAAAAAAAAAGCCCTCTGCTAATTTGAAGCTGAGTATCCAATCCACTAAAATTGACGAAAGTGTCCTCTTGATAACTGCCATTTTCCAATAATACAGCTTCCCAGGAGGGAGACTTACTGGGGAAGGAGCCAGTTAACGTGACCGTATACTGAGTGTCCCTATCAGTGCAAAGTAACGTCTTTCATTGCAAGGAGTTATTTTTTCAGGCCTTTTGAACAAGGGCCCTCTTTTAGACAAAACTAGCAGAAAGCTCATTTGTGAATGACCCTAGCTGAACACTTTTCCTCTCGCTTCAGTGGTATTTTGGCACCTTACGAGTCCTTTAAAAAACGCAGCTGATGAATTGCTACAAGACACACAAACAGCTCAAGACCTGCTAGCTTGGAGAAGCTCGGGACGCGCAACCTGCTTGTCCCCGAGTGTCCCAGTTCCAGTCAGACGAGGGGAGCATAAAAGGATCAAAAACTGCCTCTGTGCGTGAGTATGCTTCACTTACTTAAGATCAATTTAACCAAAGGGGAAACTGACTAGGCTCTACTTCCACAGTTTTGACCCCCTGAGTCGGGACAGTGATCCGTAGTCAGACTCCTTGTAACTGTAGCAGGACGCATCTTCCTCCCCTTCTCAGAGCGGCTGGCAGGCTTCTCAAGATGATCACCTTCCACAAAGAAACAGTCAGTAGCTGTTAAGTTGGCGGGGCGATAGATGCCGAGGGTGAATAACTCCGCGGAGGTAAAACATCAGCGCGGTCTGCTCATCAGAGCCCAGCAAAGAGCTGATACCGCCGCGTGGAAGCACCCAGAAGGCAGAGGCAAAGGAGTGTCCCCGCAAAAGAGAAGGAGGGAATCGAGCCATTTTCTGCCATTTTTTACATCCATTCCTTGACACCCAGAGGGAACCTGACCACCCCAGGCTTGTGTTAAAGGAGGGCAGACCTGAACACGTTTGTGATTCGACTTGAAGTTCACAGGCAAGCCTCAGCTTTTTTGGCCTGTTAGGCCCCTCCCCCCGTCAGTGTCAAGACCACGAGTCTTCTCTTCCTGCTCTGCTGTGGCACCTCCGAGTGCTTTGAAGAGGGTGGTAGTTGAAAATTGGGAGAGCCTACTTAATCTTGATGAAGGTACAAGAAAAACTCCTGGTGGAAGAAGAGGGTGAAGGGAGACAACCTCTTTCTGCAACGCCAATTTCTCTTCCCATTATCACCAAATAATGGCAGTTTCATTCAAAACAATTATTGAGCAGTTCCTAGACACAGGCCCCAGAAACTAAACAGTGGAGAGCAAAAACCCTCAAGATGGGAGGAAAGGAGAATGAAGCTCTTGAGCCTTTCAGCCCTGCCAGGACGGCCTTAAGAGAAGTGAGGGGAGGGGCAGGCAAGCCCAGAATCAAGCGGTTTACATAAAATTAATCTCAAAGGAAGAGAAAGAAGACAAATCTTCATTTATTATGAGTATTCATCAAATTTTAAAATTCCTCAGCCAGGAGTGGATAGCAAAGTCATATGCACAGGAGTTCATCCTGAAACTTCTGAATCAGACACCCTGGGGCTGGGAACTAGTCATGTGAACTCTTTTTTTTTTTTTTTTTTTTTCCTGAGGTGGTTTTGACCTGTGTTTCTGGATCAGAAGAACTACAAACCAATATTTCTCAAATCTGGCTCATTAATAGTAAGAATCACCTGAAACCTAAAAACATGGCTTCCTGGTCTCTACCCCACACTGAGCTGGTCAGAATCTTTGGAGATGGGACCCCAGAATATGTGTTGTTGCAAGCCCCACGTGTGATTCTGAGTAGCAGCCAAGTTTGGGGATGATTGCCTTATACCACATCCTAAACAAGTCTCGACATCAGCCCCAAGAGCCAGACTGAACAGTCCACACGGGGCCCAGGACCCTGCGTTTAACAAGCATCCAGGGCCATTCGGGGGTGAGTTTGGGCAACTGGGAACTGTGTGGACACTATGGGGGGATGGAGCTCAGCTTCTGAATGTGGAACTATTTGAAGTCTTTGTCCTTCTTGTCCAGTCATTTGTTTACATATTCCAAAAAGGTACATTTACCAAGCATCACCTGTGTACCAGGCCCTGTTTTAGAACTTAAGCCTTAAGGAGTTCATAATCTAGTGATGAAGATAAACACACAAATAATTATAATGCACTGTGCAAGTATAGAAATAGAGATGCGTGGGGTGCTTGTTTGTTTTTTAAGTGATATGTGAACACAAAGGAGGCAGTAATTAACTCAGCCTGGAGAGGCTGATGTTTCCAGAAGACAGTGAAGCTGACTTAAAAAGTAAGACAGGAATTCTAGCAGGAGGAAACGTTATGTCAAATAGTTGCAGGTTTCCGAAAGTGTGGTCCTCAGAACACTCAGGGATGTATTACTGAGCAGACCCAGAACTAGACAAACCAAATTCCCTGGAGTGGGACGTGGCAATATGCATTTCTATTGAGCTTCCTGGGTGATTGCGAAAGCACTAGCTTGTGAAAACGCTTGGCAGAGACACTGGGAAAAGTCAGCTTATTTGGGGAAATACAAATACATGATGTTTAAGTGGGGACTATTTTTTTAAGGCCTTAAAAACTGAGTGAGACTTCTGAACTTCCACTTCTGGCCAAGATGGAGCAACAGGGATCAGATTTATCTTCCTACCTGAGGCAACCAAAAAACAAACCAAAACATATCTCCGCAACAGCAGTTTTCAAGGCACTGGGTATCAAGGAATGAAAGCCAGTGATCCGCAAAGGCGAGGAAAACCTGAGATGAACCCTGGGTTTGTGCTGAGTTTCCAAGCAGTGGGGCAGACAGAAGAAAGCCATAGAGCCATGAGCACGGTGAACTGTGAGCAGAGAAAGTGGAGCTAAGAATTCAGGGGGCCAGCCACAGGACAGAGTCCCGGAGGGGAGGGAATGGGACGGAGCCACACCACAGGGTAATAGGGGACTATTTTGAACATTTACGTGCCAACAAATTCAACAACTTGATTAAATGGACAAATTCCTTGAAAGACACAATTACCGAAGCTTACTCAGAAGAAACAGATCATCTGAATATCCCCACTAAAGAGATCGAAATTGTGGTTAAAAACCTTACCACCAAAAAACACACAAAAAATTAACAAACAGGGGCACCTGGGTGTCTCATTTTGTTAAGCGTTGAATTCTTGATTTCAGCCCAGGTCTTAATCTCATGGTTGTGAGTTCGAGCCCCAAGTTGGACTCCACATCTACTTTAAAAAAAAAAAAATTAACAACAACAGGCCCAAATAGTTTCACTTGTGATTTCTACCAAACACTTAAGTAGAGAATTGAAAAGGAAGAAATACTTCCCAGGTCATTCTGTGAGGCCTACATGACCAGGATGTCATACAATACTAAAAATATGATCCATGAAAAAAATTGTTAAATTGGACTTTATTAAAATTAAAAATTTCTGCTTTGAAAAAGACACTGTTAAGAGAAATAAAAGGCAAATCACAAACTGGGAAAAACATGTATCTGATAAGTGTCTTGGATCCAAAATATGCAAAGAACTCTCAAAATTCAACAATAAGAAAAAAATTCCACTGAAAAAGTGGGCAAAAGATCTAATCAATACCTTACCAAAAAATGGCAAACAAGCCTCTGAAAAGATGTTCAACATCAGGTACCAGTAGGGAATTGCACATTAAATCAACAATGTGGTACCAGCACACATCTATTAGAATGACTAAAACCCCTAAATTTGACAACACCAAATGCTGACAAAGATACAGAACAACAAGGGCTCCCATTCATTTTTAGCGGGAATACAGAATGGTACAGCCACTTCGAAAGATAGTTTGTCAGCTTCCTACAAAGCTGAACATACTTTTACCATATGATCCAGCAATTGTGCTCCTAGGTATTTATGCGAGTATTTTGAAAACATCATGTCTGCACAAAACCTGACGTGTTTATAGCATCTTTATTCATAATTCCCCCCAAATGGAAGCAGCTAAGATGTCTTTCAATGTGTGACTAGATAAACAAACTGAAATACATCCACACTATGGAATTTTATTTAGTAATTTTTTAAAAAATGAGTTTGCCGACCACCAAAGACATGGAGGAGCTATTGGGTATTGCTAAGTGAAAAACTATTCTGAAAAGGCTGTGACCCCAGCTAACTTTCTAAGACAAAATTACGCAGACAACAAAAAGATCAATGGTCTCTAGGGAGACAGGCTTCACTACATGATGGGCAGGGTTTTTCAGGGCAGTGAAATGATTTTGTCTGGTGCTATAATGATGTGTGGGTAGGTACATGATATCACGCGCTGGTGACAACTCATAGATATTTACAGCACAGAGAGTGAACCTTAATGTATTCAAATTTTAAAAACCAGTCATTTGAGGGGTCATGCGTCCTAGGATGGAAAGTAGACTCTGATGAAAGAATCTGTTTACAAATGTATGACAGGAGCTCACTGCAGGAGATGAGGGAAAGGTGCTGACCTAAGTGACTTTAGAAAGGAGTGTAATGTGTGAAGCTAAAAGCAAAAGAAACTGCACATAAGCACTGCACTCTAGTTGATAAAGGCATTTCTGATGGAGATGAACAATTCTGATGTTGCTGTTCATGTGCAGTGGGATTGAACAATGAGGCAAATGGGCAGTGGGATTCAGGTTCTCACTATTGGAGTGGGAATTTACAGATAAGCAAGAGAGCAGGTTAGAGTGATCTGTGTGGTAATGGATTACATGGATAATATCAATATGAACTCATGTTTAGCTTCATGTAGGTCAGATGGTTACACTTAGAAATATACAGATTGTGTACCCAAACAAATGTAAAATCACATATTTTCTTCAGCTGAGAAGGCCTGGAAGCAATAACATCCCAGTAGCAACAAGTACACTTAGCGTCCAGATGCATCTTAGTTTCTAATACTGTTCTCCAATAAAAAACCCAAGGCTCCCTAGAGAAATGGCTGGTTCTAGGTTGGGGACAGGATTATGGAGGATGCTTTTGGAGCATCTTGTAGTGTCATAAAGCCAGGAAGTGTGAAAACACATGCACATTGATAGAAGTATGTCAAAGGGATACAGTGGCTAACTGGAAGATTTCTCAATAGCCAAAGCTAGAAAAATTTGAGCAAAAAAAAAAAAAGAGTAGTATTGGATTTTAATTCAAAGCATAATGTAAATATCCTTGAGTCCATACAGCTGTAAATAAATGCATGAGTCAATAAATAAATGGGGGAGAAGAAACGAATCCCCATGCAGAGGAATTTCACATAATTTATGTCAATATTCTACCCTCAAGGTCAGGGGGCATAACTCCCTGCTCCTTAAGCGTGGGTTGTGCATAGTGACTTCCTTCCAAAGAGTACGGTATGGAAAGGGAGGAAAAACTAGAAACTTCACAGTGGTGAAACCTGACAGACTCTAGCTTGGCCAGATAATCAGGGTCAGTATCACACTAACAAATCACGTTGACAGTATATACCCTCGATATTATATATGAAATGGAAATTTATCTCTGGTTTTCCTCCCCAAAACACATAACCCAGTGTAATCATGAGAACACCACCAGACCAGTCCCAAACGGTATTCTATAAAATATCTGGCCAGTACTCCTCCAAACTGTCAAGGCAATCAAAAACAAGGAAGGTCTGAGAAAGTATCACAGTCAAGAGGAGCCTAAAGAGACATGACGAGTAAATACAATATGGTCTCCTGGGTAGGGTCCAGTAACAGAAAAGGACTTTAGACCAAAAAAACTAAGGTAATATGAAAAATGGACTTTAATAATAGTCTGTCCACATTTGTTCATTAATTATAACAAATATACTAGTGTAAGCTGTTTCACTGGGGAAACTTTCCATATATCCCAGAGGATGGGTATATGGAAACACTGCACAATCTCAAATTTTTCTATTACTCTAAAATGGTTCTTAAAAATAATTTCTATTTTATGAGGACAAAAAAAAAATGTGAAATACTCAGGGATAAATTGAACAAAAGATATAGAAACACCGTCACTGGAAACTACAAAATACTGCAGAGATAAATTAGGGAGGACCTAAATAAATTAAGAGATATACTGTATTCATGGCTCAGCAAACCCATTATTATTACGATGTCAATTCTCTTCAAATAACCTATGCATTCAGCACAATCTCTGTCAAAATCTCAGCGGGCTTTTTTGTAGAAACTGACGAACTGGAAATGGAAATGCAAAATACCCAGAGCAGCCAAAACAATTTTGGAAAAGAACAAAGTTGAAGGACTAACACTACTTGATTCCAAGCTTCTTATAAAACTACAGAAATCAAGACGGTAGACAAATGGATCAATGAAACAGAATAGAGAGTTCATAAAGAGACCCACACAAACCAACAACTGAATTTTGACAAGGTACAAAGGCAATTCAGTGGAGAAAGAATAGTCTTTTCAACAAATGGTGCTGGAACTATTATCCATATCCCACACCATATACAAAAATTGACTTAAAATGGATCACAAACCAAAATGTAAAAGCTAAAATTGTAAGTCCTAGAAGAAACATCTTTGTGACCTTGAATTAGGCAGTATTTTCTTAGATGTGGTACTCAAAGCATAAGCAACAAAAGAAAAAATAGATAAATTGAACTTCACCAAAATTTAAAAACTTTTCAGCAAGGAAATGAAAAGACAACCACTGAGTGATAGAAAATAATTGCAAAGCATATATTTGATAAGGAATTTATATCTAGAATATATAAAGAAATCTTAAAACTCAACAATAAAAATAAGCCAATTTAAAAATAGACAAAGAATTTGAGTAGACATTTCCAAATAAAGATACACAAAGAGCCAATAAGCACATGAGAAGATAAACCTGATGGTAACCACAAATCAAAACCAGTAATAGATATGCAAAAAATAAAGAAAAAGGAATCCAAGTATACCACAAGAAAGCCAGCAAACCATGACGGAAGAGAGCAAGAGAAGAAAGGATCAGAGAAGAACTACAAAAACAACCACAAAACAAATAACAAAATGACAATAAGTATGCACCTAACAATAATTACTTCAAGTGCAAATGGACTAAATGCTCCAGTCAAAAGACATAGGATGATGAAATGAATAAAAAAATAAGATTCATTTATGCTGCCTACAAGAGACTCATTTCAGACCTAAAGACACGTGCAGATTGAAGGTGAGGGGCTGGAGAAACATTTATCATGCAGATGGATATGAAAAGAAAGCCAGGGTAACAATACTTATATTAGACAAACTAGCCTTTAAAACAAAGACTGTAACAAGAGACAAAGAAGGACACTATATAATAGTAAAGGGAACAACTCAAGAAGATTTAACAACTGGGTTGCCTGTGTAGCTCAGTTAAGCATCCAATTCTTGATTTCAGCTCAGGCCATGAACTTGGGGTTCTAGGAGTAAGCCCCAAGTCAGGCTCTGCACTCAGCGGGGGAGTCTGCTTGAGGAATTTCTCCCTCTCGCTCTCCCTCTGCCCCTCCCCTTGATCGCATGCACACACACTCTCTCTTTCTCTCTCAAATAAAGAAATCTTTAAAAAAAAAAAAAAAGGTATAACAATTGTAAATATTTTCGCACCCAACATGGCAGCACCCAAGTACATGAAACAGTTAAAAACAAACATAAAGGAACTAATCAATAGCGAGACAGTAATAGTAGGGGACTCTAACACTCCACTTATATCAATGGACAGATCATCTAAACAGAAAATCAACAAGCAAACAGTGGCTTTGAATGACACACTGTACCAGATAGATTTAACATATATATTCAGCCCATTACATCCTAAAGCAGCAGAATACACATTCTTTTCAAGTACACATGGAACATTTTCCAGAATAGATCACATAATAGGCCACAAAACAAGTCCCAACAAATTCAAAAAGATAGAAGACATACCATGCATCTTTTCTACCACAATGCTATGAAACTAGATCAGCCACAAGAAAAAATCTGGAAAGAGCACAAATACATGGAGGTTCAGTATCTTTAATAATTATGGAAATGCAAAGTAAAACCACAGTGAGATACCACTATTTTCTAGTAGAATAACTAAAGTTAAAAAGATTGACAATACCAAGTGTTGGCTAACATCTGGAGAAGGCTGAGCTCTCATAGTTTCCGGTAGAAATGTAAAATAGAACAACCTCTTAGGGGGGCACCTGGGTGGCACAGCAGTTAGGCATCTGCCTTCAGCTCAGGGCGTGATCCCGGTGTTCTGGGATCGAGCCCCACATCAGGCTCCTCCGCTATGAGCCTGCTTCTTCCTCTCCCACTCCCCTGCTGTGTTCCCTCTCTCGCTGGCTGTCTCTATCTCTGTCAATTAAATAAATAAAATCTTTAAAAAAAAAAAAAAAGAACAACCTCTTAGGAAAATAGTTTGTTTCCTGAAAGGTAAACATACATATATGACTCAGCCATTCCACTTCTTGGTACTTACCCAAGAGAAATAAAAGCATATGTCCATGTAAAGATTTTTACACAAGTGTTTATGGCAGCTTTATTTATAATAAGCAAAAACTGGAAACAACTCAAACATCAAAAGGTGAATGGATAAACAAAATGAAAATCAAAATAGGAACAATGTTTTGAAAAAAGAATAAATTACTGATAGATATACACAACATGGATGAGTCTCAACGTAATTATACTGTATGAAAGAAGCCATACAAAAAAGGAATACATAAAATCTGATTCCACTTATATAAAATTTTAGAGATTACAAACTAATACATAGCAACAGAAGGTAGACCAGCAGTTCCCTGAGGTCAAGAAGGAATTATAGAAATAGGGGGCTTCTGAGGGTGATGGATATATGCACTCTCTCTCTTTTTTTTTAAAGATTTTATTTATTTATTCGACAGAGATAGAGACAGCCAGCAGAGAGGGAACACATGCAGGGGAGTGGGAGAGGAAGAAGCAGGCTCATAGCAGAGGAGCCTGATGTGGGGCTCGATCCCTTAATGCCGGGATCACGCCCTGAGCCGAAGGCAGACGCTTAACCGCTGTGCCACCCAGGTGCCCCGGATATACGCACTCTCTTGATTGTGGTAATGCTCTCATGGATTGATACATGTGTCAAAAATTATAAAATTGTACACCTTAAATACACTCTCTTTTTTGTATGTCAATTCATATCAATAAGGCTGTTTTTAAAAGAGTGTTACTCTCAAGAATAGGTGAATATAGATGATCAGACACTTGAGGATGCTGTCTTTCTTCTACCTTTTTCTTCCTCAAACAGCTGGCTACGTATTATCAGGTAGCCTCAGGAAAAGCTCTTGTTTTCAAGTTCTTTTGTTCCCATTGGGTACTCAAAACCAAGAATCAGTGGAATATCTCAGAGGATAATAGTAATCTTAGGTTCATTTCTGTAAATCGTCATGTCCTTGCTAATGCACATTCACATATCTGATCTAATTTTTGCCCTTCTGTGTGGATTGTACGTAAGCGGGGTGTTGTTTGATATGGCCGTTTGACGTATGAAGGCAAATGAGAAAACAAGGAAGTTCAAGAAGTTCGCTCAGGGCTATACAGCATCTTAGCTGAAACTGGCACTAGTGTTTCCTGGCTAGATCAGTGCACTTTGCAGGACACTGGCTGCTGTGGGATTCAATTCATCTTCTCACTCGAACAGTCAGTTTTGAGTGATAATAAATGAAGTAGAATTTAAAGAAAGAAGGCTGAACAAAAGCGGCTTGCCTTTGCCCTCTTGCTGCTGTTGCAGGGATGTCATTTCACATGCTCGCCGTGATGGTTATTGCATACTTACTGATAAGCCAACATGGTGGCTACAGCTGTGATCATTCCACCGATGAGGAAACAGAGGCACAGAGTTTTAGTCGCTTCAGTGAAGTCATACGGTTGATGCATGCAAGAACTGGGATTAGAACTCACACCGTATGACTTCAGAGCTTCACCCCATGCCCCTAATAGTGCATTTTATGTAACACACATAAATTAGGACATCCCCAGATTGTTTTAAATAGATTGGGAAGTCATAAATTAGATTGGAGAGCACAGAAATCTGCCTGCCCATACACAACCTAGGGCGTGTTCCCCATGCCAGCCTCCTCCGCATTGTTGGAGTGAGGCAGTGAGGAGGCTGATAGTTGCAAGAGGGTATTCACAAACTAGAGACTGAGAGAGAAGGGGGAAGGAGCACTGACCTTCTCAAACATCCTTACCCTTCTCCTCTGCTTTGGTTTTGCTATATTCTGTTTCTATTGTGTTAGTGTCAAGGCCTTCAGAGAGTCATAATTTTTTTTAAAAAAGAGACAAAAAAAACTTGAATTGCTTCAGAATTCTCTGTTTCCATTCTCCCTAATTGTTTAGGAATGAGCTCCACTTCTTCCCACTCACTGTTTCTTATTCTTCACAAAAGAGGAGAGCCAACTTTTTTAAAAAATCAGTACTTCTGGATTATCTACTATCCAAATAAACAGTCCCTTGGGCAAGTCAACTCTTGGGGGTTCCGTTTCCTTATCCGTAAGTATCCTGCACAAGACACCCTCTGGGATGCTACTGTACCTTTATCATTCTGTGATCTCACGTTTTTCTGTTTCTTTCCCACCTGGTGTGTATATAGAAATTAGAAAATTCCGTGTTCTCTTTTGCTTGTCACAGCAGGAAGGATTTCTCTTCCTCTCTTCATGTGCCTCCTTCTGCTACTCTTCTAAATCCTGTGATGTATCCTGTGTTCTGAACAAAAGATTCCAATAGCTTAGCTCCTGGCTGCCCCAGGTCACATGGCACCAAGGTTGAACCCTAGCTCTCAGACAGCAAAATGGACCTGGAGAGGGGACATTGCTGGTGGTATGGGGTGTAGACAGGAAGCACTCACTCCCAGGAATACCTTAAATCAATAGAGGGAAGTTGAGTATAGTGCTGCTCCTTCACTACAGGAGAATTGTTCCAGTCCACAGACGCCTGAACTCCTCCAGAATTGTTCCATTTGAACAAAATCTTTACGCCTAAAGAAATAGATCCTGAATAAGTAAAAAAAAAAAAAAAAAAAAAAAAAAAATCCAGAAGATGATTCCAGGTAGCTAATAATGTCAGGAATTTTTTTCTTTTCTTTTTTTTTTTTTTTGAGAACCATTTAGAATTTTAACAACAGAAATTATGTCCGTAAGCTTCTGGTTGAAGAGGTCTTCAATAGGAAAAAATGACAAATAATGATAATAACTAGAATAGAAACTGAATTTAATGAATTTGCATTGTCTTTATCTCATTTTTCTTTCTTGCTAAACAAAAAATACCCAGCAGAGTGAGGAATGTAATTCCATTAACTCAAATTAATAGAATACAGAAAACTTCATAAAAAAATAAATGGTGTTCATGTTACCAAGAGATATGAATTTAAAAAGGGGGCATGGACTTAAATATAATATCTTTTTTCCAATTTAAAGTGATTTTAATTCCATTTTTGAAAATGTAAGATATTTACATTCTGTTTTAATGACACTTTTTTTGTTGAAAATTTCAACCTTATGTATCACATAAGTGCAACTATTGTGGAAAACAGTACAGAGGTTCTTCAATAAATTAAATATAAAAATGCCATACAACCCAGTAATTTCACTACTGAGTATTTACTCAAAGAAAACAAAAATGCTAAATCGAAAAGATTTATGCCCCCCTATATTTACTGTGGCAGTATTTACAACAGCTGAGATATGGAAGCAGCCTAAGTGTCCATCTATGGATGAATGGATAAAGAAGATGTGATATATATATATATATAATGGAGTTCAGTGATTCATCAGTCTTATGTAACACCCCTTGCTCATTACATCATGTGCCCTCCTTAATGTCCATCACCCAGTTACCCCTTGCGATCACCCCCTCCCCTCCAGCAACCCTCAGTTTGTTTCCTATGATTAAGAGTCTCTTATGCTTTGTCTCCCTCTCTGATTTAGTCTTGTTTTATTTTTCCCACACTTCCCCTATGCTCCTCTGTTTCTTAAATTCCACATATGAGTGAAATCATATGATAATTGTCTTTCTCTGATTGACTTATGTTGGTTAGCATAATACCCTCTAGTTCCATCCGTGTCATTGCAAATGGCAAGATTTCATTTTTTTTCATGGCTGAGTAATATTCCATTATAGGGTTTGTGTGTGTATGTCTGTGTGTATACCACATCCTCTTTATTCATCTGTAGATGGACATCTGGGCTCTTTCCATAGTTTGGCTATTGTGGACATTGCTGCTGTAATCATTGGGGTGAAGGTGCCCCTTTGGATCACTACGTTCGTACCTGTGGGATAAATTCCTAGTAATACAATTGCTGAGTCATAGGGTAGCTCCATTTTCAACTCATTGAGGAACCTCCATACTGTTTTCCAGAGTGGAGTTGCCTCATTCTTTAGCTCTGTTCTAGTTCCCATCTACCCATACCTCTTCAGTACCATACTGTTTTAAATATTGTATTTTTGCAATTAGTTGAAATTGCCGGCAAGACCAACACCATTTTTGTTTTCTTTTACAACTCATTCTGGATATTCACACTTACCTATTCCTCAAATCCCATCAAATAGCATACTCACAGATTTTATTGAGTTTATGGAATAATTTAGTGACAATAAATGTCTTTAGTCTTCCTATCATGAAACAGATAGGCCCTCCTATTTATTTCTTTTTATTTCCTCCCAGTAGAATTTAAAGATTTTTCTTCATATTGGTCTCTATTATTTTATTTACTCTTCAATTTTTTTTTCTAATTCATAACATTTTTTATACACTTTGATGATTTTTTTTCAAAGATTAATACTTCCTTTAGCTTATTTGACTGCATAGCACTTGCAAACAAAGTATTTTTCATTTCTTTGGCATATCTTTCGTCATACTGGATTTTTGTATCATTACCCTATCATTTCTCTTACTTTCTTCCCTTTCATCTATGGTATTTTTAGTAGACGCTAGCTTATTTCTTTTCAGATACTGTCATTTGATGAGTATGGATCTACACAGACTTTCTTTTGGTCAGGGTACTATGTGCATGGATTCTCAGTGACTCTCTATGCCTCCTCATCTGGGCCCTGTTTGTAGACTCTCTTTGAAGTCTATATGTTAAGAATTTCTGTTCTAGATTCTGAATTTCTATCATGTAAGGGAGATAGTGAGCTGGCCAGAAACTGGACTAAATCTGCTATGATTAGTGGAGTGATTCTATTTTCTCCTCTTCCTCCTCCTCCTTCTCCTCCTCTTCCTTCCTTCCTTCCTTCCTTCCTTCCTTCCTTCCTTCCTTCCTCCCCCTCCCCCTCCCTTTCCCTCTCCTCCTCCTCCTCCTCTTCTTCTTCTTCTTCTTCTGTGATGTTTTAAATCTCCCTACTTGGATTTATTCTCCTAGTTAGTTTATCCTCTTCCTCTGCTGCATGGTCATAGGGGATTTTTAGATTTTCCTCCCAATTCAGGAACAGCAGATACTTAATCTTCAAAAAGAAACAGCACTCAGATGTCTTCCCCAGCCTCACCCTCCCCTCCCCCTCACCCCACCCCCATGCCACCAAAAACTGCTACCATTCCTCTCCCATCCTTGGAGCCAGAAGCATAAGGAATGGATGTTTAAATAGGCAAAACTTCAGGACCTTGGTACTGACAGTTTTAATCCACAGTAGAGATCAGAAGAAACCTGCTAGGGCTTTGACTCTGCTAGTTTCTTGGGCCATTATACCCTGAGAAGTCATTGTCTTATTGCTTTCCTCTTTTCTTTGTGTAAAATTGCACCTTGTGGTTGGAACCCACTACCTCTGAGTGATCCTGCTCTGGGCTGTTTCCCGTCTTCTTCCCAAACAGATAAAATTACAATGGTTAGTTAGTCCTGGGGATTCTTCCCACTTTGAATGAGTCACCCACTCTTCATGGAACTTAAGCTCTAGGAGGGGCTGTTCAGATGATCTCCCCTTGGCTGACCACACACACTCCCAGTCCATTTCCTTGCAAATTAAGGACACAGGGGTGAGTTTTTAAGACACATACCTTTTCATGTTCCCTACGGTGTTGGATACAGAGGAGTGAGATAGGATCTGTGTTTCAAGATTCCCAGCATCTTCTGTCTTCACAAACTTTATCAAGAATTATTTAAGGAGTGTGGCAGAGACTACTTTGCTGTTGTTTTCAAGTTTGGGGAGCAGAAAACAATTATCATCTTGTTAATACCCTGCCAACTTCCCCTGGAAGTCCTAAAGACGCCAGTTTAGGCATACCCCCTTTCTTTCTTTCTTTCTTTCTTTCTTTCTTTCTTTCTTTCTTTCTTTCTTTCTTCTTCTTTCTTTTTTAAAGATTTTTTTATTTATTTGACAGAGATAGCCAGTGAGAGAGGGAACACAAGCAGGGAGAGTGGGAGAGGGAGAAGCAGGCTCCCAGCGGAGGAGCCTGATGCGGGGCTCGATCCCAGAACGCCGGGGTCACGCCCTGAGCCCAAGGCAGACAATCAACAACTGCACCACCCAGACGCCCCTCAGCATCTCTTTCACATTTATCTGAAAGCAGATGGGTTTTCCTGATCAGTGAGACTGGGGTGGAGAGGGGGAAGAGAAGAACTGAACTTGGAAGTCAGCTTAGTGCAGAGTTCTCTTTCTGTTTCAGATAGCTTCACATACCTGTTTGGACTGCTTCGGACTCACATACCTGTTCGGCTCTGGCTTGGGAAGCCTTTGCTTGGTGGGTTTGCTTGATTGAACAGGCCAGATAGGTATAGCCAGGCCAGATCTAAATCTTGTTTTCCGATCAGCTTTTCCCCCCCCAAGGCTGATGATGTTTCTCCATCTATCATGCTCCTCTGCGAATCTCTCATTGGTTCCTACTCCAGGAGTTTGGGGATGAGCAAGAGTGTTGTTATTCCTCAGTCCCCTAATCCCGCACGTGCCCTCTTTCACCCAGGCTTGTAGGATTTGCAGCCCAAAGAACAAAGAGAGCCCTTTCCCTCTGCCTAATCCAGGAACATTGCCCTGAAAAGGAAGACAAAATCCTGATTAAAATCTATATGTATATGCCCATGGAGACCTAGCTCCTAAAATGTAGAGGACCAAATGTCTACACTAATGAGAAATAAGGAATTTATCATTTCTGTGAAATTCTTCTCACCATTTTTGGTCCAACCTGGAGATCCAGAGTAGTTTCTAAAACATATGCCTCTGCAACATTCTTGGAAATCCGTCTTTACTGTGACTTTTTTAGTTCAGCTAAAACGACCAAGAGGTCGTTTTCATTCCTCTCCAGCATTTATCTGCAGTCCGAGTCTAGTGCCGTCAGGTAAGATTGGGCCCTGCTGAGAGCTGGGGGTCAGGATGACCAAGCTTCTGCTGTTACGCTGACTAACCAAGAATGAAACGTGAAAGCTTTTCTACTTATTACTTTTGTACACGGTAGATTTCTTTATTCAAATTGACCAAATATGAAAATTCTAAGGTTCATTTGTGCAAACAGGATGTTTTAAATCAAGGACAAACTTTTAAAAAATGTACTTCTAGGTATATATTTGTGTGCCCTTTCCACCCATGATAACTTATCACTACGAAAATTCGGGCAGAAGATTATGCAAAACCTCGGGACAGCCTGGAAAATGACGGAGCAGCATCTGAGAAAGTGCTTTGTCCACCTAGTTCAGCTACAGGGAACCTATGTTGAATATCCCTCACCCACTCGGAGGAACGGATCTGGTCTCTCTTTCTAATCACGTTTTTAGGGATTGTTGGTTTCACAGAGGAAAGGATCTTTCAGAAAGAACTTTTTCACCTGCCCTTAGCTTCCAAACTTGCATATTCCCACCGGTTTCAATGAAACTTGAGCTCCTAAAATTATCCAAGTAAAAAAGAAATTGAGTTGAGAGAAAATTGACATATCTCCAAATAACAGCTTTTTCTGATTTAAGAAACACAGTGTGCATACACTTACAAAACCTTGAATATACAGCAAAGTAGAAGAAAAGTAAATATTATTCATCATCTCATAACCACAATTAATATAGTTATGTATTTCCATTGACTTTCCCCCCTAGGTATACTCAAACATACACATAATCATGATAAATCTGTTTTCAGTTTTGCTTTTCATTTTTACAAGTATTTTAAATTCCATTAATATTTCTTCAAAAACATCATTTATGTTGGCTTCATGTATTTCTTCAGATAGGAAAGAAGATTCTGGTGTTTCAGTTACAATATCCCTAACAGAAAATTTCATGAAGAAGATAAATTCAAAAAGGAAGGAAAAGAACTGCTAAACAGTTAGTTGTTAAGATATGCATGTAATTTAAAAAAAAAGTAATTTTTAAAAATAAATGTTCATTTTTACCTACTAATTTTTGTAGGGCAATACCTAAATTATTATATTCAATGCTGACAAGTAATTCAGAAAAAAAAATCTTTAGAGCCATAAAAATCTTAATGTCTTTTAAAGATCTAGAATTCTAACTTCCAGATATCTGTCTTAAAAATGTAGAGAAATCTCCACATATACACAATATGCCCTGCAGCTTAACTTAAAATCGGGGGCGTGGGGGAAGGGATGGGGTACTAGAGACAAACTATCCAAAATAGGGGGCACCTAACCTAAAATTAAGGTATGCCTAGGCTCTATAACATTAGGCAGACATTAAAAGCAGATATAAAATTTATGTAATAATTTGAAAAAAAGATATAATACAATGGAAAGCAGAAGTGCATAATTGTATGAAAGCATACATCTGAAGAAAGTGCTATGAGGCATGTTCGGATGGTGGGATTGTAGATTTTTTTCCTTTTTCTGTAGTATTTCTTTCTCAGTACCATTTTGATCATTTAATCTTTCAGTTGCCAGTGTGCTTGGCCAATCTTTAATAATCACTACAATTTCGACATGATCAGAAGGAGAAAGAAGAAAAGGAGACAATTAGGACTTAAATAGGTAAGCAGTTACACACACTAAAAATGATAAAATTCTCGTTTCATTTGCCTTACAAACTTTAAAAATTTGTGACCTAAAATGTGAGCCATTTTTTTCTCATTTTCTATGTTATCATAAATGCCTCTTTTATCCTTGAATGTAACAGAAGTTCATGGAACGCCTGATGAATTGCCCCAGCTGTGGATTGAGGTGAGGTTAGGGAGTCATTTTCATTCGGTGTGACAATATCACTTCATAGAACACCTCTGAAAATAAAACCAGCAGCTAACATGACACATGAACCGGCCACGAAGACAGCTACTACTGATCGTCCACTCACACAATACTCTCACCCTCCTGTGTCTCTCCAGGTCGTGTTTAGTCAAGATCCTGGCACATGGGTAATCAATAAATAATTTCTTGGGTAAATACATTAATTAATGAAGAGCAGTGTCTAGACTGATTCATTTAAAACATAACAGGTAGGGGGGGCCTGACCGGCTCAGTCGGAGGAGCATGTGACTCTTGACCTCGGGGTTGTAAGTTCGAGCCCCACGTTGGGTGGAGAGATTACTTAAAATCTTTAAAAATAAAAAATAAACCATGCCGGGTAATTTCTAGCGCTTGCTAGGATACATGGAATATCAATTTCATGGCTGGCAATTGTTTTTGAAGGGGGCTACATTTTAAAAACCAAATACCACCAACTGCTCCTGAGAGATTCCAGTCTCTAGAAGCTGATGGCATTGCAAAAGGTGCACCTTCAGAGGCGCCAGAGTGACGCAGTCAACTAAGCCTCCGCCTCTTGGTTTTGGCTTGGGTCTTGGGTCGTGGTCTCAGGGTGGTGAGAGGGAGCGCAGCATCAGGCTCTGTGCTGAGCACGGAGTCTGCTTCAGATTCTCTCTCCCTCTGCCCTTCCTGCTCGTACTCTCTCTCTAGAATAAATAGGTAAATCTTAAAAAAAAAAAAAAAAGCATCCTCAGACATTGAGGTCCTTCTGCCCTGCCCCTAGCATAGCACTGGACCATATTGTTCTTTGCTGTAATGTCCCATCAAAGTCAATGTTGCAAATATTCAAGATTCTACACCTTCTGATGGGACTTTTCCTCATAGCCAGGGAACATAAGCAACCTTAGTACGAAGTAATTTGCAAAGTAATAACAATCTTTCCTACCCAGGTGGTAGCTCAGAGGAGATTTAATTGGATAAAATTACCCCATTGTAAGAATAATACTTTGTAGTTAATGTCACAATTATCATGCAAAGATCTTGAAGAGATTTATGAACATTGATTAAACATCAGAACGCCATTTTAAAGGAGATGGCATTAACACTATTTTACTGAGCCCAGAGAGGGATGTTTTCCGATTGCCAAACACACAGCACACAGTGAAGAAATAACCCCAATCGGCAGGGGCTGGATGTGAGGACTATTTTTCCACCCTTTTGGAAGCTTTTCACTTCAATAAAATAACTAAAATGGTTTTTTTTAAGTGTTTTGTTTCTCAGTGTATCTTATTATTGCCACAAAAAATGCATTTCTAATTGTCAGAGCCAGAAAATATTTAAATCATTTTTCTTGACCCCTTGAGATTTTAGCTGGGAAAGTTCTGTTTATAATTAGTTTGCCCTCCCCCTTTCAGCTGTAAACATTTGGCATCAGCAGAATCAAAAACGAAATTCTCAAATCACTGGGTCTGGGAGGGATATCAGAAATAGAGGCCAGTCCTCTTGATTTCCAGATGAGGAGGCTCAGGCCCAAGGGGATGGGAAGGATGGAAAGGAGTCTGCATCCAAACAGTGCAGAGGCTCTACCGTTGTTGAAATATTTTTAGTTGCAGAGAATGGCCCACATGGCCTTTAAGGCCCTGACTGTACCCTTAGTTTGGGGGGAGTTGAGCATCTTGAGTTGAATGGATTCTGTGGCCTGGTATAAAAGCGAAACTGATGGCAGAAGATCCACATTTTCAGTTCAGCGCAATTCAGCGTAAAAGATACATTGAACTCTAAAGTTCTCATTTGATTGTTAGAACAACCCTCAACAGACTGGGTGCTACCAAAATGAAATAATGTACATAAGAGCATCTATCCCGGCCCGTGGCATAGAGGAAGCCCTCAATAAATGCTTCCTCTTCTTTTTTTTTTTTTTTTTTTTAAAGATTTTATTTATTTATTTGACAGAGATAGAGACAGCCAGCGAGAGAAGGAACAGAGGCAGGGGGAGTGGGAGAGGAAGAAGCAGGCTCATAGTGGAGGAGCCTGATGTGGGGCTCGATCCCATAATGCCGGGATCACGCCCTGAGCCGAAGGCAGACGCCCAACCGCTGTGCCACCCAGGCGCCCCAATGCTTCCTCTTCTACTCCAACCAGCCCCCCCACCTCCTTCTACCCCCCCCCCCAGCCCGAGACCTGAAAGTGCTGGATCCGCATATCTATGTGCCTTAAATACTGCAGGGCAGGTTTTGTTTGTATTTGCAGAAGCTTCAAGTACTCTATCAGATGTTTCTTTAAAAGCTTATAAATTATTCTCGAAGCTTTCTTTAAAAACAAATAAACATTAAAATGAATATGTATGCATTAAAGTTCCTAATCAATAAAGTGTGATCAGGAGTGGAGTTAGAGGAAGTGTATAGCCACGAGTGAGTCAGACTAATAGCTGTTATAGGAGCCTGTGTTGGGGAATAAAGCCTGAGGCGTCCTAAAGATATAGACCCCCGATTCTGTAGGCGTCCCTGGCAGAATTCCCGCTTTGGGGGGGAAGAGCGAGACTCCCTCTCTTCACACATCAAGTTAATCCCTGTTTCTATTTGCTCAACCAATCTGGGGGAGTCCGAGGATAGGAGCTGAAATCACATTTGTTGTGGTGGTGGTGGTGTTGCTTTTGTGTGAAGCCGACCTCTACAATTTGGATGACCTAGTAATCCCGTGAAAACAGGTTCTGGTGCCCCAGTGACTGTTCTTTATTATATTATATTTCAAATATCTTTCCATCAACTACAATATTTGAAATCCTGAAAATTAATTAAAATGTGATGACAATGATGGATGAAGAGTGGGCGATAGGGCTACTTCTGCTTAACTGCATTGGAAAAATAGAAACCATGACAAGGGTGATCATCTTGGCTATTCTCTTTTAGAAGATACAAAATGTCAAATATTGAAATCTTGGTCCCTCCCTCTCCTCAACATGACAGATTATTCAACCTACAATCAAAAGATTTCACTATATTGTAGGAGAAAATATTTTGGAAGTGAAACTATGTCTTTAATATTTCCAAGTAAAAGAATTCATATCTGATAAAAGCAGTACTTTTAGATGTGTCATATGCAAAAAGGGTACCATATAATTAGAAGTGAATTTAGACAGAAAGACAGAAAGATGAGATGTAAAAGCAGATAATTAGTGCACTGTTATAATTAGCAAATACTTCTCAATCCCATGGTAACTGTGCTTTGAAAAGGACTCCTGCCGGTTAACTAATATTTCCTGAAAGCAGTTTTCTTCTCTATCTTTAAATGGAAAGTTTGAATTGCTATCTCCTTGAAAGCCATGCTATGTCATAAAATGACTTATGTCTATATTATAGTTTTTAAAGCAAAAAAGATACACCAAGTACAAAAACAAAACAAATATATTGTGGAATGAAAGAACTATAATAAATCTGTTTAATAATGTGTCCTGTATATAATTTTGAGTATGATTTTGTAAAAATAGATATTTGTGCAACAAAAAATAGCTTTGAAATGTAGAGAGCAAGCATTTCATATTGAACATGGTTAATCAGTTCAGAATGTCTGGACACTGGAAATGGTGAAACTTTCTGGGGATGTATTCCAGGAGTTTAAATATTTTTAATCTTTCCACAGATGATAGGAAAGAAAGAGAACCAAAAAACTCAAGCACAAAAAGCCAAAAAACAAACAAACAAACAAAAAACACTGCTTACTCACTTTCTCTCATGCCTTCCCGTCAATATTTAGCATAACAAAACGATGCAGTTACAAAGTCATTTCTTCTAGATTGATACCATAACTCCGTATATAGCCTTGGATCCTAAATAGTTGTATGGCTTTAAACTTTCTCTGTGAAATGGAAATGGTAATACAATGACACAAGGTTTGGGGGAACAGAGAAAGCTATTAAGCTGAGGGGGGTGGGTAGGGCATGCTTTGCAAACTATGAAATATTTTCTTAAGTAAGGAACAAAAATTAAATTCTGAATTTTATCCCTGAATATCAACGACTTGTTTAGGACATAAAATTAACTTTACCTGAGTAATACTGTTCTAAACGGAATAGTGTAAAACCAAAAAGTTGGCCCGGTCTTACCAATTACAGGCAATGGGACCCAAAAGTTAGTCAAACACTTTCGATCAACCTGAGATTGGCTGGGACAAGCAGTGACATATGGTGACATTAGGGAGAAGGGCAACCTGACAGCAGAACAGAGAGAAAGGACTGATTTATGAAATTTGCAACAGACTTGCCTTTTTATCACTATCCAAAAAATGTCAGTGACAATGAGCAAAGCAAGTCTGAAACTGTTTTGGACCTCATGTCATCTTAAAAGTTTCCAAGAGAACAGGGGTAGGACAGTGGGGCTGGCCTTGGTATCTGGGTTAAGTGGAGTGGATAAAGCGTATAAATGACCCTGGGCAGCTTTCCTCAGCATGTCGGTCAACCACTCAGATTTTTCAAGAAAGCATTCCTCAAGAGGGGAATCTGCTGTATACCTGAATGGTCCCCTAAGCACGGGGATGGGAACAAACCTGATTTATTGCTCACCTTTGTCCTGGCACGTAGTTCGATAGACCCTCTACAACCACTTACTGTTCTCTGGGATCCTTCTAATGTAGCAGGCACGATGGAGACGGTGCAGGGAGAAGTAGTTCATCTTAGAAAGGAGTGGGTATGTAGCTTTTTAACTCTGCCCATTTAGAATTATTGTGGTGGAAAGATTTTGGTAAACAAGTTGAAAGAAAGCGATAGTCAAAAAAAAATGCTGGTTAATACCGGCAATAGGAACAGACATTTTTAGAAAGTGTTTTTAATCAGCTCCCCAGTATGGGTTTAACCAACTGTGTCAGCAGAACTAAATTACAGACTCATAGGAAAGGAAAAAGCAAATAAAAGAAGAGAATTTTGAAACAAATTCAAACTATTCCCTCCTGGGGTAAAAAGCTAAAAGCACTGAGGAAGGCTCGTTGGCTGAGGGTCTCAAACAAATAAGCCCTAAGCATTTAATGAGTAAGAGTATCCGAAAATACGTAATACTTTTTGGTCTAAATTAGCTTCGGATAACAAAGGGTGCTGGCCAACTATCATAGAAATGCAAAAGTACAAAAGTAAAAAGAGTTAAATGCTCAAATTAAAACAAAACAAAACAAACATAAAAACCAACCCCGTAACTGCCAGGGACAGAATCCTAAATCAGGGAACAAATTGGCCATGGCATTTGGTTCTTATCAGGTCAGGGGTGTGCTTGGTCCCATGGAGCCAAGGATTGCTGGTAGCGCAGGAGAGCTGGCACTTAAACATGGTTGAGGTTGACCTTCAAAGCAGTGGTTTCCAGAGCACCTGAAGCTCAGTCACACGCCTCATGGTGCTGGGGTACTGATTGAGAACACGGCACAGTGACAGTTATTAAAAGAGCCATAACCATCCATTTTCAAATTCGTGATTTTGAAGTTCTTCAGCGTTCTGGCTGTGCTAAACGATACTTCTTGATTTTGATTTTTCTTGATTTTTAAGATGGTCAGGTGTTTATGTTGTTTCAATGACTTATTAGTGTCACTTAATTCCATGTTTAGGGGAAAAAAAAATAAGAGGAACAAAGGTGTCCAGTGAATGGCATTTGGTTTGCTGGGGTATGTAACCACAGTTAGACAGAAAGAAATAAAAACCATGTATAAATTACTTCTTGCCCTACAAATTCAGTGTGCAGTGTTACAAGGAAAAGACAAATGAGAAATCAAGAAACTAGAGAAAGTGCCTCCAAAAGGTACCTGGCCAGTGAAGAAAGGATGAAATGTTTTAACCTCTAAACCACACTAAAGAATATCCAGACAAAATCTCATTGTAACAAAAATAATCCTCTACTTTGACATCTTTCTGTTTACTTTAGTTCTTTCAGGTGTATCTTTCAACAAAGCCCTAAGATGTCATTTTCGAACTCGGAGAGTCCTGTCTAGAGGTTAGGGCGCCTAAAGAGGGATTCTTCTGACACTTGAGTTCCCTGCCGGGAGAATCTCAGAAGAGGGAGGAGTTGAGAGTGAGTATATTGAAAAAAACAGCAAAAAAAGTTTGAAGTGGAAGCATTTATGTTTTCCTTCCCTGGCATATAAAGCACGAGCATTTCAGATTGCAGTGTTTTGAAGGGTTTTATGAGAAATTATTGTCGTTTTTATAGTATCGAGTATATTTTTCCAAAAATTGCCTAATATTATCATAAATTTGGGCTTTACAGATGTCTTAAATTGTAGTGATTATATTTCAGAATGCTCTCTTATAAAATGGAGGCTTCGTATAATTCATCAGGATCAACAAGTTCGCAGTTGCAGGTTTACAAGATACATTTCCACTTTAAATACGAAAGCTGAATTGCAAGACATTAGCGTTGATTTCTTCCTAAAATGAGTGTTCATTTTCCCCTAATCATTAGTGTTCGCTTCTTTCTCAATTGAATACCTCTTCCTTCTGTTTCATTGTGTGATATTTGTTGAACGGTACTTGGTCATGCTGACATATAAAGTAGTATATGCTTAGAACTTGGCACATTGAACAGATTTAAGACGTCCTTAGGTCATTGCTTCCTAAAGAGGGGTAAAGATGATTTAGGAGTGCATATCACAACAAACTGTTTTAAATTTATTATTTTATTTATTGTACTCTGCATTAGGAAAAAATATAAAAGAAATCTTATGATATGAAGTTTCATATTAAAATATGTATGTGTATCTTAGTGCACGTGAGACTTTAAAAAAAAGTAATTCATAGGGTATTAAGACAGGGCAAAACCCCTATAGCTGTATGTAAATGGCTGAAGTCAAGACAGGGAAACATTGCTATAGGATAGTCTTCTCCAATCCAATTCCAAAATGTCAACCTCTTTAAAATTTACTGTGAAAGAGGTGTTATGGCAATGTCTTAACACTAAACTTTTTTTCTTTATTTTGATGCTACACATTTTCTATTTATCTAATTTTATAATACAGAATCACTAAATGCAAGAATCAAGAGTACAATTGGAAATCAAAATAATATTAACCAATTCATTTTGTGAGAGATTAACTTCTTCAAATACGATCAGCTTATTAGTGACCGAGTTTAAATTTGAATCCGAGTATCCTGTTAGCTCTGCCTCTCTCCCTCACGGCCACCACGCAGAATCTTGACTGGGATCTTTGTATGTGCAAAGAGCTTTTTGTGATAGAAACAATTTCCTAAATCGTTCTTCAATTTCAGGCTGCAAGCACTAAATATTTGCAAATAAAATAGCTTACAGCCCAGTAAATCATAAAGTTCTGGGTTGCTCAAAAGATTTTTAACTATGGGGTGCCTGGCTGGCTCAGTCAGTAGAGCAGGGGACTTGATCTCAGGGTTGTAAGTTCAAGCCCCATGTCAGGTGTTGAGATTACTTAAAAAATAAAATCTTTAAAAAAGAAAGATTTTTAACTAAAAGATATGTGACTCAACAAGTATGGAAGAAAATGCAATGGGCTTATTACAAAAGCTAGACTAGGACACATTGCTAAGGTTTAAACCTCAAAGAACATTAGGCTATTTTTTGTTAATATTCAATAAGTTAAGAAAACTCAAAGTTTTCACAAAATGAAATAAATGTAGATGACTGAAGATAACAGGCCTACAGGCCAATTTTCCGTGCCAAACAAATCAATACAAAATTCAAGGTAACAAAAATTTAGAGTGAAAGGAAAGCAGGGGATAGGGAGAAGAAGGCATTAAATAACTGATTTGTTTTCGCAAAATTTGAAGCTAAAAATAAAAATACTTCACAATCGGGAGTGTCTACTCAAAAATTTATTTTGCCCATAAAAGATATAGGATATCTTCGTAAAGGGTTTGATAGCTTGGGTCTAGGTTGTAGTGGGGTTCTGGGAAGCAGGGATAAAAATGCTTTTTTTCTAAACTTGAAACCTAAACATCTCAATGGGTTATTATGTCTGTTTAGACTCTAAGAAGCTCCTTCTCACATCCTTAAAAGGCAAGCTGCTGAGGAGGGACAGTTTGTGGGGATGTTGTTTTTAATCCTGGGGTAAATAAGGCCTTGAACCTCCTCACTCCTTCCCTGGGTGACGTGGGCCAGTTTTCTGCTGAGGGTCACTCAGTCACAGGAAGTCGATGCAGAAGGCAGGACTTGTTTGTCTGTTTGTTTGTTTGTTTGTGGGTTGGTTGGAGAAAAGCAAAGCCTAAGAGACCTCCACAGCATCACCACCAAATACAAGCTCTCCTTGCTCCTTTCTTCCTGCTGTGTGGAGGGGTCTTCCACAGGTCAACAAGCTCCCTGCCTGCTGCTGTCCCCCAGGGGCTCCGTGATGGAGTCGGTGTGGGAGCTGCAGAGGAGAGAGAAGCCCCCACCCAGCCCCCACACTCACCACCCCCATCAACTGCACACACAGCTGCTTCTAACAGGAGACATGGAGGCGCTGACATCCAGTGATCTTAGGAGAGAAGAATAAGAAAGCCTTCTTCTGTAGTTGTGATTTGTTTTAAGTGTTGGGAGATCTATATAAAAAGAACTTAAAGACATGCAGAAGAAAAACAGAAGAAATTGAATAGGTCACTTAGCCTCAGTCTCTGCTTGCTCATCTGGGAAGTAGGCAAATGGAACTAAATGCTTTGACTTGGCTCTTAAATTCTCGAGCTCTGTATGGTGGAAAAAGGGCTGTAAAAAATGGACCCAAGGCAGAGCAATCACCTCACCCCACTAGTGATGGCGACTCCCACTTCCCAGAACAGGATGGTCATTTCTGAGATGGCCAAAGGGACATTCTGAAAGAGCATGGTAGGGGTTATCTCTGGCCTCAGGTCCCACCCCAACACGCGCGCGCGCGCGCGCACACACACACACACATACACACATTCTCACACACTCTTTTTTTTTTTCTTTTCCCCAAGGGAATTGTTTAAGACTGAAAAGGTGAAAGCAACAAATAGCTCTACGGAACTATTTAGGAAAGTCAATATGCAATTATGCAAAAGTCTGTGATAAGGAGGCCCCCTCGGAAGCAGAAAGCAGCACAGGAGAAGGAGCGCGTTTCTCTCTCGCGGTCGTGGCGAGTGTGGGAGGCTGGACAGGACTGGTTCAGATTCCATCTGTCAGTTTCCCTGACTCTGTCTCTGCTTCCGCCGCTGTCGCCTCTCCCTTTCTCAGTCTCTGTCACTATCACTCTGCCTCTCTCTCCTTTCCTCCGGGGCTCCCTTCCTCTCCCCGCATCCTCCGCCCCTCCCCGGCTCCCCTCCCCTGCGGGGCGCGGGGCCACCACCTCTCTCCCAGGTGTGAGCGCCCGCGCGGGCGCACGGAGCGGGCAGCGCTGCACCGGGACGCCGCCAGGGCCCGGCGGTGACTCGCGATCCACCCGCCCGCGGCTGGAACCCCGGAGAAGGAACGGCTTCAGTCCCCACACGGGGCTCCGCCGCCTCTAATCCCATTAGCGCACCTGAAATAATAACCGCGGCCACAAACGCGCGCTTGTTCCAGCCCCTCCGAGGGGGCCCGCAGCGGCCGCAGGGGGCGAGGGGGCCGGGGTTCCCAAAGGCTCCCGCATCCCAGACAGACTTGCAGAGCACACTGGGCCTCGGAGGAGGAAGAGGGAGCTGGGCGGCACCCCAGGGCTCGCGGCGCCCCCCGGGAAAGAGCAGTCCAGGAACCCAGGCGAGAGGCTTCCGGAATTAAACTAAAGGGGCGAGGGGTGGGATGAGCCGGAGTCCTCGAGTCCAGAGGGGCAAAGGCGCCCTCGGGTGCTGAGCCCCCAGAGGCGAAAGACCGAGGCCGGGGGCCCGAGTCGCCGCGCGCGGGTACGCGGGTCCTGGCGCTCCGGCTCCCACTGCCACTCCCCGCCGCCCAGGCCTGACCCACACGCTCCGGCAGACGCTGAGGCGAACCCCAAAGAGAAGACAGGACGGCGGTCCAAAATGGAGGGGGGAGGAGGATCCTGGCAGGAGAGGGGACCTTTTCACCCACGGCTCTTTCCAGACGGTTCCGGGTCCCCGGGGAACAGGTTCTCCCAGACCCCTCCCCCTACACCGGCGCCCCTGCGCCCAGCCAGGTGTGAGCCGAGGCCGAGGCCGCTGCCCGCGGGAAGCATATCTTGCCGGTCCCCCACCCAGCCCGGGGAGTCCGTGTCCCCGGGGGTGCAGGCAGGCCCGGGGCTCTAGGTGGCTGGGCGCGCGGGGACCGGACTGCGCCGCGGGACGCTGCGGGGAGCAGCCACCCCAACACAGGTGACAGGGCAGCCCTGCTGAGGGCTCTGCGGTGAAGAGACACCACTCGACAGAGTCCCAGAAGTGGCCGCTGATATGCCACTAAATGAAGTTATCCTGGATGAGCTCGCAAGAAGGGGCGTCTCTCCAGGCTGTGGGCCCCGCTGCGAACAGATTTGTTTGCGACTTACACTTGCACTTCTCCCGTTAGTTAAGTTTTCAAACTGGCCCTTTCTTGCATAAATCGCCTGCAAAGAATTAACGTTTTTTAGCAAGCATAGCCATATTCTGATGTTAATTTAAAAAAAAGAAAGAAAAAGACAAGGACGGATGATATTTATTTTTCATTTTTAAATAAGGGCACGGAAAAGTATGTTTTCAGAAATTCACAAGTGAATCACTACTCAGCAGGCGTCCTTCGGCTTCTTGTTCTTTCCTTCTGTGTTTTCCACGCTACTAGAATTCTTTCTGAACTGCAGGAAGCCTTCGATGTTTTTCTTATTCATTAGATAACTCAATGAAATGTTAAAATATTTATTTTTGAATTATCAGTACATTTTTGCCTGAAGGTTTTTTACGAAATAGGCCCCTTTATCCAGCCGAACGTGGATGCTGATCATGCCCTCTGTGGCTCATCCTGTTGTTTCAAAGGTAAATGTTTGCCTTTGGTGAGGAGAGCACTTCGGCCAGACCTCTTAAGCAATCAGTACTTCTTTATTAGTTTAGAATACAGCAAATGTGTGATGGGTTCTTGTAAGAATTTTCTACGTTGTCTAGCTATTGTCAGTAGGGTCGTAGTTCTTCTTTAATCTGGACCAATGGACCCCAATAGCATCTTATAAAATAATAATCTGTCACACAGTTCAGTGGATTATGCTAAAGCTTGAAAGAGACCCACCACCACCACCTCCACCACCTCCAGCTCTGTAGTACAGTTGGAACCACCCTATTCTTCCACACAGCAGTGCAAGCCATCTCACTGCCTTAACTAGTCAATGTCAGTGCAGGTTCTCTGATCTACCTATATTTAATACAATATTTTAAAGTCGTTCTGACATAGTGCCACATCAAAATGTATATCTGAAGTAGATCGTTGAAATATATTTATGCATCAATAAAATGCCCTAAAACTGTCTCCTTTTCACTCTTAAATTTTTATTAAAAGACACCCTAATAACTAATCACGTGGTACTAGGTTTTATTAAAATGCACTGAGGAATTTTAACTTCAGAAAAGCAGAGGAACAGTTGTAAGAGCCCTGCACCCAGGTTTTTCTCTTCCACAAAATCAGCTTGACTTCTCTGTATCTTGTTAGAGTTGGGTTTTATTTGTTCTTTAAGTCACAAAGTTACCTCTCTGTGGTAACTATGATTATTCAGAAGCTACATCAATATCAAACGAGGTCAAAGTTATCTTCATGAATTTTTTTGTGCCAAGCTGTCATAATGCTAGGGCTCCATAAATATTTTTAAAAGTCATAACCAAAATACATACAATAGTTTTAAATGTTTAACAGATCACCAAACAGCCTCTGCTACATAAAGGCATCTGACTGTGAATTTCATCCACACTTTCTCCCGCATGTGGTCTCCAAGCAAAACCACTGAAGTTTCACATTTTCATCCAAGATTGTCAAAAAGAACTGCACTAAAAGTTTTTTAATTACCAAACTCATTTCTCTTCTCTGAAAACTACTTTTCTTGATTACTGAACAATGTCATGTTCCAAAATCCAAGAATTAATTTGTACATCTTAGCTTATCTAGGCAGTGGATATATTTAACTTGACTATTAAGCAAATGCACACTCAGAGCCAAGCAAACCACCAATATTTTTTTCAGAGATGCTGAGCTTGTCCCATCATCTTTTCTTTCAGTCTTTTCCCAAGCCAACTGTGTGCACTCACACGCACACACACATACACTCACACACACACACACACACACACACACACACACACAAATTACATTAAATACAGCCTTGTGCCTTAGTCAAGTGGCTTAGGTGTGCCTGTACTTAATATAATGTCCTGAACTTGGATATGAAAACATGATTACACCACAAAACCTGTCCTGTGAGTCGAGGTTGGGTCCTGTTGTCCTATCCTACTACTTAGCAGCACAAAATCCACCCCCTCCCACTACCCCCCCATCCCCCCACCCCATACTGGACAAGAGAAGTTTCCTAAGTCATAGAAGCTGTAGTTTTTCCATTGTCCAGTAGACGGCACAAAAGATCAAGCCTTCAAAAGCTGAAAAATCCGCCAAGGCTGTTTTATTTGGTTGGAGTATGTTTGAGAGGGCTGTTCATTTTAAAGAGTCAACCAGCTAGTATTTATCTGTGAAGCAGAGAAGTATCTCAAAACTTAAGATAACTCACCAAGGTATTAAAATGTAATGATATGAAAAAGTTTTGCGTATCTGCTCAACAAAATACTGCTTCAGATACTACCAACTGTTACAGATGTGGAGTGTAAAGGTAAAGACTATTGAGAAATTTATTATTTAAAAGTTACCTTTAAAGAAATTAAATTGAGAGAAATTATAAGACATTTCATTTTTAATTATCTTTGAATTGATAAAATATTTGCAAACTGAATCTTCGAAAATCCTATATTGGAATTTTGCAGGATGCATCTCTGATTTTTATTAAACTTAATACACAACTCAGACCAGAAAATTGAGCATATTATTTCACACGAGCTTACATATAGCACACATATATAATGTGTAGTAAAGAAGGGGAAGAAATGGTCTAAGTTTTGTGAGTAGCTTTTGGGGAATATCAGAGGGTGAAGCCATTAGAAATAACTTAGTTGAAACTTCACCTCTTCTAAAGCAATGTGTGACTTTGGCTAATATTTATATTTTACTAAAAGGTTTCTATTTCCCTTTTCATTCTACAGACGCTCCTTATGAAGAAGTGAGGGGGGGATGGTAAAGTGTGGGCTAATAACTCATTTCCCAGTTAATTTTATTAAGAATTTATAGCACTGTTTAGAAAGTTTTAAGACAACCATAAATTTTATTAGGAATATTTTATTAAGCCCTCCATTTAATTAATAAAAGACCTCTATAACTTCTGAAAATGTCAGAGCTAGTAATTATGTTAACCAGTGTAATTTTCCCCCTCTAGAGACCAAAGCATTTTAATGATTTGAAATAGAAAGGTAGTAAGGAAAACAACACACCCCCCCAGGTTTTTTTTTTTTTTCCTTAACTTTTGCATTATCCAGTCAGAATATAGTGACTTAGGTATTTTCCCTGCAATGGTTAGAGAGCCTAAACTGACCTCTCATTGACTTCTGAACTGGACCCAGACATTGTTTTCTGAAGCAAAATGCAGTAAACAAATCTCCCAGTTCTTGCAGCCCGGATGGCTTTGGGGCACTTGATTAACGTCTTCCCTAATCCACTCAGTTAACCCCCTTTCACATCACCTAACCAGGTTTCCCCCTTTTATAGACCTCTAAATAGTTTATTTCACTTTTCTCACAGCTATTCATTAGCTTTGACTTCTTGGGCCTCTCTCCTATCACATCCAGGCTCTTATCTCAAGCATTCCTCTATTATCTCGACTAGATTTTAAATCCATTTTCTTCAAACTGTCTTTCCCCTCTTCTTATTTCTGTTTTTTGAAATGCAAATGCTAATGTGGGCGGGGTGGGGGGTGAGATGCAGACGTTAAATGTTCTTGAAGTACAAATCCCAAGCCTCCACACCACCGGACAACCTAAAGAGCAATCACAACATTTTAACACGCATCTTAGGGTTAGGTGGCAGATGATAAACCCTTATCATTCTGTGAACACAGCTGCCAAACTCGATTGATTAACAGGCTTTTGTTTATTCTGGGCTGGCAAATACACACACATTTTACCTTAAGAGGTGCCTCTTTAATTTCTGAAGGTTTTGGAACTGACTCATCAGTGTGAACTTTGGGCACAAAAGCCTAATTCAGGATATATGTCTTTCCAGAGACACAATTCCTTATAGGAGAACAGAAAATTAGAGGGGAGTGCTCAGAGAAGACTGTTCCAACAGCCTAAAGGGGCACCACTTGCTTTAAATGCCTTCTTGCAAGGACGGTCTAAACAATAGAGACCTAGGCCTTGGCCTGCCCCTTTAAAGTCTTCGCTCTCTATCTTTGGGAAGATGCTCTGGGATGTTTAGAGTAAGCTGAGTATGGGAGGCGCATGTTGCAAGAGCTAAAGGCAAGTGCCAGAACCCTTCACCAGGCCAAGCTTTTGCAAAACAAAAGTGCTATTGCCTCAAAAAGCAAGTATATAACTTAGGGATAGGTGTTGTCACAGAACAAGTATAATTATCAGTAGTAGTTTACTAAGATACCTATAACTATCCCTTTGCCTTTTCCCTTTAATAGATGATTAATTGCTGCCATGGCAAAGGAGGGTTTTTTTTTTTTATGGCTACTATATTACTACTCTAGACTTCCTCTGTGCAATTTCTCTCAGCAAGCCCCAACTGTAATAACTGTTTGCTAATTGTAAAATCCTTATCCAGAATGAGGTTTGGGCAAACAATTTGTACTACTGTAATTACATTGTAAAAGTGTTTTAGTCCCTTGATTGTTCAGAATTAATCTTATAAAGACCTAGCAGTAGCATTAGGTTCGAAGTTATAAATGGAAAAGGGGGGGGAGGGAAGAAAGAAGACACTTTTCAAAACTAATAAGAGTTTATTTAAGCCCACAAACTCAAACTATCCCTTTCTTTAGGGAAAACTTGTGTGTAGGTCATTTAAAGTGCTTTTAAGGTAACCTGACACATCGTGGTTGAAGCACACAATAGTTTTCCTACTGCTTTGAAGTTTTTGGTTATATTTGAAAAGGAGTGACTTACCTGAACCTTCCTTTTTCATCTCTGCTAGAAAACAAATTTCCCAAAAAGAAACAATACAAAATAAAATCTATTGTCAAAGAAATCTTTATCAAAATTGGCCTTTTCCAAATTTGAAAACATGGCCGCAGAGTTGAGGTAACTCCAAGCCGGTTACCGAAGGCTTTACTGGAGAACCCCTAAGGACTCTTAAAGACTATGATCATCGAAATGTATTTCGCAGTAAATTTCTCTCAGTTAAATTATACTTACACAATTTCCCTCGCAGTTCATTTAAGAATCATAAACGTAGATGTGCCCATGTCGATATTTGGCTCGACCCCCCTCTTTGCGCTCCCCCCTACAGCCAGCCGCGCGGGGAAGCCTGCTGGGCCTGCTGGACCTGCAGCGCTCACACCCCCGGGTGCAGCCGTCGGAAGGCGCTCAGGTGAGGCCAAAGCTGGCTGGGGTTCGGGGAAGACTTGCAGGCTGCCGGCCCAGTTTGGTCCTCCCGGTAATCGGAAAAGGACTGCGTTGCCTGGCCCAGCCAGAGCAGCTTCCCGAGAATTTAAGAGAAATCGTCTTCGGGAGACCGGGAGGTTCCATCTTGGCCTGGAGTTCGGTTTCCAAGTTCACGTTGGGGCGGGTGGGGTGGGGGTGGGAATGTCAGGCAATGGCGTAAAGAAGCTGGTAATTCACCTGGATTCACCCTCGGCTTTGACATGCGGGCCTGCCTTAACCTCCCGCGCGATGCACCGGGGCATCTGTACCCAAAAACTTTACACGTTTGCGATGGAGTAAAGTTAAAGATCCTAAAAAGGGGGGGGGGTAGAGAGAGAGGGAGAGAAAGGAAGAGAGAAGAGAGATGCAAATGATGAAGATCCTAAGATGTTTTTCAAACAGCCGGAGCCCTTTCAAGGCAAAGTGCATCTGAAGGCTTTGGGTGAATGTATCAATCCTTTAGGCATACAGGGGGAGAGTACGGTGTCTGGGCGGGGGTGGTGTGCTGGAGGCTGGGAAGACTCAGCTGCTCGGCTTTATGAAAACTCCACTATTGGGGGGGGGGAGACTGGGCGTTGACTCGTGCGAAGTACTAAAGGACTAGACAACGCTTAGGGAGACTATGCGCGCTGGAGGGAACCTGATTCCAGATACAGGTTCTGATGCTCTCCCTGTGTCCCTTGCTCCTTGAAAGCCCACTTAACAGAAACTTGAGTCCTACCTCTCGGACTGATGCAAATTCTCTTTTAGTTTGCACATTAAGAGTTAGCCTCAATACTTATGAGAGCTCCTAACCTTTTCCAAACAACCTCTGCGGATAGGAACACCCTAATCTTTCTCAAAACTCTCCTCTCTACACCCCCCTTTAGGACGAGGGTTCGGTCCGCAGCTGGCGGAGTGGGATGGGAGTGGGGGCGATGGGAGCGAGAGGCTGACTGCTTTGGGGAGTCAGCCTTTTGGCCACCATCAGGGCGGGAATGGGGACTGGCAGTTTGCATTCCCGGCAGATCGAAGCTCCCTGCTGATCGATTATTTGATAATTGATTTTCCCCGCAGCCAATGCGCGGCCGCTTTGGCAGGAGCGCCTCCTGATTGGCCGAGCCCTCCTCCACGGCTGCCTACCGAGATTTGGGTGAGCTCATTTTCCAGTCGACCGCAGGGGGAGTTTTCTGTAAGGTTTCAGCTGGAGGGAGGAAAAAAAATCCTGCTCCGAGCCGAGCGAGCTGCGAGCCTTGCTCCAGGATGTGAGGTTTCCAGCCCGCTGGTCGAGCTGCTGTGGCCGAGCCATCTCGGCGTATCAGAGCCAGGCAGGCAGAAAAATAAAAACGAAAATAACACTACTAAATATAATAATAAAAGGCAAGCTCAGGGAGGATTTTGTTGTTGTTAAGCCAGAGAATAGGTATTTAAAGGGAGAAAGTTAAAATCAGTGGCTGGTTGGAGCCTCCGAGTTGCGGTTTGGGACAGGTTTTTTGTCTGAAATCTCAGCTCCCAAAGTGAATTTCTTTTTCTTTGGCATTGGGAGTTTACCCTGAGCCGGGATGAGGACGGGAAAACGGAGTAGGGGGAAGAAGGGCTGGGGACGAGAGCGCAGAGCGTCGCGGGGGAAAGAGCTTGAGGAGCGGGGTCCCTCCAGGCCCCAGCACCGCCGAGGCCACAGCCCCTCGGCTCTTCGAAGACAAAGGCGGCGCGGCCGTAGCCCGAACCCAGCGCGCCGACTCTGCCGCGCCGCGCCCTGGGCGCACGGCTTCCTCGCTCGGAGCGGGTCGGGGAAAGAGCCTGCTTCCCTGAGTCTCCCCGGCCCGGGCTCCACCCGCGAGGTCTGGGCTGCTCCGAGCCCGCGTCGGGTTTCGCTTTCCGGCGATCATAAATAGCTTCGTGTTTGTAAACAGGCGCTGGGGGCACATTCCCCGCTCTCCGCTCATTGTTCCCTCCCTTCCTTTCCCACTTCGCGCAGGACGCCGGGGCTGGGGCTGGGGGCCTCCGGGACTAGGAGGTGGGGGAGGTCCAGACCCCAAAGTGAGAAAATGCAAGCATTTCCTTTCCTTGGGCCGGGTGTCCACCTCTGACGGCAGTTCTAAGCTGGATCTGCAGAAAGCCCCAGCCTTCGCCACCCCACGTTCTCGGGACTCCTTAGCAGAACCTTTCCCAGCCTTGCTCCTGGTCATCCCCTCTCCCGGTTTGACTTTTCTACTTGGGGGGGGTCAGTTCTGAGAATGCAATACTTTCCGCATTAGTCCCCTCCGCCCCCAATAAATGCTGGCAGACCCCAATAATTTCGAGGAAAGTCATGAAGTCTATGCGCAGAGCCCTGTGCAAAATAACTCCCGCTGCTGCCTGCCCCGCGTTTATTCCCAATTTATTTCAAGAGAGTCGGCTTTGGGGAGAGAGTCTGGAGGGGGAGGGAGAGAAAAGAATACGGAAAATAAAGCCTGCGGCCGGGGGCTCCTGCCCGCGTTTGTGCGCGTGTGCCCTGGGTGTGTGGGTGTTTGTGCCTGGGCGTGCGATTTAATGGAGCGCCTCTCTGCCTCTCCAGTGCGGCCAGAGCTCGCTTCGCGCACCCACCCCTGCAGAGAAGCCTACTTGCTGCAGCCCAATGCATTGTGTAAGACGCGACCTGTTATGGCCACCACTACTTCCGGGTTCTAGCATTCTGGTCGGAATCCACCTCTCCGCCTGTGCAACACACACTTTACACACGCACGGGGACTGCAAGCGGGCAGCATCGATCGTGGCTCCTTTAAGACAAACTCAGACAGACATTTTTTTTAACCCTCCTCCTCTAATCTCCCTCCAGTGCAGCAGTTGCAAAGAGGGAGAGAGAGAGAGAGAGAGAAAGAGAAAGAGCGAGCGAGAGAGAAGAGAGAAACTGATTAGGAATTAGGACTGATTCAAGGGAAGCGAGCGCTAGGGCTTTGTGCATTTGAATATTAACATTTGAGGTGTTCTGACCAGAAGAAGACAGAGCGGATGATCATTCATTCACCACGTTGACAACCTCGCCTGTGATTGACAGCCGGAGTGGCAGAAAGCCATGAGATTTGGTAGTTGAGTCTGAGGGGCGCTCTTTTTTTTTTTTTTAAACTGATTTTTTGGGGGAGAGAAGATCTGCTTTTTTTGCCCCCGCTGCTGTCTTGGAAACGGAGCGCTTTTATGCTCAGTGACTCGGGCGCTTTGCTTCAGGTCCCGTAGACCGAAGAACTGGGACCAGTAGCTCACGTTGCTGGAGACGTTAAGGGATTTTTCGTCGTGCTTTAAAAAAATTTTTTTTCCGGGGGAGTTTGCTTATTTGTTTCTTTTCACACTGGCCTTAAAGAGGATATATTAGAAGTTGAAGTAGGAAGGGAGCCAGGGAGGCCGATGGCGCAAAGGGTACGTATTAAAAAACAATTGTGGAACTCAAATGTGAGATTAAATTGAAACGTGGCTGAAAGACACTGCTAAAAAGTTTCCTTTTTTTCTCTGTCTTTTTGAATGAGGCTCCTAAAGCTGTGGCCTAAAGCTAGAGAATTTATTCAGTGCATTTGTAGACTGATGTATGTTACATGTAATTAATTCAAGTAATCAAGTTTTCTATAGATTCCTAACCAGCAGCTATATAAATAAAAATACAAGCTCGGGCAATCATCTGTTTAAAAAACAAAAACAAAAAGCGCTAGATACCTAATGCTATATAATGTGAGTGTTCAGGGAGCAGAAGTTTAAAGCTATTTTTAAAGTAAATGAAGCCGCTAGAAACTTCTGATATGTTGTGGACTGTGCTCATCTTTTAATATCATTAGAAGTATTTAGCTTTTTTAAGCAAATGACTTTGTCATAGTACAATGGCTTTGGTGGTCGGAAAACATTCATCTTTTAAAAGTGATTTTAATGTGCATGGATTTTTATAAAAGGTAATACTTTGGAAGTTTTTGTTAGAAAAGCCCTGCACTAATTGGATACTAAGCACACAGCTACTCACTTTAAAAATGCAATACTAATTTCCCCAATATTCCTATTCGAATGGAAATGTAGTGAGAGTAAAGTGAGACAATGACAACCCAACTGAGGTAGTTTCTTAAAAGAAAGGGGGGTCTACAAAAAGCCTTCCTTGCATAATTTGTGTCCTGGCCCTCAAAGCCCTGTTTGCAAAAGAAAGTTACTAGGCTGACACATTTTTCTTTACTGCTTTGGTTCAGGCAAATGTCAGCGTTCTTCCAAACTATTTTCACACCTCTGGCTTTAAGGAGATGAAAGTGGCAATTCCTCTTTTCTTTGAAAATCATTTCACTCTCGGCGCCTCCAAATCTTGGGAAAATAACTTGCCCGGAATGAAGGAGGAGAAAATTCTAAATAGCTAAATTTTGCACACAAAAATAATGACAATCAATATGAAAGTAGTTTTTCTGAAGAAAGATGATGGGGGTTGTATGTGCCTTTGCTTCTGAATTTACACCTGATGAGTTACATTTGCCTCATTGACTTCTAGTCTGGGGGGGGAAAGTTCATTAGAGTAGAGAAAATAGAATATCTAACTGTTCCAACTATAGATTTTCTTTGACTTTGAGGGGAAATTGCCCAATTCTAAATTCAGCTCTAAACATGAAAAGCTACGTTTCTCTAAGTTTCACTTACAAGGAAGCCAGTTAGTTTTGTATAATTTAGCAGAGTTTGTCTTGGAAAGCAAAGGAAATGCAGTGTCTTGCAGGACTGCCTAACCCCACGCTGGCAGAGAAAGAAAATGAGAAGCCTGTCTGAATTCATGTGCTTAGCTTAGCTGTTCCCATCGTTAACTTTTTTTTTTTTTTTTAATTCCCCCTGATGGGAAGGGGCTGTGAAACTAGGCGGGTTTGCTGCACTGTCCTGGCACGTTTTATTATTGTGATTTTGAATTTCCTCCTCTAGAGACATGCACGCTTTACCTTCCGCCCTCCGGGAGAATGCCTCCCTTTCTTTCCTTCTTTCTTCCTTCCTTCCTTGCCAAAGGATCCTGAATTTCTGAACTAGTTGATAGGGACACAAGTTAGGGCAAGACCGTTCATCCCAGCGGAGTCTTAGAGAGAATCCTAGAATTTTTACTCTAGAAATCATTTTTAAAATAAGAAATCTCAACTTTAGAGATGCAAGGCCACTGAATTCCGGGTTGAAGGACCCAGCTGGACTGACATTATATAAGCTCGGTGCCCTGCCGTCTCCCCATTTGCCCGCCTGGCCTTCTGAACCTTGTTTTCTCCTGTTTGTCATGCAGTACGACGATCTACCCCATTATGGGGGCATGGATGGAGTAGGCATCCCCTCCACGATGTATGGGGACCCGCATGCGGCCAGGTCCATGCAGCCGGTCCACCACCTGAACCATGGGCCTCCTCTACACTCGCATCAGTACCCGCACACAGCTCACACCAACGCCATGGCCCCCAGCATGGGTTCCTCCGTCAATGACGCTTTAAAGAGAGATAAAGATGCCATTTATGGGTAGGTACAATGGGCAGCAGGTTAAGTAGTAGAGACGCGATGTTTCCTCTATTTCCCTGTGCCTTTGGTAAAAGGAAAGCCAGAGCTCTATGAATTGGAGGTACACTATTTGGTAACTTTTCATTTGCATTGCATGGAGAATTTGGAGGGGCGGCCTGCCATCCCGGATGCCCCCCATCTCCACACACACTCAGCGCTTGCCTAGCACCCAGCTCCTCCGAGGCCGTGCGGGCGAAGGGGGTCACCCTGCAGGAGAAGTTGCCAAAGGTCCCTTGTCCCCTCTCAGACCCCGGCTCTGTAGCTCAGCGGGTTGGAGTCCTCGCTTGCTCGAGTTCGTTGGGAGAGCGTTGGGGATTTCTAAATGTAGGCGCCTTTGTGTTGGAACGAAACTTTTAGTTTAAGGGAAAATCTTTTAAGCCACTGATTGTTCTGACTTGCTAAGTTTACTCAGCAACCGTATGCTGGCTCGGCCGCCACACAATAAAATCAAGGGAGGACAGTTGCAGGTCAGGCAAGGGGGAACATGCTTTGCATTTAGGGAGTTTGACCACCATAGGCAGGGAGAGAGCTCGCTCTGAATTGTTATAGACATTAAGAAACTTCTAGCCGTTTTAGTACTTTGTGTTCAAAGGCGAAACCTGCAGGATTTGGAAGTAGGTGTGGGGGTGCTCTCAGGCCGGTGTTGTTTTCAGACTGTGGTTTACACGGTGTTCGCCCAGGCCAGTCGGTTTGACCCAGGGCTGGTAAAATCCTTTGAAAGTCACTTGTGCCTACTGTGTGCTCATGAATTTGGGGACCTCGTTTTACTTTGCAGCAACTTTTATTTCTATTTGTTTCTTCTTTTGAAAAAAATCAGGCAACACAGACCCTCCCCAGCTGAAAACCCTTTCTGCTTTATCTTCTGGTCCCTTGTGCGATGGGCTTGTTGCAATCCCAGCGTTCTCTCCGCAGCGTTAACTGCAAATGGCTTAGGCTCCGGGACAGAACATTTGGGGACGCTTTGAAAAGGACCCCAAACTGTTAAATTCCCGGCTGGGCTGTGAGAGCTAATAAAAGACTTGAGACACCTCCTTGAGCGTTAGTAGAAGCATTTTTTTTTAATGGGTTGAGATAAGCGACATCTAGGCCCCTCGCAATACTAGCTGCTTTGCCATTCCGCAGAGACAAAAATGAAAGGCTTTACCGCAGGAACATTTGAAGGAACTTTCTTTTGGGGGCAGTGGGGGCCATTGGCTAAGGGAGGGACGTGTGCAGGGAGCTGAGGAGGAGCCTTCCTGCTCTCCGAGGGCCGTGGGTTGGGATCGGTAGGTGCAGCCCTCTGACAGTCGGTCCTGCAGCCATAGAGGTCCTTTCCCCAAGTTAGCTGAGCGCCTGCCACCAAGATCCCCCGAGTCTTGGGCTTTGCGAGCCTGCCTTGGAGGAGCCCACTTGAGCGAGCCTTTCCAAGCGCTACGCCCACCGCCTTTCTTCTCCACCAGGTCCTAGATGCGCAGCGGAGGGACGAGGGCTTGTCGGGGTGGGAAACTTAATTCAAAATGGCTGCTGGAACCGCTTGGGTTTTATTCTTAGCAAATGTTACCAATTTCTCCGGCCAGATATGCTGAACCGATCCTCAGATACTGTCCGTGGCTAAGGGCCTCCGACTTCGGAGCCCTAGGAGGAAGGGGAGGTGAGCAGTCCCCTGGGGGGCAGGAGGGAGGAAAAAAGTAGATGACAAAATCAGAGAGGGGGTCCCTGCCTCGAGCTCCTCTGGCTGTTTTTCTTGGGCGCCTTTTTCACTGACTCGGGACTAACCATTGTGTTGTTTGTGACTGTTGTATTTTCTTGCAGACACCCCCTCTTCCCTCTCTTAGCACTGATTTTTGAGAAATGTGAATTAGCTACTTGTACCCCCCGCGAGCCGGGGGTGGCGGGCGGGGACGTCTGCTCGTCAGAGTCATTCAATGAAGATATAGCCGTGTTCGCCAAACAGGTCAGCAAAATATATGTTTAAAAAGTAAAGAAAAAAAGAAAGAAAGAAAGAAAGAAAGAAAGAAAGAAAGAAAGAAAGAAAGTCCCCCACCCAGCACATTTTCAAAAGTAACCAGTAAATAGTCCACCGTAAGCCATGCCTGTGACATCTACCCTGAGATTTTCCTCCCATAGGAGTGTCTGCGGACGACTTAAAATCACCCATAGTCTTCCCAACTCACGCTTCATAACCTAACGCAGAAAGCTCACTCTATAAAATAAAATCACAAGCACCACGCGCGGTAGCTGCCTTGGTCTTGGCGAGCAGGGCAGCGTCCTCTAGACGCATAGCTACTGGCAGAAGTAACCCTGAGCTCTGGGCTTCTTTTTGGCTTATTTGATTCACACTGAAGTGTTCCTGCGCGGGACGAACTCGGTGTCACCGAGCCCTTCCCGGAGGTTACATCTTGCCCCCGACAGGGTAATGAGGCAAGAAACTAGGAAGGCGACCAGATTTCAAATGTTCTTTCTTTCCTCCCCCCCCACCCTCTCTCCTCACTTGTATTTAGATTCGTGCAGAAAAACCTCTATTTTCTTCTAATCCAGAACTGGATAACTTGGTAAGAGCGGACCCCTTACTCCCCTCCCCCCAACACCCCTCCCCCCAAGTCCCCAGCTTTGCTTTAAGAGCCCCAAGGTTTCGAGACGGGTCTTCCCGTAGCTGCAAGGCGGCTGCAGACGTTTCCGTCCACGGACAAGTGGTCCGGGACAAGATCCCGGGGAAATAAATTCATCTCGAGAGGGGCCGGGCAAGCCGGCGCGGGGAAACGCGAGCTTTTGTTTTTTATGACAGCCGGGCAGCGCAGCTCTAATCAGCGCGGGGATTTATCTCCGGGCCTGTCAGCGTGTGTGCTTAAACTTTGCGGACTTCCCAGCCCTCAAAGTCGCGTCACCAGGGCAGCAACCGGGCAAGAGCCCCCAAAGCACCAGTATGCCCGAAAGGTGTGCGGAAAGCAGCAGAAAGTTTGCACTGTGAAAAGCCACACTTTGGGGACTATTTGGAATATTTTCCGTGCACTCTTTGCGAGGAACATTCTAGTCCAGGGATGTGGCCCTTTCAGGTGGGGTGGGGGCAGTGGGGCTGAGAAGGGGAAGAGCCATGGGAGAGGAGAGTGTTTACGATCCCCACTTAGATGCTTTGTTGTTGTTTTAGCTATTTTTTCCTCCTTAAGAAGTATAAACCTCTAGATGGTACCCAGTCCCTGCTATTAAGTTTTAGTGTTATTGTCATAAATCAAAATAACTCTATTTACTGGCGGGGGGGGGGGGTTGATAGGCTGGAAATGGTAGAGCTGTGACAGCCAATTTTCTGCAAACTAGGAATAGGGTGCTCATTCTTTTTGTATCTTTGCAGATGATTCAAGCCATACAAGTATTAAGGTTTCATCTGTTGGAATTAGAGAAGGTAATTTCTCTAGACTCTTTTCCTTTTGCTTTCTCCTCACCCCCAATCTTGAGGGGGTGGGGTGGGGTGGGGTGGGGGGAGGGTTCTGAATGGCTGAAGTTCAGGCTTCTGAGACATTTGCATAAATGTCTTTCTTTCTGGTAATTAGTGTCAAGGCCAATCTTAGCGTCCATTTCTCTTTGCAGTTTAATTACAATTTCAGCCACTAAAATGGGCATTTTAAATGCCCTAGCCCTGTATTCATTCTTAATACTTTGCTGGCTTTGTATAAATAGTTGCAATTCTATGCATCTCTCTTGATGTTTAGAATGCTGCTGTGAGTTTGCTTCACAGGTTATACCTTTGTGATCTCTTCTCTTCCTCTTCCCCCTTTTCTTTGCTACCTCTGGGTGGGTGGGTGAGGGAGTTTTGTTTAGTTTTGGTGAGTTTCTGGAAGACAGTCTGAGAGCGGCGGCAGGTCAGACACAGAGGAGAGGCGGAGGGAGGAGGAGGAGTGGGCAGGGAGTCTGGCGGAGGTGGTGGGGGAGGCATATTAAACCTTGTGCAGAGACAAAGCAGAGTTGATAGTTGTGTCAATTTCTTGAATCTGTGAATCCTGCACACACCCCACCTTCACACTCAAGAAAGGGTGTGGGATAACATGATTTTGCTAGCTGTTCTATAAATCTCAGCAATAAAAACTTAATGCATTGTAATTCAAACTAACATTAAATTGCAAGCACACTGGGGTTTCTTGTGAGTTTTTGCATGTCAGTGATGCCTGAGGCCTGTAAGAGACCGCTCCACTTATACCTAAATATTTTGAAGATTTCTTTTTCCTTTTTTAAAAAAATCAATTTGATACTTTTTTTGTGGCTGTAGGTGTTTTTCATATCATGAGTACTGGCAATTTGATTTTCTTCTATTTTTTAAAAGTATCCTAAAATATGCTTCTTATGGGTAGAATCCCTAATTACAAATGTTATAAGGACTTGGGCTGTCTGACATATATCCTATGCCACCACAGTACTGGTCCTTTGGAGATACACAGAGAGAGACAGAGAGAGAGAGAGAGAGAGAGAGAGAGATCTCTATTATATATATATTCACGTTTTCCCTTAGATTCATTGGAAAAGGACTTATGATAAAGTAAGTGGATGAAATTAAATAGTTTACCTTAAATGTCACCCACGCAGGTCACCTCTCTAATGGCCACAGCCCTGGGAGCAGATGAATTTAACACGGGTGTTGAATATGTTGTAGCCTGTGAATCATCTTGTCACTGTCATTTTTCTGGGATATCTCTATTTTGCAAGAAAAGAAAGTTATTCCTAATTCTGGATGCGTCTGGGGGTCTCTGGAGGACAATTGCTCTGTGTTTCCCTATTTGGAAGTTTGGATCTCACAAGGGGGGTGGTTTGCACTTGTCAATGTCATTTATGCACTCCTGATTATATTTCCATTTTTTTATTTCTGTCATAATGTAGGTACACGAATTATGTGACAATTTCTGCCACCGGTACATTAGCTGTTTGAAAGGGAAAATGCCTATCGATCTGGTGATAGACGACAGAGAAGGAGGATCAAAATCAGACAGTGAAGATATAACAAGATCAGCAAATCTGACCGACCAGGTACGCGCTTTTCAATTTCAACATCCTTAGAAAAAAAAATCTGTATGCATATTGCTTGCTGGGTCACTACCACCTCCTTTTATTATTTGCATATGATTAAGTCCCTTTTAGATACATTTCCATCGAAATGAAAATTTTTGAATAATGTGGCTATTATTGCTTCATTAAGGCTGGCTCTGGGATTCGACCTGGAGAGATGAGCTTGTAAAAGCTTTGCCTGCAAACTTGACCTGTTTCTTGTCGCTTTTAATTTTTGTCTTTATTTTATTTACCCTCTATAATAATGGGAGTGTTAACTGCCAGTGACCGCCTCTGATTGCAGGGCTTTGTTCTGGAGCATTTTTTTCCCCTTCTATTTCGAAGAAAAGAAAAGTGTAGGGTCTGCTTATTTCTTATTTTATTAGGAATAAACCCAAGATAGGTGGTCTAAGAGAGACAGTGAGGGTTTGAAATCTAGCAAATGCTGGCTATTTTCTCCCTGTCTATACGGTTCATTAGCCTGTCTTGTCAGTTTTCCTCGGCCGAACGCTTCTAGACCTCACTGAACATTGCTTTGTGCAGTGCTCGCTGCAAGCTCGCCCATTTTATTGTACTTAATAGAAAAAATAAGACCAGGCCGAGGTTATAAAAACAGATAAATATGGACGTTTCTCCTCCTCCTTTCCACTCATCCTTCAGCTGGTACGTGCACTGGGCCCTCTGGGTTGGCAGCTTGTGGAAGTGTCAGCGTCAGGGGCACCCCGGCGACTCCCTCCGTGTGGTGGTGGGGGACCTCGCGCCGCCTTCGCTCTCAACGGCCGGCCTTTGCTTGCTTCGCCCCCTCCTCTCCGGTCCTCCCTCCAGGCCCTTCTTCCGCGGCGTTGCTAAGTGGGGACGACTTTTATTTGGAGTTGCTGGGGGGGGGATTTCTGTCGCTCTCTCACCCTAACACCACTGTTTGCTCCCAGTCTCTCTCTCTGTCTCTCTGTCTCTCTCTCCCTCCCTCTCTCTCTCTCTCTCTCCTGTCGCTGCGTCCCTGGATTGGCCCAAAGAAGTTGCAAAAATGCAATGAAAGTGAAAACCTGAGGAGCGGGTGAGATGAAACGGGCTCAGGACAGCTCTCCGTAGCGAATTGCTGCAACGCGAGTAGAGATTTGGGTTGCGGGTCTCCTCTGGCCTCTCCATACATAAGTGAAGGCCTAGAGTTGTTTCTCTTTCTGACTTGGCACGTGAGTTCCGTCTTGGGGGGAGAGATCAGCCTGCCTTTGTTAAGCCAAAGGACAGCCAGTCCTGCGGAGTTTCCTTTGCAAGCGCTGCCATGATCACTGTTGGCTAGCCGCTATCTTGTAGAGTCCTTGCAGGAGTGCCCGACTCCTGGGTCTTGGTGTCATCTTAAAGTTTTCTCCTCTCAACATCACCCTCTTAAAATAAATTCCCAGCTTGGATTTCTCTCGGTAATTCCGCGACAGAGGCCGAATTCCTCCTTTCCCCAAGAGCGGTGGAGGGCAGGCAGAGCTGAGCTTTAAAAACGCCAATGCTCCGGTTCTTTACTATGATTTGGCAAGTTGCAAACTTTCGGCAGTGTAGACGGGTGTACAGAACAGGCAGTCTGCGCAATCCCTGTGCGGCCCCGCCGAGGTGGGAAAACTGCAGGCGGCTCCCGGCCCGGCTCCGGCCCTGCGGGCTGCCGGGACTCCCGCCTGGTTCAGCCCGCCAGCCCTCGCCCTGGAGCTGTTAAATGCAGATTCCGCTGAGGAACCCTTGGGTAGCTGCTGTTGAATAAAAATTGTAATCCAACAAGCCTAACTAGAAAATGGGATTCTAAGAGCTCCGGAGTGCTGGGTACATAAAGCTATTTGAGCAAATTACAAGAATCGCTTAGGGGCATGAATGAAATCAACACTTTAATTGCCTCCAAAATGAAGATTTATACCCCATTTTCTCAACGAATCATTATTTTATTAAAGTCAAAGATAAAGGACCAAAGCTATGGGTTTTATTGGGGGGGGACATAAAATTGATATAACATCATTGAGTTTTCTCCCTACTCCTTCGGTAAACTTTTGTTACACAGTTACCTTAATTTGAGGTATGCAGATTGGTAGGCAATTGTAGTGGATGAAAATTCGCATTTTTTCCTCCTCCCTCACCTAAAAAATGAGAAGTGTGCATCCCGCCCCCACCGCTTACTGGTGGGCTTCGCAGCTTTAGCTGGGCTCGTGGCGCTGTTGGCCAATGCGCGTGGGCGCACTCGCGTGACCCCTTCAGCTCACCTAGGTCTTGGTCGGAGGGCAGCAAATCCAAGTTTGTTTTTCCTAATTGTCCGCTTCCCGGGAACCAGGAGCGAGTGTGCCTGGGCTCTCTTTGGAGCTGGGAGCTGGGAGCGCGGGGCGCACGCGGGACCTAGCCTCGCCCCGGAGTGGAGTCCCCTGCTCTGGGAAGTGGGGAGAGAGAGACCAGGCACTAGGGCCGCCCGCTGGGCGCCAGTTCTTCGGACTGAAGCCTGCCTGCAGGTCCCTGGGGGCGCTGGACCCTTAGTGCGGCGCCCCGGGGACTGGGCCCAAAAAGGACGGTCTCGCCACCTGTCTGCGAATGTGGCCCAGCCAGTTTGAGCCCCCGCAGAGGGTACTCTCCGGGACTGGATGCTTCAGGTGTGGTGCGAGCGCTGGTCCTGGTTAGCTCATTAACCCCTCTGTCTCTAGGGCCTGCTGGCGGCACGGTTTATTTTATTTTACTTTTACCCTTGGAGGGCGCGAAGGCTGCCACCCGCGCAGGGACCTAGGATCGACGACTTTGATACCAGCCGGTTTCCCGGAGGGCTAAGTCGGCGGATATCAATTTGGCCTCGTAGCGATGCCTTTTTTTTTTTTTTTAATTTTTATCAGATGAAGACACTAGTAGAAGCCGTAATCTCGTTTCTCCCCTCCCCCAACCTGTATGTTCTCTCCCCCCCCCCCAATTCCCGCCCACTTCCACTCTCAGACCTCAAGGAGCCAGGCCTGAGAGTCACCTCCCGCGGGCGCAGGCCTCCCGGGCGCCCTCTCCCGACGGCCTCGCTCTCAGCTGGGTACCGACGCTCCCGACGCCCGGAGACTGGGGGCAGCGAGGGGCACCTGGGGCTTCCGGGCCTCCGCTCCGGGCGAGGGCCGGGCTGGGCCCCGGGAGCCGGAGCAGCGAGGAACTTTGGTGCGAGGCGTGGAGGCGAGGGTTGAGCCTGGTTGTCAGTGGAGAAGGAAGCGGGCCCGTCAGGAGGCGGGACGCCTGCTTGGGGGGTTCAGGTGGAACTGCGGGCGTCAAAAGGGGTTAGGCGGGGAAGAGCCTGGGCGCCCAGATGTTAGACTTTAGGTCTCGCTGCCAGAAGGAGCCGTCGAATGAAGTCTTCCTTCCCAGGGCTGTCCGTTGCTCGCCACTCCTTGAATCTAAGCATTTTCCACTCCAAGAACCGGTCCAGAGAGTGGAGAGAGAGGAGTGAAGAGTCTCCGGACCCTAAGGCCGCCTCCCGAGGTGGCCACGCCTGCTCGTAGCGAGCGCGGACTAGCTGGGCCTGTGCTAGGGCGCCAGCCCCGGTTTCCCACAAGCAGCGGGAGGCAAAGAAATGGTCCCTTTGGATTACAATTTTTATTCAACAGCAGCTCTCCGGGGGGTCCTCAGCTGAATCTGCATTTAACAGCTCTTGGGCGAGGGCTGGCGGACTGCACAGGGCGCCCTGTTGCATGTTAATCCAGATTTGTGCCTGACATCTGGGGAGAAGTAATGTGGCTCAAGGAGATGGAACCAGAAAGCCACGCACGCCAGGCAGGTTAAATGCCAAGTGCTGCTAAAACTCCCAGGGGAGGAGGATCGGCCTCCGGGGCCAGGCTGGAGAGCGCCAGGCCTGGGGCCTCTGGGATCCGGGGCAGCCTTGGGCCAGTGAGCTTTGGTTCCCAAGTGGGCTAGGAAAACCCTGCTGGCGATTGCTTTATTTTAAAAGTGCGGGGTGTTGTTTCTAAAGCATCTTTTGAGTTAAAGAATTCTTAAAACTGAACTTGGACTTGACTGAAAACGCCCCCTCCCTGCAAATTTGGGTAGGGATGCTTCCAAGGAAGAATTAGCTTTCTCTTTTGGGGAGGTGTTATGGTAAGGGGGATGGGAGGGCAAGGGACAGCCTAGTGTCCTTGATGAATCAGATCTGCTGCTTTAGAAAAAAAATAGATGAGGCCACTGGGTATTTTACTAATACTAGAAATGCAGGCAATTTGTTTTCATCCAATAAGAAAACTGGCCACAAACAGCAAGAGACAGGAAAATGGTCCCTTTGTCAGGTAGTTTGTTTCTAAATGCTTACACATGGACACGTCTTATTTAAATTGTAAATACTTCACAGGGTCCCAATTAATGCCTTTGTCTTGGAAACTCTCAGTCCACAGGCCTTGCATCAATGGGGGTCTTAGATTCATCTAACTTTACTCTTTGATTGTTGTTGTGGGCCTTGTGTCGTACTCTTAATTCCTTTTTTTTTTTTTTGAAATATGTGAAGGGAAATTATGGCAAGATTCTCTTTAATGATTAAATAATAAGGTGTTGACTGCTTGTCACTACATTGGCTAATTGGGATGTTCGTTCTGGGTCCTTTATGGCTTAGTATCCTTTGAATTAAAACTTAATTGTTTACCAGGTGTGTTTTTATTGTTGCTTTCTGGTTGGGTTTTTTAAAATTTTAATCCCAGTAGAGTTAACATACAGCACTATGATAGTTTCAGGTGTACAATATAGTGATTCAACAGTTCTATATATTACTCAGTGCTCATCAAGGTAAGTGTGCTCTTCATCTGATTGGCTTTTAGTGTGTATCTGTGTGTGAATTTCAGAGTAGGGATGTATTGATTCCTAATATGGGCGCTTAAAAAACATTTTAGGGTAAGCAAGTGAAGAGTATATGCAGATGGGTTGAGATCAATTACATTGTTAAATGTCTGTTAAGTCTAAATGCTAATACTACAAAAGTTAGTCCCTTTTCATAGTGCATCTCTCTGTCTCACTCTCTCTCTCTCTGTCTCTCTCTCTCAAGTGAAAGTCCCCCAGTGCGAGTTCCACGGTTAATGGAAAGCAATGATACTAATGCTACTTTGTATGAAGTAAAGCCCTAACGGTAACTGTTGTTCAGTGATTTAACTAGCTCTGCAGCAGTAGGTCACTCAAATAGCAATCCCTCTCCAACCAGAATGACTCCATTGCTCATGATTTGGAAATATATAGAGTGGTTGTGTGCACTGTTGTTATTGGTCCTAACTTAGAGACTTTTATAAGAAAACATGGAGAAGCTTACATAGTAGAGGAAGATGAGCAGAAGGAAGGAAGGGGGGAAAAAGGAGTAACATGTGGGCACTGCTTTCAAAAAAGTAACAGATATAATGCTATAATTGCTCAACTTTGAAAATAAACAAGTTTTAAATCATTATATTTTCAAACCCTTGTATGTTTAAATGTTAAAATGTTTGTCATAGTCCAAAAGATTTAAAACACAGCTGTTGCTGGGTGAGGGAAGGAAAATTATGCAGAAAAAACTCCATACTCTTAAAAACAAAGACTGTTTGTGACCCCATGGTAGAAACAGGCTTATTAAGGTCAGGCAGATAGGCTAAAATATTGACACGAGGCCTACAGTAGTAAAACTAGCATACCTTCCCTCGCAGGTAGACTGGGAGATACTGTGAAGAATGCATAACAAGTTATATTAAGACACTTGTCATAAATGAAAATATTGTCAACATGAATTCAAATGAAGTATTTTTGTATTGGTGATGTTATGCTTTCCATTGCAATAACAATATTTTCTTATGAAACGTAAATATGTCAAACAAATGTGAAATGCTTAAGTTTTAATAAATGATCATTTAATCATCAAACACAGCCCAAGTATGTATACAGAAACTTTTAAGGGAAAGTCGGCATACTGCCAAATTCCTATAGAGACTAGCAGGGAAATGATAAAAAAAAAAAAATGAACACAAAATAAGACTTCCTGTAAGAAGGTGTATAATTCAACATTATTTGACTCCACTGTCAGGGAAATAGTTGAAAGATAGTAAACTGATACCATTCTCATTCATTTTTGTTACACAGTCTTAAATGTTTGCAGTGGTAATGTTTTATGTGGCCTTTTTTGGATTATGATAGCTGTCATATGTGTATCAAAGTATTACTTGAATTTACATTATAATTGAAGCAGATTTTTTTGGTCATTTCTCCTGAGTGCAAAACATTTAATTATTTAATATTTAAAAATTACACCAAGACTATGGGAAAGTATTCTTTTACAGATAGATAAAAATAAAATATATGTGACTGTGTGTCTGATAGTTGTCAGATGTCAGACTTAAAGTTTTCCGAAATCCCCAGTGAAACAACACTGCTGTAAATCAGGTACGACTTGGTGGTCCCTCTCAGTAGGACCCATCGGCATAGAGTACCTGTTTGAAAAGTTAGAGTCTAAAACACAAAATACAGTCTTCCAATTTGAATTTTAATAATAATTCCAAAATTTGACTTTTGGGATCCAGTAAAAGTTCGGGTATTTTGTTATCTTTAATATTTGTGAATAAACCTTACGTGTATAAAATCAATTTTGAAAAATTCAAGCAGTTGAGTGCGTGTATGTAGTGTAAAAATAAAAGGACATTCTCACCATATCCTTAATTAAAAGTGCCATGATTTCAGGGGTATAGGAATTTGCAAGAGCTTTTTGGAGTCTTCAAGCAGCCTCTCTAGGAAGTATACCTATGTTGGGCAAATTGCTGGATTTCCCACACTTGTGAATTTGACATTTTAATAAATGGTACAAAGGATACCATGTGAAATAAGCAAGAATATAGTCATTTAAAAATTTGTCACTAGAATCCAGTTTCAATCAATTTAATGCATTCATGTGTGCAGAATTAAAGCAATTGGCAACACTTTACTAGACTCTCTCTGAACACATTTTTTTTCCCAGATAGCATTTCTTAATCTAGGAAATACATTCTTGTTAAAGGAAAATGGAAGAGTGCAAATCTTTTGAAATTGTTTTAGATTTCTGGACTTCTTGTTAAGAATTCCTAAAATTGACTAAAACATACCATTAAAAGTTTATTCTCTCATGGAAAAAAAAGCTTAGTTCTATGTTTATTGAATTATATACCTGTTGTTCATTGGCATCACGAGTATATACAGTTAAATCCAAATTATAGCCTGGACAAGTCATTAACTCTCTTCAAGATATGCAATAATCCTGCTATCACTTTTCCATGACATATGCACCACTGTGTATGCCATAAACTAATGGAGGATAAATAAATTGTAAAAATAAATTCTATATTATTTATAATCCTCAAAAACACATTTCTATAACTGATTCTCCCACTGGTACTATTCATGACTCCATTTACAATTAGTAGGATTTATAATCATGAGGTAAAGAACCTTGAGTGTGAAATGTTGTGGTTCTTTAAAAAACTTAAATGAAATAGTAGTTTTCCTCAGAAAGGAAGTGCTGTTACTGTTAATAAGGTTGCTAAGTAATACTCTTAAAGTCACCATGACTTTTTATGAGTTTACCAAGTTTAAGCAACATGCTTAGTCTCCCTACTTTTATTTTATTTTGACACAATACAAAGTCTTATTTTACAATGGATTTAAGCGTATGTTATTTTGACTCATATAGAAAATCGTGGTAGGTGGATAATTAACATTTTGAGCGATATTAGAATGATTCCCGGACAACACATAACTTGGAATTAATTAGTGCTGACGAATTCCCATTCCTCTAGATTTTCCCCTTATACTTTACAACACCACGTGGTAGCGTGTTTATTATTAGTTGTAAATATCTGGGTTGGTGGTTATTATTTAGCAAAGTCGGGCTCTGGTTCTTTCTTTCTAATCACTTCTTTGCCACTGTTTGGTAAACCTCCTAGGCCTGAGATTTGAACTTAAACTAGTTTGCTAGGTCTCATTTCCCTGTTTGAGTACCTTGTGGGCTATTACCCACACGTGGGTTTATTTTCCTGCAAAGATGAAAAATGTGACTCACTTTAGAACAGGAATGAGAAGAGACCAAAGTCATCAAATATTCCCAGCCTGTGCTTTACAATTAGGAACAAAACTGAAAACTATTGTTCTTGTTTGCCTTCCCTAGGGCTCTGAATACTTGATATAAAGATTCATATCAGGCCTTTTGTGTTCTTCCTCTTAAGGCCTAAATGTTTATTTTCAGCGACTGTATTCTTAACGGATAGTCCATATTTGTTCCCAGACCTCCACGATTTGCATTTTGTTCTGCATTTGCATTCACATTATGTCCCATAGAAACTCTTTAAAGTGAAGTGTGTTTATGACTATTATGAAACTCTGGAAAATGAAGTTTATAATGAAATCGACACAGTCATCAAAAGGACAATGAAGGGAGCAATTTGATGTAAACCCAGAGTTTTCTTGTGCCATCCCAACTTGTAAAAGGCTTATCTCTGTTTTAAAAAAAAATATTAGAAGCTGAATGAATAAGAATTTCTTTGACAATAAAACTCCTCCTAATGTCTCCATAACTATTTGGATGTGTTCTCGAACATTAACTTAATTTGATAGACAAGCTATAATTAACTGTGACCTATAGTGTTTTCTGTTATTCAGAGACTATTCCTTAGCGATTTGAAAACTTAATTTCCAACTAAATGGTGTACAGTGTCTGATGCTCTAAAGGCCTACTTATACCATTTACAAGAAGTGGAAATAGTTTGTGTGTCTCTAGGGCTTCAAAGGGAGATTCTTTGAGGGTGGGACTCATAATTTTTATAGTGTAAAATCCTAGCAAACTAACCAGTGCAGGTGGGCTTTGGGGGGGATTTTTTTTTTTTTTTTAAGGTAGCCTTCCTTTCTGTTCACTGCAGTGTTAAACGTTATTCGCAGGGAAGAAAAAATAAAGCCACTGTGTTTCATGAGACAAAATCTCATGCATGACATTTTAAGTCTAGTTATTTTATTGATTATAAAAAGCAGTAGTGTAGAGAGAGAATTAAAAATTGCAGCACATAGGTAGGATGCTGCAATCAGAATAGAAACTTTAACAGTAAAATTAAATTGGGTATTTTGGGTTTAGTTGAAACATCGGCTTGAAAGTTCCCACCCAGATCTGGAATCATTTTAAAACCCCCGTGTCAGAATATTTAAGTGTAAGAACTTTGTGGTAATTCCTCATTGAACGTTACTTTCATTTGAAATTGTTCATTCAGAGGAGACTCAGTCTCATGAGTAGCTACTCTGCCCTTCGCTCTTGAACAGTTCAGATAAATGTATTATTTATTTACAGTCTATTGTATACATTATTTATGGGAAATATGCTATAACTATACAGAGCATATGGAACTTATCTTTGAGAGATGGGCAGTATCTCCACCCAAAATGGCATAACCCTAAGTAGATAATAGGGCTACCCTCAGTGTGCAGATAAGTGTCGTCTCTTAGAGCTCCGTTACGTGTTTGTATGTCATCATTCCAGACGCACATGCGTTTTTCCATTTTCATTTTAATTGTCATAGTTTTCTTGGCTCTAGCTTCTGCCAAAGGGAATCAGGAACTTTACATTTCACATTGGTCTTGGTGATACATTCATATGTTTGAGGACAAAAAAAGATACTGAGGAGCAGAACATTAACCCCTTCATTTCTTTCAATGTGCTTCTTTGTCCCTTAATGTGTTTACAATTTCCTGAAGAATATTGTCCATGAAATTTTAATGCTAGTTGTGTATTTGGTAGCTTGGCCTATTGTTTCACCACATTTGGGGATTTTGTAAGCTGTGTTCAATAACAAAATCACCAAGAAAAATATCAGACTCCTTGTGTCCTGCACTTCCTTGCGCAGAATAATAGAGACATCTAGACTGTGCTGCTTCTATGCATATCAAGTGTATTGTTGGTGTTCAAGTATTTTTTATTCTGATAATTATTCAAAGCCAGTAACAATCTGCATTTGAGCGAGTATAAACATTTTTATTCTGGAATTTGGAATTTGCAGCAACTCAATTTTATTTTCCAAATTACCCTGCCATTTCAATTAGGTGCATTGTTCTTCACTCTTCTGTTTCGACATTCTGAAGGTTTGCTTGCCACCCTAGTAGTGAGTTGTTTGAGTGTTTAATATTTATTGAGGGCATGTAAAGAACGTGCCAGTAGAAAAAGAGGAGAATAAAACATTAAGAAATCAATTATGGGGCTTTTCTTCACTTGTAGTATACTTCTAATACTCCACATACTCAATAACTGCTAGAATAGTATGAACAGCCTCAGAATAATAGCCTTGCATATGGCTGAAGAATGGCATTCCGATGAAGTGGAATCCCTTAAAAAGTAAACCAACAGTAAAACTGAGACTCCTGCTTCTCGAATTGACGGCCACCTTGGTTGATCCCTCAGTTAAGTGACTTGAAATATAGAGAACTTGGCCATTCTAAGAATCAGAAATGTAAATTAAATTTCAAAATGCCTTGAGAAAGAGCTTTCTGATGATTTCACCAAAGATAAATAATGAAGGAAAGGGAGAGCGAGAGAGCTCAAGGATTCAAAAATCCTTGAAGAATGACAGATACTTTGAAAATACAAGTTGGTTGAAAATATAAAAAGCTGGAAATGCTTCTGAAAAAACCACAGGGAAATTAGAGAATACCCTGTAGCTAATTGTTGGTGGAAATCAGTGGTAAATGTAAATCTCTATGATTCTTTTGTTCAAAGTATAATGCTATAAGGAAAAAAAAAACAACAATACATCTTGGCTGAATGGTTTGTTTTTTTTTTCTTCTCATGTCAAAATTGTGGATTTTCTGATTTGAGAGTTTAGAAGTGGAAGAGATTTCAGAAACACTAGAGAAAGAGCAATTAAGTGTACTGATTGTAACTTTTAGTTACACAACCTCTCAGGCTGGGAGTATTTCAATAAAATGTATATAACTTAGAGCCAGAGCACTGGTGTTTGACTCTAGGCTTTGCTGGGAGAGGATAAGGCCCTGTCCGCCGTGAGCCTTAGTGTCATCATCTGTAACATGGGGATAAAGAACCCATCACGTGGAGTTACTGTGACAACTAAATGTGAATGAATGGAGAGCATTTAAAACCCGAAACCTTAAATAAGCAGCATAGTGAATGATATTTTATCCCCTTGTATTCCACCCAATCTTCAGCAGCCTGAGTTTGATTTGGGGAGGGAAGATAGGGTGGTTGTTAATGAGGTGCTATTTTATAGACCCTTTTATAATCAAAGAGTTTAAGGAAAATGTCTTTTTCATTCTTACTAGGTGGGGTCACTATTATTCTGACTTCCTCCTAGTGTAAAAGAAGACTGGGCACTCAGTCGTGTTGCTGAGACAGTACAGAGAATCACTACAGCGGCGCTTTCAGGTTCAGCCTCAAGTAATAGTTCTGTGCAGATCTCGTGCTGAGTACTTTTCTCTACATTTCTGAGTGCAAATTTGCTTCATGGCTAGCGGCCAGTTGCTTACAAGGTCTTATTATCTACTCGTGCTAAGGATACAATGTTTTCTGCATTATCGGGATGTTCTTTTTGCTAGGATCGTTGCCTAGAAAATTTGTGGTTTGAAGTTGTTTTATATAAGACACTTTTGGGTTTATTTTATCTTAATTTGTTTGCAGAATGAGGAGCACTGAATACTGAGTTTCAAATGTAAAATAAAACATTGGGAAGCAAGCAATGTTACAAAAGGGATTTTATAACATCAGGTAATACTGGCATATAATTTATGGATCTTCTGTCACTCCTAAATAGAAATGATAGAAAATAATCTGAATTTCAGCAGAAAGCTCTCAGAAGATAAATAAGGAGTATGGTTTGAAATATTTACATACAAATATTTGGAGATACAGTGGTGCCGGTTGGATTAGAGTGTTTGTTTGTTTAAACATTTTAATTCTGAATTACAGTTCACAGGTATTGCAGGAGTAGAGGTATATAGAATCGTTAGTCATTTAATATAAGGGTTTACTTTTATTAATTGCATGCCAGCCAGAATACAATAGCACAGGAAAAGGAGAGATTATTGAAACATAAATAAGTATTTTTACTAAGATTCCTAGTGTAATAAGGCTTTATTGTCTCTTCCGTTCATGAGATTTTTCTCCGCAACAAACTGTTTAGTAGAATTTGAACATTCAGGGCACCTGAATAATTTCTAAATTACTCATCTACTTTCCAGTTATAAGACGGGTAAAACTGCTTGTTATCCCTTGGTAGTAGTTTCCCTTTGTGGTAATTGTTCTTTTCCCATGTTATTGTTGGAGTGCACCTGCCCCGTGTAGGAATCAGTGTTATCTTCCGAGATCACGGTGGGGGGTCACCCTGAGATGCTACTAGCCTCGGTCCTCGAAGTAGACAGATTGGACCACAGGTATCAGTGCTGTGTGGATTTCACAAGGAATGCTTTTGGAATATTTCAGGTGGTGTTTTATATCTGTAGACTTGTTCCTCAGCCTTGTCGATTTCATTTTTAATGTCGTGGATGAGTTAATTCCGCTCTGCAGGTCAGTAATGACCTGAGAGTGTCAGAGTTGAGTCCTAAAAGGTATCAGGCTGTGAAAGTCAGATCTTAAGGAGCACGGGGAAAGTGACCCAGTGTACTGGGTGTGGCCTCTATAGGCCACTGCCTTCACACCTGCCACAGCGACCAGCCCTGGAGCCTGAGGAGGGGAGCTAGGCTCAGGCATTGGCAGGAGAGCAGGCAAATAGTTAAGGGCTGGTAGATTTTAAAGATGCATCTGACTGCCAGACTGCTTTAAATTTCATCACAACATAATTAAAAACATTAAAGTTAGTTCCTTTCCACATTCTTTTGCCTTCTTCCTCATGCACACGACGTGTGTAGGTTGCTGTGTGTGCGGAAGTGGTGAGTGTGCACGTGAGTGTGCACTGGTGCCTCTCCCCGTGTTTGAACCTGAGGCTTCGGGGATTCCTGGAGCTCATACAATCACCTGATACAAAACTTTTCATTTAAAGATGAAATTACTCCTGGGAGAATTTTCACCAAAGGCAAAAAAGCACAAAAATTCTTCTCCTCCTCTCTACATGCCTCATTACACAGAGATAGAGGATTCAGTGTTTGAAAAATGATCATTTTTGTAGGTTTTATTTGTGGTACGTGAGAAGTGGGAAATCTGGAACTCCATTTAACAGACGCTGTCCCTGCCTTCACAAACTACCCGCCATTACCGTTGTACGATCGTGTATATCTAAATAAATAAATTCATACATATATATTTAAAGCAGTACATCAGAGTTGCTAAGTTTTAGGAAGTTTTCAGAAGTCTACCTTATGGGATGCTGAATTAGACACCCTTATGCCATGTGTGAGGATACTGGCTGGCTCCAGCGTGGTGAGCACCATAACTAAGGGATAATTGGATAATCGTTGAGATGCGTTCCTAGATTAAACGTTCACAATGGCAAATATGGTAGGGCTGGAAGGGGAAGTGTGGTGTCTTGGTGAGAGCCGCAGAATCTGAGTGGGGATGCTGGATTTCCATTGTCTCACCCCTAATTTACCATCTGCCCTGAGTCACCAAAATTACCCGTCAGGCCTCTGCTAAGTGGGTTAGTAATAAGCACATTTTATCGCGGCATTAAAAAGGGGCTCAACAAGCACCCTGGCAGGCCTACAGACTTGGCAAAGGAGAAGGAGTGGGGGCGGGGAGAGGGAAGGAAATGAGAAAAAGGAGGAGAGTCAAAGGAGAAAGTTGGAAGAACTGTGTGAGGGAGGTAATCTCGTGAAGAGTGGGCCTCCCTGCAGCCGGCCTGGGCCACCCTGAGGGACACCTCAGGCCACCAGCAGTCTTCACCGAGCACAACACTCGCCTCCCCAACTTTATCATTCAGCAGGATGGAGTGTGGACTTAGAAAAGGTTTCGCTTCCAGACCATTCCCAAGCACATTTTAATGTGGCCCCTGAATCCACGCCTGTGGGCTCACTCAAGTATTAATCTGTGAGCTTCTGGTATTTAAAAATATCTAAAAGCTTAAAGGGTAAGAGGACAGTTTCACTGTGTTAAAAAAAAAAAAAAGGCACTGCCCAAACTTGCCATACTTAAATGAATTTGCTTAATGATTTCCAGGGATTTTTTTTGGAAATCTGTGTAAAGAATTTTATACTTTTAATCTGAATGACCCGAATTTGAAGTTGGATAGACATAGCCTCAAAGGACTAGTTTTGAGAACAGGGTTTACCTAGGGCTCTAGCAAAGTGTAGGGGCTCTTTGTGGTTGATTGAGTTGAATGCTTATACTGTATATTTGGGTTATCAAGCAAATGCAAATGGGGGCCACCAAGATTTTTAAATAGCGCTTTTAGCCTACCAGACTTTAAATAACTCATAAAGAAAGAAATCCTAGGACTTCCAGTTTTTCAACTTCAAGTGCACCCTGGTAAACGTGTATCCGCTAGTATAGCAGTACCTGGACCCCTTCTCTCCTCCCCTCTCTGTGTATGGATCTCTCTGGTCCCTTTTCTCTGATGGCATCATTGATTGGGTAACATATAAGGCATCGTTTCCGCTGAAGTTCTGTGCCTTTAAGCATCCTGAGAGACACCGTTGAGACAGAAGTGAAAAGTCTAGGGGAGGGGACTAATGAGATGTGGCCACCCCGGCTGTGTGTGATGGCGGCCATCAGCGAGCCCGTCTGTCATGGCTCACGGACAAGGGCATACCCGTGGGTGCGGACGTCCGTAGAGCCCGTGCAGGTGTGGGAACATGAGCGTGCGTGCACCGAAGCATCGGGCACATGGGTGCTTTCCCCACGTGGACTGGCGACTCCCCTGCTCTGGAGGGACTCCCCTGGTCTGGAGGGACTGCACTGTTCACTTTGGGACATGAGCCAGCTCTTTCAGGCCACGAGAGATCATTTGCTAAAGAGACCCTGGTGGTTTGAAAAAGTAAATGTACTTCCCAAAGAGGAAACTCCCTATGGATAGGTGAATAGACCAGCTTCACAGTTTGAACCCTCTGATTATTTCCTCAATTTCTACGTAGCTGCTAGCTGACCTCTTCAGAGTCAAGATCAGCAGACTCTCATTTATCTACCTCTTTGAATGGGACTGGTAGGGTAGACATTTTGAAGAACAAAACCCCACTATTTTTGATCTGGGGAAAAAATGATTCTGACATCATACTGATGTGATAAACGACCAAGTGAGAAAATATGTCAAAGTGCTTTGTATACTGTAAAGCGATTTCTAAATATTAGGCATCAAATTAAACCTGATGGGGTGGGGAGGAGCAAACCACCTGTAAAATCATGTTATTTGAAGGTGAAAATAAGATCAGTGTGCATTCCCTGAGCACACACCAGCTGGGAGGTGGCCCAAGGCATACCAAACTGCACACGGAGTCAGCTCAGGTTAGCTATTCTTTCCAGAAGGTCTGTAAACTGAATACACCTGTATGTAGATATTTCAGGTTTGACTGGATCAACCTATGTCATTACATTACAAACTTTAGTAGCTGTCATTTATTGAGTGCTTGCTGCATGCCTGGAAATATACATATGTTATGCCTATAGAGGATTATTATTATTTTTTAGTTGAAATGTGATTGACAAAGAAATCTTTTTGGTCCCTATTTATGGATTGGGGTATCAAGAGTTAGGGGAGATGTGACTTCTCGAAAACCATGTAAGTGGTGCAGCCAAATTTCAAGTTGGGATATGGCTACCCTCACATTTCCTTTCTTTTGGCTGTGCTATACTGCAACTGAGTTTATATATATATATTTATATTTATATTTATATACATATATGAATATAAATGTATATGATTTTATTTATATAAGAGGCAGGGGGACAGGCAGGGAGAGAGGGAGAGAGAGAATCTCATGCAGACTCCACATGGAACAGGGAGCAACACGGAGCTGGATCCCATAAGCCCGAGATCATGACCTGAGCCAAAATTGAGTTAGACACTTAACCGACTGAGCCACCCAGGCACCCCTAATATATATATATATATATATATATATATATATATATATATATATATATATATTTTTTATGGTGGTATGTGTTTGTGTGAATGCAAGTGTATGAGATATTTTTAAGTTGTACAAATCTTTTTCAGATGTTTTATGATATTTAATATTGGAGATCACAGTATCAGATGATAATTTAACATAGAAGCCCTCTACATATCACTTAAGTTACTCCTTTGTTCATTCAGAAATATATTTGTATTTAATGTGTTACGGACACTTTCCTGGGATGGAAGCCATAAGGATGCATAAGATAAAGTTCAGTACTTTAAAACATTTGTAGTGTAGAATTCTACAGGTCATCACAAAACAATATGGGAGTGAAATGATAGAAGTGTGCTTGAGGTGCTTTGTGTGCATCCTGGGGAAGTGTGTGTGTGTGTGTGTGTGTGTGTGTGTGTGTGTGTATCAGGGAAGGCTTCCTGGGGGAGGTGTTATCTGAGCTGGAACTTAATTAGAAAGTAGGAAGTAATTAGGGGCTGGGGCCAGGAGGGGTGGTGGTGGGAGAGGATGACGATTGGCCTGGAGGGACAAGCAGAACATATCTGTCAGAAATCACATGCTAGAGCACAAGGAACAAGTTGAGGAATGGTCCTCAGGGGGTGGACTGTGAGGGCTTACTCTATGAGGGCTAAGGACCCCTGATTGTAGTATTCTATAGGCAGTAGGGAGCCGTTCGTTCATTCAACAAACATTTCCTGAGTGCCAGCCAAATGCTGGGCACGGACTTGATAGGTAGGATGCAATGGCAAGCAAAACCGACCAGTTCCTGTCCTCAATTCTCGTGGAATTTACCTGAGAAGTGATTTGACTGAGCTCTTTAAAGCTGGGAGGGCCTGAACAAGAGCAGCAATCACTAAGGTGAAAAATGAGAGATTTATCTATGTAGCGGTAAAAGTGAACAAGATTTGATGACTGATTGGATGTCTGGGGGAGGCGGGAGATAGGTGTCATGGATGGTCCTCAGGTTTATAGCATGGATAGATGGGGTTATACCTACTGGGATCAATGACAAAGGAGAAAGAGCAGGATGTTGGTCGGAAGATAAAGAATTTAGCTTTGGACCTGTTGAGTGAGGTGAACATCTTTGCATGGGGAGGGTTTAGCAGGTAGTTGGGCATACAAGTCTAATGACTAAAGAAGAGATCCAGAGACACAAATTTCGTGGCATATGGGTGAGAACACAAACTATGGTAGTGAAAGGAATTGTCTAATGAAAACAGGGAAAGTGGTATGAGGACCAGAAGTTATGCCCCAAATTAAGGCATAGATGGAAAAAGGACGGAAAAGATGGAGAGAGGAAAAGTTACCAATGGATAAGTTTATTCAGGAGGAAGGATAGTTTGGGAAGTTGCAGTTCATTTGTTGGAATATTGGTGGAACAGTAAATGATGAATGATTCAGCTTAGTTCCCTAAGCCTCGGCTGAGCGTGCACCATACATTGTGCTGAGCCAAGAAAGAACAAGACAGGGAAGATCCAGATGTTATCCTTGCCCTGGAGGAGCTTGCAGTCAAGGAGGTCTCTATTTGACTACCAGATACCAGTATAATTGCTTTAGAAATAAAAAATACCACTCGATGAATCTTAGCATAGCATCATTTAAAAACCCCTTATTTTCAAGCGTTCTTGAGAAATGATAGAAGGCATGGGAGTGTTCAAGCCTTGTGTTGAAGAGAGAAAACATGGGGAGAATCATATGCTTGCTCCACATATTTAAAATTGCTGTCTTTTGGGGCTCCACCCCTAGACAAAATGCGAGTGGAAGTTAGATGGAAATGAAAATGGTTTGTGTGTTATATATTTGTATATTGACCAAGAACTTCCTCATGGAGTGAAGCCTCTCACTGGCTGCGTCCATTTATCACAAAAGAAATAATGCCTGGAGGACCATTGGACTCTCAATATCAGGTTAAAGTGTTGACTCTGATCTTGAAGGTCTCTCCAGCCCTGGCTTTTCCATCCAGGCTTGTGCATGTCTCCTAGAGCAGTGGTTCTCGGACTTTTAAAGCATTGCATACCCCTTTCACAATCTGATGAAAAGTTATGGACACTCTCCCCAGGAGAGGAAAATGCAAGTATGTCCATAAACACAATTATTGCTAAAACAAGACCCGCTCCCCCACCCTGAAGTCTTTAGGAGGTCTCTGGACTTCAGGTTAGGACCTCTTGCCTT